>NC_080024.1:151433266-152035574 GCF_030020395.1 Manis pentadactyla | reverse complement strand
GGAGAGGCAACTAAAAATGTTATTACCCATGTTCTCTCATGCCTGGCATATCTACCACCACCTAAAATCTTAAAAACTGACAATGGGCCTGGATACACCAGCTCTAGCTTTAAACAGTTCTGTGCGCAGTTAAGTATTAAGCACATAACAGGAATCCCCTATAATCCCCAAGGCCAAGGCATTGTTGAAAGAGCCCACTTAACCCTTAAAAACATGTTATTCAAACTTCAGTCGGGGGGAGAAGTACTCTATCCGAAAACAGGTAATGCAAAGACACTCCTAAATCATGCACTGTTTGTTCTTAATTTCCTTACTTATGACTCCGCGGGTAAAACCGCTGCTGATCGCCTTTGGCATCCCTCCACGGCAGATAATTATGCACAGGCTATGTGGAGAGATCCGATGACCAACACATGGCACGGGCCTGACCCTGTGCTCATATGGGGGAAAGGACATGCTTGTATATATGATGCTAAGGCACAAAATGCCCGATGGCTCCCAGATAGGCTCATTAAACTTCTAGACACAAATAAAAGCAAAAACAATAACTCTAGTCCAGGGCATGTTAACCCCTGAGAAGCCTTCCCTTTCTGTTTAATTTCAGAAGGCAAGAAGTGGATCCACGCATCTCATGTGAAACCTGTTGTGGAGAGCCCAATCTACCAAGAATCCTCTCCAGCTCAAGATCAGCAGAACGCCCCTAAGATGATCGCCTTCGAACTGTGTGCCATTGTACTGGTACTGTGCTCCCTTCCCCCAGGCAGATGTTCCAGCCCACAGCAGTCTCACAACTTGACCTGGGAGGTGATCAGTAGGACAGGGAACGTAGTTTGGAGTGTGTCAAAAATAGCACACCCCTATTCCTGGTGGCCAGACCTGTACCCCGACCTGTGTACATTAGCAATAGATGCAGCCAATTGGGGTTTGGAAGGACACACAGACTTCCAAAAACCCCCCTCCTCCCCTGGGAGCCTAGGATCGCCCCCTTGGGGAGGATGCGGAGAACCCAGCAAGAGGAGAGAGTTGAAAACCCTCACTTTCTATGTCTGCCCTGGTTACCATCGTAGCCAGGCCCTTAATTGGAAGTGTCAAGGATTATCAGATTTTTACTGTGCAAGCTGGAGTTGTGAGACCTCAGGTGACACCTACTGGCGGCCCTCCTCCTCATGGGACCTTATTAAAGTCACTGCTAATTACACCCACTCAAATCGGGGCAACGATGGCACGTGCAATACATGGTGTCACCCGTTGCGTATCGAATTCACCAATCCTGGGAAACGGAGTACTAGTTGGACAACGGGGGCCACATGGGGACTGAGACTCTACCAGAGTGGCTATGATAATGGAGTCTCGTTTACAATCAAGCTTAAAGCAGAGCCTCTTCCAGCTGTCCCAGTAGGACCCAACGCTGTCTTGCGAGACCAGCCGCGTCTCCCAGCCCCGCCCGCGCCAACCCGAGCCCCACCTGCAGACGCTGCCACCCCTTCCTTCGCCTCCACTCTTAACCGACCCACCTTCCTTCCTAGCACCGGATGGCGCTTTCTCAACCTCCTTGAAGGAGCTTTCCGAGTTCTAAATACCACCAACCCAAATTCTACCGAATCCTGTTGGTTATGCTTTTCCTCTTCACCTCCTTACTATGAAGGACTAGGATTGTTAGGCAATTTTAATAATACGACCAGCCACGAAGCCTGTAGCTGGGGCTCGCAAAAGTTAACCCTGACTGAGGTAACTGGAAAAGCTACATGTTTAGGAACAATTCCCTCAACCCATAAAAGTCTGTGTAATCACACCCTACCTATAGTTTCCTCAGGCGAGAACAGGTATCTAGTCCCTCCCCGTCAAGGATGGTGGGCTTGTAACACTGGACTAACACCGTGTGTTTCCACCTCTGTTTTCAATTCCTCCCATGATTTCTGTGTTATGGTTCAACTAGTACCAAGGCTTATATATCATGATGATTCCTCATTTGTCACTGAGTTCGACCCTAAAAATAGGTACAAGAGAGAACTAGTCTCGTTGACCCTAGCCACATTAGTGGGAGTAGGAATTGCAGCAGGAGTGGGAACAGGGACAGCTGCCATCATCCAGGGGAACCAAAACTATGAAGGGCTGAGAATCGCCATTGACGACGATCTAAAAACCATAGAACAATCTATTACCAAACTTGAAGAATCTCTGACTTCCCTTTCTGAAGTCGTCTTGCAGAATAGACGGGGGCTAGATCTACTGCTCCTAAAAGATGGAGGTCTGTGTGCAGCTTTAAGAGAAGAATGCTGTTTTTATGCAGACCACTCCGGAATAATAAGAGATTCAATGTCAAAGCTTAGAGAAAGGCTAGACCAGAGAAAGAGAGAGCGAGAAGCTAGCCAAAGTCCCTTTGAGTCCTGGTTCACTAAGTCCCCATGGCTCACAACTCTGATCCCCACCATCCTTGGACCCTTAGCAGGACTCCTCCTTTTAGTGTCTTTTGGCCCTTGGGCCTTAAGAAAACTAACAGCCTTTATTCGAGAGCAGGTTGACCAGCTCGTCAAGCCAGCAGTTGCTGTTCATTATCACAGACTTACAGCCTGTGATGAAGAGTCTAATACCGAGCCAACCAACGCTCCCGGTCTCCAGTTCTCAACTTTACAGGCACCTCAACCATGGTACCATCGATTCTGGCACCGTAATTAATGTGGCCCATATGCTGGTCGGCCAGAACCAGACATACCCCATTACCATTTATGAGGGTATGGGCATCGAGATGAGTGCGAGACAAAGTACCGCAAGGGAGGGTTCTTCCTAGAACCTCTCTGGTCCTCCCTGAGAATATGCCTGGCTTGCATAGAGGTTGGTATCCATATGTACATAAAGCCTTAATATCAGCTAGCAATTTGGCTTTCAGCTCTGCCTCTCCTCCCTAAAAGATACCGAGAGCATATAGGTAGACATTCGCAAGATGTTACCTTACTGGAGGAGCCAGGCCTCTATTCCCTCACTCGATTAAGGCCCACCTTTCTGAAATAAATAGAAAGGGAGGAGATGTTGGGAGCCACACAAAGACAACAAGATGGCCACAGTTCATGAGGTTCCTGCTTCACTTCCTGGAGATTAGCTGCGAGCCCGCGCGCGCCAACAAGAAAGCCCGCGCGCGCCAAGAGATACTCTTCTCCCCCTCCTTCCCCATTATCATATGCCCATCAGAATGTAACTCGCTGCGCCATCCCTGCTGTGCAGCCAATCCCCTGCTTACAAGTATCCTATGGCCCACTCTGCCCCTGAACATTAGTATATATGTACCCCCGTCTTACAATAAAATTTGAAGGCTTGATCAGAACATTGTCTTGCCTTCGCTCTTCTCTCGCCCCCATTTTCTTTCAGGTCGGATCTCCCTCGTCCCCACAAATAACTAGGTCCCGCTGGACGGGACAAAGACCACCCACGCCAACCCCACCATGCTTCTCTCCGCCCGCACTCCCTCTGTGAGTGTGTACTTTTGCCTCATTAAACTACTCTGTGTTTGTATCTGCTCGCCCTGCTCATGAGTTCTTTGTCAGTCAGAGTCAAGGATCCTCTCTCAGGCTGAGGTCTCACCTAGCACACAGGGAGGTCTCCCTGGACTAGATTTCTTTGCAACAATAATAGTCTGTACACAGTAGGCATTCAATACATATTTAAGTTAAGAAGTCAATTTGTTTCTTCATGAAATGTTGCTCTGTTGTGCTAAAAAAAAAAAAAACCTTTGACAATTTAGGTTTTATCTTTGTATCCACCAAAATCAGAAAGATGCCCATTTGGATGCATTCTCTTGTTGTGTCTGAATCAGTGTGTTATATCCTTGGATTTCAGGGAGGGTTAGTAAAGGAAGCAGCCTCTTCCTCATCAGAGATTTTGTTCTTATTTTTGTTTTTTGGTTTTGTTTTGTTTTTTGAGCACAGTATCCCTAAGTTGCTTAGTGTCTCCTCTATGAAGCCCCATGTTAAATTTTTATTATGGAGATGTCAGAGAAAGCTATTCGTATCCCATATTCAAACAAGAATAGTGGACCTTATTAAATAAGACCTACATAAATGGATAACTTCATTTTTTGTTATGTTGCCAAAAACTCAGGACCAAATTTATGCTTTGACTATAATCATTATTAGGCCCATGTGTCCTGCACGATTGGGATCTAATTTTCCCCTGAAATCTACTTCCTATTTTAATTTGTATTTTTCTGAATTCTAATTTTATTCAAATTTACATTTTACCATTTTCTTCTAAGCCACTATGAATTTATGATATAAAACAGTGTATAAATAGAGGTAAATTGGTACAAAAACATATAAAGTTGGAATTGCAAACATGATTAGTCTACAAAATATTGATTCATTTTGTTTACACAGTTCTTGATGCACTCATATTCATGATCCATTCAGATATTCCCCTTAATCCTTTAATTACACAGAACAATTAAGATCGCCTGAGTTTCCCAGCTAATGAACTAAGGTTTTTATTTGAATTAGCATCTTGCCTCCTGCAGCCAGTCCAGTGTGTGCTGAAATTTTCACTAAATATCCACACCACATCCTTCACACTGCACTCAATGTTCTCTAAATCTGCACAAGCAAAAGAGGTTAGAACTCTTGTTCTCAAACTACAAATAAAATACAGCTTTCCAAAAAGTTTTCATATTTCAATTTTTTCTTTCAAATATAAAGTAACACACAGGCAGCTATCTCCTGCCAGCAATGACCTATCAGTATAGATTTTCTTCTTTGTGTGTCTTTCTTTATATTAACAGCTAGTTTTTCCCTACCCATATTTTAAATGCTTTTGTATTTATCTCTTTTATGTATTTAAATGCATTTGCATCAAAACATTATAAACAGACCTACAAACGTGCTCCTCATACTCCAAAATTATTTGCTCATTTTTATAGAAACATCTTGAGAAAGAATGAGAGAAGTTAGAAAAGAAAACCTCCCCCAAATGCAGGTAGATATATAAATATCAATAGAAAAAAGACAGTGTCCTTTCATTTTGTTGACATTTAAAGGACTGTATTTCTTTTGGTGACCCCCTAAAGGCTTCCAACCTACAGTTTCATGGACCTTCATCAAAGGATGTTATCACATTGTGTCAACCGACAAAAATAGCACCATCCCATATAAAACCAGGCTGCACAAAACATGCTCAGCCTCCAAGGCACAATAATTCCACAGCATTTTTAATATTTAACATTCCCAACAATATTTTCATCCTATGCTTTAAGCGTATATTTTTATAGTTACTAGTTTAGCACTTCTTTCTGGAGCTCACACCAATAGCACTGTCTTTGTAAATTCACAAAGGGGCAATTCAGACAGTGATGTCAAACTGCACCATGGTTGTTAATTCTTAATGTCTGCAGAAAAATGCTGGGTTCTGGGTGAGTTCTTAGACTTGACCACAGAAAATGGTTAAGGGAAGGAGTGGGAATTGGGGATAAAAGAGAAAACAAAGCAGACACAAAAATTTGTATAAGAAATTGCAAGCTGGAAGGGGATTAAATTTGTTCATTAGACAGTTGAATAAACTGAGGTCCAGACACTTTCCAAGACTGATCCTAAGTTGTAGGGCTAAGCTGTGTTCAAGCCAGCCATTTTGTAATTTATAGGCCAACCATATTATATCACACTGTCCTTATAGAAAGAGTTAATTCACTGAAGGAATTAAAAGTGAAAATTCAAGTGTTACCATCATTATGATAATTGAAGTTTCATGGTGTAATTAACATTTTATCCTAAATGCTATTGTTGTGTGATAAATCATTATAAGACTGCATTACACTGTCTAGATTTTTAAATGAAGAGAAATTTTTTCTCCCCAAGAGAAAGGTCTCAATAATGGAAAACAGTTGAGAACTATACCATAAATATCTCCGGGTAAAGCAAGGATACAACATAAAATGCTAAAAACCAGCCAAGGAAATATCAAGATTATCAGAAATAAAAAAATAAAAAAACACCTCCTGAGGGAGATGAAATTATAATAAAAGTACATTATAAATGAAATGCTCTGCCACATGCAATGTCTTGAGTCCAGCATTTCAAACTTACTTACTTCATTCTGATACTCATTTCTCTCCATACTACAAATATTAGTGTGTATATCAAATTCCCATCATTTCTAACAAAAAATCATATAGAAAAGAAGGCAAAACAGAAACAGCCACTGTGACCACATGTTTTCCAAAATGAGAGTTGAGTCCTATGTGCCAGTATCATAATGGAATGACATGTAGTATTTACATAAATGTTCAAAAGATTGAAATACGAGAAATCTTCTAGTCACAATAGGCTTTCTTTAGGTGTATTCATTTTAGAATGTGTATGACAACAAAAGCTCCAAAAATGAAAATTAAGTAATAAATGAAAAGTCTTACATTGAAGAAAATATTTTTACCAATGAAAGTGAAAATCTGTAATGAAAATCCAACATTGCACTGAGTTAGAAGCTAACAGTCACCCCAGTTTAACTGCAAGGAAATCATATGAAATGATGACCTGACAATATAGTTTTTAGCTACTTATATGCAATAAAAATTTTCAGGCACTAAGATGTATATTTTCCTTGTTTTATTATTTTATTTTATTATCATTTCTTATTTCCTATGGTTTATCATTAAAGCACCTAACTTATGCTACACATAGATCTTCCTTCTAAAGAAAAGTGAAGAACTTCACATATGCATAGTTACATTTGTATAGCAAACCATTTTTGAGTTTTTACTGAGTACTTGATGATAAAGCCCAGCATGATTTGGTCCCTGCCATGAAATTTTTGGCGTAGAGAAAATACCCCAAAATGGCACCTTTATTAGGCTTTCCTCATCACTTTTACTGGAGTAGCAGGATTTCCTATTCATTAGAATAAAGAGAACAAACAAAATTATTATACCATCACTGTCCATGGCATGAATTACCACTTGTGGAAACGAGATAATATGCTCACAATACACTAATATGTTGATTCTCAAAGTACCCAGGTCGATCAGTCCTATACAGTCACTAAACAGAAAGATCACAGTAAGTTTACCTTATTTAACTACAGACTTTTGAAGTAGTCAGTAAGAAACAGACATTTGCACTCCATAAAATTGTAAATTAACTTGGCAGCGCTTTGCGTTCCTCGTTCTGTCCCTTCTCCATGGGCGTCACATCTGCTCCCATAGTTCTAAGCGCCAACAATATGCAGATGATGGCCTTATGTCTGCCCCAGACCTTGTCCCTGAGCTTCTCTAGGTTCTTAGGGTCCAGTCACGTCTGGATATATCTACCTCCCTACCCCCAGGCACCTCACACTATATTGTTTAGAGCAGAACTCCATCAATGCCTCCTACACCTACCTCTTCTCCTGCACAAACTCCTTAATGTCACTCATCACCATCCAGTCTGTCCCTCAAGCTAGAAAGCTTGCCTTCACCTTTGATACAGCTCTGGGCCTCAAGCCCCAGACCCAACCAATCAGCAAGGCCTAAAAGCTTTCATCCTAAATATGTCTCAAAAGCATCCCTTCTGCTGCATCCCTAGTCCATTTTCCTGGCTCATATCCTCACCATTTCTCATCTGAGCTACTCCATGGCTTCCTCACCTGTCTCCCTGCTTCCTCCCAAAGTAGCATCCTTAGAGTCTCCATCTTGTACTCTCTGCAATTCTAGGCATGTGCCTCCGCTGCAAAGGCCCACAATGCTCCCTCACTGGTGAGCAGAGCCAGATCCCTTACGTGGCCCACGCTTTCTGGCCCTACCCTATTTTATTAACTTTATTTCTTGTCACTTCTAGAGACACTATTCTTCACAGATTTCATCATTTTTTTGCCTTGTGCCCTCCTTGCTTAATCAACATGTGCCCACATGTATGGACTCGGCTATTCCCAAAAGCCTCTTCTGAAACCACAGACTTGCACAGATGCCTGAGCAAATGCACAGGATTAGACTGTCATCGCAGACTCAGATAAACCAAAGATTTTATCCATTAACAGGGCTTATGAGTAATTTCAAAATGCCGGCAATCAAGGGGCTCAAATTAAACAAGGACATGTCTGGGGCTTTGGGAGTGGCTGCAAATCCTTCCTTCCTGCTACAGACAAATATTTGAGGGTCATGGCAAACAAGGTACTTAGAAGTTATTTCTTTGCAGTGGAAATGTTTTGCTTATGACACATACTCATTTTATACCCCACCTTATGTGGTGTTCTTTCAGGGAACTTATGTATGATAGGCAATCTTTGAACAGAGACATCCTGTTACAAGCATCCCCCATATAAGGATATTCTAGCAAACATCATTAATCTATTCACCAGGAGGCCCAATTATCATACTGACAAAGCTACCTAGGTCACTTTTTCTTCTTTCCACCAGGAAGATGCACCAACACCCATCCCCACAGCAGAGAGTGTGGCCCAAAATAGTGGGCCAGCAGATTTAACTTTCCTCTCCACTGCCCCTGTCTTATATTCCAATCTACCTACCTGAAATATTTTGATGTGGTTATACTCAACAGAGGTGTTCACACTGAGACAGCAGATATTTTACCACAATCTATTTTCTTTTGAAACCCCTACCCCCCAAAACTCCAAATTCTTAGCCTTTTAAAATTCTTACCTCATAAATGTATATAGCAGACACCTATGTCCCATCCCACACTTCAACCCAATATACTTCAGTGGTTGTATTTCTGGATAAGGCTCAGAGAAGAGGGGGGGGTCCGGACTGATATGATCAGAGAAGTCTGCTGGATTCACTGACAATTTTTAAAAAGTCATCAAAATAAATATTGAAAGAATAAGGTCAATTCTTTAAAATCAAAACATAGCATTTATGTATCATTATTGATAATAGCTTGTATTGCATTTTTCTAATGTGTGTATTCATAATTAACTTATAAATTTCTGAATTTTGGATATTTCCAGATATTTTAATCTTGTTCAATGACAATTCCCTCCCTTAATTAAAATAGAACTTTCCTCTACTAGCGCAATTTCCCTGTTGCCCCATCTAATAAAAGCTATTCCTGTGTTCACACCTCAGAGCCCTCCGGTTCCAGAGGCGATAGGCTCTTGCCTACTCCGTGATGCTAATCACATGGTTCTGGCCAGAAACACTTATTCTTTAGGTCCCCAGCTTCTCAATTATAATTCATAATCAGCTCATTCAACTTATTATAATCTACTGGCCTTCTAGACACTCCCTCTCTTTTAATTTATAACAGTCATTTACTTAAATACAGAACTCCTTGAACTTCTTCTTTTATCAGTTTGGATTAAATACATTCTTGAACTTTCTCCATGTCATCTAAATAGAAATTTTGTTGTCATAGAGGTGTTCAGAATTCCATCTAATATTACTTGTAATTTCTGTAAGATTTGTACTGATGTTCCTTTTAAGTTCTCACTATTAGCCATTTGCACCTTCATCTCTTCTTGATGCATTTTGCTATTCTTGCTATAGGCTGGTCAATTTTACTCATCTATTAAAACAAAATTTTTGTCTTTATCGGTATTATGTGTTGCTTTTTTTCTCTATTTCACTACACGCTTCTTATTTTTATTATTTTCTTCTGTATACTTGTTTTCAACTTAATTTGTTATTTTTTTTCGAACTCCTGGGACAGACATGCAGATCACAGATTTCCAACTTTTCTTCTATTCTAATTAAGGAAATAAATTCCCCTCCAAGTGCAATTTTAACTATATATCACAAGTCTTGATGTGTCATAATTTTATCAACCTTTAGTTCTAAATATTTGTCATTGCTTTTTTCTTGGGTGAACTAATTTAGAAACATTTGTGTTTTTTCCTATTTAGAATTTTGTTTTTATGTCTAGCTTATTTTAACTGTGAACAAACCCACTTTGCAAAATTTTAATTGTTTAAAATATACTAACTTGTTTTATGGCCCTAAATATTATAAACAATCCCTGAGTACCTGAAGGAATATGCACTCTAATTGTGGGGTGCAGTGATTTATATATGACAATCATGTTGTTACTCAACATATTTGGCTCTTTTATATACTTCCAATATTTCATCTGCCTTTGTTGTTGCTTTCTGTGACAAGTGGGAGTTTATTTTTTTCTTTTATTTTGGTTAATTTAGGCTTTATATATTCATTTTCTCTGAGCTTTGTAATCAGATTTATTTTACTTAAGAACTATTTGATCTTCCTGGTTGCTTTGCCCTTTAATCATGAAGAAATGTCAGTCTTTAGCTCTGTTTGTTGTCTTAATATTCACTTAATCTAATATTGGCATATCCACACCAGCTCTTTTATCAGGTGTCCCTGGATATGTTTTCCTGACCTTTCACCTTTCACCTTTCTGGTTTCTTATACTTAAGATACATCTCTAGTAAACAGTATATAATCAGATTTGTGTTTTTACTCAGTGTACCAGCTTTTTAATTTGTACATATATAAAGCAATTCATCATATAACTGGGTTTAAATCACAGTCTTACTATTTGTTTTCTGTTTGTATCAG
The DNA here is from genome assembly GCF_030020395.1 of Manis pentadactyla. Taxonomy (NCBI): domain Eukaryota; kingdom Metazoa; phylum Chordata; class Mammalia; order Pholidota; family Manidae; genus Manis; species Manis pentadactyla. The sequence continues at coordinate 152,025,091 of NC_080024.1, read as the reverse complement.
TTTGTTCCCATGTGGAAGCTGTACCATTTGGAGCATATGGGTTCCTTGGCCAGTCCTCCAGGGCTGGAATGGCAAGACCGTCACGTGGCCATGCTGAGAGTGAAGAGAGCCAGGCCGAGGGCTTCTCTGCTTTCCCAGCAGGAGAGATGAACAGGACACATCAGGGGACACTAGTAGTATCTCACACCTCTTCATAAATTTACAAATCTTCCTTATGTCAGAGAACACCATAAACAGTATTAAAAGTCAAGTGACAACTGGGTAGAAAATATTGCAAACATGAATTGCAAATATTGAAAACATGAAAAAAAAGATTACTATCCAGAATATATATATATAATGAAAATCTTCTTTTTATTTTTTAATAGATTCAATGACTTAAAGAGATATAGAATTATTCAGACTTTGTATGCCCTTTGGTGAATAGCACTTTTCTTTAATTTTCTCCATTTCCTCTTAAATCAGAAATTTGTTGTCATAGATTTCAGACACCTGAGTGCTCAAACCCTTCATTCTCCCCATACCTCTGCTCAGAAGGTTACTGAAGTACTACACCAAATGAGAAGTAAATCAAATAATCCCACAAAACTGAGTCAAGAAATTCAAATTAAACAGTAATGTAGCTGTAAGACCTTGATATAGTAATATAATACCTTAATTTCTTTGCATGTGGAGATTTGAGGAAACACTAATTTTCATATATTCTGTTGGAGAGTATAAAGATAAAGTTTAAATCCTGTTGCCCAGAAAACCTGCTCCCAGATAAGAGAAAATGAGAGCCCAAAAATGAATATATCATGAGGCAACTGTATACACACTGGAAATCTCTCCGACACATACTGCTAGGTTAAAAAGGTGAATATCAATATTTAGAGTGGTCTATTTATGTTAAAATTATGAACACAAGTAAAACAAAGTCATGGGAGCCATTCTATGTACATGAATATGTGATATAAATGTAGAGGAAGTGGCTTCACAGGACTGACCAAAGGATACTACCAGTATAATGAATAAGATTGGATGAGGGTTAAGAGGAACTTTTACTGTATCAGTATTCGAATATTGCACACTGAAAATTCATTTTTGTATGTGTATAATATGCTAAATAATATTAAATACTAATATGTACTAAATAAGGTACATTCTAAGGAATAACCAAATTGTTTTCATGGTTATAGAATTATTTATTTTCTGAGTAATTTCAAGTGACTTTTCATGTGTTAGCAACATAATAAATGATGTAGAGAGAAGGGTTTGTGATGAAAAGCAGTCCTTTTCCATAGGCTTCTTTAGATTTCACCATTCCAACACCATTTATCAGAGACAAACTCTTAACTCTGTTTCCAAGCTTATGGTTATACAAAACATTAGAAAATATATTTATATCTTCATTTCCCAATTTTAGCAATATTTTTATATCACACTAAAAAAGATAGTACGCCTCAGTATACTGACTCATATGTTTTTCCTTTTTATAAAGCTGTATAGTAATAATTATATAAACTTTTCCATTAATTACCTGAGTAGCTGTGAATAACATATTTAAATATTTCCCATTCTACCAATTCTTGACAATATGAGTCCATTTTCACACTGTAAGGTGAGAACATCAGCATCCTGACCATTCTCCCCCTTTCTAAGCCTCTCCCCTCAGATCTGCTCTCTGCACAACTGAACTTTTATACTTTCAGAGTTGAAAACATGGATATTTTATTCTGTGCAACCACAGTTAAGTCTTCTGTGCTTAGTTGATAGGTTGGTTCTAAAAGCTGAAAGACCAACTAACAGAATTACATTATTATGACAATATAAATATTCACTATTTGTGTCACTTAACATGAAAGGATTGCATTTCCTTTTCTATATTTCAATGCCATCATCCCAGGACACTAGAAAGACAAAGTTTTTCGTACCAACATCAGAGGAATTATTCTTTTGTTCCTCTGCATCAGTGACTTACTATTACGACACAATTTAGTTTGCTTTGTGTCCACTTGGACCATAGCTTTGGGTTTGCCTTTTGTTTTTTTCCTGGAGTTTTTGGTGCCCTTTCATTTCTCTGTCCTCTCAGTCATGTCATTTACTGAGTGGACTTCCCTCTTCTTTCTCCCAGAAGCCTCCACCTTCATGCTTCAGTCTGAACTCTGGTACTACAACGAGCTACCGTTCTGGAAACACATGCAGTAACATATATAAGATGGACCCATTCTTTCCTAGATCCCACATCCAATTTTTTATTTTTACTTCTCATTTTGCTCAAATACTTAATCAAATTTGTAAGCAAAGGTATAGGGGAATAAATGCTTTGAGTACTCAGATGTCTGAACTTATGTTTTCTCTAGCCTCACACTTAATTGACACTTTGGAGTCTGTTCTAAATCATTTCTCCTCAGAATTTTGAAGGCATTCTTTTATTGTCTTCTGGCATTCAATTATGGAGATTAAAAGTCTGCTATCAGTCTGATTCTCATTTCTTTGTAGGTAACCTGACTGATGTCTGCCTGTTTTTTCTTCTGCCTAGAATTTAAGAAATTTCTCTATATCTTTGTTATTCTAAAAACCCAGGGGATGTGTTTAGATTGTCTCAATATGAAGATTTGGATCCTTCTCTAGCACTAAAATTATTTTTTTAATTTCTTTGAAAATGTGCTCTTAGATGTTTTTCTCTCAGTTTGGAATTCTTGTTGTCACATGCTGCACCTCATGAACACCAACATCTCTGAGGACAGACAGTGTAGATGCCCTCATAGCCCTCTACTTCGTAGCTTAGTAGAATACAGGCTCAGAATGTCAGAATTAGTTCAAGAGAAAAACAGGATGCCAATGGCCAGTGGGCTTCTGCAGACCCTCTTTTCTTGCAAGACTACACATTACCTGGGAGATTCTGCTATTACAATGTCACAAAGACATTCACTCACTGCACCCATCAATATGTGGGACATTAGGGGACAGCCCTGCTTAGCCATAGCATTAACCGTCGTCATGAAGACTAACCACATCTGGCTCAGGTGCGGGACAGTGAGAGGAAGGGAAATGCATATACTCTGCTACTTGTGGTAAGATACCCCCACCCCGAGTGGATTCCGTTTCACATCCGCATTGCATCCTGCTCTAATATTTTCATTTCTTACCTTATTGCTCTATGTTCCAGGGAGTCACCCACATTTATTTTTTGTTTCTATGAACTCTTTCTTGTCCTTGAATTATTCATTTTTCCATAACATTCTGTTCCTTTTACATTGATTGTAATATTTTCTTACAGCTCTCTTGATATATTAATAAAAGAAATGTTTTAAGTTGGTTTGTCTTATTTTTGCTCTCTTTTGTTGCTGCATTATTTTTCTCTCCCCAAGACCAACTTTGTTCTTCATTCGTCTTCCTTTTCCTCTTTCACGCCCTTGGTTCCCCTTCTATGTCCCCTGATTCTTAAGAGTTGACATGGATTCCTCTGCTGATTTGGAATAGGTCTGTTTCCACGAGAGGTCTTTCTCTTGAGAGAAGATTCTAACGGGAGCTCTCTATAGGAATATAGACAGCATGGCTGACAAGCTGCAGGCCTGAGATAACTTTTACTTAAGAATAAAGAGTTTGACAGCAACATAGGAGAATTATCTTAATAACATAACCAACATACAGACTCATGGTGTGACCAGCCGGCCAGGCACGGCACGAAGGTACCAGTGTACAAGAAGACCATCCTGAGTGGTGAGCAGGGCTCAAACCAGTAGCACAACCAGTCTGCCAGCAAAGCCATTCCCACTGGGAGACGCTGCTCTGGGGGTGCTTTCTTCTCACAAAGGCACCAAGCTTTGAACCTGCAGGGCTGAATCCACCCAAACGGAGAGTCTGTATCTAATTTATTCAGACACGTCTTTATACTGAATGCAGACCTGCGGGCTTCCTGGAGTCTCAGAACAAATGACAGAGATAGAATTAAAGCCTCAAATCCCAAATGCAGCTAAAAGATAAAGTGGGTCTCAAATCAGATTAAGTAAATTTATATCACCCATTTCTTTTCTTCATTTTGCATATGAATAACATTTTTTCTTTCCCGTGTAAAAGGTGACCTTAGAATTTTAAGTAAGACTTTTACAAAACCAGAGGAATTGTACCAATTCTCTTTAAGACCTCCTTAGTCAATGATGCTGCCATGGAAATTGAAACTTGCTCTTCAGTCTCTTCTCTGGCACTAAAATGATGAGGCTCTCGGTGATTTTTTTTTCTATAAAATTGTCAATATTAAGTCTTCATTTAAAAAAAAAAAAAAGACCTTTTAAGCCAAAGCACACATTTTTGTGAAAGTTATAAACTGAAATCTAAAAAGTAAATAGGAAGTTTAATTAGCCAGTATATTTTCTTCTTCTTAAAAACTTTAAAAACCTATTTGCTGAGCATGCATTCATAATCCACAAGTAGTGAATGAATTCTCATGTCAGTGGGATATCCACAAAGCCTCCTTTATATAACTCCAAAATATTAATTTGCCACTGCATGGCAAGACAAAGAGAGCTCTCTCCCTCACTGCTCAGCTGGCCTTTGGGGCAGTGCCTGGATTAGGACAAGGAGCTGTGACATGGGATCACAGGCAGGGCAGCTGGGACCGCTCACCGGACCCGCGCCTGCTAACCTGAAGGCTGGGCTTCTGGGCGTGTCTCCACAGCTCTCAAACACCAGTCTTCAGCTTGACAGTAGAGATAAACTCTTAACTTTATAAACTAAGAAGACGGTGTATTTACCTACCATCTAATATGCATGCTTAAAGCTGATACAGAAAAAAAAAAAAACAATTACACAAAAATGGACTCTTTTTAGAAAAATAATGCAATGTCTCCAAAAGAATTAAGACACAACTTGAGACCTAAAAAAATTAATCAGGAATCAATAAGCTTGAAAGGATTATGTTCAGTCATTTCATATAAAAGGCAAAGTCCCCAAAATAGATTTCACTTAATGAATACTCTGAAAGTGCAACATTGGGCGCCCCCCACAATACACACAAACGTCAAGAAATCTTTATTTGCAGTCTACAATGCCACAGTCATGGACATTAAACCAACTTCCTGAAAAAAGATGTTCTGTGTGCTTCGAAAGATGTGCCCTAGGTTTGTGGTGGAAGACAAACACATTAAAGCACTGAGAGAATGTAAAAGGGTCAACTGTAACTGTGCGGGTGAGTAACTTGGAAATAACCAATTTAACAGAGAGATAAGTGAAAAAACAGGCTACTACTGGGCTTGGAATGTAAAGGAAAAAACATAAAATGCTGGAAGTATTTAAAAATCGGTGTAGAAAATTAAGCAAGGTAAAGGTATTAAGAAAAAGCAAAAACTTCATAAAGCCTCTAAATAAATAAATAAATATTATTTTAAACATTCTAAATATACTATTTCTGTTTGTAAGAAATATAGGTCTCCACCTACATGATATCTGATTTCCTATGGAGAACTGAATGCTATGTGAAATAGTGGAGTACTTTTCCTACTCACGTATCATCCTTTTGAAAACAAAAGATTAACTCTAAGGCACAGTCCTCATTTGTTTTTTTATGCAAAATTGACCAGTGTAAAAATCTTGCACTATCCTTAATATGTCTTGAAATTTTAATTAAAATTAATGTTGCTTTTCCATCCACATAAATAATGATACAAATAAATGATAAAATTCTCATGTGGACCTTAGAAGACCCTGGTTGTTATCACATGATACCTAAGTGTTCACTGAGACTGTTGGATATTTTTTTTTCTCAGACGATATGTGAGATGAAACACCATTCCCCAACTTGACAACTTGAAGTTTATTTTGTGTCTACATGTTCAGCACGTATGTATGATGACTATTCCAAGCAATCTCCCTATTTTCAGGCTCATAACTTCAATTGTATCTACAAAGCCCCTTTTGCCATGTGACATGGCATATTCCAGGCCTGGTTGCAAGGGCGTGCACCTGTTTGGGAGGCCTCCTACCACACATATAGTTATCGAAGCAAGTGATAAGCATAAAAAAATGTGTAGCAGTTTTCTAGCACTGTTGTAGCAGAGCACCACAAATTAGGTGGTTTTAACAACAGGAATTTTGTGTTGTTGTTATCAAAATATCACTTTATTTTTTTTGGCCTGTACTATCTTCTAAAATATTTGTTGGGAGGGGATAATCTTCTCCTGCCCCGAAAAGGAAAATCTGCACAGACTCCCTGACTTCTTAACAAAAGAAATTTATTGTCTCACAGTCCTGGAGGCTGGGGTTGGTTCCTTCTGAGAAATGTGAGGGAAGGATATGGTCTCCACCAGTCACTGGATTAAGGCCCCCAACTCCAGTATGATCTCATACTAACTAATTACGTCTGCAGGAACCCCATTTCCAAATAAGGTCACATTTGAGGTACTTGGAGGTTAGAACCTCCAGACATGAATTTTGAAGGGGACACAATTCAACGCATAACAAATTGATAAATACTTCTTCCAAATATTCAAAATTAAGTATAGATGATTTTATAATGTAACTATTTTCACATATATATTCTTAAGCATTCTGGGTCATAACAAAGATCCATAAAGAAAGAATACAGAAGATAGAAGACAACTTCAATATAACCATCCAACCATCTAAGGAGCCTTTCTTTACTCCTTGAAGAAGGCTGCTGCAATAAAATTAAAAAGTCAAATTTCATTTATTATTCCTAGAATATTAGAACTCAGGCTGCACATTTTTCTAAGAGAAATATCAATTTCCTTAATATTGGGAAACCTTAACATGATGTGTATGTTCTAAAACTAAATTATTCCTGTGCAAAGACATGAATTGCATGTCCTTGCTGGCTAGCTCCTGAGCTGGTAGGACTCTCTGGGTTTGCAGATATCACTTCCGGTCATCTTGGAGCACAGCTTAGGAGTTAGAGGTGCTGCAAGCACAGTCCCGGTACAAGTCCCCAAGTGGCAGCAAACCACTGAGCCGCCCCACAGCCTGCAACACTGATGACTGTCTGAAGAGTTGCTGCTCCTTCTGCTTGAAGATAAATCTTGCCCTTAGAGGTCTTCGTATTGCTTGCAGAACAAAAGCAGAAACAGATTTCTATGGACAAGCAATACAGGACCCCCTCTTTCCTGTGAGGTACAGATATAGTACTCTAAATTATATGAGAAATGATTTTTCGTGTGCCTAGCACAGTGCAAGAATATGACAAATTTATGGAAACATTCTGCATAAAAATTGGACTTTAGTACTCACTGACGTAGCCCCAAAAAACATACAATAAAATGACTGCTCATGTCCTTATTCATTCATTCTACAAACTCTGATCAAGAACTGTGAGTTCAAAGTACCACAGTAGGAGGATGGGAGTCTTGGGTGATGCCCCTGATCTGAAAGGTAGAATTGTTCAGCCCCATGGATTGCATGGAAACCTGGCTAAGGAATCCCTCTCTTCTCTGCAGCTCCATTTTAAATTTAAAAGGACCGATTCAGAAAAACAATAATCCTTTTTGTCAACAACCTGCCTCTTTATCCTTCCACTGAACAAAATGTTCAAGGGCAAAATCCGTTGAGGAGATAATAAGAAAAAAGGAGCCTGCAGCAGCAGGTGTTAAATGAACGGAAGCATGACAGGGTTACCTATGGCTTCCAATTTTCTAGGGAAGGTTTTTCTGTCTGGTTAGGCAAGGAAGTAAAGGCAAAGGATGGAAGGACACGTTTTGCCAAGTTTAAAACTGTCTCAGCACTTATTTCTTCAAGATTTTCAATAGAGTTCAAAGCCTTTACCTTCTACGCTTTCTTTCTACTGAGAAATCGGAACATGTCATAGAAAATGAACCCTGGAAACAAAAAGATATGTGGATAGATGTTTACCATAAAAGATTTTATACATCAGTATATTTAATCAGACATTTAATCCATTCAATCTTAAAATGGCAAGAATATATTGTGTGTTTAATTAGTCAAGGAGGCCATTAGATTGAAGCGGCTCTACTACCATGGCCGCCTGCCTCAGCAGACCCAAACCTAAGCCTGTAAATGCCTCCAGGTTATGAAATCAAAATGCTAATGATGTCCGCTCTCAGCCAGCCAGCCAGCTAAGCTTTAAGCTACTGTCAAGTGAAATTTCCTTTCTTTGTTTCCACACTTTCTCTGTCTTCTGTCCACACTGGTGCTGCCCTTTTCGAATGATTTTTGCTCAAATAAATTTCTAAAAATTTTTTAAACATGCAGTTTATCTTTTAACATATGCTGTCATTCTACTGCCACCCTCATTGTCCCAAATTTAGTGGATTAAAAGAACACCCGGTTTCAAGGCACAGTTTCAGTTAATCAGAAGTCCAAGGACATTGCAGCCCAGAGGACTCATCGTCTGCTGACGCCTCCCTGGCCAAAATCAAGGAGTGGGCAGCCTTCCCTCTGGAGGCCCGAGGACAGTCCCACTTCCAGGCTCACGCAGGCCGTCGGCAGAACTCGGTTTCTGGCCCCTTTATTTTCCAGTTTCCCTGCTGGCTGTCAGCCAGGAGTACCTCTAACTCCAGGAGGCCCTCCAGGATTCCCTGCTTCAATCCTTACACCAGCCTCAGGGGGGCCAGTCCTTCTCAGACATCAAATTTCTCTTCTATGCTCTATGCCTTCTCCTTCCATCACATCTGGCTTTTCTCTCCAGGTGGAGAAGATTCTGTGCTTTTGAAGGCCCCTGTGATTAGATTGGGCCCACCCACACCATCCAAGAAAGTCTCCCTATTTTAAGGTTTATAAACATAATTGTATCTGTAAAGTCCCTCTGGACATTAATTGTAAAGACCTTTGACAGGCCATTCAGCCTACAACCAATGTAGCTGTGGGGCAAATTGATAGGAGATATTTCTTTCAAACTTGAAAAACTAAGTACAAAAACATTTCCACAAGGCACTCTTTCTCAGATACATATTCTCAAGCCTTCTGGTTATGAGGAAAAAAACTAAGTGAACCTATAACCTTCTGTGGGATCATTTTCACTCCGTAAACAAAACATTCCTCATTAAAAGCCTTTGTATGAGTTATTACAGGCCAAGGCAGGTTGTAGAATGTGTCATCAGCCTTATTCTTGAAGCTGGTGGTTGAGTGACATCATCCATCACTCATCAATGACCTCCATGCAAAGATCAGTCCACATTAATTAATGTGAAAATGGACTCATGTCATTTTTCTTGGTAATTTAAGGCAGAAAATGTTAAGAGCAGTGAAAATGGCTGTCATTAATTAAAGGTTACCCACAAGGCAGCAATGGATGGTAGCAATGCCATGATTAGGTTTCATCCTAAACCCATGATTGGGTTTCCACCACAGACAGTGAAAGCTGATTCTCTGTCTGGATACTTGCTTCCCTCTGTGTGCTTAGCATGCAATGCTCCTATGGAAGGCTTTGAAATGCCATATCAATGTGACAATGGGTTTCCTCCCTGTTGGAATGTGTGGTTTTGGCAGTAAGGCACTGGCTCCCCAGGGTTACAAATGTGTGTGGTAGGGGGTTGCCTGAGGTCATATAAATAGGCTTAAACACATTTGCATACTGTCAGGAAATTCATTAACCTTTTCATTTTCAGACAGAACTGTGTGAAGTATTTGGGCATATTAGAAACCGTGAGAACAAATATAAATTGGATTGCTTGGATACTTACGAGTTTCTTGTCACATTGAAAAATAAGCAGCACCACAGGATTTCCCATATCTACCTCTCTCCTCTGGATGCAGAAGGCATTTTGATCCATAATTAAATTTGTGCTCTTTCTTGCTAAGAGAATTGAAATATCCTACAGTGTTTTATGAGAAGTTTTGACATTATCTTTCCATTTAGAGCCATGTTACGACAGCTCACAATTTTTCCTCTAAAAGGGCATGAAAAACACATCAACTGCTAATTGAGGCCCTGCCTAGTCAGACAAAAACCTGATCTCATTCAAAGATAAACCATAGCTTATGCAAAATCTAGATGTATGAAGAACTAAGTCGAATTACCTCCAAAAAAATAATTCAGTAAAAAAAATATATTCTGTTCCCCTGTAAATACGTCTCATTATGAAAGTTGCTTCTCCCTCCTCCTCCTCCCCTGTCTTCTTCCCCTCTCCTTCCTCTCTTCCTCCCCCCCCACCCCCAACCTGAGCTCTCACAGCAACAACTTCTCATTGTTAACTGATTAGGTACATTAACAAACCTAAAAAACAGGATGCTTGCATTTGAGGGAGAAAGGAATGCCCAGTAAGCTTCACTAGTCATGAAGCTCAACCCAGTGTCAAGGCCCCTCTGCTAAATGGATGATGGTACAGGCAGGTATTTGAAATCTTCTGATGAACTCACTCCTGCCTGCTATTATGAATGAAGTCACACCACTTTGTTCATTTCATTTTCTTAACCTTTTGACAAGTACTTTACCAAGAGGCTGCTACATGCCAAGCATTGTGGTTAGTGGCTGGGAATAAAATGGTTGCAAATCCAGTTCCATCCTTGCCCTTAGGAAGCTTGTAGTCTATTAGGGGGAAAGAGAATAACCAAATAATCAGTGAAAGACAAGCACACATTAGCATATGTGTCATAAGGAAAAGAACAGGTGTGAGGTGGGCTGGGAGGCTTTCTGAGGATATGACCTTTTTGACCCTGAGAGCTAAAGAAGGGCAGGAGGGCAGGCTGGTGAGCAGGCATTTCTGCAGACCCTGGTGGGGAAGGGTGTGTGTGTGTGTTTTGCTTTGAGGAAGAAAGAGGCATATTATAAAAAATTAGAAAGAGGGGGCCACAACATTTCGGTGTCTTTCAGGAATGGTTTCATTGAAGACAGTGAGACAGGGACCACGGGTGTAGTCAGAGTAGGGTGAGGGCCTCCAGGAAAAGCAGGGTGGAATATTCACAGTCAGAGCAATCTAACAATGGGCAAAGAAGTCCCCAGTGAAACTCTGTGCTAAGCATTATGCAAAGTCAAGGTCACACTAATTCTCTAGGGAAAGATACCTAAGAATATAGGCATCTTCAGTGAGATCAATTAAAGGTCAAAAGTCCAGGAGCAACTCGGCCTGGAATGTTTGAGTGTTCTGCAAGGGTATCAGCAAAACCTGTGACCCCGCTGTCAGCCCTGGCAATCAGACTATGACCCAGCCTACCCTGAGGACAGGGCAGGTGATGCAAGTCCACACCCCTAAGTTTTTTTTCATGTTCTCGAAAAATCCTCAACTGCCTATAAAACCACCTAGACAACGCACCACTACGGGCTCTCTTGTCCCCTCCTGGTGTGAGCCAGGAGCTCTATTCTCTCACTTTATCTCTAAATAAAAGCCTGTACCTTGCTCTCCTACCTTGACTGTTTGTGAAGCGCATTCTTCAACTTCGTGAACAAGAACCCCGGCATCAACAGGACCCAGAAGAGAGAGGACTTAGTGGGGTGTGTGGGTAAAACTGCAATGTTTCCAGAATCTCTTGCCCATCCTTAGTCCATCTCCATATCAATAGGTGATTACAAGGCACCGAGAGAAGCTGTTCTCTCCTTAGTCCATCTCCAGTAGTTTATAAGTGGTGGGTTGGGGAGGTGAGAGTGCCCTGGGGTGGGAGAGAAGTGGGTGAGCTGAGGTGGCAGCCAAAGAGAGAGGCAAACGGAGCCACGTATCCAAGTAAAGGTTTCTTCCCTGTGACTGATTTCGGCTTCACAGGGTTATTCACCCGGGCTGGGAAATCACTTTCCCCTCAGAGTTACAGATGAGGGAGCCTTTGATTGAGCAATTTCAGTTTATCAACACCTGTGGGTACTAGGTTCCTGGGGGGGTTACTTCCTAGGAGAGAAGGAACAGTTGTGGAGACTAAAGTCCGAGGGGAACGTCCATGCTTTCCCAGGCTGGCTCGGCCTGTGGGAACTCCAGGTCTCATTATTTGACCCTCAGAGCTCCTTCTTTCCTTTATCCTTTATTTTCTTCAATTATTTATTGAGTGAGTGGCTTCAAAAAAGCATTAAGACCTCCGGAGAAACAGAGCAATGACTGCAGAGACAAGTACTAACGTGAGAATTACAGTGAGCCTGGGCAATGCCTTTTAAACAAGACCCATTCTGAACTGGGATCAGCTAGAACAGATCTCATCCCCACCCCAGCTCCGCAGAAAGGGAGGTCTGGTATTAATAGGTTTGAAGAATACTGATTTGCCCAAAATGGCATGAATAGGGGAAGGAACTTGAAGAATATCATTTTTGCAATCAAAATCCTTAAACGAACAGAGAGGGAAAATGATAGGAAAAGGAAAAAGAAGAAAAATATAAAGAAAGGAATGGTGATCCATCGCTCCCAGAATTAGTGGGGGTTCGATCTGAAGTTCCAGAGAAAGATGGCTACTTTAGGATGCCATCTTCTTATGGAGAACCCCTACAGAATTCTCTGTATTTGATCCTACGCTGGTATGGATGTCTGGGATGTGGGCATATGCTGCTTCTTTAACTAAGAGACATGAACGCAAGGGCAGTTCCCAGGAGTTTCACTGTAGTGCTTGTGATAAGGTCCCCAGGCTGAATGTCACGCAGCACTTCCTGCAATTCATCTTGGGGAAAAGCCACATGGGCTTAATGAAAATAAGCTAGGCCTCAAGGTTCTAGATTTGGCTGTATCAGCCTGTGAACAAGGATGGGGGTGATAACCCCGAATGCACTGGGCATCCAGCAGTCAGCTCACATGGAGTTACTCTGCAAGTCCCTGTTACAATGGGACTATTTTATTAACTAATAGGATATTAATCTATTAAAGTAAAACCTTTGACCACAGCAACCGAAGTTGCCCAGAGAGTTTTGCAAGTTTCCATTTTAATGGGCCCACTCACTGCTCCTGATTTCTCTCGGGACTGGTGGGAATAGAACCGATGGGGCTCCTGGATGACACGCAAAGCCTTGCAGAGTCCTGTCATTATGTTTGGCTATGCATGTGCCCCTAAAAGAAGATAAATACATGGGCATTACTTAAGTGGGAAGCACAAAGACTCAAAGTTGCTTTGCTACTGTCAGAACAGCTATTTTATTGGAAAGGTAATGACTCCAGCCATTCGTAAAATAGACAGCACTCTGTGGTTAAGAGCATATTCATAATCACCCAAGGAGCGACCAACTGAAATCCACAGGCAGGGGTTCTAAGTGTCTGAAAGTTCTGACTCATGTCCTTGCCCCGCCTTTATGGGCTTCAAAGAGTTTGGGCTTCATAACTGGGTTGTGCCCCCAAGATGCACTCTGTAATCTCATTGAGGTTTTCCTATTAACACTTATTTAGGACATTAAAAAATTTTTCCTTTCCATGGATGGTTATAGTTTGTGTTGGGGGGACACTCTTTCAGCCTCTCAGTGCAGCCCAAATAACCATCTTGCTGCCACCAGCTGCCGTCCAGGTGAGGCAAACAACCTGCTCTTTCCCAGTGTGTTTTCTCAGAATCAGGTGTTGGATTCTGGAATTGACTCAAGACCTGATGCCAATAGTCAGGAATTCATTCTGGCTTTTGAATCGTGGACTTGTTGGGCAGCCTGGATGTGACAGACATAGCTTGTTTAGGCATCTGCTAAAAAATGCATCTTTGCTTCTTGAACCTGCTTTCCTGTGGTTGCCTTGTTTAATTGGAGTACCCCAGATGCCATTAAGAATTAGTGTTTCTTCCAAAGCAAACCAAAACCTCAAACCCCTCCAAAAGCATTTCTGTATAGACATTTTCTCTCTTATCTCTAGCTAATGGGCAGGCTTTAGTAAGGTTACAATTTTGGCAACTTGCAGATATCTCGTGTCTTGGAGAGGGTTGGATCTGAGCAAGTCTTAGTGGGTTCCGGATTGCATACCAGCTCAACAGCTCTCTTGCTCAATTCTCAAACAGGACTTGTTCACAAATAACTCACAATTCATGTTGTCCAAAGGGTTCCAAGAGGGTCAGATAAAACAAGGAACACTCCTGAAAAAGTTCACAGAAGTGGGTTCTCTCTCCTTTGGGGGAAGAAGAGCGGCAGGTTTCAGGGTGTTTCAGCAATGGATAGAAATGTGTGCAAGCAAGAGCCGAAGGATTTCAAAGGAAGGCAGTCTGGAAACAGAAAACTGTCCTGTGTTTTCCGTCAAAAGGAAGGTCAGAATGGCATGCGGGACCATGGGGTTAAGTGGAGATTCTAGAACTAAAATCAGCAGGATCCTTGGTTGACCTTGAGCAGTCGTTACTGTGTGCAAACAAGGAGGGCAGGCTTTTGTCATGAATTCAAAGTGAAGATATAATAGGCAATGAATCTCTGATGTCCATTCTCTTGTTAAGTTAGAATCTGCAAAACTTGTCTCAGTGTACAAGTAGAAGATTTATGATCATTGGTGAGTCCTTTATATTGTAAAGACCACTCTCTAGTGGGTGCATGGGATGCAAGGGCTCAGGGAGGCAGCCTTCATCAGCTTACAGGAAGCAGCAGCCGATGCAGAAGTTAGGACTTGCACGTCCGCAGTACCCTGCAGGATGAAGAAATCCTCTAAGTTGTCTTTTGTTAATTGTATGGGAAGTCATGAGGAGGTTCCAGTCTTTAAGAAGGGAAATAGATCTTGAGCTTTTTTTGTGTGTTATGTCCAAGAAAATGCACTTGAATCTGGTAATACTGGATTTATCCTTAGAGACAGACTGTGTCCCTTTACACTAACAATGTCAGCAAGCTGAAGAAATCAGTACTGTAAGACTCTCAATCTGGAGAACAAGCAGAAGATCATCTATATATTGTATAAGAGTGGAGTCCTCAGGAAATTGGATGCCTCTGATGATCCAGGTATAGTTGAATATTTGCAAGAAGTGGATGTTTCTGGAAATCCTTGGGTAAAACTATCCATGCGTATTCTTGATTTTCTCAAGTGACGCAAATAGACACAGGGAGTCTGGAAGGAAGGATATGCTAACGGATGCTGAGCCGTGTTCCATTGCTGTAGAGTAAGTAGGGCTCTCAGGGATTGCGGACAGGATGGTACTAGAGCTGCAGACAACAGAGAAGCAAGGAGGTAAAATAGCCCTGATGGCCCTTACATCTTGCACAAAGTAACAGCCACATCAACTGGTCTTTGTGACAGACAGGGGGTATCACAAGGCTTAGTATGGGGACAGCAGGTCCTTTCTGGAGGCACATGGATAAAATGGGCCATAGTCCTGTAATAGACTCCTTTTTTTTCAGTGGGTATTGGACAGTTTCAGCCAGAATATAACTAGATTTATTGAGTTATTTACAGGTTTGGCCTCTTTTATGTGTCCCACACCTGAACCATCTCTGGTCAGGAGGCTACCAAGGGCACATTCAAAGGCAGATGTCCACACAGGAGGCACCAGGGAGAGGCACCAAGCCGTGCCTTTACCAGGTTGAAAGCCAGAGTTTCTTCTGCTTCTAAGAGTTCCAGAAACACTCCATCTGGTCCACATTTAATAAAATCACCCCATTCACAAAGCAAATCTCATCCAACAGATTTGCCACCTAGCTCCCCTTACCCCATGGACGATACTCACCCATTTCTACAGTCAGCCTCCTGCCAGCCCTGGCCTGCAAAGGGAGCCCCCACTGAGCTTCTCAGCGATGCTGGCGTCCCTATGGCCAGAGAGTCATTAATGCCTTTGGTGAATGCTGTATTTCCTGGGCCCCCTCACGGTCTTCCGGCCTTACCCAAAACACCCATTACTGCTGCTCACTTCTCCCTCGTTCTTTATTCCCTTGTCTGCCATCTGCCAGAGTAACTCAGGCTATTCCCCTGCATTGAGGGCTACCCCTCCCTTTTCTCCAGGTTTCCAAAAGCCACTCTTAGCAACAGGTTTGTCCCATTGTCACCTGGATTCCTAGTCAGTGTGTTAAATTCCAAGACCTGAGAAAGTCCCCTTAAGTCAATGAATTCTTGCATATCCAACTTTACATTCCAACCCTCTTGATTGAACAGCCTCAAAATCCAGCCCGGGTGCGCCACCCCCCTGGCTCCTGCAGGCTCGTCAGCCAGGCGAGTTCTTACAGCTCCTTTGCTCCGGAGTCTCTCCCTCCTCCCTCATCAGGCCCAGTATGTCTTTCACTAGGTCATGCTGGGATTTACCCAGGTTATTGGCCTGGTACTGATTTAAAATAGAGTGTATTAATAGAAGATTTGCAGTGTAGCAAGGCCAACAGATTGGAAAATAATTGCCATTGAAAAGACAGCTTATTACTCACAGTTTCCAACAGGAGGGGGCATGCCAGCCCTGGAGCCACACAGGGGAGCCCTAGGGTGGGCCATGGGGTGGGGGGTAGGGCGGAGGAACCATGGTAAGAGCTTTCAACAAGGTTTCTGGGGGAAAGAGGTGAAGCTGGGTAAGCAGACTTAGGATTGGCTGGTTTTAATCATTGCCATGGGCTCTGGGGCCTGGGGTTGTCTCTAGTTGTCTGGTCCTGGCGGGGTTAGGGCAGGGGATAATGGCCTTAAGTGTAAGAGCCTGATAGAGCAAGTGGTTGAGAGTATATGCTCTGGACTGATTGGTGTGTATTAGGAAAGAAATCCTCCCAAAGGTGCAGAAGGAGAGGAGGAGGGCAGAAGGCCAACGCGGGAGGCTCAGCTGCCATAAGAAGACATACCCAGCATATGCATGTAGAGCAGATATTAAAGCATCAAATTTACAGCATGGTTGATACAGGCAGCCATGAGAGGAGGTAGGGACAACTGAGATGGACACCTGTTTCCTTGCTGGGGAGAGGCTTCTGCAGCGTCTTCCAGAAGTTCTAACTAGGGAGGGATGGGCCCTCTGCACACCCTGAGGTTCATGGCATCTACAGAGCCAAACTCTTCAGAGACATCCAACCAGGTATCCCCATCCCATATCTCAGGGTCCCTTGTTTTCCCACTCATGCACCTGACCTTAGTATTGCAAACCTGTGTTGACTGAGCATGTAAACCTGCCAGTTAATGGGCCTCGATTCTTTATTATCCCTCTGCAGGGCAGAGCCATACAAGTTAGCCTGAACTAGCTGATTCTGCTGGCTTCACGAGAGGCACTGTCCCTCTGCCCCTCCCCTGTCTTTCAAATGCCTGTGTCACGGCACCTGCGAGGCACCCTTGCAACCAGGCTGCTTCCTCGTTCCAGGGACAACCCAGGCCCAACCCACCACTTGGCATGTTGTGTTTTTCACCCGTTGTGTGCTGAGTAACCCAATCCCAAACCCCTAACTTTTCGCCAGGTTTCTGGACTATTCTTGGTACAATCTTCATTATTGTGGGTCTGCCAAGAAGCAGAACCCAAGATGGGATTAGATATGCAAGGAATATACTGAAGGAAGAAGTGGGAGAAAGCAAGAAGATACTTCAAATCACAGTGCATGTCTGAAACCTGCAGGAGTGTGGAGAGGAGGAGCACTGCGTAGAAGTGTTGGACTGAGGAATTCAACAGCCGGTCGGCCAAGCAGGTGGGAAGTTCTGTCATCAGAGTCGCCCTCAGGAGGAGCCTTGCATCTCAGAATGAGCCTGTCCCACTCTTCCAGCTCTACTGGGTCACTGGATTGGAGCAGCTAGTAGGAAGCACGGCCTTGACATAAACATGATGGAGGATCCAGATTGTATCACGTGGGCCATTCTTAAGTGAGTCATCAAATGCACTCTAACAGATGAAGAAACATAACATTCACCCTAATCAGCTTATCCAAATTCAAATTAACCTGTACAAAGTAGGTTATATTAAATATAAATATATCACCATGTAAAATGATCTTTGATTATATGATGATACATTTATATGGAATCATATTTATTGCCCTTTAAAAAAATCATCCCAGAAGATTACCGTCACATTTGCACATGTAGCTAAATAGAACGGTCCCTCCCCATCCTTTGCTCTGGGTCTCCTCCCAGCATACTGTATCGTTTCTTATGTTTCTGTCTCAGATATCCTCAGGCAGCCTGTCATCCCAAAGCCTGCACTCAGAATAGTAGGCATTTTACAGATCATGGGAGCTATAATGCTATGAAGTTTCACCCATTCACTAATTCATTCTTCCATGTTTTTATTCACTCAATGCTACTATTAATCATCTTCTATGTACCAGACACTGCTAAGCTCTGATAGCCCATAAAGCTGAGAGCATGCAATTATTGAAAACACAGAACAAGTCACAAAACACAGAATGAGTAGCTACTTTCAGTCTTTCCCCCATCCAATCCACGCTTTACCCTAATAAGACAGTACCCTTTGCGAAGTATGTAAGCTACCCTATACTAAGAAGCACATCAGACACAGCCAGAGGAAACTAATTCCAACTGCTTTCCCACAAAGAATACATATGTAAATTTTGCTATCAAACTCCCAATTATGTGAATGAAAACTACCTATATTTTCCTCAGGAAAGATTTTCTAAACCGTTTACTGAATCAGCTTGGGATGCAGTCACAGCATATTGCAAATCAGGAAGAGAAGGCTTTATATCAGAATAACCTCAGGGCAAGTAAAAAGGTAAAAAAAAATATCTGAAATTATTCAATGGCTATTCAAAGAAACTGGCAACAATTAAACCTTGCCTCCAACAGGGCCATGCTGCAAACCACAGGCTACAGATACTGTATTAGTAGAACAACCTGCCAGCTAGCTGATGTCTTGACATTAATTGAAAAGAACGTGGTGTTTGCTAGAGTTGAAATTTCTGAGACTGTCAGTGTGCTGACTGAAAATTCATTTGAGAATTCCCTTCTGATGTCTGTTTAACCTAAGTTTCAAACCCGCAGGAAAACCATGATCTCTTCATCTATATCTTATGCAGCAGGAGGCAAGACACTTAAAAACTGAACAAGATTTTAGAAAGACGGAAGTCTTAAATTTGAATTCAACCCGTGGCTCACTTGCTACAGATGCTCCTTTTCTGGAGAAACCTCAGGCTGTTACAAATGAGAAGCAGAGGTGGTAGCCTATCACACACAAACGCTTCCTATCTGTTTCAGGGCTGCAGCTGATTGATCTGTTTCTCCTAAGACCATGAGCAGTATCTCTTCATAAAAGCAGTCGGGTGCAAAGTGGTGACAGGGCAGAATGATGACAGCAAAGGAAGGAAGAGTACTCATTAGCAGAAGAAAGAATTGATGTAAAATAAAGGAGTGACTCCAGAGATTTTTTATTTTGTAATAATTAGCTAAAATTTTCAGGGGAGGAATTTTTAAATGCAGGGGTCACCAAATAGATCCATGAGACAAGGTTTTCTCTAACTCATGTCATTACTGTCACAGTCCCTCAAATTTCTGTTCACACAGATGAGTTGGTTCATGTATTCATTCATTCATTCTTTCTTTCATTCATTCATCCATCATATATCATGTTCTTTCCATGTGTAACTGTGGATAAAGTGAAGGCTCCTATGGCCAGGATTCTCGCCTGGCTCTGGTTGACTAGCTCACTATACAGGCGTGGGCGATACATCATTATTGACTCTATATAAAGAACTCCACCCAGTGCTCTGGGCAACTTGGTGGCCCAGCTGCAAGGCTGCAGGAGAGCAGAGATGAGACTGGATTGGTGGCAGTGCCAAGAACAGGGACCAAGACAGCTGCGTGGGTAAAGAGGCCCAGAGGCAGAGACCAGCTTGCTGCCTGCAGACTTGGTCTGAGTGGACGGGATTCTAGTGATTGACCTACTACCATGGGAATAAAGTTGGGTATAACCCTTTCACCCCAAGAACATTCCACTGTCATTTTCTTGGTCTCAGTGAATCCATAATGAACTTGTCTGGGGCTGAAACCCATTGGCAAGACAGTAACTCATGAAGGATGATATTCTTGACTGATTGCCACTTTTTAATTTTGAAAAGGCAATGAGTTTTGCAGCTCTCCTTCAAATATGAGAATGTGAGCAGATGCTGAAATACGTCTCTGTAACAAAGGGACTGAAGCCAGCCTCTTATGCTTCCCACAGCTCTTCCGACAAAATAAACCCATGCTATGATTTCGGGTCAGACATTTTGGTTCTACAGCATAACAATAGATTAGAAATGCTTACCAAGATTTTATGGAGCCAGTGGTCTACAAACCCATAAAATTTGGTATCTGTAAACAAGGTGTGAGCATGAACATTTACTGCCCCAACTCTGCTATATGAAGACTGTAAAACTATTCTCCATTCTATATTGTCAAGGTCAAAAGAATACACTAAATCCAAATAAAAATTTTTCTAAAATCCATATGCACCAAGAAACTCTAAAAATCCCTGGGGTAAAAAGAACTCTTTCTAGTCTGGCTTTGTATTTCCTCTCTGTTCCTAACTGTTCAGAAACATACCCAAGTGATTCAATATCATCACAGGCTACTCACCTCCACATTTCTAACTTTCAAATAGTTTATACCATGAAATCACAAAGGCACTGATTGTCATTCTCAAAAGACAGAATCACTCTGCTATCACATCAAAAGCACCTGAATAGTTCCTCTGGTTATGGAGAAGGTTAAAGCGAAAATGTTGAAACTGGTGCATTATTATTTTGAAATGAAACAGCAAACTACATCAGACAGCTCAACTGGCAAAGAACTGTGCATGTTCAGAAAACTAAAGACTAATGCTTTGACGATGTTCAGTGTCTCTTATACGTGATTTATATTTATTCTCCATGTGCAAACCTCCATATGTTCTAGTTTTCCATTAAGAAACAATAGGGGAGTCCTTCTGAAACTAATTTAACACCTGTGAATTCCCATAGGCTGTAACCAGGGATAGTAATCTGTTTGATTAAGTGACTGCCTTAAATTTCAAAGGTACTAAGTTCAGCTTCTATGCTGGGACTCCATTTTCACAAGAAGTTCATTTTTAATTCTAGTGATTATCTGCAATGGGACAGAATTATGGTGGCTAACAGATGTACATTTTTAATTTTCTGATAATGAAAGTCTGTAAAGTTCCTCAACTTTGACATCAATGTGATTTCATGAAATTCATACATCACCTCAAGTGTAGAATAACCAAGCAATACTTAGGTTAAAGATAAAAGATCTTGTCTTGTAAGGCTTCCTCAATGCCCTTCACACCTTAGGCACTTTGTTCACATGGATTATACATAAAATACAGCACACTCTTTTTTTCTGGATTTATCTTCCAGCTAACTAAGAGCTGGGCCATTTTCCCCAAGCTTTTAACAGATTCTAACAACAAGCTTCTAGAATAAACTCCTAAGTAGGCAGGCCACTGTGAGTCTCTCTTCTGAAAGTATAGAATGACCCTATGGGTACCGTGAAGTATATTGATTTTTCTTCAAATGATTCAGCACTGAGCCAGGCAGTGTAAGCTTCTATGGAGGAACTCTCTCTTAAAGAATTTACACAATTGCAATAAAATACTAATGTTTCCAATAATACAACTCTTCCATGGGAGTGCTCACTGGCATATTTCTTTATGAAGTAAAACCGAAAGAAAGATGATCTGTCTGAGGTGGGTTATAACATTGTTTCTTGGCCTTTTTAACCCACTGCACCATCTGCAAAACAAATGAGAAAGTCCTATTTGTCTTTGCAATTAATTTAGACTTGGAGATAAATTCAAGCTTTGTGATGTTAGCTATGCATTTTTCACCCTACATGTGTGCCATCCCCGTGGTGCCTACTTTCCCTACCTTCCTCCAGGAACATTTTTCCCAGGAAATGAAAACCACATTTTTAACACAATTGAATATACCCATCATCAAAACTAGAGAGAAATGTGCAAGCTGCGATCTAAGGAAATTATTATCAGCGTAATATAAGCTAACCATATAGGTCCCAAAAAAGATTATTACAACCACAAAATATAGACCCATGAGAAAGTATTGAAGTACATGGGAGATAGGGTACAGCTCTGATCTTTTAGGGTGAACTGCATGAAGCTAATCTGCAGAAGTTCATTCCCTGGATCCTAGCAAGACTTTTTCTTTCCTTCTTTCAGTTTCTTGTTCAAATGTCAGATGGTCAAAGACTACAAGCCCTGCATCTGGTATCCACGTACCGCCTCTCCCTAACCACGTCACTCACTATGCCTGGGTTTTCCCTCCTAACACGATTATTACCTAACTTTATGGATGCATCTGTTTGCTTTCTGTTGATTCCTCCCATTGGAATGCAAGCTCCCTGAGGACTTGGCCTGTTACAGTCATCTCTGTTCTCCAGGACCTGAAACAGCGGTTGCATATCCACAGAGTGAATGAGTAATTCCAGCCACAGAAGCACCACACAATTAGTGCAACCCCAAAGGGGGGACAATGAATTAGGATAAAAAGTCCTAACATAGTACTTCTTAAATATATATATAATATATATATAATCACAAGGATTATGCCTCAAAACCTAAGAAGCACATATAGTTCAACTTTGCAATTTCTAAAACATAGATAAGTTATATTTATATTTTCCTATAAGCATAGAAATCCATGGTTTCAAAGCTACTAACATCATTTTATATTATGTAATTGTTTTAGAAACAGCACTTAAAACATATGAATAGGTTGCCACAATCAAGCACCTGCGAACTTGCAGCCTCTAGCTTGTGGTAAGCATCTCAGCCTGTTTCGTCACATTGATTATTTCACTGATTCTAAAGCTTCTAGGAAAGGAAACTAGGAGCCTGGGAATGAAAGCTACTTAGGCCAGGAAGCAAGTTGTACATGATTCCCAGCTGTTCCCATGCTCTGAGAGTAAAGTCACCAGGGTCGTTCTCTGCAGCAAACCTGCCAAGGCTTTCTGGCTGAGAAGCACAAGTTCTGGTGATCGATACCCCTGGCTAGTCAAAACCTTCCCATCAGAAGATAGGTTCTTTCCAGCGTCCCCAGGCAAATCTTCCTGAGTTCTGGACCAGGGAATACATCATTCCTCTTTTCCTAGGTTCTCCTATGAGCATTTCCAGCTTTGATTGCTGGGTGGGAACACAATAGGGACAGATACTAATGGAAGCTTTTGTCCCCTTTGTTTATTATCACTGAAGCAAAAGAAAGAGCACCAGCACGCTTGAATCTGCCTTTTACACATCAGTGGTACAAAGAGTCTCAGGATCATTGAGCAAATAAAATCATTAGCAGCAATTATAAATGACTTCATAGTCTCTGATTTGATGCGTCACAGGAGCACCGCCTTCAGTGCTATGAAAACACCCTGGAGGATGCATCCTAACAGCCCACAGGCATATCTCTGCTGCCTCCTGGTGCACGCCTCACCCTGAACACAGTTTGAGCAGAGTCAGATCCTTGCACGGTCTTGTGGGCATTCTCGTCTTAATTTTTCATCACTGAGCAGTCAGGTTAACGTTACTGAGAGTCTTGGTGCACCTGGATTGCTCTTCCATCATCTCCCAAGTGCTGTCTTCTTTAATATGTCCTTTTCTCTTGCCTCATTTTATTATTGGGTGTTAAATACAACTCTCCTGCCAACAGCTGGTAAAGCCATCACCTTGATGGCCGCCTCCGTAACACACGTCTGCACAAGGTGGTCTCAGCCCCCACTCCAAATAGTCTTCAGCCTCCATTACGGACCTCCATTGCATGTGTAAAGTTCAGGAGCCACTCTTCCCTTCAGATCCTGGACACGGGCACTAATGGATGGGGTACTTGAACTTTTAACTATGAAAACCTAAGTAAGGACAATCCTCAATTTCCCAGCACAAATTCTTGTTAGAAAATGAGTCACCACCTAGCTTTTAAAAGGAGAAGGAGGGTAATGGGAAATGAGCAGTGTAGATAATGAAATCAGAGGAAGTGGCACCTAGGGATAACCTGTTTCCATTGTTAAATTACAAATATACATTTTTACAGGCTCTACATAAACGATAT
Source organism: Manis pentadactyla (assembly GCF_030020395.1). Lineage (NCBI taxonomy): Eukaryota > Metazoa > Chordata > Mammalia > Pholidota > Manidae > Manis > Manis pentadactyla. Next base: position 152,001,369 of record NC_080024.1, on the reverse strand, counting down.
AGCTCTATGGGCACAATGGAATCTTCATGAAAAGGCTCTAATTATGCTGCAAATTATCTGGGATTTCTACAGGCAAAATGAACGCGCTCTTATCTCTTCAATACCGTGTAGGCAAAAACGGCTTCTTGCTTTAAAACATCCCTTCGCATTCTTTGTTGCCTTAGCTGAGAAAGCCAGACCTACCTGCCATATAAACAGACATGCTTGTTTCTAAGCCTCTGGTCTTACAGTACCTAAGAGTGTTATTAAGGAAATAACATATAACACCATTCACACAAAGAAGACAGAGGAAAACAAGCACGTACCGAATGATTCCTGACAGACAAATAATTAATGACTGACTACCGACGAGGTACAATTACCTGGAACAGCGTAACGATTATAAATCATGCTGGTGAGAGGGTGTTTTTCTGACCCCTGAGAGAGTACACAGAGGCCCACGAGCAAGAGGAGTCCCATGGCTCCTGGACAGCTGCCCGTCGCTGCGTCTCCTGTGCCCAGGCCTCTTCACTGCTCAGGGGAACAGCCTCGTGGAGGAGATGTGAGGATGTAAATAACACATCAACACTGGGCTCATCGTTTACCTTCATCATCATCTTTCTATGTCACCTAGTCGGGATTCTATTTTCATGTTCATTTCGAATTTCCATAGTCACCCTGAGGGGCAAGGAGGCAGCAGAATAAAGAGCCCAGTGAGAGGGCAGGGCTGTCAGGGGGAAGAACTGTCTGGGGTCAACAGGCAAATGAAAACTGCGGGGAAGATAGCGGGTAGAGAGAAAGGTGCTCATTACCTCCTGACACAAACACGTATGTCTTTCCTGTCTGTACACCAGCACGGTCCGCAGGGACTTGAGGACCATCCGTGGAATTTGACATCGTGTTCTGTCACAGCTGCAGAGAAACGGCTAGAATACGGAAACCACGCAGGGAATTGTCTCTGATAGACGGAAATGAAAAATCCTATGAAGTAACCACTAGAAAGCCAAGCCCCATCGGTTATGGCTTTAAGATAATTTGCATTCCAAACCCTATATTAGGCAGTATTTTCCAACAGTTATTTTTGATTATGTCATGAAGTATTTACTTGACAAGAAAAAAATCACTTGACTGTCTTTGGAACAAAGGTCTTGATAAATCTTTGGAATCACATTGTTCTTCTTATATATGGTATATTCTCAAGAAGACTGCTACTATCAGGAAATTGAGAATCTAATGAAATACTCAAGATAATAGTTTTCTTTCCTTTTAACACATAGAATATTTTCAAGTAATTATGTTCCTACCAGGAAATTAAGAGAATAATCAAAGTAATGATTTATTTTCCAAAAAGTTTTTACTTTACTACTCTTTAATGCCAAATTGTGTTCTCCTAAATGAGCTTAAATAACATATTTATCAATATTAATCCTCACTGGGATGTAGGGAAGAGAAAATGAGAAAAATCTGCTACTATTTGGCAAACCTAGCATTTTGATAATAGTTCCTTTTTCCCTTTTCTTAGAGAACATCACAGCCTCTGGTTTAGGTGACCATGCAATTCCAGTAATTAATTTCAACCAACATTAATTAACCCCTTGATAACAAAATTATGGTAAGAATTAAGAAGGAGTCATTTGAGAATAGCAACATTTTTTGCTTATTTCTCCATCATAACAAACTTTTATTCTCACTCTGTAATGGTGAAATCAGAAGTACTGTCCTAGAGAACTCTTTGAAAAGAGTAAAGGAATTGTGCTGGCCTAATTAAATACCCATTTTGGTGCCTCTCACCCTCTTATCCTCCCATGTGTTTAGTGTCCTTGAGGCCTAATGTCCCCAGAGCATAAACACACCATCCTGACCAGTGAAACCTCATCACCGTTTTTCTTTCACAGCCATCAAAATGTCTACCTTTTGGAGTGGGGCGGAAGATGGCAGCGTGAGTAGAGCAGCGGAAATCTCCTCCCAAAACAACATATATCTATGAAAATATAACAAAGACAACCCTTCCTAGAATAAAGACCAGAGGACACAGGACAATATCCAGACCACATCCACACCTGAGAGAACCCAGCGCCTCGCGAAGGGGGTAAGATACAAGCCCCGGCCCCGCGGGAGCCGAGTGCCCCTCCCCCCAGCTCCCGGCGGGAGAAGAGCAGGCAGAGCCAGAGGGGGACGGAGCCCAGGACTGCCGAGCACCCAGCCCCAGCCATCCGGGCGAGAGCGCAGGGCGCTCGATACTAGGAAAACAGGGCAGCAAGAACAGTGAGCAGGCACTGGAGGCTGGGCGACAGAGGACATAAGAAAAGTGCGCGACCATTTTTTTTTTTTTGCTTTTTTGCTGCTTTGTTTTGGCGAGCGCTTTTTGGAAGTCTTAAAGGGACAGGGACCCCAATATTAGGGAAACAGGGCAGAAAGACCGGTGAGCAGAGGCCTGAGGCTGGCACCGGAGAATAAAGAAAAACGAACGACCACCTTTTTTTTTTTTTAATTAAAAATTTTTTTTTTTTTTTTTAATTAAAAAAATTTTTTTTCTTGTTTTTTTTTGTGGTCGTTGTTTTGTTTTGGCGGGTGCTTTTTGGAAGTCTTAAAGGGGCAGGGCGGGCCACTTAATCCAGAGGTAGGGAATCCGGGATCTCTGGGCACCCTAACCCCTGGGCTGCAGGGAGCAGGGAGGCCCCTTACGGAGATAAATAGCCTCCCAGCAGCTCCTGCTCCAACGCGACTCCACCACTTTGGAGCAGCTGCCCGAGCCAGGCCACGCCCACAGCAACAGCGGAGATTAACTCCATAGCAACCGGGCAGGAAGCAGAAACCCTGTCTGCGCGCAGCTGCGCAGCACAAGCCACTAGAGGTCGCTGTTCTCCCAGGAGAGGAGGGCCACAAACCAACAAGAAAGGAAGTCCTTCCAGCCGTCACTCGTCCCAGTTCTGCAGACTATTCCTATCACCATGAAAAGGCAAAGCTACAGGCAGACAAAGATCACAGAGACAACACCAGAGAAGGAGACAGACCTAACCAGTCTTCCTGACAAAGAATTCAAAATAAGAATCATAAACATGCTGACAGAGATGCAGAGAAATACGCAAGAGAAATGGGATGAAGTCTGGAAGGAGATCACAGATGCCAGAAAGGAGATCGCAGAAATGAAACAAACTCTGGAAGGGTTTATAAGCAGAATGGATAGAATGCAAGAGGCCATTGATGGAATTGAAATCAGAGAACAGGAACGCATGGAAGCTGACATAGAGAGAGACAAAAGGATCTCCAGGAATGAAACAATATTAAGAGAACTGTGTGACCAATCTAAAAGGAGCAATATCCGTATTATAGGGGTCCCAGAAGAAGAAGAGAGAGGCAAAGAGATGGAAAGTATCTTAGAAGAAATAATTGCTGAAAACTTCCCCAAACTGGGGGAGGAAGTAATCAAACAGACCACGGAAATACACAGAACCCCCAACAGAAAGGATCCAAGAAGGGCAACACCAAGACACATAATAATTAAAATGGCAAAGATCAAGGACAAGGAAAGAGTGTTAAAGGCAGCTAGAGAGAAAAAGGTCACCTATAAAGGGAAACCCATCAGGCTAACGTCAGATTTCTCAACAGAAACCCTACAGGCCAGAAGAGAATGGCATGATATATTTAATACAATGAAACAGAAGGGCCTTGAACCAAGGATACTGTATCCAGCACGACTATCATTCAAATATGACGGTGGGATTAAACAATTCCCAGACAAACAAAAGCTGAGGGAATTTGCTTTCCACAAACCACCTCTACAGAACATCTTACAGGGACTGCTCTAGATGGGAGCACTCCTAGAAAGAGCACAGCACAAAACACCCAACATATGAAGAATCGAGGAGGAGGAACAAGAAGGGAGAGAAGAAAAGAATCTCCAGACAGTGTATATAACAGCTCAATAAGCGAGCTAAGTTAGGCAGTAAGATACTAAAGAGGCTAACCTTGAACCTTTGGTAACCACGAATTTAAAGCCTGCAATGGCAATAAGTACATATCTTTCAATAGTCACCCTAAATGTTAATGGGTTGAATGCACCAATCAAAAGACACAGAGTAACAGAATGGATAAAAAAGCAAGACCCATCTATATGCTGCTTACAAGAAACACACCTCAAACCCAAAGACATGTACAGACTAAAAGTCAAGGGATGGAAAAACATATTTCAAGCAAACAACAGTGAGAAGAAAGCAGGGGTTGCAGTACTAATATCAGACAAAATAGACTTCAAAACAAAGAAAGTAACAAGAGATAAAGAAGGACACTACATAATGATAAAGGGATCAGTCAAACAAGAGGATATAACCATTCTAAATATATATGCACCCAACACAGGAGCACCAGCATATGTGAAACAAATACTAACAGAACTAAAGGGGGATATAGACTGCAATGCATTCATTCTAGGAGACTTCAACACACCACTCACCCCAAAGGATAGATCCACTGGGCAGAAAATAAGTAAGGACACGGAAGCACTGAACAACACAGTAGAGCAGATGGACCTAATAGACATCTATAGAACTCTACATCCAAAAGCAGCGGGATATACATTCTTCTCAAGTGCACATGGAACATTCTCCAGAATAGACCACATACTAGGCCACAAAAAGAGCCTCAGAAAATTCCAAAAGATTGAAATCCTACCAACCAACTTTTCAGACCACAAAGGCATAAAACTAGAAATAAACTGTACAAAGAAAGCAAAGAGGCTCACGAACACATGGAGGCTTAACAACACGCTCCTAAATAATCAATGGATCAATGACCAAATCAAAATGGAGATCCAGCAATATATGGAAACAAATGACAACAACAACACTAAGCCCCAACTTCTGTGGGACACAGCAAAAGCAGTCTTAAGAGGAAAGTATATAGCAATCCAAGCATATTTAAAAAAGGAAGAGCAATCCCAAATGAATGGTCTAATGTCACAATTATCGAAATTGGAAAAAGAAGAACAGATGAGGCCTAAGGTCAGCAGAAGGAGGGACATAATAAAGATCAGAGAAGAAATAAATAAAATTGAGAAGAATAAAACAATAGCAAAAATCAATGAAACCAAGAGCTGGTTCTTCGAGAAAATAAACAAAATAGATAAGCCTCTAGCCAGACTTATTAAGAAGAAAAGAGAGTCAACACAAATCAACAGTATCAGAAACGAGAAAGGAAAAATCACGACGGACCCCACGGAAATGCAAAGAATTATTGGAGAATACTATGAAAACCTATATGCTAACAAGCTGGGAAACCTAGGAGAAATGGACAACTTCCTAGAAAAATATAACCTTCCAAGATTGACCCAGGAAGAAACAGAAAATCTAAACAGACCAATTACCAGCAACGAAATTGAAGAGGTAATCAAAAAACTACCAAAGAACAAAACCCCCGGGCCAGATGGATTTAACTCGGAATTTTATCAGACATACAGGGAAGACATAATACCCATTCTCCTTAAAGTTTTCCAAAAAATAGAGGAGGAGGGGATACTCCCAAACTCATTCTATGAAGCTAACATCACCCTAATACCAAAACCAGGCAAAGACCCCACCAAAAAAGAAAACTACAGACCAATATCCCTGATGAACGTAGATGCAAAAATACTCAACAAAATATTAGCAAACCGAATTCAAAAATACATCAAAAGGATCATACACCATGACCAAGTGGGATTCATTCCAGGGATGCAAGGATGGTACAACATTCGAAAGTCCATCAACATCATCCACCACATCAACAAAAAGAAAGACAAAAACCACATGATCATCTCCATAGATGCTGAAAAAGCATTTGACAAAGTTCAACATCCATTCATGTTAAAAACTCTCAGCAAAATGGGAATAGAGGGCAAGTACCTCAACATAATAAAGGCCATCTATGATAAACCCACAGCCAACATTATATTGAACAGCGAGAAGCTGAAAGCATTTCCTCTGAGATCGGGAACTAGACAGGGATGCCCACTCTCTCCACTGTTATTTAACATAGTACTGGAGGTCCTAGCCACGGCAATCAGACAAAATAAAGAAATACAAGGATTCCAGATTGGTAAAGAAGAAGTTAAACTGTCACTATTTGCAGATGACATGATACTGTACATAAAAAACCCTAAAGACTCCACCCCAAAACTACTAGAACTGATATCGGAATACAGCAAAGTTGCAGGATACAAAATCAACACACAGAAATCTGTGGCTTTCCTATATACTAACAATGAACCAACAGAGAGAGAAATCAGGAAAACAACTCCATTCACAATTGCATCAAAAAAAATAAAATACCTAGGAATAAACCTAACCAAAGAAGTGAAAGACTTATACTCTGAAAACTACAAGTCACTCTTAAGAGAAATTAAAGGGGACACTAACAGATGGAAACTCATCCCATGCTCGTGGCTAGGAAGAATTAATATCGTTAAAATGGCCATCCTGCCCAAAGCAATATACAGATTTGATGCAATCCCTATGAAACTACCAGCAACATTCTTCAATGAACTGGAACAAATAATTCAAAAATTCATATGGAAACACCAAAGACCCCGAATAGCCAAAGCAATCCTGACAAAGAAGAATAAAGTAGGGGGGATCTCACTCCCCAACTTCAAGCTCTACTATAAAGCCATAGTAATCAAGACAATTTGGTACTGGCACAAGAGCAGAGCCACAGACCAATGGAACAGACTAGAGAATCCAGACATTAACCCAGACATATATGGTCAATTAATATTTGATAAAGGAGCCATGGACATACAATGGCGAAATGACAGTCTCTTCAACAGGTGGTGCTGGCAAAACTGGACAGCTACATGTAGGAGAATGAAACTGGACCATTGTCTAACCCCATATACAAAAGTAAACTCAAAATGGATCAAAGACCTGAATGTAAGCCATGAAACCATTAAACTCCTGGAAGAAAACATAGGCGAAAACCTCTTAGACATAAACATGAGTGACCTCTTCTTGAACATATCTCCCCGGGCAAGGAAAACAACAGCAAAAATGAATAAGTGGGACTATATTAAGCTGAAAAGCTTCTGTACAGCAAAAGACACCATCAATAGAACAAGAAGGATCCCTACAGTATGGGAGAATATATATGAAAATGACACATCCGATAAAGGCTTGACGTCCAGAATATATAAGGAGCTCTCACGCCTCAACAAACAAAAAACAAATAACCCAATTAAAAAATGGGCAGAGGAACTGAACAGACAGTTCTCCAAAAAAGAAATACAGATGGCCAACAGACACATGAAAAGATGCTCCACATCGCTAATTATCAGAGAAATGCAAATTAAAACTACAATGAGGTATCACCTCACACCAGTAAGGATGGCTGCCATCCAAAAGACAAACAACAACAAATGTTGGCGAGGCTGTGGAGAAAGGGGAACCCTCCTACACTGCTGGTGGGAATGTAAGTTAGTTCAACCATTGTGGAAAGCAGTATGGAGGTACATCAAAATGCTCAAAACAGACTTACCATTTGACCCAGGAATTGCACTCCTAGGAATTTACCCTAAGAATGCAGCAATCAAGTTTGAGAAAGACAGATGCACCCCTATGTTTATTGCAGCACTATTTACAATAGCCAAGAATTGGAAGCAACCTAAATGTCCATCAATAGATGAATGGATAAAGAAGATGTGGTACATATACACAATGGAATACTACTCAGCTATAAGAAAAGGGCAAATCCAATCATTTGCAGCAACATGGATGGAGCTGGAGGGTATTATGCTCAGTGAAACAAGCCAAGCGGAGAAAGAGAAATACCAAATGATTTCACTTATCTGTGGAATATAAGAACAAAGGAAAAACTGAAGGAACAAAACAGCAGCAGAATCACAGAACTCAAGAATGGACTAACAGGTACCAAAGGGAAAGGGACTGGGGAGGATGGGTGGGTAGGGAGGGATAAGGGGGGGAGAAGTAGGGGGGTATTAAGATTAACATGCATGGGGGGGTAGGAGAAAAGGGAGGGCTGTACAACACAGAGAAGGCAAGTAGTGATTCTACAACATTTTGCTATGCTGATGGACACTGACTGTAAAGGGGTTTATAGGGGAGACCTGGTATAGGGGAGAGCCTAGTAAACATAATATTCGTCATGTAAGTGTAGATTAGTGATAGCAAAAAAAAAAAAAAAAAAAAAAAAAGGGCAGTTCCTGTGTGGTAACCTCCAACGAGTTCTACACAAGGGTATAAAGGGCATATAAAAGTGTAGGCAAAGGGTCTGTTTGTGTTTATACAGAGGATCAAAGCCTAATTGGGCTACCCCGAAAATGAACTAAGATATGATATGAAAAAGAACTTCCAACATCTGCACCCTCTGGAAGACTCATGCCAGAAGATGATCATCAAAAAACCCCAACAAAGATCCACGCACTGCTACAGCTGTAGATGCACTCATCCCACCAGTTCCTGGACCTGCCATGGGAATGAGGAAGGAGATATCTAAGCTGGCCTGTGCATACAGTAAAACAACAAAATTGGACTGGATCTATACTGTTGGAACTCAACCAAGAATTTGGAGAAGTGCAAATTGTAGCGCTCCAAAGTCTTACAACTACAAACTATTTATTGTTAAAAGAACATATGGCATGTGAACAGTCCCCAGGAATGGGTTGTTTTAATTTGTCTGATTTCTCTCAGACTGTTCAAGTTCATTTGGACAATATCCACCATATCATAGATAAGTTTTCACAAATGCCTAAGGTGCCTAACTGGTTTTCTTGGTTTCACTGCAGATGGCTGGTAATTACAGATATGCTTTGGTTATGTAACTATACTCCTATTATGTTAATGTGTGTGTGCAATTTAAGTAGTAGCTTAAAACCTATACATGCTGAAGTTACTCTACAAGAAGATATATCAAAGAAATAATCAATCTTCCCATGTTTTCTTCCGCCTGCTACTTCTATAGCTTTTCTTCTTCCTTCCTAATTACAACCCTTAAATAGAATTCGTGCCTCATATCAAATTTACCGAGTATCATAATTCTTCCAAGTGGTAAAGATACCTCAAGACAAATGCTGGGCATAGAAGCCACAGGGCATAAATATGCAAAGAAGTAAAAAGCTAACTTTTTCAAACAATAAGGCTTCTCTCTCACTTACCAACTTCACATTTCCCTGTATGGCCCCGGAAGATGACTGGTTAGCCAGAGACGGGTAAGATTCCTCAAGGGAGGAACAACCTAAGACAGGCACAGTCGCAGGGGGGCCATCAGGTGAGAAATTGGGGATCAACAGAGGTGAGGCTTAGAACCTCACCCCCCCGTTCTGAGAGAAATCTTCTGCATACGTGGATGTTTTATTGCCCTGGTCTAGCTTGGATTAACACATAATCTACAGGCACACACCTGATCATCTACATGTGCTCTCTTACAACACTAAACTATGTTTTCTACCTTTATCTTGTATCTACCTACCACTTCAGCATTTTATTAAAAATAATAATAGTAAAGAGAGAAATGTGGTATCCACATATAAATCAAGTATAAAAACCAAATCAGTATTCATATTTGAACTGACTGTTTATAGTTCATAATGTATGAGCAAAACCGAAAGTTTCTGTGATGACTGCCCTTGTACTGTTCACTATGTAACTTATTCATTATGTAAGAATTTGTTCTACATGTAAAAACTTGTTTGTTATGCCTCAGAAGATTGGAGACTGACAAAAATTAGGCTTGGGGTGGAATAATGATTGTGCATTGAGCATTGACTCCCCTATACAGAATTTTATTGTCGTTAACAACCATTTGATCAATAAATATGAGAGATGCCCTCACAAAAAAAAAAAAAAAAAAAAAAAAAAGGACAGACTTCCAATGGTAAAATAAATTAGTAACCGGGATGTAATGTATAGCATAAGGAATATAGTCAAGATATTGTAACAGCCTGGTAGGGTGATAGCTGGAACCTAGAATTATGTATATAAATGTTCTACCACTGTGTTGTACACTTGAAACTCATGTAATGTAATACTGTGTGTCAACTACCCTTCAATAAAAAATAATTATTAAAAAAAAAAAAAAAAAAAAAAAATGTCTACCTTTGACATCTCTCCTCTTCAGAACTTAACTCAAATATCTAAATAGGAAATCTAAATTTAAGGAACAAACCAGTCAATCTGAACTTCAATTTTTCCATTATCCACTTTCTGTAATGACCAGATATTGTAATGTTATTATTCTGGGCTGTAAATCTCACAGAGGAAACGGTATCTCACAAACTTGTAAGGGAAAATGCGTATATTATTTCACTAATTTAATGCAACACTGCATTATGTATGCCAGATTCCAAAGTCTTTAGAACCAGACAGGTAGACCCATATATTAAAATTCTCTTTTATTTCCCCATATATCTGAGGGCATAATGGGAATTTCTAGAACCTTGAGGAAAATATGTCATCAATAAACATTTGCTGAATTGATTTATGTTTGATGTTTAGTTCTCAAATGGGTCAAAGAGGGAATAAGACAGCCTGAGTTTAAAATGTGATTCCATCAAGCTATTCTGAATGTGGCCTGGGAAACTTAGCCACCCCTCTGTACCCCCAGGTCCACCTGTATCAAATGTGCCTAACGCCAGAATTGAGTTTATTTCATTGGTGTGGTGATCAAAGGAGCTATATAAATGGAGCTGAGAGTGATGCCTGATCAATGAATGCGACCTATGGTTATTATTTTTATATCATATTCTGACTTTTATTTTAAATGGGACATTATTATATTTAGCCTTTAATGTGCTGCATAAATTTACTTCAAGGTAATCTTGCTCCTGATAGTTTTCTTTAAAAAAAAGAATTGCTCTGCCTTATATAATAAAGACAAAAATACTGCAACATCACAATGAAGATAAGGGACAGAAATTTTTAATAGACTGGAAATTTCATAACCAAAAAAATTAAATAGTATTTGAAGAAGTACTAGGTTAGCATAATTTTCCCCTATGGAGAACACACTAAGCTTTCTATGAGACACGGCATCATTCTAGTACCTGTGGCAAACATGGTGTGTTTTCAACATCCACTGAGAGGATTAAAGCAGCCAGGTTAGTTAGTATCTTTCTTAAGGCTACAAAGCTAGATAGACCTCAATCCAGTATTAAAATACAAGCAGTCTGACCCTTGATGTCCCACTGTTAATCATTATCCTTCCTGGTTATCTTTATTTGCCCTGGTGTTTGAGTACTGTCATGTTAAAAATGTCATTTTAAATTAACTATAAATACATTCTTCTGTCCCCACTAGCTGCAAAGAAAACTAGAGAACCTTTAGACACTTGATATAGTGATACTGTGATATTCATACCAGGGAAATACATGCAATTTTTTTCTGACAAGAATTGTATTAAAATTCCAAAAAGTTTTCAGTTACCCAATCTCTTTGGAAAACTTTAAACACAAAAATAAATTTGCATATATAGTAACATAAATATATCATTATAGCTTAACATTAAGAAACAACCTTATGGAAGAAAATACTTGCTGATATCAGAGAAAATATCCAATTTAAAACTTACTACCATCATAAGGAGTACTAATTGTGGTGTTATGAATATCTTTATTCCAATTCTTTAAAGGAAAAGATAGAAATGTCAGAAAGCTGTCTATTTGGGTTAGGGGAACCCAAATATTTTTAGCCGTGGAAATATAAAGTTCTTGTGTCAGTGTTCCCAAGGCAGGGGGATTGTCATCCCCTGCACTGGTTCTCTGTCCATCCAAAGCAGGTATTTCAACTCATTTTACTGTCATATTAAACTTAAAACTTTAAACTCAATCAGAGGAGAAGAATCACAAATGTATTCCCCTAGAAGTAGTAATTGAGGCCCCTTCACAAACACATGGCATTTCAGGTGAGCACAGATGCCACACCAGTGCTAGGGTAACCCTTGCTGTGGCAGAAGTTATTATAAAGAGAGAATGGCAGGGAATAAGAACTAGGGACCCTCCAGGACCCTTTCTTTTTATTTTTCACCTGTCATTTTTACTTCAAAGTAAACTCTGGTTACTAACAACAACACTGTGAAATAAAGAGTAAAATGAAATGCTAGAGCTTGGTCCAGTGGCCAATCAGGAGACAGAATGTGCTTACATTGTGCAAATGCTCTTTAGATATTCAGCTGTCATCATTGACATACACAGGAAAACTATTCTTGTATCCAAACACCATGAAAAGATTAAAGACTGACTGTCTTTAGCATTGATTCTACAAGACCATGGTATTTGAATAGGTTGATTATTACTTGTAGTGAAGGCTACCACATCAGCAGATTCCTGCCATTGCACAGATCACATAGGAGGGATGCCAGCCAGATGGCAGAGGAGAGCCCAGCCTCTGCCCTGCTCCCCCCAAAAAATAAGTATAAACTATGAAAGGTGATAAGTTGATTAGCTAGACTCTGGTAATCATTTTGCTATCTAAACATCACATGGTATACCTTGAATGCATGCAATTTTTATTTGTCAATTATACCTCAGTAACCTGGAAATATATATATAATTTATTCTCCCAAGAGAAGGAATACATGCCACACCAGAAGGGGCCACACAGGTAGACATCAGCTTGGGACACGGGGCAGAGGGAGAGGGGGCTGTGGGAAAATGTCTTCACTGTGGTTTCCACCAGAAGGAATAGAAGAGGGAGGGAGGGCAGGTTAGGATTGGCTCAGGTGACTGATTTCAGTGGGTTTAGGGCAAAGTGTCCCTGCACGTCTGGTCCCAGGCCCTGGGTGATTAGGACAGAGCCCGATCAGGGAGGCACTGGGGTGGACTCAACTAGCTGTCCAGCAGGGAGAACTGTAGGCCTCGATCCAGGGCCTCACACTGGGTCAAGACAGCATTTTAAGAACTGCAGTACATATCATTTAATGAATTCAGGAACAGGCAATCTAGTTCATTTGTAGTCCACGAGAACACTAGAAATTCTTTTTTTTTTTTTAATGGGGAAAAGAAAACTATTTTAGTACCTGGCCAATAAATTCCCTCTCTTAAACAGCTCTCATCAATGTGGCACAGTAACTTCCCACCTCTTCCCCAGAGTCCTATGTTCTGATAAGCTATGAACGCTACTGATTTTATCTTTTGCTCATGTGTGTTTCACTCAACACATATGATTAACACTCATATTTAATCAAAAAGTGTGCTGTGGATATTTTACAGTGTAAGAAAATGTAGTCGTCCTAATAGGATGATGCCATTCAAATAACAGTTACTATATTTGATTGCCTTCCAGGGCTTAAGTGCTATGCTGGGTGCCTTAGAAACATTGAATCTAACCTATTACCATCTCGATTTTACAGACAAGAACACTAGTGCTCAGAGATGTCAAAGACACATAGTCATTGTTCCTCAGCTAGCATGAACCAGAAGTTGATTTCAAACCAAGGTGAATCTGGCTTCAGCTTACGTGCATTTGTAACAACACCAAATTGTCTCTCAGTTCACTTAGCTACCTCGGTGTATCTGCCCGAGTAAACGGCACCCTGATCGTGTCTATACAGAAAAGATTTTTTTTCTTTTCTCTGCTTTCACAATTGTAGCAATTTCCTCCCTTGAAGGCTTTAAAGCAATTAGTCAAATTTATACAGATGAATCAGTCTAATACTGAAGGGATAACAGAGATATAATCTCTCTTTGTAGTAATAACTTAGGTTAGTACAAAGTCTAAATCGGTGTTCCCACTTCATGTAGATATGTCCCTGATTTGCATGTCAGGGGCTGGGACATGATCCAGACCAAGGCGAAGGCTGCTCTGATGAAGCAGGCAGATAACTCACAGCCCATTCAATCTTCCTAAGTCCCAGGAGGCTGGGACCAGAACATTCAGCACTTGGCCCCTGCTGTCCGTGTAGATAATGAGAAGCAGGTCTCTCTGGACTCAGAATCTGTGTTTTTTCCCCATGCCGGGATGCTGAGATGCTGTCAGAAAAATGAAATTTTTCCTAACACTAGCAATACCAAATTATTCAAGTTTGAGCTTCAACTGAGTAAAACTATAGATTAAGAAAATATAATTTTAGAGTCATATTCCCTTCTGGCATTTGAGTATGTGATTAAGACTTTGTTCTCCAGCACCAAGAAGCACAGGAAGATACCTTCCCATGACCCAGATCCTCTGAGGTCATCCAAGATCACCAGACGGGACCACCTCCCCTTGAGAGCACAGCTGTCCCATTACGGCCACAACAGACTGAGAGGTGCAGCCAATGAAGCTCCCAATGGTCCGGACCACCCTCAATCTTCCGGGCACCTTTTGATTTCATGGTGCCAACATACCCACAAGATGTGTTGGATTTAGACAGCCAAGAAATCAGGAATAGCAAGGGTGAGAAGATGGGGTAGCAGAGCAGAGACAGGAAAGAACACTGCCTGACATTTTCCATGGTTCTCCAAAGGGAAGGTGGCAGGAATGCTTCCATAACAGGAATCTCAAGATCCATGTGCCATGTACATGGTCATTATTTGCAAATATAAGCATACATAAATTTTAGCTTGAAATATTTTCCTTGCAAATGTATCCATGCCTTGAAGTAGAGATTAAACTGTGTGGCCCTTTTATCAGTGTTTTTAGAGCCAATGATTAAAATGTGTAACTCAGACAAATTATTATTTAACAAAATAAAATGAGAATTCCAATGGATGTGTAGAAAGAGCACTGAGAAAACAAAAACAGAAAACCGGTAACTTGGAAGGGCATTTCAATTATTAACGGAAATTGTTCTCTCTGCAAGCATCATATTTTAAAGATTTTGGGCCAACTGTCTAGTTGCTAAATGTCATACTTAGTGAGTAATTGCAAAAACTTAACTTTGTCTATTTGTCATAAAACATCAGGCCAGACCAGTAAGAAGAAGGAATTAGACCTTTTCCAAGCACAATGTGGATAGAGATACCAAGTTAACTATTTATAGGAAACCATACATTTTAACGGGAATTAGTCTTTTATAAAAAAACGCAGTGTTGGGGGCATAAGTAAGTGTGGCCTAGCATTTACTTCAGAATATGATTGGACGCTATCAAATCACAATAGTGAAAGCTAGAAGTTTACTTAAAAAGAAGAGCTCCTACGTTTTCCTTTCCCTTTTCTCTTTTTTGGACCAGCTTGGAGACATCTCTCCATTTAGTCCTCATCTTTATCAGCGCCGTGCTTTCGTTACGCTGCTGTTTGGCATCCTGACTAGTTTCTCAAAAGCCAGACACTGCTTAGCACCCCCAAGGCTCATCTTCACCCAGGCATTCTTCCCGTCTTCCTGCTCCTCTTACCCACTCACAGGATCTTTCAAAACTCCACCTTGCAAAACCCCTTTCTTTGTAATTCCTACCTATCTATTTTCCCCGCAGCCATTAGCTTTCTGTCTTCGCCTTTAACACGCAGAATCGGCCCAGGTGCCCTGGTCACTGTGGCAACAAGAGCTTCTCTCTGTCCTTCACTCTGAGTCCTCTCGAGCCGGAGCCAGCTCCCCCTTCACCCTGACCCTGGGGACCCACGTGCCAACCCACTGGCTCTCATTGCTCTCCCGGGACTGGCATCCTACGGCCCAGCCCATTGTAAGACAGAATCGCTCACCGAGGAAACAAACTATCATCTAAATGTATACAAGTAAGTTTCTTAAAGTTACCCTCTTTGGATATTACAGAGAAACAGAACAGTTTTCTTTGTGAGAAAGAGAAGTCTGGAATCTTCATGCCGGGCTATCTGTGATGATTCCACGAACTCCACGGCCTCGGTCATTCATTAATTCATTCACACATTCATTCAACCAACAGGGCTTCATTGAGTTCCTACCATGTGTGAGGCATTGGGCTAAGCACTGAGCATACGATAATAACCAAATGATTGCCGCCTCTGCTCTTGCAGAAGTGACATTCCACTTGTGCAATACCTCAGAGTCTAAACTAAGAAATGTGGGCAGGAATTCCTCGGAGTGTTTTAAGAAAGGCAGTAATATGATTTGCTCATAAAAATATGACTCTTGTTACCCTACCAAGATTAGGTTGTCAGTGGGGACCAGAAGAGCATGAGGGTAGAATCAGAGAGGTAATTTCATCAGATGATGGTAGCCCAAGAGAGTGTGGTAGCCCTGGAGAAAGGTAAGTGAATTCAGAATTTATTATAAGGTAGAGTTAGTCATCAGTATCTGTTGACAGAGTAAATATAAAAGTTGAGAGAACAAGAAAAGCAAAAGATAAAGAATGATAGATGGAAGATTTGCACTCAAGAATTCAGTCTTTGATATTAGAGTGAAATTACCAAATTAGAAAAAAGCTAGGATGTGGACCCAAAAAGAACAAAGGAGAAGGAATCTAATGGACAGTTGTCAAAGTGCTGCCAATAATTTGAAAAGGCTGCTACAAGAGAAGACAAGTAGTGACTCTGTAGCATCTGACTATGCTGATGGACAGTGACTGCAATGGGGTTTGGGTGGGGGGGCTTGATAATATGGGTGAATGCTGTAACTACAATGTTGCTCATGTGAAACCTTCGTAAGACTGAATATCAATGATACCTTAATAAAAGAAAAGAAAAGAAAAGGATGCTTGAAAGCATTGTTATTAAGGAAGCCTACCGGGAAACTTAACAAGACTCAAGGTGTTACAAGTAAACTATCAGATGCAGCCATGTATCACTGCTAAGCTACTCTTCAAATTTCTGAACTTGGACTTTAAACATAATAATTGGTAAAATTTTAGAATTCTGACTTCTCAGAATAGACCAACATGTTGACAATAAAGCAAAATGCATATGCTCTGGATCCCTGGTAGAATTTTCCTAATAATGTTAATTTACTCCAGATACCTGGCTCTTCTTCAATTTGAAATGTCTGTTCTTTCAGTTTGCTTCATCTAATTCTTTGAAAATTTCACCTGGAGGTTAGAAAGATCAACTTGTAACTGAAAAATACATAGTAAAATATTTTAAAAGGTGAACATATATTAATCCCCCCCAAAGATGGGATTAGTCTCTAAAAGTCTGTCTACCTACCCACTTCTCAAAGAGTGTCAAGGGAATAAATGGAGGCAGAATGTAGGAATCTTTAAACATTCACATTTGCATACACTGATTCTTAGTTCAAGGTAACCAGAGCAATGTACACATAACAAGAAATGCCCTCTAGCCACGTTCCTGCTGGGCCTTGCTCTCACAGGTGGGGTTGGCTGCCCGTCAAGCACCCAGCTGACTGCCGGGCCTCACATTCTCAAGCTCTCCTTTTTACCAAAGCCTACCTAGCTTTAGTCAAGCACCCAACTAGACAGGAGGCATGTGGAGGGACACGGACCCTGACCTCCTTCATATGCACTTCACAGGAGCTAGAGCCACTGCTAACATACAAACCTGGTCCCTGGGTGGGCTGAACAAGGAGAACCGAATGTCCTGTTTAGCACTCTTAGAATATAACAGCATGGCCTAAAACATACAGGTCAGGATCATTCCAATACTCTGATGATGCTAAATGCACTCAATTAAAAAAGTAGTGTTTTCTCAATAGAAAAATAACACAGAGGGGATATTAGTTTTTTCATATAGATCTATAAAGTATCTAAGTGTTGAGTTGATCAGTTGGTTCCTTATGAATACTTTTTAAAAATGTCACTAAGAATTAGGTCTTCTGAACACTCTGGTGAGTAACTTCCTTCTGGAAAGATATGCCTATTTCTGTACCAAAAACTATGGAAAGCTTAGCCCACAGCCTAAAAGGGGCTGCTTTGTGGGTGTCTTTTGGCCCCCAGAGAGATGCTAATAAATCACCTCTGAAGAATACTATGTTCTCTTCTCTTTACAAAGTCTCCTTCAGAGCAGTCTACCCTGGGGGAAATGTGACAAACTATAGAAAAATTTGAAATATTGTCATTCTCACCTGCTAGTTCACTTCAACTTCTGTAGAAACAATCACACATCCTTAAAAGACAAGAAAGTTGTTTTAGGGTGGTGGTGGTGGTGGTGGTGGTAAAAATAGCCCCAAGATAAAAGAGGGCTCTTAGTAATTCATGTGACATAAACACTTCCCAAGGACGTCATGCCCTAGCCTTGTATTCCAATAACCTGGTATTATGACAATTGCACAAGTTTAAAAAATGCTGAAGATTACTGGATAAACAATAATATGCCGTAAGTCAATTACAGTATCAGAAATTAAGAGTCAACATATCAGGGTTCCAGCCTTGCCATCAATAACATGTGACTGTTAACATGTGTTACATCCCTTCCTCCTTTACAACAGTTGCCACCCTCATGCAGATGCTCATTTCTCCCCTGTTGTTCTTCTGCAATAACTGCTGGCCGGGCCTCCCAGACTGACCATCTCTACCTATGACATCATGCCCCTCCCTGCCTAGAACTCCACAATGTATTTTCATTGCTTTCAAGATAAAATCCAACACAAGGTCCTGGGTCTGCTACATATGGTCTGTGCCTCCAGATTCATCTCCAGCTTGCTTTCGGGATACTCAAACACATATTTGATTCTTGACATGTACTGAAATTCTTTCACTTTCTGCATCTCACTGAGGTGTTTGTGCTCCTTGCCAATGGTCATTTTTCTGCCAAGAACATTCCTCTTCTGTTACCTTCTCCTGGCTGATCCCACCATTCCTCTAAGCCTCAACTGAAGCATCAATTTCTCAGAGAGACTGTCTCCAGCCCAATGATCGGCATAGATTCCCTTCTGTGTGCCTGCAGACCACCCTCCTGTCCGCATGCTAATACCGGCCTCAGCTCACCACCATTACTTATTTAGCATCTGTTTCCACACTCCACCATAACTTCCATGAGAAAAGGGGCTATGGCTATCTTTGCATCCTCACGCCTGCCATAAAGCAGGCATTCAAAAACTAGTTAATGAATAAATGATTTAATAAAGACTCAAATTGCATATCCTAAGCCTGTCTTGCTTTGTATTCATTAAGCAAAGCACAGACAAGATCCACATAATCAATGAATTATTCTGAAGGAATCTGTAAGCAAGAATCACACGGCACAGTACATGAGATTCTGGACTGCTAGTGGGGGCTGCTGGAATACACACACACCCTTCTTTGTTCTCAGAATGAAAGTTTGATGGTTAGTTGTTTTTCTAGAGTGTTTACTGTTCTGATTGACTGGTGCAATATTTAACTAGCCAACATTAATCATCTTGAAAGTCTTTGGAAATCAGAAAACTGGGCTTACGTACAAACTCTTTTTTGTTGAAATTGTTTCCAGATAATCATGCTAAAAAACAACCTCTTTTAGGGAGAATAAACTATGAGTAATGTGAGAATTAAAGTGAGGAAATGGAGTCTAAGCTAAACAGACAGGAGAGAGTTTAAAAGGAAGTTAAGGTAAAATGCATTAGCCTGGTACAAGAGTTTTCTCTTTTTTTTTTCCTACTTACTTTAAAGGCAGTCTGATAATAAACATTTAAATAGCTCTAAGTACATCACTGAGGACACCAGTGTTATTTATCCCATTTCTCTAACCACTGTCTGAGCAGTTTCCCAAATAGGGAAGCTCTAATGGATTTAAATAGGTGCAGCTGAAACGTAGTTTTATGATTTCTGATCCTACCTGCATGCCCATTTATATATACTCTCAGTCTCCACACTCAAGAACATTCAGAGAGCCAGGTACTGACTCATGGCTCATTTCCTCCTGATCTGTGGGTTCGTGTTGCCTTCTTAGCCTGTCACGTGCCCCTCTGTGTATGTCCAGACCTTTGATATTCCCCAACCCAGACCCTCTTCAACCTCATGACATTATAAAACAGTTGATGATCTTTCGAGATAATCAATGTCCCATCATTGACCATAGCTGCCACTGGGTAGAGAAGCTTTTCTGAACACCCCTCTGTCCCCTCTGACATGTTGAGACCCCATGCTGTGCAGCCATGCCTCCCTGGAGCCTTCCTGGCAGGCAGTTAAACACACCGTAATTGTTCTTGCGATGCCTTTTTATGTAATTGTTCTTGTGATGCCTTTCTTTCCCTTCAGAATGCACTCTGAGGAAAAGAACCAGTATAAATGCTGGTCAGGCACCCTTAATTCTAAAGAATACACATCCATCATTTCATAAAAATAATTAGGCAAATCCGTGATCATGCAGAGAGGCAGTTCAAATTGACTGTTTCTGCTTTTGAATTTCTATTTACAAAACAGAAGAAAATCCTCAGGATTTAAATCTAACTACTGGAAAGACAAGAAAGAATTGTCTAGAATAGCCATTTCTAATTTCTTCATAACCATCTTGATCTTAGTAATTCACATAAGCCTCTTTCCAGAGCCTCTCATTTGGACTTCCAGAATAAGTTCACGTTGGCCTCAAATTATATTCACAAGATTATTCTTCTTAAAATACTACTTTATTGTGTCAGCACAATGTTTGTACTTTTTTTTCAAATATACAAATTGCCAACCTTATAAAACCAAAATGTTTATCCATATATCAAAGGTCTTCTGCAATCTGGCTCAATGCTATTATCCAGTTGTGCTTTGAACTATTCTTAAAATCTTTGTACTTTGCTCTAATTGATTCGTTCATTGCCCCTCCAAACCTATTTGCCCAAGAACTTCTCTTCAATTGTTGCTTTCTCTTGTCATATATCTTGAATACCCATCCTACCTGGACTGATTCAAACCCTACTCATCTTTCTAGATACAGTTAAAATTCTCCTCTTCCAAAACATGTACTTCAGAATATCGAGCCAGAAATAAACTAACTTCTTTAGTTTTATTAGTTAATTTTGTGCTGTATTAAGTGGCAAGTGACCATCTGTAACAATGTTAACAGCTTAAACATAAAAGTTTACCTCTTGCTTACAGAACAGTACAGAGCAGGCTCACAGGTGGGAGGCGGGCCTCCTTAGCACTGCCATTCAGAGACCAGGGGATACAAGAGTCTTCAGCCTTCATTTCCAAGGTGAGCTTGGCAGTGGTCTCCATTCCAGCCCACCAGAAGGGGTCGGATGTTGGAGGCACGCCAGGAGCACAAGCCAGGGACTGAGGGGGGGATCATACCTCCTCACAGCTCCACTGGTTAGAGCTCAGTCACATGCCATTCCTAACTTCACAGGGAACTACAAACTGTAGCCCAGCTACATGGCAGGAAAGAAGAGCAGGTGGGCTTTTCTAAGCAGCTCTGTTTCTCTACCACAGAAATAGTAAAATGCTGTCTCCTCAGATACTTGTAACATTTCTCCTTTAATTATTATTTATACCACTTTAATTATTTAATGCTTCACCTATAATAAACACTTAAATAGCTCTAAGTACATGCTTAGAGCTATTTAAATACTTCACCTATAATAAACACTTAAATAGCTCTAAGTACATGCTTAGAGCTATTTAAATACTTCACCTATAATAAACATTTAAATAGCTCTAACCAATGCTTATTTATTTAAGTATATAATTATTTGCAAATATTAGAAATTTTACATAAGATTTTAACAGATTCTGGCTTGTTATCAATCCTTACGGAATTCACTAACGGACTTCTTAGCACAGATATTTTGAGATACGGTAAGGAGTCAGAACTATATGTTTTGTACACCAGATGTAAGCACACAGGGTTGCCATGACACTGTGAAAGTGGAGGGAGGGAGTTAAGTTCTCAGCCAGACAGAAGGCTTACCACTCCAGCAAAGAGGTGGAATTTCAGGGCAGAGGTAGGCAGAGTCACACTGCGGTTCTTTTAAAGCACTCAAGCTATCTCTCTCATGCACAGAGGAAAACAACACTCAATACTCACCAAAAGCATCCAGTTTTAAGGAAAATGGTGTATCCTTACCTTATACCAGCACATGTCAGCAGCTCTGATTAAATGCGTGAGTTGAGACAACTTGAAGGGGGAATTTGTTTAAATAGATAGGATGTAATTGATGATGACTGGTTACTTACCCTGAGCAAGGGGTCATTAGATCAGGGATCCCTGATCATGAAGAACCAGACTAGGAAGCAAGAAAGAACACCAGAGTAAAACAGGAAGAGGGGCTAAGCAGGCAGCAGTTGGATGTTCAAAGATATATGTGAAACAAATTGAAATTTGATGGGTGATGCTATGTAGAGATCCAAGTATACATGAGAGTTGACTTCAGGAAGGATCTGGAAATAAATAGCACAATCTCCAAAATGGATACGTGGTCAGATGCAAAAATGCCCTTCCACCAAGATACTGGAAAAGCCAAAGCTAAGAGCCACTGAAGTAGCCCATGGAGGTACCAAGATAGCAAATGCAGCAACTATTACAGGTAGGAAATGAATCAAAGTAACTTCACTCTCCATACCCAGTTTTGCACTGTAGATTCCATCTCTGGGATTGGTTTCTGACCAGGCCACAGGCCTAATCTAAATCACTAGCATCTTTCACTGAACTACTTTTGCAGCACTGAAAGCAGCTGACAGGCAGAAATACAGAGAAATGAGGATGCCAGAGACTGGTGGCTGTTAGCATGACCAGTGAAATATTCACTGCGCCAAGGTGAACAGAGATATAGGGGCCTGGGAAGGAGGTCAACATCATTTGTCCTCATTCACCCCTTTCATGACTCAAAACCACCCGTGTCCTATTTAACCACAATCTGTAGAGAACAACCAGCACAGAGCTTCTCAATGTCTCTGATAACCCACTCGCTAGAGTATTCCTCACTCCTTTAGTGAAAGTAGAGTCTTCTGAATATTCCTAAGAAATAGAGTCAGCTGGTATGGAATAAATCCATTGGAACACGTTTACCTCCCTGAACCTTCCAACTCATTCTGAAATAAACTTCCAAGACATTTCTGTAACTATAGACCATTATCATATAAGAAGCATTAAAGGGCCATCCCAGTGGTGTTCTAGCAGGTTTTCCAGGGGTCTTTGCCATCATAGTCAATATTGGGAGAGGATGCCCCTTTGACAAGGATAAGGGAGCCCCTCCTGCCTGCCCTGAGGGTTCATGAGAATTTGGAAGTCCAAGGTTATCACGGACTCATCCAAAATCCCCATCCCATCTTGGGGTCCTATTACTTTCTTATGAGGACCCTGACTTGTGTATAAGAGACCTATCATGCTGTGCATTCCATCTTCTTTAGCTTATGGTCTCCTGTTAGTTTTTTATACACTCTGTCCCATGGATGTAGTTTGCCAGTTTTCAAAGTGTGTGCTGCATGACAGCTGTTGATCTGAGTCTGTTATTTTTTTCTTTAGGCTTCCAGGGAAGTTAACAAATACTAGACAACTCTATAATCCATAAGGTTACCATCGCCCACATATGATGTTCACACACAAGCCTTAGCACAAGAATTGGTGGCTCTGCTTCAACTTTTGCCTGCACCCAATCCATAGAGGGGGACTGAGCAATTATGATGCCACAACACTCTAAGGATTATCTCTACCCACTTTCCACCACCAGCAATGGTTCTTGATGCCATACGACCAGTGGGTCCGATTTCTAAACCTCTATTCTTAGAGTTTGCTTTTTGGTATAACTTCCAGTGCTAACTCTCTTCATTTGAGTTGCTTACGTAGAAAACACTGAGATAAGGACTTTCCTGCAGGCAGTTTATTTAGGATATCATCCTGGAAACACAACCGACGCAGTAAAAAAGAGAGTGTGCCAGAGAAAGGAGAAAGCCAATAAATAGGTTACTGTGAGGAGCGACTGGAGCTCAGTCCCTCTAGCTCCCTTTCTGAAAGCTCATGTAGAGATTCCTCATTATTTTCCCACTGAGGGATGAAAAACTCCACTAACTCTCTCCGTTGCTGAGAACTGATGGTTACAGCATGAAATGCCCAATACTTGCCGGCTCACATGCCAGCTGAGCAAGATTCGGTGGTACTAAGGAAGGTCCTAGGCAGGAAAGCCAAGTCAAAAACCTTGTCCTGGGTTATAAACCCTCTACCCCGCGACCCTCTCGTCTCTGCCTTCACCATGCGGGTCTTCCTTCTGCCCCTCAAGCACGCTCCCTGACACCACCGCCCCCATGCACGGTCCACGGAGCACTTGGCCCGTCATTTTATATTTCTATTACCCATATTAACATTCCCTTCAGGTGGGAATGCCATTTCCCTCGGAGCTGCTCCTCCGAAACTTCAGGTCAGGTGAGCTCCTATGGTGACTTACCTCCACGGCACCCTGCACGTCCATCTCTAGAACATTCGTCATCCTCACTATTACATATTCAAAGTCTGACCTTGCTCACTCGATTGGAAGCTCTGTTGTATTTGTTTTCCCTCTCTAGCATCTAGTTGAAACATGTCACCCAGAAAACTCTTACCTAGTATGTGTTGACTGAACAAAGCTGAATGAAGTAAAGGATTAGGAAGGTTGGCAGAACCATTCTGATATGAATGGCTAGTGACCAGGGATTGATCACAAAACCACATGTGACACATGGACAGCAAGAAAGAGCAAGAGGGCTGCCATATACGGAGACAGGAGACATCAGACTGGGGCAAACACACAGGCTGAACATTCCTTCTGGCAACTGCCAGCCAGTATGTGCCAATGTTCCTTACAAATCCTCTTTAGGAGGGACAACATTTACATGTCATTTACATATGCAACACATTTCTCTTCCCACTCATGATAACATTTACTCAACATATGATCATTGAGGGCCTGTCTTAATGGGGTTAAAGATCTTTGAGGAAACTTGTTAAGTTCAGTGATCAAAGACTTTATAATCTCGCAACACAGAACGCAACCATTTTAAATATTATATAATTTGGATATTGGCAAAAATAGGCAGTGTTAGGACATAATACACTTTGTAGTAATTCAACAAAATTATGGTATCTGCTATTTTTCCACATCTTTTTTTGAGCAATAGAATTATGATACCTGTATCAAGGAATTATGAATAGACTAATATGTATATTTGAATTTGCTCATAGGCATTTACAAACTGCAAATTTAAAGGCTTAGGTAAGGTTGATGAATGAGACAAATACAAAACACTCTTCCTCATTGTTATAAGAATGTAGAATGGGGTGCAAATGAAATCCTTAAAAGAGTTGCTTCTGAAAGTCTGCACCTCATGAGCCACTCAGAGTTCCAGGCTCAGTAACAGAGATGTTGATTGTCTTCCCTTCCTGGCAAGCTCCCCTTTTAACAGCAAATTATTATGGCCCCAAAATATGGTTATTTAGAAGAACCAAGACTTACAGAACTACAGAAAGTTATAATCTCTTTCCTAGCTATTCAGTTAAGCAAGTAAATACATAGAAAAGAACCCAACATAAATACATATGCCATGTGGTTAACTCTCCATCCCTCCTCACATGAGTACTGGTGAACACTTAGCTACGACTGGTTACTGCAGAGAATGGTATAGTCCTTGGCTCATTCCCTTTGTGTTACCCTGAGTTTCTGACCCCTCATATCTGTAGGTACAACTCCATATCAAAGCTGATATGATCATTATTGACAGTCTGATATATTTTTGCTACCACCAGATATATATCTTTGTTCTCTTACTCCTAGTTCCATCTTTGTTATTAGACCAAATCAGGAGCTATTGATACAGAGATGCACCAAAGAACATATGCTTTGACAGCATACAGGTTAAATCTCTTGAGCACATTAACTTGCTCACTTAACTCTCTGAACTCTCTGTGTTTCAGTGCCTCCCAGATGGTTGGGAGGAGCATGTGGAAATACCCTTACTTCCAGGTAATGGCCTCTCTACAGATCCTGGCCACTCCACCAGGCTTTGAGTCCTAAGTGGCAATGGTGCTACTTCTTTAGAATGTGTGCAAATGCCCATGAATGCCTTCTGATTTGTGACCGTGGAATAGAAAAACTGATTCTCATGGAAAAAAATAGTTCAGAAAACCCAACCTTATTTTTTATCTATAGAAAGAGAACTGGTAACTAGTATTGGTAGAAACTGAAACAAGATAGAATACATATATATATCAATTCTTTGCTGAAGGGAAATAAATCTACAAAGATAATTGGACCAAATAGTGGAGAAAAGATTTAGGAGCATCACTCAGAGGAGAATCACAATAATTTTCATTACACACTTCTTTTCATCTGTTTTTTTGTTTCAGAACACATGTAACAGCAAATGGAGAAAATGAACCACAGCAGAGAGCAGCCCGCAGGGGAGTGGGCAGGGCGCCTGCAGCCACGGACAGCTGTTGGAGGGGGGGTGGGAGTGGCATCTGGCAGCCAGTCTGCCTTACCTCATTCTGAGCCTGGGGACAGGGGACTGTAGTAGGTTGAATGGTGGGCCCCAAAACGTATGTCTACCCTGAACCTCAAAACGTGAACTTGTTTGGAAAAAGGGTCTTTGCAGCTGCAGTTAATGTACAGATCTCATAACTGGAACCTCCTGTATTTACAGTGGGTCCTACCTCCCGTGACATGTGTCCTTATTCAAGATGGAAAGGGAGATGACCATAAGGAGACAGAGGCGGAGACTGGCCTGGTGATGCCATAAACCAAGGAAGGTGAGGAGACACAAGAAGCCAGGGATGCAGGGAAGGATTCTCCCCTAGGACCTCAGCAGGGAGCCTGTCCCTGCCAACATTTCTGTCTAGAACTTCTGACCTTCAGAACCATGAGAGAATACATTTCTGATTGCAAGCCATCAAGTTCGTGGTGATTCGTTAGAGCAGATCTAGGAAACTAATAGAGTGGGTTTTGTGGGACTTAGTTTCCTCATATATAAAATAATGGTGTTAGAATAAATGATTCCCAAAGAGTGTTCCAACTTTGATTCAGTGACTATGATTAGCTGGCATGTGGGCAAACAGAAAAAAGAAAAACAACTCTGAAGCTATAGGGAGGTTATTAAAGAATTTGAGAGCTTCTCATTCTTTTTCAACTCCCATTTCTGTATCTCTAGGTATATGCAAAGTCCAACTCAGAGCTTAAACAACTTGAAAGGTGAAAACATATCCATCTTACGATGCAGGATGCACATCTACCAGACATTTATACAGTGTTTCATAGCTGAAAATTTATTCTAAGGTCTGCCACTTAAACAGTTTATAGTTGCAGTGAAAACGAGTTTGATCTGGTATTTTCCCTTTGGTTAAGCAGTCACTTGAAATGCATTCAGTTGCTCTAACCGCATCTATTGGACATTTACTCTGGCATGACACTGTAGGATGTGCTGGAGGCACAGAAATAAACAGGGACCCCTAATGTGGCTTAGAGCTGAGTGGGGGCAACAGACAAGTAAACCAAAGAGGGATAACTTCTATTTCAGAGGTTCTCAGGGAGATATGGAGCATAGGAGATGAACACTTAACTTAACACACAGCAATCAGGGAAAACTTCTTGGATGAGGAGATATGTGAACTATTCCAAAAGATGAGATCATGCAGTCAGGAACAATAGAGGGGAATCACGATCACAGTCACATGCACAGTTACACAGAACAATGCTCAGGAACCTGAACGTTAGCGAGCTTAGCTGGGGCACAGTATGCACTCACTGGTGTGGTGGGAAATAGATCTGCAGAGACAGGCAAAGATCATTACACAGGGACCAGATATGCCTGGACTGAGTTAAAGTAGTAGGGACAGGCAGAAAGCAGACAGTTAACAGAGCTTAAGAATCGATTCCTGCAGGAGATAAGGAAATTGGTAATATCCATAGCTGACACGGTGCGTGGAGGACAAGCAGCGTTCTGTTTTGTTTTGTTTTAGGAGGGAATACTAATCTTTCCATACACCTGCATTCAATTCAGAGCCATCTTAGTAGAGCAAAGTGGGGGAAAGCACAGACCCTGGGGCTAACAAGCATATTAACTGTGTGACAGTATAGCCGATGTTACCCACACCTCTCCAGTAAAGAAAGGAGAACACGGCCCCAGCTTCCAGCAGCTGTGACAGCCACCGGAGCCCCAGGACCTCCCCAGGTGTTCCACCTCCCAGGCAGCTCTGCTGAATGAGCATGGGCACTGCACACCTCAGATCAGCTGCTTAGAGGGTACTCGGTGACTTACCAAGCCTCTGAGGTAGCCCCAAACCCCAAGGAGGACAATAGCATCATTTACCACAAAGGCAGGGCAGATCTGGCAGAAGATATGGGGAGATGAGGAGTTCAGGCTCCAAGTATTCACAGCCTATCCTCAGGGAGCTGTCCAGTAGTGAAATAAATTTGAGTAAGGAAATAAATTCAAGGCTAAATATTAACTTTTACATTTTTAGTAGGTGAGATCTTTCAGAGACAATGCATAAAGAACAGAGAAGCAAGACAGTAATGCCAGCAAACACCAGCATTCCAGGAGTGATCTGAGGAAGGAGGGTCCACGAATGAAAAAGAAGATAGTATTAGAAATGAAGTAGTGACTCTAGAGGAGGTGATTCAAGAGAGGAGATGCCAGCAGCACCAAATGCTCTAAAAGGTAAAATGAGAAAGTGAGAAAGGCGCCCACTAACAGAGCCCCCTGGAGAGGACTGGCGAACCGAGAAATGGTTCAGTGGAGGCGTGCACACAAAAACCCAAACCACAAAGTGATTCAGTTATAAAATGGACTCTAAAATGGCCCAACACATAATTGTATATAGAAATGGAGTATCAAGAGATGAGAGAAGAAAATAAGAGGGGGGCACAATGTCCTGGAATCTGAAACAGGAGCTGAGATACAGAACACAGGCGGTGGAAGGGGCATCCGCCAATAAATAGAGAAGTCTTTTTTCCCAGCATTATAGAGGTATAATTGCTACCCAAAAAGTGTATATCTTTAATGTCTCTAATTTAATGAGTTTGGACATATGGACATCCACCCATGTCACCATCACCAGGATCCAGGTAATAAGACCGAGTGAACAGGAGCCTGAGAGGAGGTATACTTACAGTGAGGGCAGTAATGGCTTCCGTGAGGAGAAAGCTCTTCCCGTGCTTTGCTTTCCTGCTTTATAAAAAGAAATAATAATTGTCGCTACATGATAGGTTTTCAGTGAAAATTAAAGAATACATGTAGTACATGTATTCAGCGCATACTAAGCTCTCAAATGTCGATGATGTTCATCATCATCCTTATTTCTGTTATTATTTTCTTACTGACAGAGGAGGGGTTACGGGTGCTAGTATTTTCTGAGAGGGTGGTTTCTGAGGGCAAAGGGACAGCCTGGGAGAACAGCTTGAACGGAAGCTCTGCAAGTAAGAAAGTCAGCTGTTTAGAGAATTACTAGGAATCGATGGGAAGCCTGACACCCCAGCTGGTGATTGGAGGCCAGGAATCTGTGAGTTTCTAAATTGGAGAGAAGCAGGAGCCTGGGAGGAAATGGGGTGGGATGCGCAGGAGCTGGAATCAAGCAGTGCGGACACAGAAGAACCAAAAGAAGAGAACCCGGCGGCCGGCGCAAGGTTTGTGGCGCATGGACCACGAACCTCCCGGAGGAGAAGGTGGAAACTGGGCCCCAGGTGGGTCTGGACGAATTCAAGATTTATGAGACTTTAAACACATGCGGTTGACCCTTGAATAATATGGGGATTAAGGGTACCAACCCCCCAATTTTGAAGCAGTTGAAAGTCTGTATACAACTTCTGACTCCCTCAAAAACGTAACTACTAACAGCCTACTGTTGACTCAAAGCCTTACTGATACATAAACAGTCAATTAACATGTATGTTATATGTATTACATACAATCGTCTTACAATAAAGTAAGCTAGAGAAAAGAAAATGTTATTAAGAAAATCATAAGGAAGAGAATACGCACTTATAGTACTACACAGTATTTATTGAAAAAATCTGCATTTAAGTAGACCCATGCAGTTAAACTCTGTTTTGTTTAAGGGTCAACTGCATACATTAGAAAAGCAGATAAAATATCAAACAAAGCTATCTTGAAGTCTAAGATTTTAGAATTAGATAAAAATTTCAGAGGCATGGCTCTGAATGTCACCATTGAAGTAGACGGGCAACAAAGGCCAGTGAGGCTAAAAACAAAGAATTTTGAGATGAGGTTTTCTATACCAAGTTTCCCAGCATTTACTGGGAATAAAATCAAAAGGCTCATTGTCCATCTTATTTCAAACTATCCAATCAGCTGCTTCCTTTGAAGTAAAAGTCACACAGTTCACCACATATGAAACAAAATAGGTAAAGGGATAACTTGTAAAATTAACATACAAAGATTTTCCTGAGAACTAAGTATGACATCAAGATTAAAAAGAGCAAACATCCAGAAATCAACTGAATCTTGAGGATTTCTGTGGATTATTTAAAAAAGTGAATCCTCCCAAGCAGAATTCCCCAGGAAGGACTGGGTATGAACTGAGAGCCACAGAAATACCTTTAGGCCTTCTTTGATGTACAACATGGTGATTCGCCATCAAGGAAAGGACTCTCCTTTTATACTTGAGAGAGAGGGGGACGACAGAATAAAATTCGCTCTGAGAACTTCAGCAGAAATCCGCTTCATACAAATATCAAACAATTCAAGAGTACCTGGAATTACTGCTCTCCCAGTTAAACCTTTTGTTCTGATTGTCAACTCACTTCATTATTAAATGGAGAGTTTCATTTATGAGGAGGCATAAATAGTCTAGTTATTCAACAAAAGAAATTTATACTTGAATTACATTGATTGTCTATATATTTAGATATACATACATATCTGTGTATATATAATACCTAATATACAATATATTAATGTGTATTAGTTATATATTATATAATAAACATGTACAATGTTTTGATATTATGTATTATATATGTATTATATATATATGGCTTATCTTTTTCTTCAAAGAAATACATAACTGTTCATGACACAACAAAATCAGGAATGCATATAGGTTAAATAATAGGAAATGGGTTTTGATTAAATATTAAGACCTGTATCTAAGAAGAGAAAGACAGTCATGCATCTATTCTTAGTTGTCATAATAAACTATCTCATTGTCTAAACCAGGCAATTTGATGTACTATATTTGACTTCACCAAAGGTTGAAAATAGAAAATTATATTCTCATGTCTCACGGCTAGTTCAGATCTTACATAAAATAAGTCAACTTGGCATTCCATCCTTCAACTGCTTTCTTTAGGCTGAAATAACCCTCTATTATCCAAAATAAAACACTATACAGAAGATCACAATTTGTCTTGGTAATGAAGCTAATTGTATCATCAATTACAATCACATTGTTTGAATATGGCGATTCTAAGTCTGGGCAACAATTCAGTCCTTCACATGAAAATAAGATAGATTATGTAACACATTAATGGAATTTGTTTTGTCTTCCTGACTTCCAGACTCTTACTGATTCAACCATTATGCTGCCTGAGAGAATGGATTAAATATATACTGAAGGTGATTGTTTTTCTTTCATTTCGGAATCACTCCTGGTTTTCTGCATAACTATTAGTGCTAAATTGAAACATCTACTAAAATAATCTATTAGTCATCCCTCAGTTTTCTTAAACTTTATAATCCACATTCATATTTTCTTATTTTTTTCAAAGGAGCCGTCTCTCACCTAATTCAAGAATGTTTATTACAACATTAGAAATAACAAAATCATAATGCTAAACAAAATCTTCACAGGCTGGAAAGTTGGCATTTTTGATGCTCATTTTGAAGTCTTTCAGACAATAGTCATCCATAATCTCATATACAGACACATTCATTAATTCATTCAACAAAGATTTATTCAATTCATTAGGTCCTAGGCACACTGCTGGGCATTAAGAAAACAACATTAAGCAAGACACACACATCTCATACCTGCCTGGAGCTTAAATTCACAAACCTACTGGTGTTAGAAGGGTTTTCTCAGCAGTAGGACTAATTTGCTGAATTCACCAGTTTACTGATTTGTCAAGGATATATAGAAGTGTATTCCACATTTAGTAAATAAGCCAAACACTCTCATTAAAGTTGTTAAACCTTTGTTTTTAAGTTGGTAACAACCCTGTCAACACAATTAAAAGTACTCTTTTGTTAAGTCAGTAAATTTTGTAGGGTTGGTGACTTGATCATTTAACAAGTTCATTCATTGAGTTGATTTTTGGAAAGCTGAGTGTTACTGAATTGACCTAGAGATATTCCCTTCCACCCTTGTTGATGTCCAAATCCCAGGGCTAGTTTTTAGTGCTTCCCCTAGAGTCTCCCCCAAAACTGTGAGCAGCTATTGCAGGGGGAACTGAGATCTGTTGTGTAAGTGATGATAATGTGTCTCAAATATCTGACAAAAGTCATAAAGTTGGAGTCATGCATGGTTGAGACCTGTACCTTTCAACTCTGCATTTTGCATTCAAAGAAACTAGAGCCAATGGGAGGCATTTGATGAACATAAGCTGGAGAATCACATATTCTGATTTTCTTTTTAGAAAAGTAACTCTGGCAAGAGTAATCTGACTGTAAATTATACCTTATTCCCTTTTCTTTAAAAAGAATATGGGACAAATTGAAGGAATATGAACTTGAAAGAAGAGAGACCAAACTGGAAACTGTGGTAGTGGTTCAATGCCCAGTGAGAGGGGTCCTGAAGTGGGCATGCTGATAAAGGCCAGTGGCACCTGAGAAGGACAAAGGGAGAGAGAAGGGCAGAGAGAAGAAAATCTAGCATGACTCCTAGACAACCCTGGGGTCTGTGTTTAAGGGGCACACATGGAGTTTAGAAACAAGAGTAGCTTTGGCAGAGGTCATGGTGGAGGTGCTGCCAGTTTTGAAAGCTTGGGGAGTAGGTAAGTGAACTGGAAAGATGTTTGCTAGTGACTCAACAGCTCTACCCCTCTCCCTTGAAGCGCGCCCGCGATGGCGTAGCTGGGGAAACCTGACTACTGTTCCAGGAGGAGGCGGATCCCCGCTCTGGGCAAGTTCATGATGAATTCATTGAGACCAAATAAAGAAACAGAAAGTTGGGGGCTGGAAAGGGCTCACACCAAGTACGTACAAGCGGCAAAGACAGTCTCCATCTCGGTCTCCCCTAGCTGCTCCCTCCCGCTCCCCAAGGGGCTCTCTCCCCGCTCCCTAGCCCAGGCTCCGCGGCTTCCCTCCTCTGCATTCTCACTCCGCCCCACCGGGAGGAGCTCTGTGGGCGGGCCTCTATGCTGACTGGCAGACTCCCAGCCAATTATGTCCAGGCGCTTGTGTGCTTCCTCTCCACCCCGCCCCTGGGCCAAACCCTGAGACTGCTGGTTCTGGGCGGGGGCTGGCTCCATGGACAGGTAAACATCCTGCCGCCCATAGGTATGCAAACAGGCTCTTTTATGTATACAGTGGATGATATTAAAGCCAGGTGAGAATCCTGGTCCTAAAATTTCCATTTTCTCTACAGGGTCATATTCTGGGAGTGAAAGACAGCAGGTGCACAAGGGTCAGCTAACAGAATGTCATCTAGAGAGGCAAGCTCCTGCAAGGTGTCGTGCTAGACAGCTTGAAGAGTTCCCTGACACGGTTCCAGCAGAAAGCATTGTAACTTCCGGGAGACTCAAGCCCAAGGATTTACTCCACTAAAGAAAGACTTAAGGGGTCATGAGCAAAGACGCCGCGTTGCCAGAGATGTGAAGTCCTCCTGGAGGAGGCCCACCTAACCAGCAGAGCTAAAGTCACTGAGCAAAGCAGAAGCACCCTGAAGGGCGTTGCTGTCCAGCCCATCCTTCCACATGCACCCTTGGTAACCAGCATCAGCAAAGACAGCCTTTAAAATTAAGGTCGACGGTTTCACAGATTTTATCGTTCTGTCTTCTCTGAATGATCAAAGTAATATGCTCTACTAAGAGGTGGATTGATCATCTTTCATTTTGCCCTAGTCTAAAGATACAGCATCCGTGTCCTGAATATTCTGCATTTAAAAATCATTAAATAAAAAATAGTCCAAAACCATCATGATAAAGTCTGTTAAATTAAGACAAAGTATGTTCAAATGAGAACAGCAGTTGATGACCACTTTTATGTAAGAAGTTAATATTTTTTTTCCTTTGAGTTTAAGACGCTTAGAAAACAAAACCAGCATGCTGTCCATACAGAATAGGATCCTCCCGGCGCAGAGTGTATTAACTTCTGAGAGTAGATTATTCCTATGTTTTGGAGCCCTAATTCAAAGCATGTCTAAGTGCTTTGAGGCTTATAGGCAGATTTTCATGATTATGTGGAGAATGCATATAAAAGATAAAAATGTGAAATAAACAAAACCGCCTCTGTGAGTGGGGGGCAGTGCACAACCATTATCCTCAGGAAGAGTCAGTGAGAGTGGCAGATGAGAGGTGAACGGCCTGGAGTCTGGCAGAAAAGAAAAATGCTTTGAATCCTCCTGCTGTGCAACTCCCAATTCCACCGTAGTTACTAGTCATTAAAGCCATTTAGAATTTAGCTTAAACTAAAAAAAAAAAAAACATGAACTCTATCTTTTTAATGTGTTTCCTTAATATTTTTGGACATCATTATTATATTAAAAGCTGAGAGGGAACATTTTAATAACATTGATCTATATCCTGCTAACAATTGTTTTCTATTTTTAAAGCTATTTTCTTATATACCATGTACTTCTCTACAAAATCTTGCATTACTAAACACGCACCTATACAAACATATATACAAACACACAGAATTTTTGATTTGGTAATGGGTCCTGACTGATGCTTCCGAATCTGATAAAAAATACAATTTGAGATTCCCACTAGGAGTAGCATTAAAGCTTGCCCACATATTTTGTCATGCATAATTTGATAACAATAGAAAGATATCTTTAAAAGATACAAATGTTTTTGATTTAGAAAAAAATGTGGGACATAAGTAGACAATTGCTCTGTTGGTGATGTAAACTGATCCATTCTCCTAGACGATACAGTTCACATAATGAAATTTTAAAAATTAAAATTTTGAGGTTCTAACAGGTCATATGTACAAGATCAGCATTTACCTAAGATGTGGCTTATTTCTTTTTTTCTTTTTTTCTTTTTTTCTATTTTTCTTTTTTTTTTATTGAAGGGTAGTTGACAACAGTATTACATTACATTAGTTTCAGGTGTACAACACAGTGATTCAACATTTATATACATGATAATTCTAGGTACCAGCTATCACCATACCAAGTTGTTACAGTATTTTGACTATATTCCTTATGCTATACATTACATCCCGGTTACTTATTTATTTTACAATTGGAAGTGTGTTTATATATATATATATATATATATATATATATACATACACATATATATATTGTGAGGGCATCTCTCATATTTATTGATCAAATAGTTGTTAACCACAATAAATTTCTGTAGAGGGGGGTCAATACTCAATGCACAATCATTAATCCACCCCAAGCCTAATTTTCGTCAGTCTCCAATCTTCTGATGCATAACGAACAAATTCTTACATAGTGAATAAGTTACATGGTGAACAGTGCAAGGGCAGTCATCACAGAAGCTTTCGGTTTTGTTCATGCATTATGAACTATACACAGACAGTTCAAATATGAATACTCATTTGATTTTTAAACTTGATTTATATGTGGATACCACATTTCTCTATTATTATTATTTTTAATAAAATGCTGAAGTGGTAGGTAGATACGAGATAAAGGTAGAAAACATAGTTTAGTGTTGTAAGAGAGCACATGTAGATGATCAGGTGTGTGCCTGTAGACTATGTGTTAATCCGAGCTAGACGAGGGCAATAAACATCCATGTATGCAGAAGATTTCTCTCAGAACATGAGGGGGGAGGTTCTAAGCCTCACCTCTGCTGCTCCCCATTTTCTCACCTGATGGCCCCCCTGCGACTGTGCCTGTCTTAGGTTGTTCCTCCCTTGAGGAATCTTACCCGTCTCTGGCTAACCAGTCATCTTCCGGGGCCATACCGGGAAATGTTAAGTTGGTAAGTGAGAGAGAAGCCTTATTGTTTGAAAAGGTTAGCTTTTTACTTCTTTGCTAATTTATGCCCTGTGGCTTCTATGCCCAGCATTTGTCTTGAGGTGTCTTTACCACTTGGAGGAATTATGATACTCGGTAAATTCGCCATGTGGCACGAGTTCTATTTAAAGGTTGTGATTAGGTAGGAAGAAGAAAAGCTATAGAAGTAGCAGGCAGAAGAAAACCTGGGAAGATTGATTATTTCTTTGACATATCTTCTTGTAGAGTAACTTCAGCATGGATAGGTTTTAAGCTACTACTTAAATTGTGCACACACATTAACATAATAGGAGTATAGTTACATAACCAAAGCATACCTGTAATTACCAGCCATCTCCAGTGAAACCAAGAAAACCAGTTAGGCACCTTAGGCATTTGTGAAAACTTATCTATGATATGGTGGATATTGTCCAACTGAACTTAAACAGTCTGAGAGAATTCAGATAAATTAAAACAACCCATTCCTGGGGAATGTTCATATCCCATATGTTCTTTTAACAATAAATAGTCTGTGGTTGTAAGATTTTGGAGCGCTACAATTTGCACTTCTCCTAATTCTTGGTTGAGTTCCAACAGTATAGATCCAGTCAAATTTGTTGTTTTACTGTATGCACAGGCCAGCTTAGATATCTCCTTCTTCATTCCCATGGCAAGTCCAGGAGCTGGTGGGATGTGTGCATCTACACCTGTGACAGTGCGTGGATCTTCGCTGGAGTTTTTTTTTTTTTTGCTGATCATCTTCTGGCATGAGTCTTCCCGAGAGTGCTGATGTTGGAAGTTCTTTTTCATATCGTATCTTAGTTCATTTTCGGGGTAGCCAAATTAGGCTTTGATCCTCTGTATAAACACAAACAGACCCTTTGCCTACACTTTTATATGCCCTTTATATCATTGTGTAGAACTCATTGGAGGTCACCAGATGTGGCTTATTTCTAAGAGTTCCTTGTTTTTTTCTTTTGCTCTGTTATGCAGCTCTCACTGAAATAATGTATCATCCTAGAAATTGATTCTTATAGAAGTTGACAGTTTTTTGTTTTGCTTAAAGGTGGCTATGATATCTTCAGATTTCCATGATATTTGTGTTCGTTACTTATTTAGCATTCACTGAAATTTTTAGGACAAAAATGGTGTAGGTCTGCTACTTAGTGCTAAATGATAGGTTAATATAGGACAAATCTAAATATTTTGGTTATGTAAGTACCAACCTTAAAGCAAACACACCCTTTTAATTCTAGTTGTTAGGTCTCAGAAGAGCTTTTAAATAAAAAGTACAGTTACTTATAGCCATTTGAGCTCTTAAAAGAGTTATGGATGCACAATCAGGTTGTGGCATATCTATTCATTCAATTCAACTAATGAACAGATATAAGTGAGCAATACATATGCTAAGAAAAAAACAGAATACCATTTGGTGGCAATACTATGCCGTGAAGTGATTTTTAAACACAAGCAAAATAATAAGATTGACCAATATTTTTAATGTTTAAAGCATGCTACCATAATAAATCTAAAAGTACTTAACTCCTGAAACTGTAAAATTCAACAAAAACATATTCATTAGCATATGTATGTATATATTTAAAGTGCATTTTATATAATTAAGTATGTTTAGCTAGGTATATATAGCAGACCTTCCAGCTTGAGATATATTTATTAGGCATTTTGTAAACAAAACAAAGAGAAGCAAGTGGCTTTGAGACCTGGTTAAGGTCAGATCACAATTCTCATGAAAACCTGCCTTCCTCTTTTCCTCTTTTTTTTTTCCTTCTTATATGAGTCTGCTGAGGTAACTCTAACAAAATGCTATAGACCAAGTGGCTTAAACAACAGACACTTACCTCTCATGATTCTGAGGCTGGGAAGTCCCAGGTCAAGATGCCAGAACATTCTGTTCCTGTTGAGAGCTCTCTTCCTGGTTCACAGGTGGTCACTTCTCTGTGTCCTCATATGGCAGAGAAAGAGGTCTCTCTCTTTAACTCTTCTTATAAAGCCACTAAGCCCACCATGGGGGCCCCACCCTCATGACCTTATCTAACCCTAATCACCTCCCAAAGGCCCCATCTCCAAACACCATCACACTGGACGCTAGGGCTTCAACACAGGAATTTAGGGGGAACATATTTCAATCCATACCACTTCTTATCTCTTCCTCACCCATCACTTCTTTTACCTTCAAAAGAAAACTACACAAGAGATGTAAAAACTTTGGGTGGCTAGAGATGCAAAGTGTATGTGTCCCATGACGCTCCAGATAACTGTTTTTAGGCAAAAAGGTATATTGGTCTATGGGTGAAAGACATTGTGAACCAGTAACAAATGTCTGAGAAAAGTGTTTTTGGTTATTTCAGTTAATGTTGATTTTGCAACATAAATACTGCTATGTGTCCCATGATATGTTATCAATTAAAATAGGAAAACTACATGCACAAAATATATAAAAAGACATGTACAAAATGAGCACTACTGGTGACAGTTAGGAGGACAGCCCCTTGAGCCAGACGGTTTGGGTTTGAGCCCCTGTTCTGCCACTTCCTAGCCAGATGACTTTAGGCAAGTTAACTGACCTGTCTCTGCTCAGTGTCCTCCTCTGTAACCAGAAATAACAGTAGTATCCACGTCACATAAGAGTTGTGAAGATTAAATGAGCATGCATATTAATAAAGATTAATAAACCATGCATATATATATACAGGAAGAATAATGTCTGGTACATAGTAAGCTAATAATATATTTATTATTATTGGCAATGAAAGAGAGGATTGCTAAATATGAAGATGAAACACCACATAGGCTCTCAGAAGAGTTTCATCACAAGTAAGACCGGAAAGGAATATGGAATTCACTGCCAAGTAATGGACTAACTTTGAAAATACAGGGAGTTCTTAGATTGGTCGATTTCATGTCACTGTATACGAAGGCTCAGAGTTTATGATGGTAAACAGAGAATCCATGAAATCCAGTGTAAGGTATATGAGGACAGGCTTGGGTCATTGCTGAATCCCCAGAACTCAACTAACATCTGTTGAACATGTGGACAAAGAAATACAAGTCCCTACAAGGAACATTCAACATAGTGGTGGCGATGGATTAGGTCAGTCAGAATTTCAAAGAAGCACACCACACACACATCTGATCCAAAGAAAGAAAGGAAATGTTACAGTCTTCTCATTTACGAAGTCTGAATTATTAGCATCAGAAAGAGTAACAAACTCAAACGAACATAACACTAAGTGCCTTGAATTCCCTCTGTAGAGCTACCTGGAAGCCAGCTGTAAAACACACTGTGAGACGTCTAGTAATGGGCATTAATTAACTGCTCACTCCTACGGGGTAGGCCAGAGGGCTGTTACATGTATGCCTTCTGCTTGCTCGGCAGCTGAAGCCACTTCTTTTACCACTACCACATGATTCATTCTGAATAAAATGAAGTTCTCCAAAATAGGAGAATCCCAGCTTGAATGGGTATCAGTCAAAAAGTTGGACATGTGCTGGAAACTCCATAGATAGTTCTGTGCTAATAAGAGCCAGCTCTGACTTTCATTGTTGCAAATCACCACTTATGACTTGCAACCACATGTCTGGCATGCATAGGGTTTGTCACAGTGTGACTTTCACAGCTAAAGTTTCAAAATCCACAAGTGCTTGAGGATGCCATTAAAGTCTCCAATACCCTTTTACAGTTCTATTCCTAGAGGAGTTAAACAGAATTGATGGAAAGTTTAGTAAACGTTTATGTGCTGTGATTTGTAAAGTACATTTATGAATATATTTTGAAGTCTTCTTAATATTTATTTTCTCCAAATTCTCAAATGTTAATATATTTTTTAATTTGCCAAATAACATGATAAATGGTTAAGAAATATCCTATTTAGGAAATAGGAAATCTACTTGTTTCCTTAAAAGAGTCACAGGTTTGATTGAGCCGGTGAAGCAAAGAATGAATGGGAGTTGAGAAGCAGTAATAGTGAAAGCAGATTTATGTATATATGTATCAGTTGCATTTAGAATTGCTGAGTGTAATAAAAGGTAGGTTGCCAGTTATTATGGAATACCTACCAAATCTGAATTTCTACTCATAGAGCCAGAGAAAATGTATTTTGAAGAGTCTTCCCAGGTGGTCCAGTGTGCATCTCAGCTCGTGAAACACTAGAGTAGACAACTCTGAGGGTGTAAAGGGAGGAAAGATCTGAGCAGGTTTAAATGTTGTTTGGAAAAAGCAAGTTGACAGAGACAGTCCACTGACTGAGTGGCACAAAGTTGATACTTCCAGACTTTTCTCAAAGCCAACCAACTCCTGAGAGTAAGGAAAGATGCAATGAGCTCAGATACTCAATACAATTGCAAGAAGCCTGAAGCAACGAATCACTTTGCAAATTAAGATACCATGTGTTCTTTGTTTCTGGAGAGGTGAGTGAAGAGAAGTTCACTAAAAACCTCTCGTTAGTAGTTCTTATATGCCTTAAGCTAATCTAACTGCCATCAATTCAATATATAAACTCTATCTAGGATTGATAAATTGAGCTGGGCAATTAGAGCAGCTGAAAGGCCATATTGAAAGGAAGTGATCAAGTCCCACCAAGGCAGGGTGGGCGGTGACAGCATCTGCTAGGTGTGGGTGTCACGTCATCTATGATTACCATCATCTATGATGAACCATCTATGATTTCCACATCACAGCTTATGTTAAAAACATTCATTCTTGGAGAAGGAGGATGGAAAATTGTCTCTCAATAAAGAAAGTGTTTCTGTTGAATCAACTGAGCTCTTCTTTCCTAGGTGAGTTTTGGCAGTAAGAAGGTGAACATCCCAAATGAGGGATGTAAAAGAGAGTGGGGAGGGAGAGGAAGAGAAAAGGGGAGACAGGGAGGAAGACTGGGGTTGGAAGAAAGACTCATCATTCCTTCCATTTTTTATACAATCTGCTTACTGTCCCTGTATGTTGGCTGAAAGACACAGATGAGATCAAATGGATTCATGAGTCAGATATAAATAGATACCATAGCAAACTGTGTGCTTGTCTAATCACCATCAAAATGAAAATACAGAACTTCCTTAGACCCCAAGAAAAAACTGACCTACTTTCTGCCTATAGATTTGATTTGTCCTCTTTAATGCTTCATGCAGTGCAATCATAGGATGTACTCATTTGCATAGTTTTGAGATTTACCCATATTGTGAATAGCTTATTCCTTTTAATTGCTAAGTAGTGTTTCACTGTAGGGATGTACCACCAGTTGCTTATCCAAACCATCCCTGGTGCTCCTTGCCTTGCCCTCTTTTTCCCTGTGTCATTACAAAATCTTCCCTGTGCGTTTGTCTCTCTGCGTCCAGATTTCCCCCTTTTTAGGACAACAATCACATTGGATTCAGGCCCACTGTAATGACCTCACTGTAACTTGATTACTCTGTAAAGACTCTATTTCCAAATAAGGTCACATTCTGAGGCACTTGGCTCAGAACTTCAACATGTCTTTTTAGGGGGGGATACAATTCAATCCACAATACACAGCTTGCTGAAATCCAGACACCTACAGTACTTATGAAAGTTTATAGATCTGTATAGCAAATAAGCTTAATTTGGAGTGACTAGTATTTAATAGCACCAACAAGTTTCAAAGGGATAATACTTTCCAGTAAGTACACAGAAATCCTATGTTTAACACTCTGCTAAAGATCATATTTATATCTCAATGGCTGATTATTATTCATATCCTATTCATTGGTGTAGAAACATCTGACAGTTTCTAAAGATAGTATGCCTTATAATTCCTTATTGCCACTTCCTGATAATAATTTTTCTAAATTATACCTTCTGTACTTCATGGTACCTGGTTTTATATAGTGGTTTTGACCTTTTCTCATTCCTGTTCAAATTTCCATTTCAAGCTCTCTTGATAGGGATTATATTTCTTCATTCCTAAATCAGTGCTTGGAATTTTTATAGTTTGTGTGTTTTTAAGACCTCCTCATCAAATAGAATAAATAGTGTTTTTAAACAAAAAAATGGGCTTATTTCCTCTAAAACACTACAGTGTTTGTATACTAATATGTATTGAAAAATTTGAATGGAAGAATGCAAGATGCAATGTTTGCCATATATGTCAGCCCATGGAACCCTTTTATCATATAACTTCACACAGGAAAGCCACTTTAGGAGTTATTACCCACAGCTGTAGACCTACTATAAATATTTTTTTAAATTCTGTTCCTTAAAACCATCTATATAATCAGATATTCAATTTTTGTGTTGTCCTTTGTCTTGTTATGACCTTCAGTCCTAAGAAGAGATTAAAATAGTATCTTTGCTTTCTGTTCACCACATCTTCTACTTGGTGAAAAAATTCACCAACGTTTCCCATTTTTTTCACCTAAATAGTCAACTAAACTTTGGTGAACTTAAGTAGGCATGTGTGTGTCGACCTAGAATCAGTTCTTCCGGGAAATCACCTCTCTCTCATTCTAAAAAAACACTGCTTGGCTTGTCAGGTTTGGTTGGGAGCAATCTTACCCAGAAGTGAGCAAGAGTATTCCTCTGTCCTTGCGTCAGGGTTGTACACAAGAAGCAAAGCAAGACAGATTTATTCCTGTAAGTTCTGCATTCAGAAAAAAGAAAGACTTGATTTGCTTGGAAACTGGAAGCTGTGACAATAATGTAGGTACTTCATTTTCAGCCACCATGATGCTCATAGCCTTTTTGCCTAGGAAAGTTTGAGTCAATTTTCCGACTCAGGTAACTGCAAAAAGATGTAACACATGTGCTGTAGTTTTTATCAAGTCATCAGTGATTCTTACAGTTCACGCTGACCCAAACAATACGCAATATAACTGAATATTTCTCCACCCAGAAGAAGTCCTGAATTCATACAGAAAGAGCCATAACTAGCTTTCCTGCCCAGTTCCATTTCTGTTTCCTCCGGGAACTGCATTTGCCAGTACAAGAAGGCTTCTTCTTCAGGGGGAGTAACTTAAGAGCAGAGACAATACATTAACTTATTTGCATCTTTCATAAACCTTAGCGGAGTGTTCAATAAATATTTGTTAAATTATTTCTTTGATATCTTAGTAGATAATGCATCACTGAGTTTATTGATTATAATTAATTGCTCCATCTCCAATTAAAATTCATTCACTGTCACTCAAACAGCGTGCCCATCTTAAGATATTTTACATAAACTGTGTTGCAAATTGAATATCATGTTGAGGGATTTCCCTTGCCCTTGTTTCTGGCAGCCTGTTTTCCCTTAGTCTGAAATATTAGCCTCTACAGACTAGTTTCCTCTGAGCAGATTATCAAGATTAACAATCATTCTGCACTTTCTATTCCACAAGGAAAGCTTTACACTCGGTTTCTCCAGGGGAACAAATGCACTCTTTCCTCTTCCTGATTTGTTGGGTTAACTTGTCTTATTTCTTATTGCCGCTGCAGTTGCTATTATTGTCATACTGTCCAATTTTTGGAGTTAAGTTTCTGAATAACATTGAGAACATCCCCACAAAGCTTTGTTCTTTTTTTCTTGAGATACTGGGGACACTATTCCTACAGGAACTATAGAGGCAAGATGGCCTTTTGATCCCTGTATTTTTCCACAATGTGGGAATATCAAGATCTTAATTCCCTCACAGGTTCCACTTAACATAAGCTTCAGCAGGCGTTATTCAATCATCTACGCTCTGTCATTTCTGCCTTTGGCATTGTGGAAACACACCTTACTTTTCTTTCATCAAATGTTTTTTTTCTTTTTATGAGCATCAAAACCTATAACCTAACTCTGATTCTCTATTTTATGATGCTTCTGCTGTTTTCTGTTTGCTTGGATTTTTTGTAACTTCCTATGTTGGTGGAGATTATATTTGCCTGCTATAATAGAGAATTGAAGTAACAGCAGCTTACACATGACTGAATGTTTTTTTCCCTCACTTACACAGTATTCTGGGTGAAGAGCCCAGAGCATGTATGGTGTCAGGGCAGAGGCACATTATTTAGGCATGTTGTTTTGCCCTCCTTAGAGGGTCGCCTCGTCCCCACGGTGATGAAGTCTAAGATGGCTCATCCTTACATGTGCAACTGTGCCAGTAAGGAGGGAAAAGGAGAATGGAGTGCAGGCCCCATACCTTCTATGCAAACCCTACTTGGCCAGAACATGGCTACATTTCTTTGCAAGAAAGCATAGAATACATCATTCCTATTCTTGGCTGCTAAGAACCAGAGGTTGTATAATTACAGGAAAACTGAGAAAAGTTAACAGAAACAATTAATGGCTCCATACTTATTAGAGTCTTTGCTTCCCAACACAACTCGCTGGGTGCACAAGACCCCATGAAATTATCTGGTATTCCATCTGCACTAGAAGTTTGTCCTTGGTTACAGAATAGGTCATTAGTTGTTAAGAGCCGTAAGTTAGGATAAGGTTCTGCAGTTAAATATCCTTTAGTCACTGGAAAAGAGCTTGTGTTGAAGCTGAACTCTTTGCTACTCCTCTTTATCCAACTGTCCTGGCCCATTGCCCGATGTCCCTCTCAGGAGTGGGTGTTTCATTATTTTTCTCATCAACTGAGTTAGATCATCAAAAGAGTAGCAGATTCTAGTCTTTGGAACCCAGAGATTATAACACATACCTGTA
This sequence comes from Manis pentadactyla, assembly GCF_030020395.1. Lineage (NCBI taxonomy): Eukaryota > Metazoa > Chordata > Mammalia > Pholidota > Manidae > Manis > Manis pentadactyla. The sequence continues at coordinate 151,956,956 of NC_080024.1, read as the reverse complement.
AACTCCATGTAAGTTTTATCTTTTTTGCTTCCACAAATAATTATATGTGTCTTTATGGGAACAGAAGAAATAGAGTTGTGTGATAACAATCGAATTGTATCACCACTGGTTCTGCTCATTTCAATGCTGCCTTTATTATTAATGCCCCCTCATTGCTTTCTATTTAACACAGGGTAAGAATAAAGGAAAGGAAATTAACATGGAATATGGTAGAGGTTTATTTTATGTACTCATACAAAGGTGATACCATAAAAGAACCACTTGTTCAGAAGATGTTAGCATCAACTGTAGGAAGAGGAAGTGAATAATTATCAGCAGCTGAGAGAAAAAGAAAGCTAAGAATTGTTTAATGTTCATAGGCTATCCCAAAGAGCAATGAAAAATAAGGGTGTACATACTAGGTTTGCATAGCAAATGTGTTTTATAGCACAAAAGCATTGCTTTGAAATGAAGGTACAAGGTACATCAGCGGTAAGCACCTTATCCATCACACGGAAGGCTTCCGCAGTTGGGTGGCATTAATTCTATGGTTTTGTATTCCAAGTCAGGCCATAGGATACATATTATTCTACAAGGAAATATTGGAAATGGTTGGTGGTGCTTGCAAACATACACTGGAGATGGAATCATGATGCATAGCACATTTACTAAACACACAGAATGCAGATGAGGGGAAAGAGAATCCTTGTTTTTCTTTAGGAATCAGCGCCCCCAGTCCTTATGCAAGGCTTAAGCACTGGTGCAACACGTTCACACTATGTAGGAAGGAGGAGAATTGCACAAAACAATTAATTTAAAACCTTGAGGACCATAAGCATCCCATTAATGTCCTATAAACAAAAGGCCCTCTCTCACCATGGTAACCAGGAAGAGCTGTCAGAGTTTTCCCGGTTCAGGCTTCTGTCGCTGCTCAAGGGAATCCTGCAGATGCCTTAATTTCTTCTGCTTCTAGACATATTTTCCAAAGGTTAAGGCATTTTTTTGAGGGTCATGTTTAAGGCTCTTTTTTTAGTATCAAAAATAAAATCAAACAAAGCAGACCTAACTGAAAGCACTGGGCCACCCATTAGACTTTACTAAACAGGGCTGGCTTCTGTGTCCTGTAATATTGGTGAAAGGTGTGAAAAATGCCCTGGTGCTCTGGGAGGCAGGACTGGGTCAGAATATGTGGGTGCAGATGGACTGAAGGAAGCCCAGAGCTGAACTTGCCATACAGGCATAATTTTCATTGTCTGGGTGAAAAGATGTGTAAGAATTGAGAGTGCTTTATGATTTCAGTGGGGAAGCCATTTCAAAAAGAATATGCAAATGTTCAATTGCAGCCAAATGGATGACAAATAATCATAGATTGTCCATTAAAGAAAGGCTAGGGGGCCAGGGGTATGCATAGCAGGTATCTTGCCAGGAGTGAAATGGTGAGATGACTGTTCACGTGATGTGGTTATAAACAAATTTTCTCCCTCAAAATGAGCTACTCCCCTTTACACTCCTGTTTTTCTTGCTGTCTGCCCTCGACCCCAGCTCACTGACTCCTTGTGTCTATCTTACTTACTAATCCTAAACCTTACATGTATGTTACATGGTTCCTGTGGCAGTAATTGATATTTTCAAATGTCTACTCAGTGACAGATGGAGCCAGTGTTTTCTATATCTAAAGGGCCCACAGTAATATGTTCTACATTCCAATAATGAGAGATATCCTCCAGGGCCCATTATCTCTTACTCCGCTCTTTATTATTTTTACGATAACTAAATATGGGTTCAAGTTTGAACATATGGTATTATAGACATACCATGTCTTGATTCCAATAAGAAATTTGAAAAAAAGACTGTAAACATATCTTTGAAGATGTACTGATAAATACAGAGTAGAAAACAATATAATTATATATACACATAGCTGAGTATACAGCCTACTGTGATGATCTTAGTTAATAGGTTAATGAACAAATTTTCTTAAAGAGAGAATAAGTTACTAAAATATTTCAAAGTTCCGCCCTTGGCTTTCCCTATTTAACACAGATTTTTTTTAAAAAGATTGTTTTTTCTAGAATCTGAATATAACATAGATTTCAAAGGAGTAGAAAATTGGTCAGATGCTGTAATTATCACTCAGTATTATCCTTTTAATCTAGAATAACAGCTTGAAATCTATAACACTGAGCTACTGAAATAGACAGGAAGAGACAAATCTGACATACGGACAGGGCCAGTATCAGTCAACAGAGGAACGTGATATCCACGCAGTAAATGGGAAATATGTGCAACTGATGGAAACAAGGCCTTGAAATCAAGAAAGATTATGCATTCGCTCAAATTGAAAGAGCGTTTTAGGCACTCATGCGCTTTGAATGTGATTGGGAGTTAAAGTGTGGGTGGGGCCTAGACATCAGAGAACTTCCAGGGTGACAAGCGTGGAGGGGGAGACGGGTTTGTAAACATAAACGTCAGAGAGCGTGACACTCCGAGCTGACGTTCAGCAGGGCTGCCCAGCAGCCTGCAGGCCCGTGTTGGTTCTGCCTCGTGACAGATGCCCATGTCACCCCGATTAGTAAGTACTGTGAATATCACCTGAAGCTGACAATAAGGTCCTGTAACACTGCTGTGCCTGGAGAAAGACACAATTTCTAATAAGGCAAGAGCCATGAAACAAGACAGAGGGAGCATCACGGGCCCAAGCCTCGAGACGGAAAATGGACGGGCTGGTGGAGCGTGGCCGTGACTGGTCCGGAGGAGGGCCCTGATGGAGGGCCGGCCTGGAGGGGCAAGCAGTGGGCCACAGCGGGGGCCCGGGACTCATGCACACAGACGTGACATGCACGGGGACAAGAGTACCATCTCCAAGGAGGAGAACGCAAATGGAAAGAGCAATAGACCCTGTCAGAGAAAAGTAAGATTTATGTTCTAAGAAAAGCAGTAAACATTCAAAATCACTTAAGATCAATAACACAGGACAAATCACTTTTCTAGAAAGGCAGAGGATGAAAAACCCAGAGGATGAAAGGTCAGCACAGTCCCGCCCACATCCTACACGTGTGTGTCCTGGAACGCGCCTCTGAAGGATGCCTAACCCCAAGGAGAACAGATCATGAAGTGAAAAGAGGCTTTACCTTTATTTGTCCCGCTGTAGTAGCCAACTTCTGTTCACATAACCTCAAATATTCCGTGGAAACACGCAAAACTTCCATTTTTTGTTGACATGTCCCCAAATCATAAGTCAGCTTAATTTATTCCTTCCGATGGTTCTTGGGGCTTAGCAAAGAGGATCTGAGCGTGGGGGTGTCTCACTCTTGGGTTTGCCGACCTTCTCATCCCGGTATCTTCCTTGGCAACCATGACAGTGTTTGAGGGGAAGAAAAATCTCTTACAGGATTTAGCTCAGAGGTGCCCAGAATTCCGGATGATGATTCTCGTGGGCACCCACAACAGTCATCGGCTTGGAGCTCCGTGCGGGGACACGACAAGGTTCGTTTCTCGTACAGTCCCCACGCGTTCTGTGCCCCTAGGAGGAGGTCGCACCATGCAATTCTGTCGTTATCGCTGAACCTAGTGACTGGAGGCTCAGACATGAACATCACCCTTGACAGAGATCGCTCTGAACAGCCAGAACGTCATTTCGTTGCTCCTCTTTAAAAAATGCAGACTTATGAAACAGCCCTTATGAACTTCAGCCCAATCTTGACTGTGTCTGTATTGTTGTAGGATGTGGTTCAGGGGCAGAAGCTAGAAATACTCTTAAATCAAAAATAGTGATGCCAGTTGCAATTTTTAAGTTAAAAAGGGAAGAAATGCTTCCCAAGAGTAATTCTTACACCAAACCAACCGTTGGAGCAGAGATGTCTACCCTCCTGTAGTTACCGTATGTAGGAGAATCTGTTGCATGCGAAGTCACGGGTGTCTCCTTGGTGCTGGTTTTGGGGAGCATCCAGGGGTCCAAGCTGCTGCTCCCTCATGCATCTGGGTGTGCTGGCTCCTGTCTTATGGTGAACATGCTTCTTCACGGTGCTGGGCTTGGGTGGTGGCACGTATATGAAGCCCAATCACACGTGCCTGGACGCACAGGTTGGAAATGCAGGAGGTGCTGTTCGCAGAGGGTTTATTCTAAATGGATTTTGCCTCCTCTAACGGTATTGCTCTGGTGTTATGTGAAGTCAGAATGCCCTTCAATTTGCACCGCAGAACCCTGAGGCCACAGAGACACATGGAAACTTTCACTGAAAACAATCCGCAGTTCTCACTTTATTAAAGGGATCACCTGTATATAGCTTGGGACAGTTGGTGAATTTGTGGTAATTAAACCTAAAGTTCTCTCTCTTCTTTCCAGTGGTTCTTCCACACACCTCTCAACTAGATGTTTTTACAGCCCATATTGTTGCTAGTGAACTGAGAAGTGTAAAATTGTAAAACATTAGACAGAGAAGCTGATCCAACACACTCCATTTAAAGGTGACAACTGAGTATTTCACTATTTTTGTTTATAGTTCAGCCCATTAATTTTTTGTTTGTTTCAAAAATCTTGCTGTCTTTTTCTGGCTCTGTTGCTCTGGAACATTCGGGGTTTCCGTAAGATTTCAAAAAAATGTCAGCTTTGTTGTCATGGATGGTCTTACTAAGATGTTCTTTCTGTAACCTGAGAAAAGGCGTAAATGAAATGCTAACTCTCCCCTTTCTCTCATCAAGTCATTTTAAATTGGAGAGACAACACAACAGGGAATACCACAGTGTGAAATTTTTATATATATATATATATTTTTTTCCTACTTTACATCACCTGGCAGGGGGAACTATAAAAAGCGGGATTCATGGACAAATTTTAGAGGTACTGAGTAAACATAGGTCACTATTTTAAATTAAGGATTTTTAAAAAATCTCTAATTTACATATGCTTAAAGCCAAGCAATGAATACTAAAGCTATGACCTAGCTGGGAAGGCACTTCTTAGATGAAAATATGATTAAATACTCTGGGAATTACTTGTGAGTGTGGTACCGAGTCTGGCTGAAAAGCCTGAATAGTTAGGAACCAGGGTAGATTCAGTAGATTCAGTCATGACCTGGATCTAATCCTAGAAAGTTAAGCTAATAGAGGTGGGTCATTTAATTTTTGATTTTTAACCAAGATGTTCACTTTTAAGTCAATATAATGGTACTTAGCAATTTAAAATAGCGTCTGGAAGCCTCACAGTCATCATTGTAGCCGAGGTTTTGGCTGAGTTCCAGGATGGATTCTCAACACCTTTCTTGATTCACCTGAACAGCATGAACAGTGTCCACTGGGCACTGTGTTGAAAGCACCTGCAATTACAAATTCATGGTGCTCTTTAAGGATTCTGCTGCCATTCACATTCTTTATTTCTAGGATCCTTGTGCAGAGGGCGTCTCTCCACCCGGTGTGTGGGGCAGAGGGGCACTCTTTCCATGAGTTTCCTTCAGGGAAGGAGCTCTGAGCACCATCACGGGCTTTAACAGTGGCCTTGATCTTGTTGGTTCTCTGCCTTCATTAATATTGCAAGTTATGTAGAGACAAATGCTGCCCCTAGCCTGCCGCCAAGGAGATCATTATTTTCATCCTATCTCCTTTAAAGAGCAATAGAGATAACAAAGCCTTGATTTCCGGGCATTTCTTAAGAGTTGTTAATACAACAGTGATGCCTGAATGCATTCCAACATGGGGATTTTTAAAAAACCCTGAATATTTATAAAAGCTGTATTAATGAAGTTAGTTACTGTCTCAGATAGATATCTTGTAGGTGGGTAATTGCAGATGTAAAGATGTACAAATGACCATCCCTACACACCAGGTCTCAGGCCAAGGAGCTTACCAGAACAATTTTAATTCCTTAATTCTTAAAATACATCTAGAGATAAGCAAAACTGTAAAAGAGCACCAGTTTTACCTATGTCACAAACCTAGTAAAAGGCAGACTTAAAAATTCTAACTCCAGTCTGTCTCACTTAAAACTTGATCATCTTTTTGTTATATCATTAATTTGAAATACGTGTTTTTTTAAATTCTGAGAACTGGTTACTAAACTCATAAGAGATATCATATTTTCTGAAGGATATTGAAACAAATGGCACTTGTTTCATCAACTAGATAAGGTAGAGGTTTTATTTACTCAAGAGACATTTGTTGAAAGGCCACCACATGGCAGGTGCCCTACTAAGTACTGGGCATATAACTGGGAGTAAAATAGCTAAAACAATGAATTCCAGCTGCATGGATAAAATGGTCAAAATGCTGGGCCTCCTCAAATGCATTCCTCAGTCTGAGAGAAGTGTGGCTTTAAGAAATAATCAATGAAGACTTTTTTTATCTCAGCTTTCTGAACTTTATTCCCTGCCTGTATCTTGTCTGTAGAAGTACATCTTCCAAGATTCCCTGACATTAGACAGGTGGAAGTATGGAATCAATGAACAAGGCAGGCCTTTCAAGTGTCAAAAAAAAAAAAAAAATGAAGACCTTTGATGCATCTGCCATTGAAATTCAGTCCTGGGGAAACCATAACGAATAAAATGCAGACCTTGGGCTCCTTCAGTTACGTGAACAAGAGGATGGGAGGCTAGATCATTCCAGAACACCAAATAGTTTGCCCCTACTATAAAAGTCTCAGAATAAAAACAAAGTTTGCAAAGTAGAAAAAATAGTAAAAATTGCTAGTTTACTCCAATGAATATATTTAAACATATTGCCTCTTCTCTGCTGGAATGAAGTATATATGTAAGCACGTACATGTCTTTCTACAGTAGCAACTATAGGGGATTATTGATGGACTCACAGAAAGAGAGAGAGGAAGGAAGGAAGGAAGGAAGGAAGGAAGGGAGGGAGGGAGGGAGGCTGAATGAATGAATTAATGAATGAATAAATGAGTGAATGGGTGGATGGACAGATGGATGAAGCCGTCCTAGGCTACTGGGAAGATGCTGATCTGAAAGTTGCCAGGCCAGAGCTCTACTCCTCTCCACCACTGGTCCTGTTGAACTGTACAAGTCACTTAAGCTCTCAGATGTCAATTTTCTCAAACAAGGGGGATGGTTTCCTTCAAATTCTAAAATTCTAAGTCGATGACTTCTTTAATTACACCTTTAAAAATATTTAGTGGGTCTATGCATTCTTTAAGAAGAAAACACCCAAAGAGGAAATAAGTGTCTGCCTAGAATGTAGAGGCTACAAATTTAGATATTTGCTCATTATACTACGATTATTCAAATACATTAAGAAAGGAAGATAACTCAATCTGTCATCTGTGCCAAAACAGATGAAATCATCCTTTCCTAAGCTGAAAATGTTGTGCTTTTGCTATAATTAAATCCACAGAACCTGTCCAAATAGCAACAAATTCTCCTGTGAATTGTCATATATTCCTACATACCAATTAAGGCCCTTCCCCATATTAAGGAAAATGCTGAACCAGACAGGCAGAAACTTTTATTTTTTCATCTATTTATACCTTATTCATTTTTCTCATTACCTAGAAAAAATATTCTACTGCAATTTAGAAGAAAACTTTTGAAATAAAATTTAATATTCTATTTATTTTCAAAGCACTAGCTCAGCTAGAGCTTAAAACAACCCTGTAAAGACAATATAACTAGTTATCATTTCACTGATTTGCAGATGGGGAAATTGAGGCCTAAACATTTTAATCACTTTCTCAAGGTTAGGAGGTCAGGAAGAGGCCCAACCAGTGTTATGTAAGGAAGATAACCTCTCTACCACAACATTCAGTGGAAATCAGTTTTTACTCTGCTTTAATTAAAATCAGTTCAATGAAGATTTTGTGCTTGATGGATTAATAGTGATATGTTTTTAGAATCCCACTAGCTGGTCAATCCCCCAAGTATTAGTTGGGGTACGGTCAGGAACTACATGCTAACTTTAACCTTCATATAAAATAGTCTGAAAATATCCAACAGATGTGTCATAAAACCAAATATTTGAGATTAATAACTTCCCTCTGTTATTCAAGTTTGAAATCAGTTGTAGACAGGGGTGAGTTTTAGATGGAGGTTTAAAAAAAAACCCTTTATTTCTTCATTTTGTTAATTGGGGGGGTGTTTTCATGATTAGATTGAAGGCATATGGTGAAAATCACCAGAATACAGAATAATAAATGGAATATATTGAAGAATATTCGTTTATAAATATAGGTTATTACATGATCCACTCGACTACAAAAATTACTGTATTCCAGGAAGACAACTGAAGTGATTGAATCAGACAGAACCCCATCTAGCTTGGCAGCCCCAGACTAAAACGATCAGAGCCCTTCCATTATTCTCCTAGTTCTGGTTTTATGTTGTTTTCACTTTTAATAACTGACTCCTTGCTCATAAAATGTTACAGAAAGAGAGTTCTCATCAAATTTCTAGACAAACTTCGCATAAATAAGTAAATCTATCTAACTTCACTGGGATCTCAGAAAAGAAATTCTTCCACAGTTCTGGGTTATTAGAGTCTGCACTCAATTTGAGAATTTGAAACAGCTGTCAGAAAGGATGCCTTTGAAGTCCAATGAGAGAGTTGCAGGGCTCTCCTGCCCTTTCTTTCGATGGATCAGATCCGCCTCCAGGAGGTGACCTTGATAGGAAGAGAGGGCACTGTATGCTCCTCACATAAGGAAAACGCTGGTCTGAAATGGATTTGTTTATCACCTCGTGATCAGTCCATATATCTTAATTAGGAAACAGTTGAGAAAAAAATGAATAGAACTGGTGTTCTGTAGCAATTTTGATGGACGCATCACTGTGAAAACTTCCTTCTATTCTAGCTGATAAGGAAGGTCCCATGTTGAAATTTCAGGACATGTATGTCATTTGCCTAGGGATTACACTTGTTAAGTATCTTGTTGGTCGTTACTTAATCTCTGATTTGAGGCTGACTCTATTAAATCTTCCCGTAGTCATGAAGGGCACATACTCATTAGGCAACAGACGTACTCTAAAACACTACGTCCCCTGACATGGCCAAGAACAGCCACATGGGGACAAGTCAGGGTTACGCTTTCCCTAACTTTACATTAATATCATCCTGTATGGTTTATGCAGAAATTATTATGCCAGTTTTACAGATGAGGAATGTAAGGTGCAGAAAGGTTAGAGAAATTGCCAAAATTCATACAACTGGCAAGTGGCAGAATTGAGACTTGAAATAAGGCTTTCTGATTTCAAATTATACATTTTTCTAGTGGGGAAGCCACACACCCAGCAATGTGTGAGGAGCTGTTTGATCTCCAACTGGTTTGAGATGTTGCCTTGGGGAGGAAAATTTGATTTTAAGTAACCCTGTTTGCATCTAGATGAGAAACAACTGAAGGTCCATGAGACTTGGGACCCAGGGAACCATTAAATCACACGCAGAACAGGACAAGTCATGGAGAGTACTTTTCTTGCTGTTTAATCTATAGAAGACACGTACTGGAAGTAAATGTGCCATCCAGGCATTTTACTCTTTACCAAAGGCATTTCAACCACTTGAAAGACTGTCATTTATATAATATTGAAATGGTTAATATTTATGCTCAGCTGTCTGCTGCTGTCTGCCCCAGGACAACTTGAGTTTATTTTTAAAGTATAACCAGCAATATGCTTTGTAAAAATGCATGTCATCAAGCTGTGTTTGATTTGGCCTTACTAAACTTCTCTGCCATTAACCTTCTTTGATTGTCTAACAGCTTGCAAAAGGAAAGGCAATTTCTCTATGTTCCTTAAGGAAAACACTTAATGATCAGTCCATATAGTCTTTTTAAAAACCTCTTATTGGCATATATTCCATGTATAACACTGTGTAAATTAAGAGGTACAACATGTTAATTTGATATATTTGTATATTGTAATATGGTTGCTATTGTAACAATAATTAGCACCTCCATCACATTACATAATTATCAGTGTCTTTTTAGTGGCTAGAATAAATAAGTTCTAGTCTCTTAGCAGTTTTGATGATTACAATATTGTTATCTATATTCACTATACTCTGTTAGATTTCTAGGGCTTAGTTACTACTTATTTGCATTATCTGTCCTATCCCTCCATCCCCCAGCCCCTGGTAACTGCTATTTTACTCTGTTTTTTATGAATTTGGCTTTTTTAGATTCCACATATGCATGATATCAGATAGTATTTGTCCTTCTCTATCTAACTGATCCCACTTAGTCTGATGTGCTCAGGGCCATTTTTATTGTCACAAATGGAAGGATGTCCATTCTCATGGCTAAATAATATTCCACTTTATTTATCTGTATCTACACCTATATATATATATATATATCTCATCTTCCTTATCCAGTTATCCAGTGATTGGCACTTAAGTTGTTTCAATATCTTGGCTATTATGAATAATGTTGCAATAAACATGGGATGCAGATAGTCCTTCAATATCCTGTTTTCATTTCCAGTGGGTGTACACCCAGATGTGAAGTTGCTGAACATTTTTATGTAGATCTACTTTTAACTTTTTGAGGAACATTCATAAAGCCCATATAATCTTAATTTGGAAATTTTTTTGAAGGAAAATGAAATATAATTGGTATTTTGTAGTAATTTTGATGGAAGCATCATTGGAGAAACTTCTTTCTACTCTTGTGAGAAAGGTCACTTATTGAAATTCCAATACATATATGTCACTTTCCTAGGGATTACACACATTAAGTATCTTGATGGTCATGTCTCAATCTTATATTTTTATTTGATTCTATTAAGTCTTCCTATAGTCACAAAGGAGCAACATGGATATATAACACTTATTAGGCAACAGGAAGATATCAAAATACTGTGTAATGGTCATTGTCTAGGCACTGGTAGAGTAATGGAAAAAGGAGATGCAAGGGATAAAATGAAACACACGCATATGAACATGCTCACACACAAACACAGAGATCATCTTTGAACCAAAGGACTTCATAGTTTGATGGGATGCGTGGATCCCATACAATTTAACACATGAGACAGAGTGCAGAGAAATCACTAATTTCCATAATAACACAGGCATTGTTACACCATTTTTGTAACTCACACAAAAGACAATGCTGTCTATTTTATATAAGAACATGTGTATGTATACATAAATAGAAATGGCCTGATGTGGTATTTCCCACACTGAGAATAGTGGTTCCATCTAGTAGGATGCAAAGGAGGAAGTGAAGGAAATGGTCAAAGAGACTTCACCCTCATCTATAATACGTCAACTTTTATATGATGAATATATTTTTGCAAACTCTAGTATTTTTCAAAACCTTTACAATAACACAAATATTCTAATAGTGGTGTATGCAAAGTTGTAGAAGCCCAGATGAAGGAAATGTTAAATGCGTTTTTGTAATCATGGAAGCCATCTTAAAGGAGGGGACATTTGAATGTCGTCTTAAGGATAAATAGGAATTCTCTGATTAGAAATGTAAGGGGACATATCAAGAGAAAAGCAACAGGTTATGCAGACAAAGAAATGGGACAACAGATGGTGTGTTCATATTTTGGCATGATTAATAGGTACAACCTGTGTGCAGGGAAAGGGAATGGTGGTAGAAGGGGGTCCCTGTGCGAGCAGGAGGCTGCCTGCAAGCCTACGGATCAGAGTCAGGATTACCAGCTTTTAACGCACAACCTCTTAGATTAACAGAAACATCTCCTGCCTTCCCTTAATGTTAATTGAAATTTTAAATCTGAATTAAATATTGCAACTAAAAATGAAACAAAGGAATAATACCTCTAGAATTCTTTCATTCACACAAACACACAGACACATGTGCTTTAATCACATGATTTGTTTGCTGGCTATTTCTATTCTAAGCATCACAAAAGATGCAGAGAAAACGTACTCAAGTTCAATTTTGATCCCTTTATACTGATTTATTTCCATAAACAACAATTCACATAAAGCAACTTCCCCATGACATACAGACAAAACAAAAAAAATGAGCTAATGCCCAAAGCCCACAAGAGGACACCAGGTTATCTTATAACCAAATCCTGAAAGAGACTTTCTGAAGTTAATTATGCCAATTTGATTAAATATTAATTCTAAATATTTGAACTTTTCTGGGAGTTTTGACAAGCCTGAACTTCTCCAAGGAGGGAGGCACCCAAGCTCCCTCCTCAGCCAGGGAGGAGGAGGCCATGGACTCAGATCCCGCCCTGTTCTTCCCCAGGCGAGGTGAGCTTCCCCTCCTGTCCACCACTGCCAAGACCAGGGCAGTGCCCTCTGAGATCTTCATTAAAGATGAGGCAGTCGGTGCTAGTTTCTTCCTACCCGTGGCTGGAGCTTGTACACAGATGCTGTAGGTTTTTCCTTCCCTCAGTTTCAGGTTCAACATATTTGAAGTTCGTATGTATTTGCCAAATATGCTAAGCTGTTTAGAAAATTATCATTTTGGGAAGTTGGAAGCATTTGGTGTTTTGCCCTGGTGTTCCAAAACCAACTTCAGGGCATGGACCTGGGCAAACGTATTTCCCTTTGACAAGATTGTGGCATGTTTCCTATGGGCTAATTTCAATGATTTATGAGCAGTCTATCCCAGGTCTCCTGAGCCAACCCACATGGTTCACAAACTTGAATATTTTTTTTTCTTTATAACACTAGATGTTTACAAAAGAAAAGGAGCCAGTTCCTTGGATGGATGGACAAAAAGAAAAGATTTGGGAATTGTGTGTATCAGCTGGCTCTGTCCCACTGATGAGAGGAGTGCTCGTGAGCTTGGGGGGGACACTGCTTCGAAAGGAGTGCATGTGAGTGGCTCCTGCATCAGGGCTTAGCTGTGCCGACACCGTCTTACCAACCACAGGCAACCCTGGAGGAAGGAGGCGTGTCTCAGCGCATCAGGCTCGTGGGAATGGTCATCTCAAACACAGGAGAATGTGGCCAGGCTATAACATTTTTTAATAATGTCAACCCTTCTTGCCTGTCTAAAAGGAGCAAAACCATATTCACACTGAACCATTAGAGGAGCCAGGAAGCAGGTGCTGATTGCACTGATTTTCTTCTAAGACCTTCTAAGACCCTGGCAGAGAACAGAGATGCTAAGTATCCCTGGATGGACTATGATCTTACTTAGGAAGAAGGGTCAAAAAGTTTGGAATATTCTTCTTACAAAGGTATCTTTTGGTTGGATGTATACTTTAGGACAAAACATATCCATCACAACAACTCTGAAAATGAGTAAACCCTTGGTTTCATTTTCTTTCCCTTCTTAGCAGGGAAGCATCTTCAGATGAAATTCCCAAACACAGGGGGAAAATAGCTCCTCTTGTTAAAAACTTCAAGTCCAGTGAGAAGATACTCCTAAATCTCAATTTCAAAATTTCTGATAGACTTTCACATGATGTCATTATGGAAAATAAGCAAATTCTGTTCATCATTTAGGATCTTTACTCTGCAACGTGAACCATCTATGATTCAACATCAGTTTATGATAGCTGCATGGAGGGCAGGAATGCACTCTTCTACTGGATCACGAGGCAGGGTTTTCAAAGTTAATATTTGGTGGTGAACAAGCTACCTTCCAGAAAGAAGAGCTTGTGTCCTTCCTTGCACTTTCCACCAAAAATCCCTATTACAAAGCCAGTATAGCTGGCATTTCATAAGTTAATGCTCCAATCATATTTTTCCTAAATTAATTCATTATATCTGAGATTAATATTGAGCTGCAAAGCTATCATCAGGTTTACTGTGATCTTCAGGGCTTGAGACAAATTTGGATTCTTCCACAGTCTTTTTTTTTAGGTACTTATGTATCAACTAGAAGTTAGGAAAAACTGTTTTACAATAAAATTAATCACAATGAATAGCATAAGAGTAACGACATCATTGTTGGTATGCTATAGTTGGATATGCTAAATTATTAATTCAGGGCTTGAGTACCATGACAGTTAATTTTCTGTGCCAACCAGGTTGGACAGCAGTACCCAGATACATGTCACATATCTTAAATGCTTCTGAGAAGGCATTTTTTTAGATGACATTAACATTTAACTCAGTAATTTTGAGTAAAGCAGATTGCCTCCATAACGTGGGTGGGCCACATCCAGTCAGTTGAAGGCCTTAATGAACAAAGGCTGACCTCTCTCTCAAAAGAGGGAATTTTGTCAACAGAAGACTGCCTTCAGACTCAAACTGCAGCCTCAGCTCTTTCCTGCATCTCCAGCCTGCTGGTCCACTCTGCTGAATTTGGACTTGTTAGCTTCCACAACCATATAAGCCAATTCCTTAAAATACATATAATTTTTAATACTTCTATTTTTTTAATATTTTCATTTTATATTTTTAAAACATATGTGCATATACACATATATACACACATATATACACATATACATACACCTACTCACATCCTGTTCTGTTTCTCTGGGGAACCCGAACGCAGCTATACATCCCAACAAATTCACATTCTGGAATTTTTTTCTCAAGTTCCACTCCAAGTAGAATTTGGAAATCTTTATAATATGCTTTTTCATCAGGTTTCTTCCAAGATATAATATTGATTAAAAAAATTATTTGCAACTAAAAGTGTAAATTCGCAGACTCTTCCTTTTCCTACATAGAGTTTGCAAGAGTGTGATTTGCTTATTTTTCAAGTGGTCAAGAGGGCCACGTGATATTACCGATTATTGTAACAGGAATAGTATATGCAAATCAAGCCTAGATACAAGCCCTTGTAAATATGTTGATTTCATATTTCCATCACCAGCTACCTAAAAGAAAATAAGTACAAAAGTAGTAATTTGTCATTCTTAGGAAGGATCAGTGCTAGTTGTTGTCAATGACTGGTAGAAGTCTTCCAAACACATGCTCTTTCCTGAGCCATGAGAAGGAACTTTGTGTTTATTTTCAGTATATACTATGCCCACAGTCTATCACTAGTCAGCAATTGGAGATACTCACAATTAAATTATTTTAATATTTAGCTGGTGAAGCCACCATGAAAACAAACTCCCAAGGGAGACAGAATCTAAGATATGTATGCTTCTCAGTTCAAAAATCTTTTCTGCATACCAAATTAAGAGTACAAAAATTAAGTTTTAATAAAATCAAGTCATTTGCTAGGCAGGCACAGAGTTGATTCGATCCATCAAGCCCAGGATCCTTCAGTCTTGTTTTGGGGCCTTGGCTTTGTCCTCAGGTTTGAATCTTCATTGTCACAAGATGGCTGCCACAGTGCTAGGCATCACTCCCACAGAGAGCAAACGGGCAGCCCAAAGTGAAGGATTTTCTCATTACCGATCTCTCTCTTATCAAGAGAGATTTTCCCAGAGAAGCCCATCAGAATTCCTTTCATAGATCCCTTCCCAGAACTGGGTTCCAGGACCCCCTAGAACATTCACCTTCAAAGAAACACAGAATTGCTGATTCTAAGACTATGATTTGTTCACCAAAGCTAAAAATGTTGCCATCTGAACAAAATGGGAATTTTGTTAGAAAGAATAGAAGCATAAATATCGGATGGGCAGCCCACAAGCCAACAGTATCTGCCTACCTAAATCAGCAGTCTTTTTTTCATATCACATATGTGTGGGCATATTACCTGTAATCAACAAATATGCCACACTTTTTGTAATTGGGGACGCTTTCTTATTCTAGCCAATATATTTTCACTTGCTATGAAAATTTTGCCAAGGCGTGCTTCTTCTGTGTTTATCTGGCATTTATTATTTTATTTACATTATGAAATAAAGTTTCTCATGTATTAAATATTCATCCAACTGAGTGAAATTTCTCAACATTCCCCTCCCCACACCAATACACACCTCTATTCAGACATACTTTCTCCATACCAGGAAAAGAATCATCTGTTTAGAATGTATCCTGTTATAATATTACCTGAGATTTTAAGTGGGAAATGGCAGAAAGGCGAATGGCAGGTGTGTGGGGGTGCAGGTGGAAGGCACTGGAGACTGCAAGCCAGTAGAAGGGAGTAAAATACTCTACCAAGGGAGAGATTCGAAAAAGGATGTAGCATTGTCACTGCAAGAGAACAAAAGCTCCTGGTAAGGAGACTAGAAACAATTGCCAAGTCAGTAGCAGTCACCCCAAGTTCTGCTGATTTTAAGACTCTAAATGCTTAAAGACTACCCTAATAATGTATAGCTAAGATGTCTATTTCAGCTCATTTTTCTCTCTGGAATATTAAATGACATTCATTAGAGCAGCATGCAGAATATATAAAACAAAAGATATTGAGAATGACTTTACGATAGCCTCATGATAATGTGCCTGATTATGATAAGTCACACCCCACTTGCCAGTCAACATGAAGACAGAAATCTGAATCAGTCGGAAAAACAAGGTATTCACAAACAATTTACAAGAGTCAGAGAGATTTTCTAAGTACAAAGAAAATAACACTTCAGTTTTGAACATAATTGGTACCCTATACCCAATTTGTTTTCAGAATGGTCACCTTCTTGGAAATCGGTGTAACCAACGTGGCTCAGAAAGACAGCGTCTGCGACTTTCAGGAAAATGGTCAGTACACCCTCCCCTTTACCCCTACCACACTCCACCCTCAGTCAAAGTATGGGTGCTATTTTCTGAGGCAATCAAAGTTATGTCCCACTCATTTTTCCAAATCTGTTCTGTGACTGCATCCTTCAATGACAGCACTCAGAACTTGTAAGATATTGAGCCCATTACGGATTCTGCCATGAATCAGTGTGATCAAGGAAAGAGACACCCAGCGCTGGTGATGGGTGTGCTGCTGGAAGAACTACAGCATCTCTTCAATTATTTGAAAACTAGGCTAGAAATAAAACATCCCACTAAAAATCAGAGAAGAGTGAATCCTAGTCCAGACGGCCATACTGGACAAATACATTGTAAACATAATTTGGGCTCATTAGCATATAATTCAGCTTCAGATTTGGGGGTGGTGGGCTCTTCCATTACACAGATGTACTGAACAAAAGGCTAAACAGAGGCCCCATTCTGGTCATTAGAAAGCACGAATTCCTGAGGGGACAAAGCCATCCCTTCACATCATCTGTCCTCCCCTCCCCTCACTGGCCCAGCCTAACCAGCAGTTAGACCGAGGGCCTCACACGTCTGTCTCCAGCCCAGATTTCTTCTCTGAGGTCAGATGTGAATTGCACTCTGTTCACAGGACACAGTATTTCTAAAACCAAACTTGAGCTCTCCCCCACCACATCTTCTCCCAAGGTCCTTTTCCGTGAACTCCTCTAGAACCCAAGAAGTAGCCCGTCTAGATACTTGGGAGTCATCTACTGCCCGAGGTGGCATATCCCAGATGGTATCAATCTTATCTATTTCACCTCCTAAATAGCTCTCAGATCTGCCCATGTTTCTCCATTTCCATCACCATCATAGTCTGAGCTAAGGTCAACTTTCTCCTGCAACGCACAGTTGCTTCCTAACTGATTCACTAACAGTGGACCCCTACTTCCAAATTCTGATCTGTTCTTCCCCACATAGCCAGAGTGGGCTTTTCAAAACTAAAATCTGGTTTCACTACCCATCCTTTCCCACCTCCATCCTGCCTAAAGCCCTAGAGTGGCCATCACTCTTAGAGAAAACTACTCTGTGGCGTACACCACCTCGGGTGGCTTCACCCCAGCTCTAGTTTACATTATGACCTTCCCTCTTCTTTTCTCTGCCACATCTGCCATTTATCTTTGACCTGCCATGCCCCCTCACCCGCAAAGCCTTTGCACATTCTGTGTCTCCTCCCTGGAGGACCTCCCTTTTCATCTAGGAAACTCTCCACCTGAGCTCATGTTATCCAAGAATCCAGGTCTTAGGCAATAACTAAAGGTGATGCTTTATTTAAAGAGGTGAGAGGCCAGTGCCATGGACGGAGGACAAGAGCCATGGTGGGAAGGATGGGAGCAGGGCACTGAGCTGTTTCCTGAAGAATGTGGTCGGTGAAGCCCTGGCTCCCCATCTGTAAGTTTCCAATAAGACCTTCATCTCATTGTAATGATGAGAAGTGAGGAAAGGCATGTGAGAGCTGACTTGGAAACCCTGATGCCATGTTTTTTTCCAACTGCTGCAACACAGGGAGATTACCTTCTGTCACTTCCCATCTCAGTGACTATGGTCTTTTTCAAATATGTCTTTTTTTCTGAAACTTCTCGCTAACTTTATTTGACACTGAAGTACTAAATACTAGATGTGAAACTTCACATCTGTACTGAAAAAAAATGTTATAAAATGAAGCTGTATGCCTCCAGCTATCATTATAACTGAACAGCAGAGAATGCTTCAAAATATTTTGAAAAAAGATTGTTATGAAACATCCTTACTTCAGCAGTGATGTTCCTTTAGAGTTATGACTTCTGTAGCTTCCAAATTTTCAACCATCAGTATAAATGTCATCTTTCAAGAAATGTATAGTCTTCTGATATTCTTAATAAAATAATATTATCAACTTAAGATATTTTTAAAGGATGGTGTGCAATGCTGATAGTATGTGGTCACATACATTCCCATAAGAATGGCAAATATATTTCATTTACCTGGAAAACAATGGCATGTCCCATGCACATAGTTACGCTCCTTTGTGGAGTAATATATTACACTTTCCAATCCCTCCCAAGGAAAAAACTTTAAATGTGGATGGAATTTCATGTACAGAGACATTCTGAGGGAAAATATGTTGATTCCTATATCAAACATGATTGTGAGAACTTAGAAAAATCATTGTGTCCCCATGCAGTAAATGATTACACAAATTCAAATGTATCCATATTGTGAACATCACAAGGACATTAGAAATTAAATTTGTAAAGAATTTTAACTTTTTATCATGGAAATGTTTAAAGATGCACAGTGGACAAAGAATGGTGTAATTAATTCCCAATTCACCTCGCTTCAACTATTATCAGCACATTACCAAACATATTTCATTTACTCTCTCATTTACTTCACTTCTCTCAAACATGTGTTTTGAAACAAATCCCTCACATTCACCTAATTTCATTCCATATGACATCTAAGTAGGAAACCTCGTCACACTATGTATTTTCAAAATGAAATAAAAAGGCAGTAAAATTAAAGTAAATTTGTAATAAGTGATATGAGCTCTTTTTAAACCACTATGCAGGTTTTTCCAACACAAACCTAAATGACAGATATTTTGCTTGCTAATACTCATTTTAGAGGAAAATATTCTAGGTATCTCTATTTCCATGTATGTAGCTATAATATACTGTATCAGTGAATATAAAATGGAGAAATGTAACTTAGATTTTGATTTTGAATGTTTTAAAATTGATGATTATAACAGAAATCAGAAATCAAAGGTTTGTGTCCCAGCCTTTTCACTGCTGGCGTGAGACACCACTGCTGTGAGCTGCTCTTCCCTTTGGGGTCTATGACTCAGTATGAGTGTGTAAGACATTGCTGTTGATTAAACAGACTCTATTTGGATTGTGAAGTAAGTGGTGTAACCTGTCAAACACAATTTAGAAAATGCTGGTGGTTTGTAAATATGATTAAAGTAGTGCAAAAATTCTGAACAATGCTGATAAAGAAAAAAAAACATTTCAAGTCTGCTGTCCTTAGGAAGCATATGCATCTCAGATAATTTAGTAAGAAACAGCCCCAAAGAAGCAAGACGTACAAGCAATCTCTGCAGGTGATGCCCGTGTGTGTGTGTGTGTGTGTGTGTGTGTGTGTGTATTACAGGGGTATTTACCAGAACCACCTGAAGAGATTTCAAAACATGCATTCCTCCTTCAATAAAGGTTTCATTCAACGAATATTCATCAAGTGTCTGTTGGTGCCAGGTACCAGTTTTGGTTTAAGCAGCACTCCTAACCTTTAATATCAGGCCCCTAGCATAACACATACTCCTGGACTCGTTGGCTTTCTCTGGAGGTGAGGGATTATGTGTACAGTGTTTCATCTTTTTATCTTCTCAAAACTCTCTGCTATCTTCAACCATTGAAGGCTCTTCCACACAATACACAAGGAGACAATCTATTCTACCACATATTTTCAAACTAGAAAAACACAGAGAAAGTGGACACCCCAAATTTAAGAAACTCCCCCCAAGATCACACAGGTAGTCGTTAGCAGGAGTGAGAATGAACTTCTGCCATCAGGCTGTAGACGAGAACACACTCCCTGGGAGGCAGCTGGGCCTGAGGGCAGAGAAGGCGGAAGGCAGAGGGTGAGCCGCACCTGCGCAGGGCTGAGCCATGCCCACGCCGGCCCTTCTTAGCAGCCAAAGAAGAGGCATGTTCCCCTCTCCTGGGGAGAAGCGGTCAGGGGGCGCAGGGAGGCAGAAGTGTTCCCCAGTACTCAGCCCTCCTCATGGAAACCCGAGCCAAGGTGTGACACCCACCTGGCAGCAAACACTTGTTCTGAGGTGAAACAAGCATCTGGCTGTGCGTGAAGTCACGTTGAGAAGGAAGGTTCAGATATATGCATTCTTCTTGAAAGAAGCAGTTCACATTTTCTCTCACCTCCCCATTTAATCACATCTGATTATGCCAAGTTTACTTGACACTCAAGATAGAGAAAGCTTTATGTTAGCTGAACTCACATAGTGCACACGGTACATCTGAGGCAGGACACACAGTATGTCTGCAGGCTGGTTCTCCGACTACTTCCCCATTGTCAATGGTCCCTGGGGAACATGTCATTTCTCCCTCCTGTCCCACGCAAAGACAGCAGAGCGGTGGGACTCTTTATCTGAGGGCCCCACTATTCCGGTCTACACCCCCCTCCTTTCTCTCAAGGCCGCTCAGAAAGTGTGTGTGTGTGTGTGTGTGTGTGTGTGTGTGTGTGTGTGTGTGTGTGTGTGTGTGTGTGTGTTCTACTCAAAAATCTACATTTTCTCTCTCATTTTCTTATTCCTATTTCCTCTTGTAATTTTTATCAACATGTCACACACTAGATTTCATAGCACAAGTCTGAAAATCTTAAGTTTCCCTTTAAAAATCACAAACAAGCCTCTTTAAGGACTCAAAGAACAGAGAACTCTTTCACAAAGAAGAAAAACAGCAAGTCCCCACAGTTTGTAGAAAGGACGAGGATTGCCCATTGGTCTTGCATTTATTCTCCATGGTAGTTGTTTCAAGAATTCTGGAATTGGCTTCACCTTGATTGTTTTTAGGCTAATCAAAAAGCCCAAGGAAGAGAAGGAAGAACAAATGGGTCCAGCCACTGAAGAATCCCAGGGTTCCAAAGCCCCAAACACTCGGTACAATTAAAGTAATCTCCATAAAATGCACGTAATGAATGACTTACATGAAAAAAAGCAACAATAACACAATTAGAAAACAATAGCTTTGTGCAAACTCTTTTCCAGTTCTTCCACATTCCACGCTAGACTGAGCCAACGTCTAAAGCCCACTGACCGTTTCCTCCCTTGGCACAAAGAATCAGGGTGCAGCCTGAATCCAGGGTGCAGGGCGCCACGCACGGAAGTCATTGCCTCAGGGGTTTTCAGGGGCACAAGGACAGGTCACAGACGGCGCAGTAAAGCTCAGAGGAACCCCCAAACTAATGGGCCCCGATTCAGCCATCCCGTCTGACTAAAAATAGAAATTGGATCTAGGCTGCAGAAGCTCAGAAATCCAAGAAAAAACAAGGTGTTTAACTTTTAACCTGTAGGTACCAGGAGTCCCTGAAAGGTCTTCAGCCATGACTAACGAAATGCAGGAGATGCTCAGAAATATTACATCGGTAGTGATGTCAGGATGAATCCAGGCGGGGAAAGGAGGAGCCCTCAATCAGATAAACAACGTGTGCTCATTCTCACGCAAGACACATAAAATGTTTATGAAATTCTCTACTTCAGTTTTGAAAAAGACAAATGAATGCTGACTATCAAGGCATAAAAGGAAGCACACGACAGCAGGTCAGAAGCGTGTCTGTGGCATTTCTTTTAATCAAACACTTTCGAGGAAGGGCCCGTTCAATAATTAAACGTTTGTCCGGAATACATCATCCCATTGTGTCAACCTGGAAAACCCGGGGGGGCAGAGAGGTGGGGCGCAGGCCGCCTGAGTGCAGCTGGGAGGGATCCGTCAATGAAGGAAGCCCCGGGGACCCCTGCCCCGCGTGCAGGTGAGCTGCTGCCCTCAGCGCCGAGCGGCAGCCGAGACCCCGAGGCACACGGCCGAGGCCCCGGCCAAGCAGGGCCAGCAGGGGGCACGCGCAGGTCCCCCGCTTCCACAGCCCAGGACTCTGGAGCCGTGCCGTGCGGAAGGTGCTGTGACCCTGGGACGCCAGCGGCTGACGGCAGAGGACTCTCTCCCGTGCCCCTGACCCACAGGACGCCACCAGTCAGGGCAGGGCTGGGTGTCCACTGAGGTCGGCCGCCCACACCAGGGGACACTCTTATGCCACTGTGTCAGGGCCTCCAAGAGGCGCGTGCGGACCCAGCTTGGCCTGACATCTCCCTTTGTCCACACAGAAGCGCCGACACCCCTACTCTTTCCTCATCCACCTTGTGACCTGTCACCCACCCCCATCTGATTACATCCCACAGGTGTTAGAAAGACATTGACCTATTTTTAACTATTGCTACAAATGACCGATTAGCTATTTACACCATTATCTCACAGCACAAGGAACTGAGCCAGCTCCCAGAACTATGTAGCAGAAAACCGGGTAATAATTAAATAGGTTGGGAATTTGAAGAGAAATGAGGAGAGGCAAGTCAGACGGCAGGAACACGGCCGTGCGCAGACGCGCTGTGCTGCAGAGCCCGTGCGGGCCCCCAGGCGGGCAGGCCCACTGGACGGGGCTGGGTGTTCACGCCGCAGACACAGGAGACACCGTGCAGTTGGCGGGGAGGCCTAGGCGTCCGCCCTCACCGGCCGGCTTGGGCCGCGCTGAGCTGAATGCTGGCCTAAGGCAGTAAGATGCCCAGGACAGAGAGGTGAACAGTTAAAACAGGTGAGAAAAATCAGGCAGAGCCTGACGTCACGTAGTTGGGAAAAAAGCAGCGACAAGGTCCTGGGAGCGCCCGGGTCACAACCCGCAGGTGAGCGGGAGGAAGTGGGTCTGAAGCCTCCCTGAGATGTCTGAGGCCGCCTTGTCCAGACCAGGGAAGGGAAAACATAAATTCAAAAACCTGCAGATTCCACTGTGAGCCTCTTGGCAACCAGCCGGAGGGGAGAACCATGAAATGGCAACAGTATCCCTCCAGCTGGCATCTGCGGAGCGCTGTTTCGCTGGCTCCTGGAACATGTCTCACACACACATGCAGTGTCAGCAATATTGCCGAATGCTGGATGGAAGCAAAGCTCTGTTGTGACGCCGACATCTTGAGCAGCCAGCGTGCACGGAGGCACAGGAAGCTTTTCTCATGCGCCGCTTACTGACCTTGCTACAAAAACAGTCCGCAGAATATAGTTGGGGAAATAACGACTTAGCAGCTAACCACAGTCAACAGAAAAAAAAGAAAAGAAAAGAAACGTTCAGAAGTTCAGTTTTTCTCCGGGAGCAAGACCCAGGAGATACCTGTGTAGCAGGTTCCCGTGAAGGACTTGCTGCCCAAGGAGGTCAGCATCCACCCCCTCAGCGACAATAAATGCCCTGATGGCATCCCCCTGACAACATCCCTTGACATGGACACGTGCAAACAAACGAGGAAAAATTGTCCATGTAAATGTAGGGTTTTTTTTAAAGGCCAGAGCTATTGTCTGCTTGTCCAATTATGTGGTTCTCTGCTGGTCTGACTTGATCCTAGACTAGAATTTAGAATAGTAGGAAGAACAGATTTATAGTATACGCTTCAAGTAATCTTGAAAAAAATGTTCTAGATTGATGTCTAAGCTGAGTTCTTACAGCTTCACAGTTAAAATAAAGCTCTTTGGAAGAATCTGAAGATAATCTATACTGCCAGCTAAGGCTGATTGACTTATTTGGGGCATAAACAAAGAAAAAGAGTGGGTTTTTAATCGTCTAATAAAAGTTAAGGATTTATGCTTGAATACAAAGCTCTGAGATTTACACTAAGTGTTACGGGTTGAGTTCATTCTCGGTTCCTGTCCCAGCTGCAAGAATTGAAAGGCAGAGACACAGTAGCAAAGCAGAGGGTAAGTTTTGAATCCACTCCGAAGGAGGAGCCGGTCACAGAGTCAAGGCAGACAAAGGCAGGCTGTTTCCTGTGAGGCTTCTTTTTATGTGGTTTTGGGCAGGACAGAGAAGTCCTTGATTGACTATCTTTAGCCCTGGAGGCCCATCTAATTGGTAAAAAGAAAGATGGAGGCTGTTCTGATGGTTTCTCTGCTTGTCTGTGGATATTTTATTTTCTCTTCTCTGGGGAGAGTCTGTGCTTGGGGACCTCTCACTTGGGTACGTTGTTTTTTGCATCTGAGGAACGTGTGGACATTCTCAGTAATTCCTAGTCCTTGAAACTACAACTAATTAACTCTGTGAGTCTTCTCTGGCTCTCTGGTCTTATCTGGTTAATTCTGAGTCTATTTCAGTGGGATTTACTGGCTTTTTCTCCCTCTACCTGCTTATGTCTACCTTTCTGCCTAACACTTGGACTTGGGAAAGGGGAAGGTTGGCAGAAATGGTAAAGCTTTCTCAGCAAGTGGTCCACAGGTCCACTCAATCAAAAGTCAAAGTTCTGCACTGTATAGCTTATAAATAAGTACTTTATCCTGGAGAATTTTTGAAGCAGGTGTTGCAAATTACCCACGTAAACCATTTTAAAGTTTTACAGTGTTGCACCCAAAGGGCATCCAGTTTTAAAGAAGGTAACTTCTTGGTGTGCCTCGGAGGCAAACTGGATAGAAAAATATTTAATCCCAAGTAACTAAATGAGTTAAATAGGATTTTTTCTAGGAGCCAATTATATTTGGAGAATGTCCACCAAATGTAATGACTCAGTGTTCAGAGTCACTGATGTTTCGTCATTCTTACTGAGAGCAGGACCACTCACCACTGAGGCCAGGTCCAGAGTTTGACAGTAACGCCTTGCCTCCATTTTTATTCTCAACATCAATAGGGCATCCAGCATCCAGAGCAGCTTCATGTCATAGAGAAGTAAGATTTTTTAAAAAGGGAGGCCAAATACGGTTCCATTTGCCCCCTTTTGAAATTATTCTTATCAAAGAGAAGGTTCTTACTCATCTAGATACTTAAGGTTATTTCCATATGGAACCTAAACGTCAGCCACAGGCCCTGAGCCACATCAGTATTGAATTGTTATAGCCGAGCCCTTCCTCTCCTGATCACAGAGCAAAAGCCTGGAGCAAAGGGCAGGGCAGGTGGCACTTGCCTGCCATCTTCGAAGAACCATCCTGTCCGTCTTAGGACCAATGACCTCACACTCTGTGGTGTGTGGAGTAGATGCTGGTGGGCCCACTGAACAGAGAGCGGAGCCCAAGTTAGGGCAGAGTCAACGGCCCTCCCGCGGCAGACCTGCCAGAATCAGGGCCAGCATGGCGCCCACCCGCCTCTCCCTGAGGTCACCTGACACTGTCCCCGTGCCTCCCATCCTGCAAGGTGGAAAGGCATTCTGTGCACCTCCACAGGGAGCGGACCCGACTCTCCCTTCTGCTACCACTGTCCGTCTTTTGGCCTCAGTCTCTGTTCAAGGTCCCTGTTGTTAGCACATCAGGAATTAAGGTGACATCAAAAATAATCAAAATTCTATGGTTTTTTAAATAAAATAATAAGCTTCTATAGCCAAGAGAACAGACGATGATATTGACATTCAGAAATGGTTTGTTTTATTTTTGCAAGTTGATACCCTGAAATATACCCGGAGCCTTTTCTCAAATAAAGTCCATGTATTGGTTTCTGGCCGAGGTGCTGCGAGTCACTAGGAGATAGGAGGTCAAGATGCCAGCCTGCCAAGACCTTTCACAAAGACTGCCCATCATGCAGCACTCCAGGAGTCTCTGCTTTGGAAGCAAGTGAAGAGGAAATACTGCTGTACTGAGAGCCTCTGGGGAGGGCGTGTGCCACCCCTAAGCTGCTATCTCCCTGGTACTTGCCGAGGCCTCGTGCATGGCATAGACAACAAAATGATCAAAACGCACAGGCTGAGCACGTGATAAATCTGAGGTATGCTGCTGAGGGGGACGGAACACAAGTGTGAGCCATTCTTCCCAGATTCAAGGAGCTAGAAGGCAGAGCTGGCGTAAGAAAATATATACACACATCAGGTATATAAACCTGTGGGCTTGGGAATCCATCACATTCGGCCCTGGTCGCTTCGCTTACCAATATAGCATACAAGGTGTTCAGCATAGTACCTGTCCCAAAGTAATTACCCTGCCTATAAATGATCCAGAAAGTGAGGGAACTTTAATGATCATTGTTGGCCTAACATACATCAGTCACTCTTCTGATGTGTATATATATATATATATGTATATTATGTACATATATATATATATATGTACATATATATATTATGTGAGATATATATATATATATATATAAATGATATCAATATATCAGTTCACTCCCATATTGCCCTCAGGAACTATTATTAACTCCATGGATTTGGTAAAGCTCATATGACCTGTAAATACCAAAACTGGGTCAAAACTGACTCCATCTGACCCCAGATCTGTGCTCTTTCCCCTGGAGAATACTGGGGGCTATGGCGTAGACCTAGGCACTCTAATATGGTGGCTACTAGTTAACGTGGCTATTTAGAATTAAAGTCTAGTTAAATTAAATTAATTAAGCATATACTTTGTTGGTTACACTATGACTAAAAAGCCACATGTGGCTTGTGGCCACCATATGGGACTGCAGAGACACAGAACATCCCACTGGCACAGAAAGTTGTACTGGACAGCACTGGTGCAGAGAAAAGACCAACAAAGGAAACTGACCTTTACAGGCCAAGAAATTGGTACCTTCAAAAGTAAAGGCATGATGAAATGAAGGTAAGCGATCCATTCTGCAGTCCTGAGCTAAGCTGCATGATCATATAGACATAGTTGAGAAAGCACCTGTCTCTTCACCTTTAGGACTATGTTCTACAGGAGTTAGGATGCATTGAAATTCCTAGAAGCTATCTGCCTGGTTGACACACTTCCACCAAGGTCAGATATCATTCTTTAGATAGTGAGTTTGCCTCTGTTTCTTCAGAAAACTGCCCATAAAATAATATTGCATGGAACATGGAGTAAAGCAAGGCGTTAGGGCTATCTTTTGGATGCATGCCAGTGTCAACCTCTTTGTAAGGCTAATCACGTTTTTTTTTCCTTAGGTACTTATTTGTACTTTCTGCTATTTAAGACAATAGTAGAAATGACCAAGCATTTGAATTAGCCTCCTTTTCAAGAACCTAGACTTATTTTTAAAATTACTGATAGTATGGCATCTTCATTCCATTTTTATTCATTTGTTTAATCAAGAAACACTTATTGATTACCTACTCTGTGCCTGGCACTAGTCTGGATGCTAAGGACACAAAGGTGAACCAAAATAAATGAGGTCACTGATATTGTGGCATTTACAGTCTGGAGTCTTCTTTCCTCATAGACGATTTAGATTTTACAACAAAAGATGAAATTACTGTAGAGGAAACAGTTTGACCAATTTAGCAACTAATGACACACCCCAAGGACAATCAACAACTTCATTACCTCTAGAATATAAATTTCTCACTCACCGTTTTTCTCTCTTCTTTGTCTTATTCCTCTGTTTTATATGAAAAGCCCTGTAAATATTACACTATTCTCAGAGACATTTTAGGTATAAATACTTAATATTTTTCCTCAAAGAAGAAAAAAATTATTCAAAACAGCCAACTGCATGTGCACGCTTACACACAAAGTAGAGACCCTAGAAAGAGTTTCTATTTTTAGTACCTCTAAGAATCACTTTCAGATCTTTGAAAATCTTTCTAGATGTGCATTTAAATTACAAGTGCAGGTGAAATGCAGGCAAGGAGGATGCCAAAGCAGGGTCAAGGGGGCAGGAAGACCCTAAAGAATTCTTTCCTTTCATTAAATTTTGTTGATAATTCTTAAAAAGGTAAGCCTCAAGGAGGCAGAGCCAAGATGGCGGCGTGAGTAGAGCAGCGGAAATCTCCTCCCAAAACCACATATATTTTTGAAAATAAAACAAAGAAAACTCTTCCTAAAAGAGAGACCAGAAGACACAGGACAACAGCCAGACCACATCCACACCTGCGAGAACCCAGCGCCTTGCGAAGGGGGTAAGATACAAGCCCCGACCCGAGCTCCCCTCACCCCAGCTCCCGGCGGGAGGAGAGGAGTCAGAGCTGGGAGGGAGACGGAGCTGAACACCCAGCCGCAGCCATCCGGACCAGAGCGCGGACACAGTGCATGCATGAGGTGCTGGAAACTAGGGAAAAAGGACAGTGAGACCTGTGAGCGGGTCCCTGCAGACATTGCACCCAGGACAAAGAAAAGCGAGTGCATTCTGGAAGTCTTAAAGGGACAGGGACCACACAGCCGGACAGAAGTGTCCTGGGACACTTAGTCCAGCAGCAGGAAATCTGGGGATCTCTGGGCACTCTAACCCACTGGACAGCAGGGAGCATGGAGGACCCTCATGGAGATAAATAGCCTCCCTGCCGCTCCCCCTCCAACGCGGCTCCACCATTTTGGAGCAGCTGCCTGAGCCAGGCCACGCCCACAGCAACAGCGGAGATTAACTCCATAGCAGCCGGGCAGGAAGCAGAAACCCTGTCTGCGCAGCTGCGCAGCACAAGCCACTAGAGGCCGCTGTTCTCCCAGGAGAGGAGGGCCACAAACCAACAAGAAGGGAAGTTCTTCCAGTCATCACTCGTCCCAGCTCTGCAAACTATTCCTATCACCATGAAAAGGCAGACAAAGATCACAGAGACAACACCTGAGAAGGAGACAGACCTAACCAGTCTTCCTGAAAAAGAATTCAAAATAAGAATCATAAACATGCTGACAGAGATGCAGAGAAATACGCAAGAGAAATGGGATGAAGTCCAGAGGGAGATCACAGATGCCAGAAAGGAGATCGCAGAAATGAAACAAACTCTGGAAGGGTTTATAAGCAGAATGGATAGGATGCAAGAGGCCATTGATGGAACTGAAACCAGAGAACAGGAACGCATAGAAGCTGACATAGAGAGAGATAAAAGGATCTCCAGGAATGAAACAATGTTAAGAGAACTGTGTGACCAATCCAAAAGGAACAATATCCGTATTATAGGGGTACCAGAAGAAAAAAAGAGAGAAAAAGGGATAGAAAGTGTCTTTCAAGAAATAATTACTGAAAACTTCCCCAAACTGGGGGAGGAAATAATCGAATAGACCACGGAAATACACAGAACTCCAAACAGAAAGGACCCAAGGAGGACAACACCAAGACACATAATAATTAAAATGGCAAAGATCAAGGAAAAGGAAAGAGTTTTAAAGACAGCTAGAGAGAAAAAGGTCACCTATAAAGGAAAACCCATCAGGGTATCATCAGAATTCTCAACAGAAACCTTACAGGCCAGAAGAGAATGGCATGATATACTTAATGCAATGAAACAGAAGGGCCTTGAACCAAGGATACTGTATCCAGCATGATTATCATATAAATATGAAGGAGGGATTAAACAATTCCCAGACAAGCAAAAGTTGAGGGAATTTGCTACCCACAAACCGCCTATACAGGGTATTTTAGATGGACTGTTCTAGACGGGAGCACCCCTAAGACTAAATAGATGTCACCAGAGAAAAAAAAATCACAGCAAAGAAAGCAGATCAACTAAATACTAACTAAAGGCAAAAAATAAAATCAACTACCCACTAAAAGCAGTTAAAGGAAACACAGAAGAGCACAGAATAAAACAACCAACATATAAAGAATGGAGGAGGAGGAATAAGAAGGGAGAGAAGAAAAGAATCTCCAGACAGTGTATATAACAGCTCAATAAGTGAGCTAAGTTAGGCAGTAAGATACTAAAGAAGCTAACCTTGAACCATTGGTAACCACGAATCAAAAGCCGGCAATGGCAATAAGTACATATCTTTCAATAGTCACCCTAAATGTAAATGGACTGAATGCACCAATCAAAAGACACAGAGTAACAGAATGGACAAAAAAGCAAGACCCATCTAAATGCTGCTTAAAAGAAACTCATCTCAAACCCAAAGACATGCACAGACTAAAAGTCAAGGGATGGAAAAACATATTTCAGGCAAACAACGAGAGAAGAAAGCAGGGGTTGCAGTACTAATATCAGACAAAATAGACTTCAAAACAAAGAAAGTAACAAGAGATAAAGAAGGACACTACATAACGATAAAGGGATCAGTCAAACAAGAGGATATAACCATTCTAAATATATATGCACCCAACACAGAAGCCCCAGCACATGTGAAACAAATACTAACAGAACTAAAAGAGGAAATAGAATGCAATGCATTCATTTAAGGAGACTTCAACACACCACTCACCCCAAAGGATAGATCCACTGGGCAGAAAATAACTAAGGACACGGAGGCACTGAACAACACACTAGAACAGATGGACCTAATAGACATCTATAGAACTCTACATCCAAAAGCAACAGGATACACATTCTTCTCAAGTGCACATGGAACATTCTCCAGAATAGACCACATACTAGCTCACAAAAAGAGCCTCAGTAAATTCCAAAAGATTGAAATTCTACCAACCAACTTTTCAGACCACAAAGGTATAAAACTAGAAATAAATTCTACAAACAAAACAAAAAGGCTCACAAACACAAGGAAGCTTAACAACATGCTCCTAAATAATCAATGGATCAACGAACAAATTAAAATAGAGATCAAGGAATATATGGAAACAAATGACAACAACAACACAAAGCCCCAACTTCTGTGGGACGCAGTGAAAGCAGTCTTAAGAGGAAAGTATATAGCGATCCAGGCACACTTAAAGAAGGAAGAACAATCCCAAATGAATAGTCTAACATCACAATTATCGAAACTGGAGAAAGAAGAACAAATGAAGCCTAAAGTCAGCAGAAGGAGGGACATAATAAAGATTAGAGAAGAAATAAACAAAATTGAGAAAAATAAAACAATAGAAAAAAATCAATGAAACCAAGAGCTGTTTCTTTGAGAAAATAAACAAAATAGATAAGCTTCTAGCCAACTTATTAAGAGAAAAAGAGAATCAACACACATCAACAGAATCAGAAATGAGAATGAAAAAATCACGACAGACCCCACAGAAATACAAAGAATTATTAAAGACTACTATGAAAACCTATATGCTAACAAGCTGGAAAACCTAGAAGAAATGGACAACTTCCTAGAAAAATACAACCTTCCAAGACTGACCAAGGAAGAAACACAAAAGTTAAACAAACCAATTAAGAGCAAAGAAATAGAAACAGTAATCAAAAAACTACCCAAAAACAAAACCCCCAGACCAGACGTTTTTACCTTGGAATGTTATCAGACATACAGAGAAGACATAATACCTATTCTCCTTAAAGTTTTCCAAAAAATAGAAGAGGAGGGAATACTTCCAAACTCATTCTATGAAGCCAACATCACCCTAATACCAAAACCAGGCAAAGACCCCACCAAAAAAGAAAATTACAGACCAATATCCCTGATGAATGTAGATGCAAAAATACTCAATAAAATATTAGCAAACCGAATTCAAAAATATATCAAAAGGGTCATACACCATGACCAAGTGGGATTCATCCCAAGGATGCAAGGATGGTACAACATTTGAAAATCCATCAATATCATCCACCACATCAACAAAAAGGAGAAAAACCACATGATCATCTCCATAGATGCTGAAAAAGCATTTGACAAAATTCAACATCCATTCATGATAAAAACTCTCAGCAAAATGGGTATAGAGGGCAAGTACCTCAACATAATAAAGGCCATATATGATAAACCCACAGCCAACATCATACTGAACAGTGAGAAGCTGAGAGCTTTTCCTCTGAAATCGGGAACAAGACAGGGATGCCCATGCTCCCCACTGTTATTTAACATAGTACTGGAGGTCCTAGCCACAGCAATCAGACAAAACAAAGAAATGCAAGGAATCCAGATTGGTAAAGAAGAAGTTAAACTGTCACTACTTGCAGATGACATGATAGTGTACATAAAAAACCCTAAAGGCTCCACCCCAAAACTACTAGAACTGATATCGGAATACAGCAAAGTTGCAGGATACAAAATTAACACACAGAAATCTGTGGCTTTCCTGTACACTAACAATGAACCAATAGAAAGAGAAATCAGGAAAACAATTCCATTCACAATTGCATCAAAAAGAATAAAATACCTAGGAATAAACCTAACCAAATAAGTGAAAGACCTATACCCTGAAAACTACAAGACACTCTTAAGAGAAATTAAAGGGGACACTAACAAATGGAAACTCATCCCATGCTCCTGGCTAGGAAGAATTAATATCATCAAAATGGCCATCCTGCCCAAAGCAATATACAGATTTGATGCAATCCCTACCAAATTACCAGCAACATTCTTCAATGAACTGGAACAAATAGTTCAAAAATTCATATGGAAACACCAAAGACCCCGAATAGCCAAAGCAATCCTGAGAAGGAAGAATAAAGTGGGGGTGATCTCACTCCCCAACTTCAAGCTCTACTACAAAGCCATAGTAATCAAGACAATTTGGTAGCACAAGAACAGAGCCACAGACCAGTGGAACAGAACAGAGACTCCAGACATTAACCCAAACATATATGGTCAATTAATATTTGATAAAGGAGCCATGGACATACAATGGCGAAATGACAGTCTCTTCAACAACTGGTGTTGACAAAACTGGACAGCTACATGTAAGAGAATGAAACTGGACCACTGTCTAACCCCATACACAAAAGTAAATTCGAAATGGATCAAAGACCTGAATGTAAGTCGTGAAACCATAAAACTCTTAGAAAAAACCATAGGCAAAAATCTCTTAGACATAAGCATGAGTGACCTCTTCTTGAACATATCTCCACAGGCAAGGAAAACAAAAGCAAAAATGAATAAGTGGGACTATATTAAGCTGAAAAGCTTCTGTACAGCAAAAGACACCATCAATAGAACAAAAAGGAACCCTACAGTATGGGAGAATATATTTGTAAATGACACATCCGATAAAGGCTTGACGTCCAAAATAAAGAACTCACCCACCTCAACAAACAAAAAAACAAATAATCCACTTAAAAATGGGCAGAGGAACTGAACCGACAGTTCTCCAAAAAAGAAATTCAGATGGCCAACAGACACATGAAAAGATGCTCCACATCGCTAATTATCAGAGAAATGCAAATTAAAACCACAATGAGGTATCACCTCACACCAGTAAGGATCACCACCATCCAAAAGACAAACAACAACAAATGTTGTCGAGGTTGTGGAGAAAGGGGAACCCTCCTACACTGCTGGTGGGAATGTAAGTTAGTTCAACCATTGTGGAAAGCAGTATGGAGGTTCCTCAAAAATGCTCAAAATAGAAATACCATTTGACCCAGGAATTCCACTCCTAGGAATTTACCCTAAGAATGCAGCACTCCAGTTTGAAAAAGACAGATGCACCCCTATGTTTATCGCAGCACTATTTACAATAGCCAAGATATGGAAGCAACCTAAGTGTCCACCAGTAGATGAATGGATAAAGAAGATGTGGTACATATACACAATGGAACATTTTTCAGCCATAAAAAGAAAACAAATCCTACCATTTGCAACAACATGGATGGAGCTAGAGGGTATTATGCTCAGTGAAATAAGCCAAGCAGAGAAAGAGAAATACCAAATGATTTCACTCATCTGCGGAGTATAAGAACAAAGGAAAAACTGAAGGAACAAAACAGCAGCAGAATCACAGAACCCAAGAATGGACTAACAGGTACCAAAGGGTAAGGGACTGGGGAGGATGGGTGGGTAGGGAGGGATAAGGGGGGCAAGAAAAAGGGGGATATTAATATTAGCATGCATGGGGGGGTGGGAGAAAGGGGAGGGCTGTACAACACAGAGAAGACAAGTAGTGATTCTACAACATTTTGCTATGCTGATGGACAGTGACTATAATGGGGTTTGTGGGGGGGACTTGGTATAGGAGAGAGCCTAGTAAACATAATATTCTTCATGTAATTGTAGATTAATGATAACAAAAAAAAAAAGAGAAAGAAAAGGGGGATTACTCCCTGATAGGATAAAACTAACTGCAAATCAACGATTAATGCATGCTTTACATATCCTTAATTTTGATCATTTAAAGGGTGTCAGATGATCAGCTATGGAAGTACATTTTTCTGATAATATTCCTTTCTCTTAAAAAAAAAAAAGCAGTTCCTGTGTGGTGATCTCCAATAGGTTCTTCACAATGGTATAAAGGGCATATCAAAGTGTGGGCAAAGGGTCTGTTTGTGTTTATACAGAGGATCAAAGCCTAATTGGGCTACCCAGAAAACGAATTAAGATACGATATGAAGAAGAACTTCCAACATCAACATCCTCTGGAAGAGTCATTCCAGAAGATGATCATCAGAAAACTTCAACAAAGATCCTGGCGCTGTTGCAGTTGTAGCTGCATTCATCCCACCAGTTCCTGGACTTGCCATTGGAATGAAGAAGGAGATATCTAAGCTGGCCTGTGCATACAGTAAAACAACAAATTTGACTGGATCTGTACTGTCGGAACTCAGCCAAGAATTAGAAGTGCAAGTTGCAGTGCAGCGCTCCAAAATTGTGCAACTATAGACTATCTACTGTTAAAAGAACACATGGGATGTGAACAGTTCCCAAGAATGTGTTGTTTTAATTTGTCTGATTTCTCTCAAACTATTCAAATTCAGTTAGACAATATCCATCATATCATTGATAAGTTTTCACAAATGCCTAGGGTGCCTAACT
Organism: Manis pentadactyla; assembly: GCF_030020395.1. Lineage (NCBI taxonomy): Eukaryota > Metazoa > Chordata > Mammalia > Pholidota > Manidae > Manis > Manis pentadactyla. The sequence continues at coordinate 151,922,181 of NC_080024.1, read as the reverse complement.
GGTTTTCTTGGTTTCACTGGAGATGGCTGGTAATTGTAGGTCTACTGTTGTTATGTAGCTGTATTCCTATTATGTTAATGTGTGTAAGCAATTTAATTAGTAGTTTAAAACCTATACATGCTTATGTTACTCTATAAGAAGTTATGTCAAAGAAATAATCAATATTCCCATGTTTTCTTCCATCTGCTACTTCTATAGCTTTTCTTCTTCCTTCCTATTTACAACCCTTTAGTAGAATTCGTGCCTCATATCGAAAATTACCGAGTATCATAATTCTTCCAAGTGGTAAAGATACCTCAAGACAAATGCTGGGCATAGAAGCCACAGGGCATAAATCTGCAAAGAAGTAAAAAGCTAACCTTTTCAAACAATATTGCTTCTCTCCCATTTACCAACTTTACATTTCCCTGTATGGCCCCGGAAGATGACTGGTTAGCCAGAGACGGGTAAGATTCCTCAAGGGAGGAACAACCTAAGACAGGCACAGTCGCAGGGGGACCATCAGGAGAGAAATTGGGGACCAACAGAGGGGAGGCTTAGAACCTCCCCCCTCCGTTTTGAGAGAAATCTTCTGCATCCGTGGATGTCTAGTTGCCCTTGTCTAGCTTGGATTAACACATAGTCTACAGGCACACACCTGATCATCTACATTTGCTCTCTTACAGCACTAAACTATGTTTTCTACCTTTATCTTGCATCTACCTACTACTTCAGCATTTTATTAAAAATAATAACAATAATAATAAGGGAGAAATGTGGGATTCACTTGTAGATCATGTATAAAAATCAAACGAATGATCATATTTGACCTGATTGTTTATAGTTCATGATGCGTGATCAAAACCGAAAGTTTCTGTGATGACTGCCCTTGTACTGTTCACCATGTAAGAACTTATTCACTATGTAAGACCTTGTTCACCATGTAAGAACTTGTTTGTTATGCTTCAGAAGATTGGAGACTGTTGAGATATAGGCTTGGGGTTGATTAATGACTGAGCATTGAGTCCCCTATACAGAATTTTATTGTTGTTAACAACCATTTGATCAATAAATATAAGAGATGCCCTCTCAAAAAAAAAAAAAGGTAAGCCTCAAGAACCCATGTGATTGAATATTGTTTTGTGGTGAGTGACTCCGCACACCTTCTAACATCTTCCCTGTGGCCTGCGGCTGAGTGGTCGTGAGCAATGACCATTTTTTATTAGATTCTAAGAAACTATACTGTTTCTAAATTCAGTACTATGGAAGACTCCACAGGAAAAGAAAATAGGAAACTAAAACAGGAAAATAATATTAAAAGGATAGTGAAAGGACAATGTAATTTCATTTTTATGTAACACATCTCTATGGTATGAACAAGAAAATTGTCTGTATTGTCTGAAAAACTTAGAAGGAAAAAAGAGACACATTCTAAGCAAGAGTTAGCTCCAGTAAGGACATTCAGAATAGGAGATGCTAACCCTAACAGCACCTGTTCTTTTTAAGATCTGCATTATTTTGACTTCGGTTAGAAGAGGTAAGAAAATAAATAGGATATAATCCATTTAAATATGAAATAAAATAATCTACCCATCCAAATTCCTTTCATTCTTGGGACCTCACCCAGTCTTTAAATGCAGGCCTCTGAAAGTGAGGGTATTTTAGAGTGGGAAGAAGATTCCTTTGCAGAGAAAGATCAGGGTGTGGTTTGCAAGAGACAGATGCTACAGTAGTTTTCCTACCTGAGAAATACAAGTTATTCACTGAACACAGACGGCAAGGCCACTAAGAGACTCCCAAAGACATCCCTTAATGGGTCAAATTTCACCCTCAATTTTTCTTTTTCTAAGTAAAAAGCTTGAATTTCTTCTTCCTGTAAAAACTTTTGGTTGTACATCAGTGGTTTCCAGTCAATACTTTGCCTCCTTAATCTCAAATTCACCAAACTTTACATTGATTTTCGAAACTTTTTTCCATCAAATAAATGTGCTTTTGAACACTTTTCTTTTTCTGACCAATTAACTTTTTTTACTCTCAAATAGTTCCTACTGGAGCGGCCCTTCTTGTCCAAACCATCCTTGTCATCGTAAATTCCCACTATTATCTTGTAACAGTTGAAGTGCAACATATATTCCTTCCTACAAAGAATGTACAATTTGCTTCAGAATATGAGTCATACACACATGGTACAGAGAATAACAATATAAACCAGTTAATGATACATTCACGAGAGGTCATCTAAGGATAGCATTTATCATATCCCTGAGGTTATTAGGCAAGTTTTTTTCTTTATAAGTGACACTTAGTTGCAGTCATTAAATTAAGTAAACAAGGAGGCCATCCGACTCATGTGGCTCAAATGCCTACCTAGCAAACCCAAATGTAAGCCTCTAAATGCCTTAAGATTATGAAATAGAAACCTAAGGATAGCCAATCACAACAGCCAATGAGGCTCTAAACTGTAGCCTATCAATAATTTCCTTTCTTTGCTCTCACACCTTCTCCATATAAGTCTCGCCCCTGGCCCCCATCTCAATGGAGCCCTCCTAACCACTTTCACTTTGGTGTGCTCCAATTCAAACTGATTTTTGCTCAAATAAACCCAAAATGTTTAACATGCCTCAGTTTACCTTTGAAAAGAGTATAAAAGGAAGACTGTTACAAAGACAGAGGAGCGTAAAACAATAGCCATGAACAATGAACATTTTTGGCTGGGTTCTAAGGAACCAAACTATTTCTAATTCCAGAAACAGAAATGACATGAACTTGTTATATTTTAGAAGACAGTGAGTAACTCAATTTGACTAGAAGAAAAGGTTTTCTAAACTTTCTTAATCATTGAGTTTCACTGACCTTCTTTCTAGAATATTCAGGACTGGGAATCTCTTCCCTCCAGTGATTTAAGTACACTCATTTGAGGGAATTTATTAGACCCAAAAGAAATGTTCATTGTTTCTAAACAATGTTTCTACAATTCAGGATCTTCAAAATCCAGGTGAGCAGCGCACTGAGGACCTTACCCACTGTCAGATTCGTCTCATCTATCAATGCCAGGGAGGGAAAATGAGCTGGGATAGAGAAACATCACTACTGCCTCCACTGTCGTTGGTATTATGAACTAATTAATTAAAATAACTACCTTTATACAGTGCCCTACAGTTATACAGCTATCTCACACACTTGTTTCATTCTGACAATTACCAAATTTTAGCATCATATTTAGACCTAGATAAGGCACAGATTAGAACCTTTGGTTTACTAATGAAAACATCTGAGATTAAGTGACATCTTTGGTTACCCTGTTGGTGATGGCAGAGGCAAGATTATGATACCTGGCCTTTGGATACCATAGTGTTCTTCCTCCAGAGCCCTGGTGATGAACCCAGACCTGTTTAGCATAGCCAATGAGGTCACAGTGTTCTTTTCCGCAAGTTCTTCCCTGCCTAATTTCTCCTGTGACTCTAATGCACAGCTGAGTCAATCATCCTTGTCTACTGCAAGCCAGTTAAGTAAAAATATTAGAATTCCAGGCTTGGCTGTCATATACTCCACACTGTCACTATGCCCTTCTCCTTGATCAATTACATGGCACACTCATAGCATCATTCACCAAAGGTTGGATCGTGACAATTCCTCACCATGGCAGAGAAATGCAAGTTTCCCTGACGTATAACTAGCAGAGATTTTTAAGTACCTGAAGATGCAAATATAAGTATATGTCTACCTAGCAACGTGTTTGATTATGATCTTGGACACATACAGACTTCATTTGTTGCATATTTCAGTGTACTACAGTTCACCGAAACATTGGTTAGGGAACACTCAAGTTGCTACCAATTTGAAAAATGATTACACAACCTCATATTTCCAAAAGATTCACCCAGGATACAGTAGATCTCCCCTGATCCGAGTTTTAATCTTGTATGGTCCACACAGCAAGGTTCCCTCTCCCCATAAAATGAGAGGAATAAAGTGTAGCCAGCTTTGCAGCCACCCATTGGCCTCTCTCTCTAGCATCTGCTGGAACTCAACAGCCAAGGTGAGTCAGGGTGTTCTTCCCCTTGACAGAGTCAATCAAAAATTTAAGAGGGAGAATGGTGGACTCTTAATTAAAATTTGAATGATTTCTTAACTTTCTTAAAGACTAATAGCATAACAGAGTCTGATTTTCAAAGGGGATCATTAACTCTCCTTAATGTGAAACTATATCTCAAAGTATATTTTATTCATATTCAGAAAGGGATAGATGGAAGATCAAAAAGCAATCGTGCAGACCGGACCAGGGCCCAGCCCCAGAGGGAACCGTTACAGGATATTTTATGTTAGCCAACCTTTCCCTCTTAGTATTCATGAAATCTTGGCAAATAATCACATGGAACTGATTTCAGGGACCTTTGCTTCCTGTCTTAAACGTGAAACCCAGGCTTGCTTATCTGACACCGAAATGCAGTTTCTTACCACCTTCAGGAAGAGCAACCATAAAAACAAGCAAATGAACATCTCCATGAAATCTCCACCCCTTGTCTTGCTGTTCATCTTCTTCTATCTGCGCAGGGCTCTTTCAGCTTCAAAGCAAGCTCAGGGGCTTTGGAGAAAACTTCACATGCAATAATAAACAGGAGCCATTTCACTTGTTAGCCACGAGGATATTTCAGGTGCTGAAAAATGGAAAGTTAATACAACATACAATTCAGCTTCCATAAATCACCTATAAGTTTTATCTCGTAAAGGTTCTATCAGACAATGATGCCCTGCATTTACTGCTGTATTTATATCATTCACGAGTTTCAAGATGACTGAGAAAAACTATGCATTACAATGCAGGACTGAAACAAAGCTATTTATTTTCACTTTATAAGACAGACAGCTCAGAGATAACTTCCTCTAAGGAAGGCAAAAGACAAGTCAAATACCATGGGCTCAAGAAAAGCCAGCTGGAACCATCAGCCACATCAGGCAGGTACCAATTTATAATTCAAATGTTAGATTGCTTGTCATTAGAATATTCAACTTCCTGAAGCAAATATTTCCTGTTCTGCCAGTAATAAGAGCCAAAATGCTATTATATTCTGCATAGGAGTAGAAAGATAACAGGCTGAGCAACCTATCTTATACAGCCGCCTCCCTGTTTGTCCTCAAAGGGTTTCCCAATGTGGCAGCCACTGGAAAATAAATGTGATGCACCATGATTTGAAGTACAGGATACAATTTTATTCATTCCCACAGCCAGAGGTTTCAGATTCCTTTGACTAAAATCATTCCTTTAACTTAAGTGTAAGTCTCTAAAATGGGTGTATGTGTGTGACTTGGTCCAGTTCATAGCAGACCTCTGTGTATTTGAAAATCAAATCTTTCAAAGTACAGACTTGCTATCATTTAGCAAAGCCGCAACTAGACAGGTAAGCGTTTACCAAAGACAGTTTGACAACTTTCAGAACTCAGGACATCTCAGTGGCGTGCACCAGGCCAATAGTTTCCATGGATCCCCATGCAGCCAGCGTAGATCAGGAGAACATACTGTTTTTGGGGTAAGGAGAGACTAGTAGACAATGAAGAAAAAAAAATTAGAAAGGTTCTCACTCTTGGCCTCCTTTTGAGTTTTCTCCCACTCTGATAATCACAAAATTCAAATTGCCCCAGAACTGATTAACTGCCAGATTCAGAGAGAACTACCACCCAGAGTGCAAAGTCAAACCCCAGGTGGGAAATAGGAGACCAGAAGAAAACAGCATGTTAGGCAGTTTGGGAAAAAAATCCAGGAAATTCAATATTCACTGATAATTTTCACATGAATCCCTTACATTGTTTTCTTTTTTGTCTCTAGCCAGCTGTGCTTTTTAATAGGTTTGCTAATTCAGATGCCTTCCAATTATTTCTTTTAAAAAAAATTTCGATAGGATTAAGTTTCTCCCTTTGAGAAAATTTCTCCTCAATTTTTATTGCTTGTGTGGCATCTACAAAGGTGATTTCGGTTATGTAGAATTAAATTATTCATCATTAACAACAATCACTTTAACAAGTAAAAATGTAGAGTGTTCATAGCTTCACTTCAACAACAGACAATGAGCACCAAATAAAACATGAAAACATGATAGGAATTGGAAATCGGATGATATGGGTAAGGCCACCGGAAATGCAATTTCCAGTGATATGGACCCAGGATGAACGAGTCCCATCCAAACGCCCGGGTCAGCCACACGAGGGGCCAGCACACAGCACCTACAAAAATGAGTTTATTAAATTCCAGCAAGTCCTCCAGCCTCTCGTTAGCTGTGAATACTCCAGAGAGGAGTGCAAGGAGCTGCTGCTTCTATTACTACGTTAAAGAAGCAAAAAAAAATATGGTTTTAAAGTGACAGGTGCTGGAGACATTGATTTATTAAAAGAGCATCTTTTTAAAATGCAAGCTACTTGTGCTTTTGAGACAAAATACTCTGAGGGTTTTTTGGGTGCGCGCGTGTGTTTGCATGTATGCGTGTTACTGGCAAAATTCGCCATTCGTGCTCCTGGGCCTCCTCCGTCTGCAACTGCAATCAATGGAAAAAAGATACTTGCTGACTTTTCTCTGTCTCCACAACTTAACAAGTGCCACCATATCTGGTTCTGATCTTTCTCTTCTAATGGCATTACTTACAGGAATGCACAAGTGACTTTCCCAGCTTGATTCTTTTTCACCTCTTCTTTAGGTGAGAAAAGCATCGAATCCCTGATACAGAAGCACAAGGATCCTGCACTGACTATAACATGCTTACCTTCTTCATCATTCACTGCAGGCCCTTGATGAATCATGTTTTTCTATCTTTGAAAGTGTCCTGGAAAAGTCAGGTCAAACCACATATTTCCAACCACAGTGCCCTGGGCACTAAGGGCACCCCCTACCTCTCCCCAAATCAAATTTTTTTCTTCAATCCTCATTCTCCTTGACATTTTTCAGTACATCGAGCTCTTCACCGCCCCTGCTTAACAAAAACACTTGCTTTGATTTATATGGTGATAGGCTAACTTGGTCTTAATGCTTCTAAAATTCACAGCTGCGTCCTCACCCCCACACACTGACTTCACCCCCTTCCCGGGTTCTGTCTCGTTTCCCCAAATGCAATCATCGATCTGCCGCTCTTCTGTCATGCCTCTAAGAAAATCCATCCTTGATTTAGTCTCAGTTACCACGTCTGTGTATTTGAAAATCAAATCTTTCTTGACAACTCATTCTTCATCCAGTTCTAGGACTGCATCTTTATCATTCTATCACATTGATTTTCGAGAAAAAAGAATGGGGTTGTCATTTTCAGCAGAACTACATACCCAAATGATTAGCTTCCCAAATGTGTCATTTTGCCATCACCCTCCAGAAAAATAGTAATGACTAGAAAATTAGTCAGAACTGAAGCAATGAGAATTCAGTTTCATAAGTGATTAGACCTTATTTTTCTTACCATTTATTATATTTATTTTTTAATCAAAATCATTAAGGTTCACAGGTGTAGCAATTACAGTTTCTATGAAATTTTACATACTGGCTATATGCCCTAAAATTCTCTGTCTCTTCTTGACCTTGAAAGCAAGAACTGATCCAAAATATGGCCTTTCACAGGGGACACTGAGCCCAAAGCCTGCCTTAACGAGAGTGCATTTTAATTCTGTCAAGAATTAGAGGTAGCACTTCAGAGAAGAGCGCAAACGGGGCCCCCCCATTCCTGAAAGAGATCAAATCCGATCCTCTGTACTATCACCAGGTTGGGGTGCATTGAGGTTGAGGGTGTTGGTGTGTTTGAGAGAGCCAGCTGGGTAGGTCAGAATACACGCTTTTCCTCATAGAGATTGTCCAGCTCTCTGATTTTAAATCAGGACAGCTTCTCAATACCCACGGTGCTGTAATTTTCCGTTCTCATTTACACTGAATTCAAATCAGCAAATATTTGTTAAGGAGGTACCAGGGACCCAAAAATAAACTTACGAGAACCCTGAAATAAATCAATAGAAACAGAATCCTGAAAGTCAAGACTCTGCAGGAGGGGCTCCCAGCTCGGCTCTACGACTTGGTCGCTGTGCTGTGTCACCTTGGGTAAGGCATTTCACCTCCCTGTGCCCAGGATCTCTCTTCGGCAAAACGTGAAGAATAGTGGTAGCTGTCACGGGCAGGATGAGTCCAAGGAGGCAATGAGATAACTCCTAAAATGGGAGCAGTAATATGATCCACCTCACGAGGCCCTTGTGAGAATGAAATGAAGGGACATGTGTAAGGCAGAGTGTTTGACAGCCCCCGTTCATGCTCACTGTCATCATTATTTCCCGGTATCAGAAAGTCAGTGCAGGTGTGAATGAGGTTCAATCCCAGAAGTAAAGAGCAAGACATTCTGAGACGTGCTGTACCAGTGATATAGGGTGTCCAACCCTGCCTACAGGAGTTCAAGGGGGGTGACAGAAAGGATCCCAGGGCAGCCTGCTCAACAAAATGAGCAGAGTTCCAGGCAGTGGGGAAAGAGGGCAGAGGGCAGGTATCCCAGACGAGGAGGTAAGAAGAGTGAGTGGGTCCTGCATGGAAGAAGAGCCCATTGCCAGTGGCGAAGAGCAGGGGCCACAGATGGCTAGGAAGCCCATTGTAAGTCACACCAAGGAATGGGGACCTTCGTTCTGGAGATAACAGGACACAAACAAATAATATGAATAGTATGAGCAGATCATTTTCCAGCCATCTGAGGGCTACGGGAGTCACAGCTGAAGCTGGGGAGATCCATTCGGAGGGACCAACAGACGAAGACTGCCTGGCCGGCAAGGTCACTGCTAAGGCGGGGACAGTGCAAACATGGGGGGGCCAGCCAACAGAATGGAAGACGCAGCATTAGGGGCCTGAGTCAGGAGACCGAATGTGAGCACCCAATCCTCTCTTCCTGTGATGTGGGGTAGGAACAATGTCCCTGTGAGAGCCCCTGTCCCATGAGAGGAGGGGAGGTACTGTGTACACAGTGAGATCATTACAAGGCTTGGGACATGCGATGGGCGTGCTGACGACTTGCCGGCTGGGAAGGTCCATATTCATGTTCGGTTTGTATTACCTCCAGATAGATTTTCCCCTGGGGTGATTCAGGGATGACTGCCTCCAGACTTAGGGGCTCCCCACTACCCCAGTGCTAGATGATTTTCTCACTTCAAAAGCTTTGTATTTTTCTCAGGGGAACTTCTGCTCGGAAGGATCTTCTAATTACCTTTAATTATTTTCCAAAAGAAAATATATATATTTACAGCTTTGGTTATTAGCATGGTCCACCTGACTGGCTCGGTCCCATCTGACATGTCTCCAATGTCAGTACACCTGTGTGTGCGTGAATGCACATCGCTTCCTTCTACAGACTTCCGTCTTGACCATCATCCACTTTCTGACCAAACGAGTCTCCGAGTATGGCCAGGGAGTACAGGAAAGGTCCGAACGCCATGTAAGGTCTGAACGCAGAGAATCCTTCCGCATTTCCTGGCAGGGGGAAACATGGTGGTCAGGAGGTAACAGAAGTTACACGGGCAGTGTGCCCACTCATTCCTTCTGTCCCTGCAGCCAAGGCAACAGGCGTTCAGGTGACAGGAAACGTGACCATCTGGGGACTGGCCCTTGGCAGCTTGTCATAGTTGTGTGTCCTTGAATCATTGTTCCTCTGGATTGTTTATGTTATTATAATTCTACCAAAAATGCATCCAAGAAATCATTCTGGGTGTTTCTAAGTACGATGGCAACAGAAATATCTTTACACCTTCTTTCCCCCAATGTGTTTGACTGCTAGTCAGTCTAAATCTCTCTGCACCAGCCACTTACTTGTCACTTGACCCTGCCTACAGCACCCTGTGCCCGGTACCTGTGCTCCGGGCCCTGATAACACCATCCCCTCCCTTTTCTTCTTGGTGTTCTGAGGGCAGCAACGGATTCCTGATGTTTCCAAGTTCTGGGGTATCTTCCTACCCTCATTCTGCTCTTTCAGCTTCTCCAATATTCTTTTAGACTATTCCCTTGATGAAGTCCCATCTTTGTGAAATGTCTAGGGTTTTGTCTCCCTTAAAGGACCATGACCAATATACAATTCAGTACCAATGATGGAAACACTCACTCTAAGCTCAGATCCTGGCGGCCGTCTGCTACCCTGTTTGAGTGAGCCGAGTGATTTCCTTATTAGTCGTGGAAGTGGATGCCTAGTAAACTGTGGCTGGAGATGGCATCAGAATTACTTAATCGCCTGTGGTAGCTTGGGATAAAAATTCTATCGAAGACAAGGCTTTGGGAAACCAAGCGGCTGCTTCATTTAACTGTAACTTGTAGCAATGATGATTTGAAAGACTTCAGGGTCAGGTAGTTGCTTCTGAATGCACGGGAGATTAAACAGGAAGAAAACAGTAAGATCAGGGTTTAAACTCTCAGTTTAAGGTTTGACCCGTGAAACTAGAGCTTCTGTTGTAGGCAGTTCAGAAAACAAAAACAAAACCTCCCTTCTTACATCCACAGTGCACATAGAAAGCTGAAGATTATGCCAAAAATTAAAGAGCAAGTACAGATTTGCAAGGTGGACACTGTCACCGTGGAGGGCAGCAGAGCTGGAAGGAGAATCAGAACATTTCCACCCACTGGGAGCCTGGTGATCACAACTGGAAAGAGAGACAGGAGCAGCCCATTCAAGCATGAACTGGTCTGCATAACTGGACCTTCTCAAGATCTGGTCAGCAGGAACTGACCACAGGGAGCCACAGCCTCCCACCCAGTGTCAGAGGGAGGCTCTTCGCAGGGACAGAGCCCTTTGTTGGAGGGACGCTGGCTCTGTGAGGTTGGCTTCTACCACACTCGCTGGTGTCCACCATGAATCCTTCTCCCAAGCCTTCCTCAAAGGGACCTGGGGCCACCCCCTTGCATCGCTGTATACTCAGGAAACAGAAAGCCCAGACAGCTGGGATTCGCCAAAAACTTGCTCCTTGTTGACCCTAATGTCTAGGGCAAGTCCCTCTGGTCTATCACCAGGGGGAGACTCGTGGCGTTTAGACAGTCACAGAGCTTCGGTCCAAGCCCCCCTCATGGGGGGCCCACAGAGCCAGCTTGTGAGAGTGTCTCCAGGTACAAAGTTGTAATTAGAACATAAATTCTCAACAACTGGAAGAATCCTCACATTGGCTACCCGACCCAAGGTGAGAAGGGCCGGGTGGTGCCTGGGGTACCACCACACCCTTGCTACCAAAATGAAAGCAAAAGCAATATTCTACCCTTGAGGAAACATATGAATTTAGTTATGCCATAAAAATACCTTGAGAGACCTGGAAGAGGTAGTATTGGTGCCTAATATCCCATCCTTACTTAATTCACCTCTGGTCCAGGCAGAAGGTGAATCATTTGTACAAAGGATAGTGGCACCTTCCTAGGAGGATGGAATTTTTTGTTGTTGGTACAGTACGAAATTTACTTATGGATGGAAGGCCTGAACTTCCTGTGAATTGAATATGTATTTCTGCCATAATGTGCATTTTGCAAATGATTTTTATACATACATTTAATTGCCATCTGTGTTCTTATGCCCTAGAGTAAGGACAAGGCTCTCATCATGAGAAAGCACAAAAAGGCAAGATCATTTTCATGGCTTTTAAAAGAAACTTCCTTCTGAAGCACCACTGGTATTTCACTCTAAGAATCTAATAAATATTTTGGAATGGCATCTCATTTGTTTTACAATGACGTTTGGTATTAGAATGAAAGAACTGAAAAAAATATACATGAAAAGTTTCCCTCCACTGCCCGTTGGATTCCTTATGCTTAGAGATCAGCCTGACTCACGACGCTCCTGAGAGTCACTTCAAGTCATTACCGCCGGCAGCAGGGTCTGAACTAGCGGCGCAGAGGTGAAGCCCGCTGTTTGCTCCTGAATACAGTGGACTCTGAATGATTTTCAGATGTGTTTATTTAACATGTCCTACTGAATCATGTCTCGGTCTAAGCCATTCCTTATCCCACGGGACGGCCACCAGGACAGTGCCATTTCACATAGGAATAAAATATCAATGATATAGAAAAACAATACTATTTTTAATTAAATCATATTTTTTAAAGAGTCATTTGCCTGAAGTCATTGAATGCCCATGATATTCAACCTAAGGTCACTCTCAGCACAGCACGGTCCTCACAGAGCAGAAGCAAGTGGAAGGTGGCGGTCAGCGGATTCAAGGCTGGGTCACCGTTGGCTGGGGCCAAGCCCAGGACGCGTGGGCTCCCAAGGTCGGGGGGGAGGGAGGGTGGGCTCCAGGGAGAAACAGGGGGTGTCCTGGCCACCATGCTAATCCAGGCACCAGACTGTCTCTCGTAAGTTAGGACCCTATAAAGTTAAGGCCCGAGAAGCACTGCAAGAAGACATTTTTAATTGTGGTCACTTTTGTGACGATGGTTAAGATAAGATAAAAGTTGCATCTTCGTGAGGGAGATACGCAAATTGCGCCTTTAACCCACAGCTGCTCGATCCCGCAGCCCCGCCTTTCTGCCTGACCTGGACCTGAGGGAGCATCACGCAGTGGGGAGAGCAGGCTGGTTGGTGCACGCTGGGTGGGTGAGCTCCATGGGCCCCAGCTCCCGTCTCTGAAAATCATGGTAATTGTTATTACTCCATTCCACTGTCACTGGAGAGCAGGGTACCCCGAGTGAAAAGACAGTTTTCCTAATAGGTAAACAGATCGCCCCTTCAAACTTTCGGATTGGATAATCTTCACACTTCAACCAGTTGCCAGCTATTTCTGACTCTGCTTGAAGCCAACAAAATAAAGCTGTGGAGACGCAGAGGGGGTGGCCCACATCCATTCCGCCTTCTGGGTGACAGACTGTCCAACACTCGCCATCCACACCCACGTCTCAGACGGAAGTTCTTAGAACAACTGAAAACACTAAATCGAATCTGCCAAACAGACGAACACACACACATCAACGTGTACACCACGTGAGACAAAGACTGTGCCTTCTACTTACGTTGCATTCAGACACAGCAACTGTTAGAGCTTTATTAGATATCCAGGAGCTCTGTTAGTTCTGTTTCACAATAAACATTCTTCTCTTAGGAAATTTCCACCCACAATAATTCTTGTGGAAAAAAAATACTCACTTAAAAATTTCTAACAAACCTGTACTCAAATGCCCCAAGCTTTTTTACGTTTCTCATGTATATTATTAGGGCTTCTTCAGTGACATTTAAGGACGTTTGCTCTCCATCTAGTTAAGTAATTATGATAAACACCATTTCCATTTTACCTAAACAGATTGAAAGTTTCTTGGGACACAAGAACATCAGCTTTAAAAGTATAGCCACACAGTAATGTTTTTCTATCCTGCTGAAATGTTTCTAAAAATTAAATAAATGTGGTTATACAAAGGTGTATGATCCAGCATACCTCCTCATTCCCACCTCGAGATACTGAAATCATGCTCCAATATTCAGAGACAGATCATTTGAAAAGTATGGCTGCTCTTTATTCGTGTTAGAGGGAATATTCCAATAACATCTCTGCATAGCCCTTAATTAACACTCAGGTGACTTCAGGTAAATGTCAATCAAAGCTCCTTGCTTTTTCGTCAGGTACTGTCACCAAGGCCTGCGCTAGAAAAGGGAGGTCGAGGTTTCCAGCGACCTTCTCAGCAGCTGGGCGACTTTCATCAGAGAGCTCATGAGTGCAAACAGGCTGATTGACAAGGTCACCCTAAACTGAGAAGTGGAGCCAAACAGATCATTTGCATATTATATTAATGACATTCAGAGTAGCATTTGGTATTCCCTAGGGGGATAGAAGAACAAACTATGATTTTCACCATCATTAATTGTTTAAAGGAAACTGCAGATTCTTGTATCACTTAGGATGGTTAAGGAATTTCAACTTAGGGAAGAAAAGGAGGAAAGTTATATAATTGTGGAACAGGAGGCCTGCTAATCAGTGATTTCACTTGAGGTTAACATCTCACAGTGCGAAGAACATTCTCCTGCAGGGACGTCACCGTTTACTGAGACCCATCGCGGAGCCCCCTGCCCTGATGAGCGGTAAGGACCGAGAGCAGAGGCTCACGCCAGTAAGTACGGACCGTCACTTGTGCATCTCACTCCTCGAGGGATCAGTGTGGGTCCAAGAGCGTCAGAATAGGCCCCAAATTCCTGCAGCCTCATATTAAGTAGTTGGGTTTGCTTAACATTTGCCTCATTCCTCCTATCTATTCTGGACTGACTTGTCCCCTAGCAGGGGACCAGGGGACACACACAAGTGGGCATAATGTCTTTCAGTTAATATTTAGTCATATTGTTAGTCCTTCCGGTTTTCCACTGAGTCCAGGAACCAGGGTGCATTCATTTCCTCAGCTGCCCCAACGAGGTACCACAGAGTGGGTGGCTGGAACCACAGAGATCTACTCTCTCGCAGTAGCAAGGCCTGGAAGTCCAAAATCTGGGTGCAGCAGGGCTGGGCTCCCTCTCGAGGCTCTAGGGTGAGTCTTCCTCGGCTCTTCCAGCTTCTGGTGGTGGCCCGTTACCCCGGGCATTCTGTGGCTCACAGCCACATTGCTCCTCTCTGCCTTCACATTACTGCCTTCCCTCTGAACTTCTGTGTGTCACTGCATGGCCTTCTTATAAGGACTTCTGTCATTGGATTTAGGACCCACCCTAACCCAGTATGGTTCATCTTAAGCAATTATATCTGCAAAGAGTCCGTTTCCAAGTAAGGTCACATGTGATGTTCTGAGTTTGAACCTGGGGAGGACACAAGCCAACATATCATACTGCTTTCTGCCTTCCTGCTGGTCACCTGCACTGCTTGGCTACTCACTCCCCTAAGATTCCCTGTCTCATTTCTCTGTATCTCAATTCTAGTCTGGTTCCTTTAGACGAATTTGGCTTTGCTTCCTCATCCTCTGAGAACCTGAAGAACAGTACCTGATCCTCAGTACCTTGGACCAAGACCACGTGCTACTCTGACACTGACCACCCTTCTGATTCTGATGTTAGAAGTCAGTATCTCCAGGCGCATGCTCCCTCAGGTGCAGTAGAATGCCTTGGGGATTGCTGACATCCTTGACGTGGTCTGTCTGCCCTTCAGACTCTTTCCTGCTGCCTTGTGCTGAGCTCAGCTCCAGCATGATACCTGGCAGTCTGACCCTAGCTGCCTCCTGGCCACTGTCCCCGTGGAAGGCCACCGGAAAAGAAATTCCACAAGGAGTATTGAACATTGTCCATTCCATATATTCTTCTACATGAGGTTCTTTAAAAGGTTTTAATTATGAAACATTTCAAACATACAGACAAGTACAGAATGGTAATAGATAACTTCCAAATCTTGGAGGTTTATTTCTTGCATGCGCTACATGTCTTTCTCTGGTTTGCTGCATGTTCTGTTCTGGGACCCAGACTGCCCACATAACCAATAGCTGGAATGTCGCTGGCCCTGGATGGTTTTTCACTGACAGTGAAATGATCAGTTTTTCTTATAATTCACTGGGCCAAATGAATCACTTAGTCCCAACTCCACTACAAGGACCAGAAACTACAATTCTACCAGGTGTCTAGATGCTGGAGCACTGGGGGATGTTTAATGAGCTTAATTAACAGTCACTCACTGAACTAGGTGGACAAAGCCAGAATTAGGTATATAAATAGATCAGTAAAGACAAGAGGAACCACTCAAATCAATGAGACCAATGCAAAAACAGATATCAAAATCAAGGTGTCAGCAGGGCTGTGTGAATTTCTGGAGGTTCTGGGGAAGAATACACTTCCAGGCCCATTCAGCTGTTGGCAGAACTCAGCTCTTTGCAATTGTAGGACTGAGGTCCCTGTTTTCTTGCTGGCTGTTGGGCCAGGCACGGTGTCTGAGTGCAGACCCTGCGCACATTTCTGCTCGTGCTTCCATGGGGTGCCCCTCTGACATGAATGAGCTGCGCCCTGCTCACACTCCTAATCTTTCCGATGACTTCTACTTCATCTCTCTGACACCAGTCAGGGAAAATTTTCTGCTTCTAAGAGCTCATGGAATTAGACTGGGCCCATGCAGGTAACACAGGAAAATCTCCCTAATTTAAGGTTTGTAACCTTAATTACATATGCAAAGCCCCTGTTGCTATGGTAACATATTCCAGGGATTAAGGCATGGACATTTTTGGGGGGGCCATGCTGCCTATCACATTCCCTAATATTGTATCTTTCTTTCTATTATTATATTATTTTCTTCCTCTTTTTTACTATAATGTAGACAGATTTTAAACACTGAATATGTTTGTGAAAAGAATCCTATACTCATACTCTCTAAGTAGGCTTCCTCACATGTTTACATCATATATACAGAGGAAAAGAAAATATTTATTTGGTACACTGAGGTACACTAGAGGCATTCAGGGGTATCTACACGAAGCTTGGTGAAAAAACTTCATTGTATTTTCTTAATAGTATATAGTTAAAATAGGAAAAATAAGTACCAGGGAGGATGTTGAATATAGAGTATGTATAAATTTCCAAGTATTTTTCAAATATATAAATGAGACTCCTGAGGCTACTTAAGGTGTAAATTTCACTTTAATACCAGGTTTGATGTCTGAAATATCTGATGCCATTCCTGAACGAGACCTTTTAACGACGAACTATTCAAATTTCTGATAGCGACCTTGACAGGAAACTTCGTGCACACAAAGTAGGTGGTAAAAATGCAAAGCCATTTATCCAAAACTTCAAAATTGTATAATAGTTGAAATTACATTAAATTTAAATCTAAGAAAGAACTTAACCACACTTTTCTGCTTCTTTCAGTGAGAAATGTCATATTGAAATTTCTTGAGATATGAAAGGATTTTAAGCCTCATTGAACTTTTCCATGTCAAGTATTTCCAAATAGTGATGAAGCTTGAATTTCCAGGACCCACATGCATTGTCCAAGCCGTTAATGACTAACGTAGATACGACTAACAACAGTATTTCTGCCACAATGGGGAAGAATCTAATACGTGTGAAAAGAGAGGTTCAGAGTTGCCTCCAGAAGCTGTAGCCATTAAAATCCACTCCTCCTGCACCCCCTCCCTCCCTACTGCACCCCACCTTGTAAGCAGGGCCCCTGGGCTGCAGCCCCGCCACTAGGCAGCCTGACACCAAGTCTGGTGTCAGACGCAGGGGAAGAGACCCTGCAGGATGGCAGGCAGCTCTACCGTTGTGCCCTAATCACGTCCAGGTGGTGGCGCTCTTCCCAGGGTGATGGGAGGATGGACCCGTGGGGACCACAGTGTGGTGGGAACCTGCCCCCCGCACACACTCTAAGGAGCCCACGAGAACCTCTCCTGGCTGTGCATCATTTGTTCCTTAAGGTTTTAATTGCTTTTAGAATCTTCACCGAGAGTAGCTTATTAGTGAGCATTCTGAAAATTTTCAGGAAAAGGTTTTTATTTTGCCCTCATTTGAATCATAGTTACTCCAGCAATAAAATTCTAGGCTGACTGCTATTTTCTCTGCCATCAGTGTAAACATTTTCTTTTACAGGTAATCTGTTTCTTCTCTGATTCCACTCACCATTTTTCACTTTGTCCTTAGTATTCTACAATTTTTTCCTTTGATTCACCTAGTGTGAATTACTTTTTAATGTAGAGTGCTCTGGATTCAGAATCTAATTTTGTAATTTTTTTAACTGAACTATCATGTGCATACAATGAAATGCACAGATCTCAGGAAGTTTGCTGAGTTCTGGGGAAAATCCACCTCACCACAACACCCATCAATTCTGTCACCGTAGAAAGTCCCTGTGTACTCCCTCAGGTCAAACTGTCCCTTTATGGCCAGATGTCAGTCAACTGAGATGAGTGCTGCCTGTCCTAGGATTTCTTTTGAATCATAAAGTTTGTGCACCTTTTTGCCTGACTTGCTCTGCTCAAAACAATGTTTTGGAGATTGATCCATATTTTATCTTTACCAGTAGTCCATTGCTTTTTATTACTGAATACTTACTCATCCTTGATATAAGTTTGCCATAATTTGTTTGCCCATGTTGATGGACATTTGAGTTGCTTTCATTTCTTTGGCTATTATAAATCCAGCTGCTAAATATTTTCCCTCAATTCTTATTTTGTGAACATATAGCTCGTGCAATACCTAAGAGTAGAATCGTTAGGTTGTAGGTAGAAGAACATTGAAATGGATAAGAAACTGTCAAACAGTATTTTTGAAAAATTGTAACATTTTACACTATCACCTGCAAAGAATTATAGTTGTATTACATTCTTTCCAATATTTGGTCTTATCAGTCTTTCTAATTTTAGCCATTTCTGGTGGGAATGTAAAGATATCTTGTGGTTTAAATTTGCACTTCAGGTATGATTCATGATGTTGAGCCTCTTTTTAATGTATTTATGGGCCATTTGTATAACTTTCTTTGTAAACTGTTCAAGTATTTTATGATTTTTAATAAAGTTCCTATTTTTTATCTGTAGAGATTCTTTGTATATTTTTGACATGATTACTTGGTCAGATATATATATATGTGACAAATATTTTCCCTTGGCCTGTAATTTGTATTTCTATTTCCTTCATCATAATTCTAAGTGAGCAGAAATGTTCAATTTTGATGGAGTGTAATTTACCAATCTTTGTTCTCTTACGGCTATTGCTTTTTTTTGGCCCCCCAAAGGCATAAATATATTATATTTACATTTGAAGGTTGGAGTTCTTCATTAGATTTGAGTTTACATTTTAAGTTTGGTTTAAAATCAATCTCAGATAATATTAGTGTATGGTACAAAAGTCTCTTTTTCCATACCAATTTCTAATTGTTTCAGCACTATTTGTTGAAAATAAGTCTTATCATCACCGAATTTCTTTGGTGACTTTGTAAAAATTAACTGGTCATATGAGTGGAACTCTATTCCCGGACACTTTCTGTTCCATTGATATATTTGTCCTTACACTGATACTACATTGTTTTGATTACTGTAGTTTGATTGCAAGTCATGAAATTAGGATTTATAATTCTTCTAACTTTGTACTTCTTCAAAATCATTTTGTCTATTATAACTCTTCTGTACTTCCATATGTATTTTAGAATCAGCTTGTCAATTTCTGTACCCAAAAAGAAAGCCCATTGTAATTTTGACAGGGATTACATTTTATCTGTAAGACTAATTTAGAAAGAATTTATATCCTAACAATGCACTGAAAAGTTTTTGACTCATGGATATGTTGTATCTATTTATTTAGATTTTCTTTAATTTTTCCTTGCACTGTATTTTCGTTCTTATTGTGAAGGTCAGCCACATATTATACCAGATTTATTCTTAAGCATATTTTGGGTTTTTTGCACTCTAATGTAAATGGTACTTTAAAAGTTTGTTTTCTTCTTTATATATAGAATCAAATTTATTATGTGCATTGAGCTTCTATTCTAAACCTTGTTAAATTAACTTGTTAGTTCTAGTAACATTTTTAAATATTTCTTTGGATTTCTTATGGACACAATAATGTCACTGGCAAACAAAAATAGTTTTACTTCTTTTCTGATCTTTATGCCTTTTATTTCTTGTCTTCATTGTGTTCACTGGCTAGGACCTCTAGTACAATATTGAAGAAAAGGGATAAGTAAATGTCCAGGCCTTGTGCCCACTCTTAGTTAGAAGTGATCAATATTTCAGTATTAATTATGATGTTAGCTACAGTTTTTTATAGCTGTCCTTTATCTGATTGAAGAAAATCCAACTGAAGATAATCCTACTTTGCCAATTGTTTTTATCATAAAAGTGTTAGATTCTTGTCAAATACTTTCTATGAGTTTATTGAAAAGTCATATGGTGTTTGTCCTTCTTCCTGTTTATGAAGTATAAGCTGTTGCTCCTCTGTAAACAGCTCATTTGAAATTCAGGTTTTGATGGGGGCGTATTGTTTTTTGTTGTTTAGCATGGCTATGTAACTTTTGCATCAGCCATATATGTATATATATAATCTAGTATTTATGTGCTCCATCATAGGGATGAGCTATATGTCATCTTACTCAACTCTTACAGGAGTTTGATTTGTCTTTAAATTCTTACCTTTGGAGATGCAAATATTTCCTGGGAATAATAAGTCATTTTGTGAATTATTTTGATCTAATAAGGTTGTCCAAGAGTAAAACACATTCATGAAAAGATGACTCCACATGTGCTACATTGTTCAGAAGCTCAATAAACAGTAAAATTTTCTAGCATCTTATCAAGTCCAATGGTGTAACTATATTGGGACTCTAATAGTCAAGAAGTGACAAGCAACCTCTAATATGTCCTTCTCTAGAGGTCAAAACCATTTAAAAGTCACATTCCACTAAAGCGGAGGATATTTTTCCATTTTCCATTAGTTAATTTCATTATTCTAGGAGTCAGTCCAACAGTGACATTTGCTAAACACTCAGTGAGTACAGAGGGAACCTGGAGCCCTTAAGGCTACAACTCACATCCTTCAGGACCATCAGTCTTACAAAGGACGATAGGGTCGACACAGACACAAATACAAGTACGTGAACAAGAGCAAAAGGTACATTGTCAGTTTGATTCAAAACAAGGGCATTTCTCTTCTCTCAGAACAGAGGAAACAGTGGTGGAAAAGGTGTGCCTGTTTCATTTTAAGCAAATGACCAAAGTAGATAGATTACACACGTACTAAGGTATCTTGTAGTTCTAATAGTTTGTGATTCTGGAAGATTATCTAAAACAAAGTCAAGGTTAAATATTTGGAAAGAAGGAAAATGAGGAGAGAAGATTCATAGCAGCTCAGTCATATATTAGGCTCCCTGGACTCCAGATATTAATTCCCCCAGTCTCTCATTTTCTTTGCAGTGGATATTTGAAAGAAACTTTAAGAGTCTCTGTAACTGATTTGCTGTGAATTCACTGCATAGTGTATTGAAACAAAAGCCATATTTACCCCTACAGCAGTAGAAGACACACTAACAATACTATAGAAATTTTAAAAGTAAATGTATTATCTCTCAGGCTGGTCTGTATTTTCCCCAGTGCTGTTTGGCTATAGCTTTTCACACATTCACTTATTCTTAACAGCCAGAATTTGGGCATGTATGGAAAACAGAAATGCAAAGACCAATCTGAAGTCCATGTTCTGCCCACTCACTGTTCTGTGCCCCTAGACCCAGAATAGAACATTTTAGATGCACAGTTAGAGACAAAAATCATGAACTAAAATCTGTATGTCAGTCACTGGATGAAATGAATTATAGATATTAACATTTCTGTTCAGGTAGAAAGACTCTCACAATCTATTGCTGAAAAAAATAACATTAAAATGCTTAACTTCTTCCCATCAGATCATAACTCATGTAAAAAATTGCTTTTAATATATTTTTACTCAAAAACCCCAGTGACAGTTTTACAGAAATGGAAAATCCATCTTCAAATTCATATAGAATCTCAACAGCCAAAACAGTCCTGAAAAAGAACAAAGTTGGAGGTCTCAAGCATCTTAATTTCAAAACTTACTACAAAGCTCCAATAATCAAAACAGTGTGGAACTGGTATAAAGACAGATGTACAGACCAACAGAATAAAACAGAGGCCTCAGAAATAAACCTGCCCAAATATGATCAAATGGTTTTAGTCAAGGCTGCCAAACCCATTCAATGAGGGAGAGGACAGTCTTTTCAACAGTGCTGGAAAAACTGAATATCCACATGTGAAACAATGAAGTTGGACTCTTACCATAAACCATATATAAAAATTAACTTAAAATGGATCAAAGACCTAAAGATAGAAACAAAAACTATAAAACTCATAGAAGACAACGTAGGTAAAGTGCTTCATGACATTGGATTTGATAATGATGTACTGGGTATGACACCAAAAGCAGAAACAACAAAATAAAAAAAATAGATAAATTACATTTCATCAGAATTAAAAACTATGGTGCATCAAATGATGCTATCAATACAGTGAAAAGCAACTTAAGGAACAGGAGATCATAATCTGAGAATGGATTAATATCTAGAATAGTCAAAGAACTCCTGTAACCCAACAACAAAAAACAAATCACCTGATTAAAAAATGTTCAGAGGACTTGAACAGACATTTCTCCAGAGAAGACATACAAGTGGCTAACAAAGACATGAAAAGATGCTGAACATCATTACTTATAAGAGAAATGCAAACCAAAACCACAAGGAGATTAGGATGAGTATTTTTTTAAGTACTAAAAAAAAATTTAAATTACAAGTGTTGGCAAGGATGTGGAGAAATTGAAACCCTTGTGCATGACTCATGGGAATGTAAAATGTTGCACACTGTGTGGAAAACATTATGGAGTTTTCCTAAAAAATTAAACTTAGAATTATCACATGATTCAGCATTTCAATTCTGGCTATACATCCATAAGAATTCAAGGCAGGGATTCAAACAGGTATTTTCACACCCATGCATGCTCACAGCAGTATTATTTGTAATGGCCAAAAGGTAGAAGTAATAAAGAGTCCATCGACAGTGAATGGAAACACATTATGTAGCTTATACACCTAGTGAAATTCAGCCTTAAAAAGGATGAAAATTCTAACATATGCTTCAACACAAATATATCTTGACATCATGCTAAGTAAAACAAGCCAATCATAAAAGGAGAGATATTTTATAATTCCTTTCATATGAGGTACACAGAATAGTCAAATTCATAGAGACAAAAAGTAGGCTGATGGTCACCAGTAGTTACAGGAAGGGAGGGATGCAGAGCAATTGCTTAAGAAGGATGGAGATTCAGTTTGGTAAGATAAAAATGTTCTGAAGATGGACAGTTGATGTCTGTACAACAATGTGAATATAAGTGAACTGTATACTTAAGAAAGGTTAAAATAGTAAATTTTATATTATGTGTATGTTCACACAATAAAAAGTTCAATGAATTTTAAAAATAAAAGATTTTTGCTGGCATGTACTAACTTCCCAATAATATGGTTAAAAATACAAAATTGGCAAGGTATGTACAATTTGGGTATTATTCTGAGTACCCTAAGACAAATACATATTTTTAAAAAGAGGTTTGAAAACTACCTGTCACTTTTCCAGTGTGTTTACATGCATGATAGATGTTAGCCTATTTCAGCCAAAAAACACTTTCTAAGCAGAAAAATCTAATAATACTTTGTAACAAAAGGACTGGGTACATAAAAAGCTTATGACATTTTTCACAATTGCGGGATCTTCAGTTGCAGATGCAGTCTCAAAACGCCAGTAATAATAAAAATCTACATTTATCAACAGTCATTACTTTTCAAAGGACAATGCAGATGAATGAAATTTCAAATTTCTATTAAATTACCATTTATCAAAAATCTTGAAATTCCAATTTTTATGCACATATTTTTGAAATGAATATGCCTACATTCTCTTTGCCACACTGCTGATACCTTCACTGGACAGATACTTAAACTTTCTTAACACTTCAGAGAGTGATGTCAGCTTCATGGTGGCAGAGGATATCCCTTGTTTTTGTCCCTCCCTGCCAAAACCCCAAATATTGGCATCCATCCTTGGGTAAAAAGATGCCTTTGAGGGCTCCATGGGGTCTAGTTCCAAACACCAAGGGTCCAAGGAGGAGCCTCGTTCACCCATTTGTCTGTAATAATAGGCAGACAACTTAGTCCCGCTGTGGACCCTACAGTGGCTCACGGACAGTCACCAGCCCCTCGTGGCCACAGCCCAGAAGCTCCGGGAGAATCATGACCTAGAACCACCCACAGATGAAAGAGTCTTTGTGGAGTTCCAGGTTTCCAAAGAGCGGTTCCAGCACACTGCAGGAGCAAAAATGTATGAGTCTGGATACAACTGGAGTGGGTAAGGAGAACAGTTTGACTTTTACCCCATTACCTATCCCCAAAGTTGGCACAGATTATGGACAACAGAGAATTTCCTCCACATGTGATTTCTCCTGCAGCACAAAGGGAGCGGGAATGAACGAGTGCCCAGCTTCCCCAGCTGTGTGGGATGCTGCCAAAGAGGCTCATTGCTCCCTTGCCCCATCAAAAGAACTGAATCATGAGCTGCATGACTGGGAGGAAGGAAGAGGCTGGGAGAGTGGCAGATAGGACTCTCAGAGGACATTAAAGGGACACAGATCCTACTATCTGCATCGGTTTCCATCAAGAAGCTGCTGGGAACATGTCGCCCATGAATCCCCCCACTGACACACAGGCACCCCTGTGCTTTGCATGCCTCCTCCCCAATACACACACACCCCTGTAGGCAGCTCCCCAAGTACACTCCTGACTCCTGACGTAGCAGTGAGAACAGGCTCTGGCGGGTGGTCAGTGAGCATGTGCAAAAAGCCATTCGCATCTGCAGGTCAGGGAGAGAACACAGACTTGAGCTTTAGTGCCTCCTTTGGGAAAACAGAGAGGGTCAGCACTCCACCTGGCGTGTTGCAGGATTCAGAGAAGGCATGCAGGCTTAAGAATTCTGCCACAGAGGAAGCAAGAAGATGGAGCAGATGTACCCACAGAAGGTCTGAGAGAACCTCAGAATCTCTAGCAGGGCGGACAGAGAACTCTGTCCAAAAGGCAGTGAGTAAAGGCGCTGGAGGCGATGACTGCTACTTCAAGTGCAAAGACAGCGAGGCAAACCTTCACGGAACCTGAAACATCACCGTAACATGACACCACGAAAGGGTCACGCAGTCTTCCAGTAACGGAACTCCAAAACACGGAACTTCATGATTACCCGACAAAGAATTCAAAATATCTGTTCCAGGGAAAACTCAATGAGCTGGAATAAAACTCAGAAGGACATCTCAGTGAGATCAAAAAAGCAACACATGAACAAAATGAGCTTAACAAAAAAGATAAGAAATCACAGAAACGAACCAAACAGAAACTCTGAAGCTGAGGAATACAATGAATGAAGGAAAAACTGCAGACGTATCAACAGTCGGCTGAGTGAAGCGGAAGGAAACTGTGAGATCGAAGACAGAAGTTTGGGAATCATCTACTCAGAGGAGAGCAAAGCAAAAAGAATGAAAGACAAAGAGTGAAGATCTATGGTAGAGACTCAAAAGAAACACTCGGTGAATTATTTGAATCCCCAAAGGAGAAGAAAAGGAAAGGGGGCAGAAAGTTCACTTAAAGAAATAATGGCTGAGAACTTCCAAAATCTGGGGAGGAATGGACATCCAAGTTCACGGAGCACATAGGTCACTGAAGAAAATCAACCTGAGATCCTTTCCAAGACACATGATAATAAAACTGTCAAAAATCAAAGACAAAGAGAGAATCTTAAAAGCAGCATGAGAATAAATGCTTGTAACTTACAAGGGAACCCCATAACGCTGACGGCAGATTTTTCAGCAGAAACCTTTTAGGCCAGGAGAGAGTGGGATGACATCTTCAAAGTGCGGAAAGAAAAAAACTGCCAGCCAAAAATGAAGGAGAGCTAAAGGCCTTCCCGTACCACCACCGAGGGAGCTCTTCACCTCAAGACCTGCCTTCCAAGAAATGCTGAAGGCGTCTTCAGGCTGAAACTAAAGGATGTTAATGAGTAACAGGAAACCGTCTGGAAATACACAACACACTGGTATAGGTAAGTATTCAATCAAAATCAGAATACTCTAATACTGTAATATGGTGGAATGTCAACCACTTAACTCTATTTAACCTTTAATACAGGTTAAAGGTCAAGAGTATTAAAAATAACTGTAGCTACAATAATTTGTTAATGAACATAATGTAAAAAGGGCTGAGTTATGATGTCAAGAACAAAAAGAAGGGGAGTACGAAGGTAGAGTGTTTTGTACGCAATTGAAGTAAAGTGGGTGTCAGTGTAAAATACACTGTTCTAACTGTAAGACATTTTATGTAAGCTTCCTGATAACCAAAAAGCAAAGATCTACAGTACATTCAAAAAAGATAAAGGAATAAAGCAAAACCACTATATAAGCTCATCATTTCACAAAGGAAGGCATCAAGAGAAGAAGGAAGAAACAGGAGAACTACAAAATAGCCAGAAAACAATTAGGGAGATGGAGTTACTAAGTCCTTACATATCAATAGTTACTCTAAAAGTAAATGAATTGAATTCTCCAATCGAAGACACAGAGTGGCTGGATGAATAAGAAAAAAAAGCCCTAATTATATTCTGCCTACGAGAGACTCACTTCAGCTTCAAGGACACACACACACTGGCTCAAAGTGAACGGGTGAAAAATGATATTCCATGTAAGTGGAAACTAAAATAAAGCAGTAATAATCATACTTTTATCAGACAACACAGACTTTCAGCCAAAAATGGTAACAAGAGACAAAGAAAGTCATTACATAGTGATAAGGGGGTCAACTCATCAAGAACATATATATAACAAATGTAAATATATATGCACCTAACATCAGAGTGCCCAAATATATTAAGCAAATACTAACAGATCTGGAGGGAAAAACAGACAATAATATGTTAACAGTAGGGGCCTTCAATACCCAGTTCAGCAATGGAAAGTTCACCCACAAAATTTCACAGAGAAATGCTGAACCCTTTTGCAGTGTGGGTGGGCGATCCAGCCATTCCACTTCTGGGAAAGTATCCAAAGGATATGAAAACAGGATCTCAAAGGGGTCTCTGTACCTCCATGTTCACTGCAGCATTATTCACTACACCCAGGATACAGGAACACCCTAAGTTTCCATCAATAGACGGAAGGATAGAGATGGTATGATACATACAGTATATATATATAAACACACACACATATACCATGCAATATTATTCAGCCACAAAAAGGAGGAAATCTTGCCATTTGCAACACCATGGATGGACATTGAAGGCATGATGAACAATCCCCTCAATTTTTGAATTTTGAAAAAAAAAGAGGGCTAAGTGAAAAAAGAGAGCGAAAGGACAAGCACCGTGTGACATCACTTACAAGTGGAATCTAAAAAACCAAAACTCATAGAAACAGAATAGAATGATGAGTGGGGAAAATGGGAAGATGTGGGTCAAAGTGTACAAACTTCCACTATAAGATAATTAAGTTCAGGTGATCTAATATACAGCCTGATGATAACAGCTAATAATACTGTATTATATACTTGAAAATTGCTAAGAGAGTAGATCTTAGATATTCTCACCACACACAAAAAAGAAATGGTAATTATGTGACATCATAGAGGTAGCAGTTACACTATACTGGTAATCATTTTGCCATATATAAATGTATGAAATCAACAGGACAGGTTGTACGCCTCAAACTTACACAATGTTACATGTCAATTATATCTCAATAATGATGGAAATAAACCATTTCATGTGTTTATCCTGTGGTAACATGAAGATATTTTTAACACAAGTTGATTTTAATAATTTTATGCAGCAAATATAATTAGGTATCCACTGTGATCAAGATACTGTGTTAGATGCAAATTATTACAAAGAAGAATAACATAATTCATTGTGCATTGATTACAAGTGGTTTTCTTTTACAAGTCCATGAAATGAAAGGGAAATTAATATAATGGACTCTTGCTGTACAGGTAAGTGAACTATGAAAGTAATTGAAAGATCTTATTGTCGTCAATTTCAGCATTATACTCCACTAAAACTGTTTTACCAGGAAAGCTAAATTAATTGCTTCTCTTCTGTTCTCACTGACCACTCTCTGGTAAGTATGCTGAAAAGCTGAAAAATAGCTGAAAGATTAGCAGCCAGGAGTTTAAGAAGGAAAACAAAACAAAGAACCCCTACAATGAATTTGAAGTTAGAATGAATATCTCTAAACGCTCATGGAGACACTTTTATAAGCATTGAGTCACACTGCAACATATTTTTATTAATAATGTAGAAGCTTCAGAAGAGCAAATGTTTCTGACAGAGCAGTACTTTACCTTGAAAGCCTAAGCTCTCCTTTATAAACAAAATGTTTCTTTCACGCTGCTCTGGAAGCACAGAATTTGGTAAGCGATTTCTGGAAGACATCATTAGCTCTTCAGCGTGCCATTCCCTTTGGGCAAGCTGAGCTCCTCCCACAGAGGATCTAAATAACCGTGCTTATCTTTGAAGGATTCCATTCCCACTGACTTCAAAGGCCACACATGAGGCAACTGGGTTGCCATAGAGTTCTTGTCAGATGGTGTCAGAATATGAGCCTTGAGAAAAAAAGTACAAATTCTAGCTCTGAAGTTCAACTTATCACTCATCTTAAAGTTAAGCATCCTATATGTTTACAAATATGATAGAGCCCAGAACAAGTCAATTACCTTTTCCTTTGCCTACAAATAGCATAAACTTTGCTCGTAAATGAGTTCTATGCATGTTCATTGATCTCTGTCTAACATCCTCGGCTTGGTCAACCTTATGCAAAATTTGCTAATACATGATAAATCCCTGTAGGGAAGGTAGAAACTGAATAATTATTGTTAACAATGATAATCAGAACTTAAAGATATTTTGGCAACGAGCAATAAGTGTGTTTCTAAGAAGAAAATGAGTACATTTTCTTTTTTTTTCAAATATTAGCTCTTTGACCTAATGTTCCGACTCTGTAACGTTAAGCAGAATGACCTAACAAGGATAATAGATTATCTTTGTAGGTATTTTTTAGCATCATTTTCTTTTTGACTTTTTGTTCCTTTATATCAAATGATTTTTAGGCAACCAGCTTTGCCTATTGTTATGTAACACATTAGCCCTGTAGCTTATTGTCTGAAACCCAACCACTCATTTTATTAAATCTCACCGCAGGGATGAGGAAGTACAGCTCAGCTGAGCGTTTCTCCACATGGCCGTGGATGACTGAGGTCACCCGGTGGCACGCAGCTGGCAGAGAGCCGGTTGGTCCCAAGGACCCAAGACACCTTCACTCACATGTGTTGACCTTGGTGGGGATGGTTAGGAGTCAAGGCTCAGCCAAAACCATCAACTGAAGAAACTATAGGTGTTTCACCCTCTGGCCGTGTCAGAATATTCATACCTCTTACACTACGGCTGAGGGATTCCAAAAAGACTGCTCCAAGAAACCGAAGGTGAAGCTGACATTTCCTTAAGAACAGGACCTGACACCCAAGACACAGCAGCGCCTCCACCACGTTGCATTGGTCAGAGCAGTGACAGAGCCTAGCTGGGTTGTGCTCCATGTCCCTGGAAATACAAATTCCAGGACTCTATCTATAGATGCCTTCTCTTCTGACTTATATAACCCTTCCTAAATCATTTGACTATTACTTTAGTTAAAGACTTATTTCAGTCTTCTATGAGTTTCCTCTAACCACAGAAAAAGCAGAGAATATGTAAAAATAGGGTTTTTAGCATGCCTTTGTTAATTTGCAGAATGGCTGTTTTTATTAATAAAACAGGCATATTTGTACAATACCTTGATATTATCAAGATTAGTATATTAACAATATTAAACAAAAATAACTTTATTGATAAAGGAATAAAAATGTTTCATATTCAATAAATAACCAATAAATGGGGATGAGTTAGCATCATCCCCATTCCATGGATTGCCATCTGAAGCATTTAAAACTTAAGTTAACTTTCTTAGGGTCACCCAGGTGATAGATGTCAGAGCTGACACAAGCCACCTCCCTTGTGACTGGGCATACACATCGCTTCTGTGCTATCGAATTACATGAATATTTTAACATGAAGTTCAGTGCCATTCAGCCTCATTTTCTGTGAAACCTCGACATTCAATATTCAGAAGTTCTTATAATCATGTATGCACAGTACCTCTTTCAGGTCTCAAGGCCTTTACATTCAAAACCTCCCACCTGAGCTCTAAGGACCTAATCATTTATACGTATGCCTTACACAACTTGGAAATAATTACATGGCAGTTGGGCTATTTTTTCCTAACTACCATATTAATGTCAATTAATTGACAATCTACTGGTACCTAATTACCAAGAAACATCTTGGTAAATGCAAGCATCGTGTCCCTTTGATTGACTTCAGGTGGGCTACTGAAGAGGCGGGACAAGCTAACTCACACTACTGGTGTTGGTCTTAATATGCTAACTAAGCACAATGGTCTCATGTTTTAAAAATATACAAAATTATTTTTACCATTCAATGAAAACCACATTATTAAATATTTAAATAATGGCCTTTACAAAGCTTATTTTCAATATCACCAGTATGCACAATTTTTTAACACTATCGGTACATGAGACTAATATAAGACTCAATGGATTTAGAATGTAAATTACGTATCTCTATGGTCATATCTAATGAAAAAATTAGAAACATGAAATCTATAAATCATGAAATGTGCATTTATATGTACAGTTAAATAAATTACAGGAATAACATTATGACTGGCATCAATCAGAGTTTCTGAAGTTGGTTCTTGTATTGACCAATAAAAAATACATAATAAATCTGCTTGCTACATCCTTACTTAAATAAAACCCCCCAAAACTCATAAAAGCTCTTTTGAAAATGTTTTCTAATTAACATGACTCTCCAGCATGGTGACAAAACTTGAGTCAACATTTTTTATGTTCTCAAAGTACTTAGAAAATATAAAACAAATACTAATATAGAGAGAATAGTATAAAGAAACCCCTTTTACTCACCCAGGGGCAACATTTTTCCAGTCTTGGCCATTATTGTTCCATCCCTACTCTCACAAGCTCCCCATATCTCTGTTTTGGTGTAAATTCCAGATACTATATCACTTCATCTGGAAAAAGGATAAGTATTTAAAAATTCAAATTGTCTTTAGTTAGGATATTTTGCAAGGTCAGTAAATGCTGACTTTTTTTTAACTGAAAGGAAATGAGTATTTGAAGTCAAATTGAAATGTTAATATTTACCCTACAGGAGACATTACTATTTTCAAGATGTTAGAGAGTTACTATTTGGTAATCAATAATGTTTAAGCAAAGTCATTGTTATTAATTCATTAATGACTTGATATTATTAACCTGGTTTAAGCCATTGAGTACTTTTTATTATTTATACTATATCTAATTCCAAAACACTGAAACAGTCTTGTATGTATTTAAAATAATAATGTGATTTAATTTTTTAAATTAATTTACTAATTCAAACTGGTCTCTACCTATTGGTCATAACCAACAGTGTTTTAAAATAATTGCAAGCTAAATCTTTAACTGCAAAAATACGAAATATATAGTAAGTCATTCACATTCACAACTATTTATCAGTCACTTATTATATCAGGCTGTACCATGTACTAAAGATTAAATGACAGACAAGACAGAAAAATTTCTGTCCTCATAGAGCTTATAGTCTAGTGGAAAAGCAGACAATTAAGAAACAGAATTATAAATGTATCATATAGCACCATGCAGCAGTCAGTCCTATGAGGGAAAAATAAGGCCAGGCATGGTGACGGACAGTGACTTTGGAGAGAGGCAGTTTGACAGGTTTCCAAGGGGGGAATCTGTGTGTAGTAACTTGAGTGAAGTAAGGGAGCAAGCCTTGTAAGGATACAGATGCAGCTCAGAGCAAAAGCTTTGAAGGGGGATCAGCTTAATGTCTTTAAGGAACTGCAGAAAAGCCAGCAGAGCTTGCAGTGGGGGAGAAAGGAGGAAAAGTTGTAGGAGACAAGGTCCACCGCATTGTCAGAAACCATATCACAGAAGGACTTGCAGGCTAAAGTAAGGACTGTGGGTTTGGAAGCCAAACAACATAAGACCTTCCACGGTCGCTGCACCCCTTGGAAGAATTTGAACAGGGAAGGGAAGTGATTGGATTTTTAGGTTCAAAAGAACACTCTGGCTTTTGTAGAAAGAAGTAACTATAGAACAACAAGCAAGGAGGTCAGTTAAAATTCAACTGAAGCAGTCCACAGAAGTTAGAGCTCAGAGAGGGTGGAAGACCCAGAGATCACAAGTAGTCAGATTTAGAATATATCTTGAAAGCAGAGCTGCAGAGCGTGTTGATGGCTTGGATATGAAATGTGTGGGGAAAAGAATAGTCTAGGAAGACTGCAGGATTTTTGCCTGAGAACTAAGTAGATGGTGATGCTCCTTAATGAAATGGGAACCAGGGAAAGCAGATTTGCAGAACGAAAGTCAAGAGTTCTATTTTGGTCACATTAAGCTTGACAAGCCTCTTGGACATCTGTAAATGGTTTAGGTAGGATCATGAATATGAGTATGATGCTTATTAGAGGGATTCGGGCTAGAGACATGCATGTGGAAATCGTGAGCATCGGAATCAGATTTAGCAGCATGGAAATGAATGAGCTCGCCTAGGGAGTGTTGGTGGAGAAGAAAATCAGCCCAAGGACGACTCCCTGGGACGAGGAAGAGCTGCCAGGCCCTTAGAGGAGAGCCAGCTGAGAGGGAAGAGGAAGGCTGGAAGAGCCTGTATTTGGAAGACAAACAACGTAAGACCTTCCATGGTCGCTGCACCCGACGCTTCTCAAGGTTGAGACCTGAATGTTGATTACAGAATCTGTGCTCATGGAAAGGCCACCGGTGAACTGACAGTGGTCATTTCAGTGGATTGTCAGGAATGACAGGTTTATTAAAGATAAACAAGTTATTAAAGTAAGAGATGGGGAAACGGAGAAGTTAATATAAAATTTTCAAAGAGTTTTGGTATGAATGATACCAAAGAAGTGGATTACCATTTGGAGAATGCATGGATTTATGGATGATTTTTCCTTTTTCTTAAGATGAGAGAAAATACAGCATGATTGAGTGCTCATTAAAATGGTGGTGTAAAGAGGAAGAAAGTGAAGATGCAGAAAAGAATACAAATATTTTCAGAGAAAAGTCCTTAAGTAAGCTCAAAGATGTGGGCACCAGTACCCTTAGAGAGATGCTGCCCGAATCCCTACGTCATGTTCATGCGGCGTGAGCAGGGCAGTTGCGCTCAGAGACCATAGATGAGCAGATAGACTGCACGCCCATGTGGCTGGTCTGTC
Organism: Manis pentadactyla; assembly: GCF_030020395.1. Lineage (NCBI taxonomy): Eukaryota > Metazoa > Chordata > Mammalia > Pholidota > Manidae > Manis > Manis pentadactyla. Next base: position 151,889,350 of record NC_080024.1, on the reverse strand, counting down.
CACTGCCGTGACCCTCAACCAACAGATCATGCACACCCAGAATGGTTCTCTTCTCCAGAGCTGCCCCTTCTCCTCCTGGTCTTAGCACCATGCCGGACACTTCGGGCTTGTCAGACACCCCATGGCTCTGGAGGAGTGGTTTTCAAAGTGGGGTCCTCGGAGCAAATGCAACACATGTGAAAAGCATCACATGGGTACTTCGGAGAAAAGCAATTTCTCAGACCCTAACCCAGACTCACTGATCAGGAACTCTGGGGAGGAAGCCCAGTGATCTGTGGAGCCAACCCTCTGCGTGTTCTGATGCAGACTGAAGTTTCAAAACTGCTGTTTGAGAGTGCGAGGGAACAGTTGTGCCAGCAGTTTCTGTAACTACCCCGACGCCATAGCTTCCAAGCAGCCGCACACACACCCCCGCCCCGAGTCAGGGCTGTCGGCAGCATTCCCCGCAGAGGGCTGGTCCGTGCTGTCCACCTCCGCGTTGACCATCTTCAAGAGCAATCCTGAAGCTTCGATAATAAAACATTATCCTTCCTAATCTGTATTTTTGCAGTGACCACTTTCATGCCTGTAAACAGTTTTATACTAAAAAGGAAATTTTCTCATTTTTATAAAACCCAATTATACTTGAGCAAAGAACTATTTGCAAGTGGTTAATTTTTGATGTTGTTAGCAAGTCAATGCTTGTCACTATATACTTCATATGTCAGGAAAATGAAATACTTTCATATTTCTGGAAAGTAAATGCTTCTGAATGTGATGATTTTCCATGTCTAAAATATCATTAGAAGATCAGGGGGATTTTCTTTTCCTGCCACTGCTATCAGAGGGGGGAACATCCCTATCAATTCTTTAGGTAGGTCAAGGCAAACTAATGAATCTCTCTTCTCATGACTTGGGATAAGAAATCTGCATCCTGTTTTCCTAGGACTTGAGTACATAAATTCTTCTGGAAGTTACAAAGTCTGTATAAATAGATGAGTATAATACATATCTGAAATATAATATGCCTATGCTATCAAGATGGTATTTTATTTTGGTTATCACTTGGATTGACCAAATTTTTAATATAAAAAATAGCCTTTTTCTCATTTTAAACATTAAAGTTCATCTCAGTGGGAAGTATTATAAACTCTGTTTAATGTGCTTCCTTTACAACCTGAGTATCACCTTTGTCATATTAAGATCCACTCCTTTTAGTGAGATAAAATTAAAAAGAACTCCAGCCAAATATAATTAAAAACTTCGACTATATATCTCCCAAAGAACCAAGTGGTTTCTGCACTGTGGGGAGTCCTATATGCTTTCCCGCTGTGGCCAAGTTCATGAGTGCGCTTGAAAGGATCCGTGCTGATTCTAATTACATTCTAAATTAGCCAGTATTAGCAGTGTGCCAAATAATTCACATAGCACGGTTTCCATGTTAGACAATCAATTACAGTTCAGACGGATCCATGCAAAAATCCGTGATTTTTACTTAGGGTCACAATTTTTGTAATTTAACATATTATAACAGCAGAGCCTGCAAAAGGTCAGGCAGAACAATGGAGAGGACTTTCCAGTCTGTAAATGCTCCTTTACTGTCACGAGAGAGAGACAGGAAGCTGACTATATACACAAGCTTGATAGGATCAGAATTTTAATTTCTTTTGACATTCGCCTTACTGAATACTTTAAAACAGAACAATTCTATCGAGAGCCTATTGAGAATTCACGCAGGTGTGCCATGCTGATACGCGTCTCTTGTTACACCTTCTGCAGTGACCAATTCCCTGGGAGGTGGCAGAGGCAGAGGGCAGCCCCAGGAGAGGGCACACCAGGTAGGCGAGCCTCCCAGCATGCTCGGCAGACAACAGTTAATGTCTTCTCAAATTTGAGAATTGAGCAGCACCCGGCTGCCCCCAGGAGTGGTATGTATTGCAACAGCCCCGTGGAATCACTCCAGAAAATTCTGCGGTTTATCTTCTCCAAACCAATATATTGGACCTGGAGAAACACCTATTATTTTTCTGTCAATATATAGAGTATTTCCCCAGTGCCAAACTAACAGGTTAAATTTAGTGCCTAAACTTCTCTAACACAGTGAAAATAAAGCATTTTTTCAAATTTAAAGATTAGAATTATGTTGTTTATTATTACATAAGAGTAATACTGACAAGTCTTCTCTAAGAGTTTTGAATTAACTACCATCCAAATCTTCATACTACTGAGTAGCCGGAAAATACATCCCACCAAAACTGTTCTCCTGGAAAATGTATTTCCACCAAAACAGCAAAGACAATGCAAAACAGTGAAGTCAGGATGATTGAGGGGAATGGCCTGGGCTGTGCGGGCTGGGCCTGGGCCGTCAGACCAGGTGACCCCAAATCAGCAAAACAATGTGCACTCAACTGTCCCACCCTCAGACCTTGCCATCATCAGCGCCCCTCCTCGAGTCCTGTGAAAACACCTACCTACCATCAGGGACATCTCCCAAGAAGCAGACCCAGAATAAAAGGATAAATATGAAGACGTGGGAGAATGCAGACCGTGCCTGAAAGAGGCGAGCTGGTGGTGAGCAGGAGGTGGGGTTCGCACAGGGCCGTGGCACCAGCAGAGACGAGACGAGGCGCCGGGCGCTGTCGTGCAAGGGCCACCCGCTGCGGAGGCCCGAGCCGGCTGCCCACGTCCCCAGCCCGGCCCAGCCGCTTCCCAGAAGCAGCAGCACCGCAGCCTCTCTCTCCAACTGTCTGACCTGCTTTCCCCCCTGGGACGAGAAGTGGCTCCTCTGAGCTGCCACCGGACCCCGGGTCTGGGCGAGGTTGGGGTTCACCTGCCTCAGGAGCCGCCTCTGCAGGCGGCCCGTACGCACCCTCCGCAGGGCGCCACCCGCATGGTCCTGATTTAACAGGCCAGCTACAGGCCTCCCAACACTCACACCTGGGGTGTCAGGAGGGACCCAACGAAAGCCTTAGGTCAAGACCTTGCGCAGGACGACAGCTTGTGGGTTTGCCCTCCTTCTCCTCATTGCTGCCCGAAATTGTCTGCGAGACACAGTTCCTGAACCTAGTCCAGAGGAGAGAAAATGAACACAATGCTCTCTTTTTTCAATTGCTGCTGCTGTGGTTTTGTTTGTGTGCACAGCAGCCTCTTGATTATTTAGCAGGGAACAGAGCGAGCGGGAAAGGTGGTTCGGGCTGAGCTCCTGGAGGAACCGGGACGCGCTTCTGCCCTCTGTTCTTTCTAGGCGCGCGTTCCTGCTGTGCAGAAGGCCAAGCCGTGGCCGGGGCTGATGCACGCCCTCCGCACGGGGCTGCGGGCGGAGCGCGATCCGAGCACCTGGAAGCATGGGGCTCATTAATTGCTCAGGATCACTAATCTCTTTTTCACTCCTGGCTCATCGCTTCTGTCAGTGGTGTGTTTTTACCATTGTTGCTTCTTTGGAAATTTGTATTTTGCAGAAAGGAAAAATTGTCTAAAATGCTTGGGAACTATTTCAAGACAATGCAACATTTCTAGGTTATAAACATGTATTAAATAATATATAAAATACATAATATATAATAAATAAAAGGTCTTTCCCTTTATTTTGCTTAAAAAATGTATGATTCTGTCTTTTAAGAACCAATGGAGAAGGAGTAAGTTATTTGCAGCAACAAAACACATAACAAAAAGCATTAAAACTCAGCCAACACACAATTGGGAAAAGCAGGTAACTTTTCTCTTTGAGCAGACACATGTTGACTGAGCACCTTCTATGCATCAGCCACTTCTGTAGGTGCAGGTGGAGTCCTGCATGGGAAGGCGGAACCTCTGCCTGGGTGTTGGAATACAAAACAAAATAAGCAACATACTTCACGTGACAGACAGTGATAACAGCTCTGCAGTAAACCTAAGGGGGCAAGGGGAAGAGGGAAGACCACGAGTTTTATGAAGTGGGGGGAGGATGCAATTTTAACTAAGGGGCCATGAATTGGCCTTAGTGAGAAGGTGGCAAAGGATGAGGAATTGAGCAGAGGCAGCAGTGTGTGTGTTTGGCAGGGGGTGGGGGGAGTTTCAAAGCAGAGGGGCCCTGCAAAACTGGCGTAGGCACCAGTGTGCAACAGCCAGGAAGGTGGTCCCTGGAGCCAAGGGCATATGGGATCGAGTAGTAGGGGATGAGGCCGGAGCATATTGAGGGTGATGTGGTGTAGGGCTTGCACGCCACTCAGGTGGTGGTGGTGGTGAGGCTGATGTCTTGCCTTTGCTCTGAAGGAGGGAGGAGCCTGGGAGGGTGGGAGAGCAAGGCAGTTAGTGCACTCATGACCTTGAGCAGAGGGCGTGGGATACTGGGTGCAGTGCCAGAGATGGAAGCACAGCTGCCCAGCCTGTTGGAAGAGGGGAGGCATAGTATGATGGCACCACTGCTTCTGGGGGGTCACGGGATGAGTGGACATTTTCTCCTGATTTGTTTTGTGTTTATTTTCTCAGTAAAACAGTACACAAGGTCACCAACGAAAATGAACACCATACCTACGAGTGCCCAGCCACTTACACATCTGTGTGGGTACTCTAGGGACTCCTATATATCTTAGGGAAAATGTGCAAGTTAAGGTTCAATGTCAAAAGCACACTATAATGAAGTCACCCTGTCTAGCAGCCCAATCAGTGGAAGCCAAACAGCGAAGGGTAAGGTAGCCCCTCTTTAGAGGAAGGGCAGATGTTCTGGGCACTTGCAAACAGTGGCAAGCGTGTGTGACAGGACGGCCCACACGGACGCCCTTCCGATGTGTGCTCAGCACCTCCCTGCCCTTCCCCACGTCTCCACTAAGCAGCCGAGCACAGGCCATCAGCTTTAGCTGTACATGACCTGAAACGGTGGTGTCTACACCCTGCAATTCATCAAACTAAATCAAGTACATGCTGAATAACAGCTGGTACTTCTTCATATAGTAATTGGGATACTTTAAAAATCATTCAGAATGTGAGCTGTCCACCATGGTTTCATGCCTCACGGCCTGCACGCTTCTGCACAGACCCACAGGCCGCCCACCGCACACATGTGCCCCTTGGCCACGTTGCACTTACTATGCTGAATTGTTTGCAAAGCACAATTTCTAATCCTCATACTAGTGTAAAAATGGTTTTCTTTTCTCCCTCACTGACTTCCCTTATTTCTTGCAAATAAGGAAGGTAGAGTGATATTTCTTTCAAAGGCCCTCCACAATGCCTTACTCATAAACATCTTTGGAAATCCACCTACGAAGTCATTTTCCTATCAGCCTCTAGTTAAGCCTCCCTGGTCATCTTCCAGATGCTCTCAGATGCCACTTCCCTGGCGCCTCTAGTGTCAAATAGCCCGTGGAGCACGCTGCAGGAGCTATACTGACAATTCCTATTTTTAGCATCTTCCAATGGAGCAAGAATGTTTGTAAGGATTGTCAAGCATCCCCAAAGATAATCATCCACTGTAGTTGACACTGTGAAGTACCTAAGATTTCACCACATGATCTACACAGAGTCCTTGAATGTTTGCCCAAGAAAGTTATCAGGCCATTGTAAGGGAAAATATAGAAACAGCAATCATTTCTCTAAATTTAGCACTTAAAATCCACTTACCGCATAGTTGTGATTTATATTTACATCACAGACTGATAGAAATTTTTTTAAGTAACTTGTTTTTTAGGGTCATATTTTATTATTAACTTCCTGATCTCTGCCACCATCATATATACATAAATTGAAAATGTCTGGTCCCTATAATTTCATTTATAGACATCAAGCTCACTTTCAAGCGATGGAATTATTAAAGGGTTTTCGGCGGAGGCTCCAGAAAAACAGGATTTGAAAAGAGGTAATTAGGTGACCAACTAAATCATTGTAATGATTTCCATTTTTCTTCTGCTTTTAATGAGACTAGAAATAATCATCTCCCTGGCTTTGTCCACATGATTAGAAACTTTTTCAGGCTGCAGTCAAATTTCCTCAGCAACATCTGGGTGCAAAAAAGACAGAACTTTGGCATTTTTTAGAGTCAGAATCAATGAGTACGTAAAGACAAAGTCGAGTCGAAGGCTTGTTTCTGTAGTTTCTGTCAGTCTTTTAGAGATGACACATTTTGGGACTCCAAACGCACGTTTGTGCCAGCAGAGATTTTTAATTAGCTTTCCGGCCTCACAGCAATAATGCAGGCAGCAGAACGAGGGTCACCACTTAGTGCGTCTGGATCCTTTGAAAACTGACTTTCGTTTTCTTTTGAGCTGTGGCATTGACTGCCCTGCATCCCTCCATAGGCGTCTGGCAGTGACAAATCAGCTGTAGTACAAAAACTTTCTAATTAACAGTGACAGGATATTGACTGGTGTAACAGTTGCTTCACAGAGGCCAAAGAAAAGTTTTAGGGCCATGAATTTTCCAGTTCATTCCAAAGTGGTAATTCTCTCAAGATTTTAGCTGGATCATTATCTTTCTACCACACATATTGGAAAATCCCCTTTTGAAAAATCTTACTGTGCTAGCTCAGTTGGAGTAAACAGATGAAAGATCACCGATGAATGATCATTCTTACCATGAATCAGCTCTTCCAGTCAAAGCCTATGAAATGCGTTAACTACACATCACCGGGATGACCAGCAGCCAGAGAGCTTTGCAATCTGAATTCTGTTTTCCTAAGGGTAGTGGTACCATTTTCAAAATTCTTCTGCATAGACTTTTCCGCATTCTTTCTGACACCACTCTTTAAACAGTGTACTGCTGCTCCTGAAAATCACAGCTGAACTATTCTCCTGATTCCCTAAATAGCTAGGTTGTTCCAGGAACCTCAAAGCCAGCTCCCCTAACATGGTGAGAGTTTCTAAGTCACTTCCAAAACCCCGAAGGCAGGGTCAGTCTGGTCTTCCAAATCCCTTCTGCTGAATATCATACATCCAGACAAGAAATATCCGATTCTTGCTCTTTTTAAGATAATTTCTGTATCAAGAGTATGACTACTTTGTTCCCAAATTTAGAAAGAAAGATCAGTCCATCTAAAGATGGTCTAGAAGTAAGCGTTCCTCCAGAAATACAACCCAGAATAGCTTTCTAACTGTGTTTCATGAAGCCCTTGGGTTGGTCTGAATTAACTTAACAACCTCCTCAAGAAGGCAGTATGGCAAGAGGAAGTCGGAGAGGCTGAACTTGGGGAACCTTCCTGTCCCATTTTATGCAAAGAACTCTGTGGGTGGTGGTTAAAACAATTAGCAATCGGTTCCTGTGAAATTCCCTAATCGGCATTGAGACTGCCTGTCTCTAAAGGTTATGGACAGATGGGTATTTATCGGCTTGTCATTCAGCCCTAAGTGGACCCACTTGCACTGATAAGACTCCAAGGAAGTTAGTTATTAAAATGTGTTCACTGTTTAAAGGAAAAGTTTAAAAACTATTCTCATATGAGAAATGTTTCCATTTTAACCTGTAACAATTGAGCTATTCAGCACCTAGTGGAAATAAATAATCATCACATGATATACAATTAATTAATTCATACGCAGTAGAAAGGGCTTTCTATAGTCAACAAGTTCAACTACCCCTGTTACCTGAATCCCCCCAACCCCATCCCTGCTGTATATGTGCAGACAACTTCATCAGAGGAGGCATTCCAGGGATAAGGAATAGAAAAGGAAAAGACCCGTATGTAGGAGCATACCTGGCATGTTTGAGGAATAACAAGGAGGCCAGCATTACTGAAGTGGAGTGTGTAAGAGATAGGAGGAGACAGGGCCAGAGAGGTAGCCAGCAGGGATGGGCAGGCCACAGAGGAGTGTGGTGACCCCGAATGAGACGGGAGCAGAGGGCTCGGGGCTTTATGTAACACGACCTGACATACTGTGACAGCACCATTCCAGCTGCTGTGTTGAGCACAGACTGAAGAAGGGGCAAAGCCGGAAGCAGGAAAACCAGTAAGGAGACTACTGCAATAATCCCAGCAAGGTTTGATGGAAGATGAGACCATGGCAAAATGATGAGAAGCAATTTGAGTCAGAGATATGTATGATTAAGGTACAGCCAACAGAATTTCCTGGTGGCCAGAACATAATCCCTGAAAGAAAGAGAAGAATAAAGGATGAACACAAAGGTTTTACCCCAAAATAGTGGAAAGATGGGGTTGCCACTTACTGAGTTGAGGAAGATGGAGGAAAGAGCGGGCTTCATGGGTACATCAGAAGGTCCACTTTGGACACTAAGTTTCAGGTGCTTATCCAAGTGCAGACATCAAAAAAGAAGCAGGGTGTGTGAGGTGACACCCAGGAGGGACGCCAGGTTGGAGGTTTAGATTTGGAGTCTTCCGCATGCAGATGGTATTTAAAGCTACGATACAAAGTGAATCTGAGCTCCACCACCCAGGACAAGAAGTGAGGAGAGGCCGAGAGAACAGAGGAAGCAAGGCCAGAGGATCCAGGGGGCAAATGCTGAAGCCAAATGAAGACCATGTTTCCACAGGCAGAGAATGCTCCGCTGTGCTGAGTGCCGCTCCAGCTCAGCAACCTGAGGGCTGGCGTGGAATGTGACAGTGTGCGGGTCATGGGGGCTGGACAAGAGCGATGGTAGATCTGGCATCAACAAGCTGAGGGCATTTGAAGAAAGAAATGGAGAGACAGGGATTCAGGTGACTTCCCAGCAGGCTGGAACTCTATCTCGTTCTGTAAGGACAACCTTGCAAACAGGTATTTTTATACCCAGGTGTCTGTTGAGGAACCTGAGGCTCTGAAGAATTAAGTTAGTGTCCTGAGGCAATGGAACCAGGCCTTCCTCTTTATCGTGTCTAGTTTAGTGTCTCTGCTTTCGTTAAGTAAAACCTATGGTTACATAAATATACTGGAACAGCTCCAACACTAATAATGTCAACTTAAATCCTATTCATCTCCACTAAGCATTTGTCTCTCCCTCATCCTGTGCATGGGCTGTTCTGCAGAACTTTACTTTAATTCTCATCAGTTTTCATTCTGTTAGAGCCACTGTGTTATTCCTGCCTATTGTGTCAATCTTTAGATTCCTGATTCTGTCATTACACAAGCATTTGCTATTTTTCACCATTTTAGGTAATCCAAAAAATGTGAAATGATTGTAATTGTTTTGTTTTTGCTTTCCCAAGGATTCAAGTCCTTATATTTCATCTCAGTTTTTTCTAATCAGTATGTAAATGTCTGGAGTATTTCCATCTGACTAACCTAAAATCCTTACATTGTAATCTAAGCCTTCTTCTTACCTTCACAATATTTTTTAAAATTCTGGTATTTTTCCACGTATTATGAAATATTAATTAACTCTAAAAGATTTCAAGTGCAGGTGTTACCATTCATCACTCTTCCTAACTTAAAAAAAGAACAAGAAGAATATTAACTTTTCTTCATATTTGATGATTTATATTATTTTTGAGTTGCATCCTGCTGGTCTCATAAACCACAAAATGTACACCTCCAGGAAACTCAATCAATTGATCTGCTTTGAATTGGTGGGAAAGTGAGTACCAAGAACACAGATTTGAGAGTAATAATGAGATGTTGGTCCTGCCCCATAACTAAGAACAGAATTTTTTTTTTCTTTCTGAAGATCTTCCAGAAAAACAACAGTAAAATCTCGCTCAGAGATGGTGGTATGTATTTGTCCCCATCTGTCCATCTACAATGGCAGAAATATGGGCACGGAATGTAACTAAAATACATGGAGAGGATTTTGACTCTCAGTTCCCCACTGGAAACTATTTAGACATTGAAGGGGAAATGCAACTTACGGAAGAGCTCAGAGAAGACTCCCTCATTGCTTGAGTTGGAGAAATCACCTCTGTGCAGAGTCCTAATGAAAGTTTCAGACTTCCATTCAAAATGGGAGGGAAATGATTGATCATACAACAAATGAAACTGGAATAATTATTACCCATGAAAAACCTAAGATTCATACCTCATTCTTCATATAAAAATAAATGCCAGAAAATTTAAAACTTTAAATATTTTTAGTCTATAAAATGAAAAATCAGTAAGTAGAAAATATATTAATACTGATAAAAAACAGTGAGCAACCAAGCTTCCCCTGTTGGCAGGCTCAGATCCTTTGAAATGAGCAAAAATGTGGGGACCTCATCAAAATTACAGTTAAGTTGATTTAGGCCCATTCAAAATCCCAAAAGGATTTTTAAAAGATGTTTATTTGTAAATAATCTAGGAGATAAAATCTGCAAAGCTTGCCAAATATATATTGGGGGTGGGGAGTGGGGGAAAGTAGGGCAGGACCTTGTATTTAATTTATCCAAACATGATACAAAGATGTAAGAATTTTTTAAGTCTTATATCAGGGCAGAAATTAGCAAACTAGATCAATGAAACATACTAAAAATCCAGGAAAAGTCCAGGACTGAAGGAGAAATCCAGCACATAATAAAAGTGCCATTTTACCTTATTAGGGAAATAATTCAATTAACATTGTTGGGACAATTCAGTATACATTAGGGAAAAGATAAAGTAAGATCACTACCTCATACCAAACACAGAAAGGAATTGGGAAGAAGAGCTAACCTGTAGAAATGTTAGAAGGCAATATAGATAACATGTTCACCATCTTGTGTTATAAAGATTATTTTAAGCAGTGCACAGAACATTGACATAAAGGGGGAAAATGACATCTAAAACACTAGCGTAACAAAAGCACTATATGGGAATCTAAGTGACAAGCAAAGCATATGAGAAAGTACTTAAGGTATACATAGAAGACAGAAAGTTAGTGTTTCAAATTTCTAAGCAATTACTACAAATTACCAAAGGGAAAAACAAGGAAATAATAAGCAAAGAAAATTCATAGGTAAACCAAAAAAAGTGAAAACACAACAGATTATTAAAAATTTGAGAAGCTACTCAAACTTACTAGCAATCAGAGAAAGTCCAGACAAAACAAGAGGGTGCAGAGTGGATACAATTTTAGAGACTGATTATAGCCAGTGTCAACAGATGCGCAGGTCAGCATACATGCCTGTGGAGTATATGTGGGAGTGCAAAATGGTACAATATTTGGAGGCAGGTACCTTCACAGTAGCTGTCATAGTTTGAATGTGCAAACCTTTATGACTTAAAAATCTCACTTCTAAGAATCTAGTCTAACAACACTGCTGGAAGATGTGAGCCATAAAATATCCAAAATAACTTTAAAATAATATATAGACAGATCAATAGATAAGTGTACAGAGATATATGCAGCATTTTTATAATAAATAGAAATATCATAAGTATCTATCAGTAGGGAAGGAAATAGTTAATTAAACAAATTGAGGACATCTATGCAAAAGAATGAAACCTTTAAAAATTTACTTGTATCTATGTGTTCCCATGACAGAGATGGACTTACTAAGTTAGGTGAATGTGCAAGTTGTTGTATAAAATACATATTACAATCCAAGTTTGTAAGTAAAGAAACAAAAAACCTACATATATCAACATGTATATTGCCATATATGAACACTGAAGCCCATGATTAATATAGATTTTAGAAAAATTATGAATTGAGGGAAAACTGTTACTATTGGTTATCTATGACGAATGTCACTGTGGAAGCAAAAACATGGTGTGAACTGTCACACTCATACATGTGCCATTTAAATATTTAAATATTTCAAAATCAAATGTTAATTTCTGACCTGTTTTCCAAAGAACTTTGTTAAGAAGATAAAATTGGTTCGGATATTTCTGTGCAATATTGTCCCAAGTGCTACAAAATTCAGCAGATCATTATTATTCCTTTAACATGAGTAATACCCTATTTATGAAATCCCTTAAAAGCCTGAGAAGTGAAACTGAATAAGGTTACATAAATAAGAGTGCAATTAGACAAGATGACCATTTTGATCACTCTAATTGTTGACATGGTGTTGGCAGAAGGTATTTGTCAGAAGAATTAATAACCCAGTGTCTTTATAAAGCCCAGGGGGCTTTTCCCCACATGTGATTTCCAGCTAACGAAACAGTGATGTTGAACACTGCAGAAACTCTTTTACTGTTAGTAATAAATCCTCAATTCCTTTTCACTATTTACTAAACATCAGTAAGATTTTTATTCCCTGTTACATTTCAGTCCTAAATTTATCACCCAAAAAAGGGCTGTCCAGTGACTTAATTTTCAGGCTATAACACCTCCAAAATTCATGCAAATTTTATGAAAACAGTGTATAAATAAATTATTACATGCATACATTCTCACACACACACACACACACAGACACGATATTTGACCTTTGTCCTTGTGCACTTCTGAAGAAACCAATATGCTTTAGTAATTTGCTCTGGAAGATTGGTTTTATAGAAGGCATAAAATAAAATGTAAGAAATCAATACTGAAACAGATTGTATCACGCAATGGCATAGTGCCTCTTGTCAGATGTATATATAAATTTAGAGAATAACCAGTTATTCCACTGAAACTGCTCTTAGTACTTAGACCTTACAATAATCTTTTAACTCATTTTGCTTTTTAAATCCTTAATTTGGCAAGATGGAATACTAGAGGCAGCTCAAAGTACTATAGCATTCAGATGACAATTTTGCAACTGTCAAAAAAATAGAAGTATACATTACTGTCCTTTTTAAGGCAATTATGAGAAAAGAAACAATTTTTATAATGCTATTTTCAGTTTGTATGACAATTACTCTCAGGTAAATAGAACCTCAGATGGGAACTTCTCTTGATAGCTATCAAAACAATTTTCCTGCCACTTATCTGATTTGTCAAAAAAGTTTTTGAAAAAGTCTGAAAGTTACACTTTACATTTCTTTGAGGGCATCCTTAAAATTAAATTGAAAAATCAGAGAGCCACTTTTTAAAACAATAATTTCATCATCTATTCTAATCATCTACTATAAACATGTTTCCTATGCTTTGACATCTAAAAGAACTGATAATTTTCAAGGTCTATATTTATGATCAACAGGATTTCAGAGGACAAACAAATTAATAAGGATTCCAGGCCTTCAACCTTTAGATAATTTTTTTAATATGAAAGATCCTTATTTATTCATACGGTTTAACCATAAAATAGTGGAAAGTCCCCAATAACCAACTCAAGGCTTTTCTTGCCCCTAGACCTATTTGACAACCAAGAAATAACCAAAATAAGAAGTCTTCTGCCAGAATAGAAACTTACACCTGGCATTTGCATATTAGAATTGCCCTTGGGGAAGCAATGTTCTACTTTCTCCAAGACCAGAAGCAAAATATTATTAATCTCACTGCTAATTGAAAGCACTCTGTATCTTATTAAATTGCTACTAAAAAGTAGTATTTAAAAGAATATCCAAATACACCCTGATATCCAGGGAGTCAGGAATAATTTCAATATTGAGGCAACTTATGACCAGCCTTGAGAGAACTGTATCAAGACCTGAAGAAACATATTTATTGAAAGAGCCAGGGATCTGGGTATTTGACAGAGAGTAGAATAACCAATGACTCTCTCCCTACTATTTCCCCTAATTGGGGGCGGGGGCACATTGTGGGGTGGTGGGGAATCGGTATCAGTCTAAAACCTTGAGTATGTTAAGTAAAATTTTTGGTTTTGTTTCATCCAGTTCTCTAGGTTTCCTTTTCTTTGGGGACAAAAACTAGCCGTATTCTAGGAAAGAGTCTTAAATAGTTGAAAGACTGAATCTGGAATATCGATCAGGTGCAAAAGAACATCGCAGGTGGTCTTTCCGCTTGGCATTTTGTCGGTCAGTTTACGTCTGACAGGCTGAGCTCCCCCACGGTAAAATACGACGTCATCTATCAGGCAGCTCAAGAAGCCGACTCGGGATGATTACTAAACCAAGACATTGTCACAGGGGCAGAGACTGAGGGCAATTCAAGCAAATGAGATGTCTCTGGGTTACCATAGGACAGGTGCAATGAGGAAACTACTGGAGACAAAATGACAAATGGAAGCTACAGGGCCCGGAAAGACAGGGGAGAGCCTTCTGTTGGACAGTTTGTGGGAACTCCAATCCATGAGCGTGAAGATGGGTAGAGGAGCTTGACCAAAGTCCTACCTCCTCGAGCCCCCAAAGGCAAGCAAACTTAAGAGGGGATGCCACCAGGCTGCCAGGTCACAGGAAGGGCCGACCCTCTCCGCCCACAGTGCATTGTGCCCGGGGTGCCCATGGACTTTTCAGTCTCCCCAGAATGGCTCTCTGTGTTTGTTCCAGACAGACTAGGGGAACACAGAAACCATCTCTCAGGTTTCTCAGCAAGACCAAGGCCAGAAACCAACTAATGAAAGGAATATCTTTTCTCCTTAGGTTTTTTTTTTTTGAAGGGGAGGAGGGTTTTTGTCTTTTTTAAATCAATGTAATAGTCCTGGATTACTCTATAGATGGGCCCACCCAAGAGAGGCCGGGCTAAGCTCTCTGTTGGAAATCACTCCAGTCCTGACCAGGCTTTCTTGGCCCTCAGATAACTCCAGGAGATAGCTGAGGAAAGTCAGAATTACGGGGTGAAGCTTTTCAAGGTGAGCTACCAGCGAATGCGGATGAATCAATGCAGGCATACAAGAAATGTCTACTGTAGAAATACTGCCAGAAGCCCTGCACAAACCCTCCGGAGCCACACTCTTCTCAATGCACCATGCATTCTTGCTCATCATGGTAACTATGTTCTAACTGAAGAAGCAAAATACTGAACTCTTGCTCCTAAGGATATGACAAAGTTCCATTCCTTGAGTCTCAGGTATGTTTATCAAGAAATCTCGAATCTCCTGAGAGTTTTCCAAATTCAACAGAGCACTCGCAAGGATTTTACTTCATCATCAAGCTTAGGTATTGCTTATTTTCACTTACTGTCATTGAAAATATCGGTGAGTTTGCCCAAAATCCAATGTTTATTTTTGTCATAAAACACAGCTTTCAACACATTTTGTACCACCAAATGGACTTGGGCTCAAATTCAAAGGACAACACTGTACTCTAAGTTGACATGCACCTTCTGTTTATAAATATCAAAAACATCCTAAACAGAATAATTACCCTATAAGTCTGAGCATCCCAAAGAAATATCTGGCACATTGATATTAGAAAAGAGAGAAATATATAAAAGGGAATAGGAGGAATGCCTCTGAGGACAAATAAAGAGTGGAAAAGCCCCATTACAACGTGAACCCTCACAAGTGCTAGATTCTCTTCAGACTTCTTTACTGCCATTATGGAAAAAATGCAATCTCTATTTAAGAAAAGAGAAGGAATAGAGCTGTTTAAAATAAGTAGTTGAAACAAAAGTATTGGAAAATAAAAGGGTAAGAACATGAAAGAAAAATTCTGAAAGGCATAAAATATGAAGGAAATCAAAGAAATATGGACGATTCAAATACCTTTAAAATGAAAATATTAAAAGATATAAAAGAAGAAATTAATAAAAGTATGAAAACAAGTGCACTTAAAGAAGCCAAGTTTTGAAATAGAAAATAAACATTCACAGAAAAAATTAAAAATAAGAAATGATAAATATTAAAAAACCATATGAGTAAGTGGAAAATAAAAAAGCAATGACATATAGAAAAAGAGAAAATTAGCAGTAGAAACATATCTAAATAACAGCAGACTCAGTAAGGTAAGCATACCCGAAAGAGGTGAACGTACAGCAGTGTAAACAAAAAAGTGTTTCAATTTTGTTTTAAGTTGCATACTAACTGAAGTAACCATTTAATGAAATGGAATAAAGAGAATAAGGAACAAAGAGAGGCACTCCTCAAAAATGCATGAATTGACTGTGTGATCCCAGAATCCACTGAGTTCAGCCTCCTGCAATCTCTCCTTCGTCAGGGACCCTTGCAGAGGGGTAACAGGGGCAGTGTGCAATGCCGAGCCTGATCTTCCCTCCCTCCCCTGGGGCACAGACTAGGCCCACCACACCTCTGGCAGCTCTTCTGGAACACTCCTGTGGATTAGGCAAGCATAACCCAGAAGAAAACCCCAGGCCAAGCAGGAAGGCAAAGACCCAGGTGGACTCTACACAGTATAAAGGGCTCCAAGCAGAATGACCACAGAAACAAGCAGTGCTAGAAAACCAGCACAGGGAAATGTTCACATAAAACTCTTCTGAGGGGCTGACACTACCATTTTGTCTGAAGTCTGAAGAGTCTTCACATTCATTCTTAATTTTTTTTCTTTTACTTTGTATGTTCAAGCAACATCATATGCTATTGAAGCAAGACTGTAAATATAATTTGTTTCAGTTAACAATTATCAGGAAGATTCCAATGGGACCAATTTCAATTATATTAAATGAAATCACACCTCCAGGATCACCCCAAATTCAGGGAACTTTTAAGGTCTTTATGTAAACACAGACACATAGACACACACACACATACCCAATCCCCGACCAAACTATCCTGGAATCCAGATAAAGATTCCACTGTGTGTGTGAAGCCAAGCCAAAGACCCAAGGAGCAGCTTGTGGGTGGGACAAGATGGGCACTTTCTTTTTCATCCTCTTAATTATTCCCAATGGGTCATGAATAAAATACATATACACCCAAAATTAAGGCATAATAATACATAATTACTCAATAATTTATACTCATTTAAATCAAAGGCCAATAATGCCCTTTATTCATTATGACATATTGGCATAGCCTTAACTAACAAATAACTTTCCTTCTCAATGACTATATGTCCCCATAATTACCCAATGTAGGGAACTGAGCAAAGAGGTACAGTAATTACCTATATTCCCCATTGAGAGAACACACGAGAGCAGAACGTAGAGGAACAATCATAAAAGTAGGGCCCGCATCTCACTCTAAAAAGGACTTAGCATTTCAGTTTTCTGGCACCTCAGCAGTTGCTCTCAATTTTCTACTCCTTCTTAGCTTACTTCTCCCATTTTTTCCACTCAAAGGGAAGCTCTCCTTAATCTGAAATTGTACTTTTTAATTTTGTATTTGTCCTTTTTTTTTTTTGGATTCGTTTAAGAAGCTGCACAGTGAGGTGGACCACGTATGTGATTTGTAGCTAAAACCCAAACCAGACGGATGCCCCCGCCGTGGACAGCAACAGTGGCTGCCCACCCAACCCACCAGCTTCAGGTCCCCCACTTGTATACGGGAATAACAACACTGGAAGTCTCACCGTGTTACATTGCAAGAGGTAACGTACGTGAAATGAATTTGTCTCTATATTTTGAATATATTATTAAATGGATGGGAGGAAATCTATCAATATGATTGAATGAGCTATACAACATGGTAGTGTCATCTTCTATTTTGATCAAAAGATAAACACATAATGGCAATTATCAAGAGGCAGCTACAACCATGTGGACGTGGCTGTAGAACACGCAGTTACGACATTAGCGGTTGGTACTCAGCCAGGTGGTTCAGCGGACCGCTAAGAAAGTCCACAGATTGAAAAAGGTGGGATGTGCCAGGCTGCTTTTTTCATTTGTCCTTGATGTCATATGCTTTCTTACTTAAAAATAAAATTCTGGAGTCAAGTGAATGCTATTAAAACAAGCTGATCATTCTCTATCTTTGTGTTTTTCAAAGTTTCATTCAAGAGCCTTATAAAAAACACCCTTGATTTTCCATTAAAATTCAATTAGTTGATCTATGTCTTGCAAGATGGGACTTCAGAGATCATTTTAAGAAATCAAAAGCTCTATCTTTTGAGACATGGCTCTTTGAAAAGCCTGATCCATTGGGAACATACCAGTTTTCAAATTTGGTTGCTATTTCCTTTAAAAATATAAATTCCCTCAGATAAAAAAAAATTATTCTGCATGGGTTCACTTTGAAAACAGATCTTTTCAATATTATATTCCTAAAATGGCAAATTCATCTTTTAACTGATCTAAAGAATTCAAAGGAAGTTAACATATGCTTTTTTCAAGATCATAAATGTTTCTTTCTTCACACAAGGATCAGAAGAAAATCTTGATTGCCAAAAATACTTTTAAAATCCTACTATATATGTATAGATGGTGGAAAAAGAAAAGGTCAAAGTCATGAAATTTTTGACAAGATAAAATAGATGAAAGAACACACTTTAGACTCAAGGTAGTTGTGGTCACAACATAAACGTTAAATGTCCAAATTAAATGTCATTGGACTCTTGGGTCACCTTTTACTTTTGAGAGTTTCTTTTGTAAGATTCATAAAAGAAAGCCAGTGCTTCAAAAGATTCTTTGGTCTGAACGATTCTTCAGAGGAAAACACCTAAGAAGAAGGTAACATTTTCAAGAAAGATAACCAGATCTATAAAGATAAGGCAGAACGATCAGATGTATCTGTAGAAGTGGATTTCCAGGCTCCAAAAGGCATATTCTTTTCTAAGAGTTATTGTCATGAAAAAAAATTGGTTCCCCTCGATGTGAACTTGTTTGGCCCTGATTCAAACAAACAATTCTTCAAAAAAGAAAACAGATATAAAGCAACTAGGGAAAATCTAAACACTGAAGAACCGTTTCATGACATTAGGGAATAACAGCTAATTATTGGGTGTGATAATAGCATAGTAGTTTCATTTTTTAAAATACTTTTCTTTTCAGAGAGACGTTCTGAAGTACTTAGGAAAGACATACCATGATACCTGAGATTTGCCTCGAGTAATCTCCCAATGGAGGAAGGCAAGGAGGCGAGTGTCTGTGATTCCAGATGAAGCCAGACTGGGCATGTCAGTCAAAACCACTGTAGCTGCAGTACTGAGGCTTCACCATTATTTTATGTCTAATCTTATAGATGTTTGGAAGTGTTATTAGTAAAAATGCTTTTTATAAATATTATCCCTTCTCTAACATTTTTCCCTGTGATAAACACATTTCAATTCAGAACACCTTACCTATATTTGATGACTTCAATCCTTTACATTTTAGACTGGGATAATTACTAAATAAATCATTCTTCCCCTTTGGCAGCCTACCATTCCTAGCAGGTAAACTGCAAATAAGCATTCACATTGTTTTCGCTCTTAAAAATTAGTGTGATGTTTTCCCATCACCTGACTATCTGATATAATTGCAAGTATATAGAATACTACGTACTTTATACACTGTAACTCACAAATGATTTGGTTAAAGCATATTTATATATATATGTATAAATATATATTCTATGATCTGTAAAACTATGCAAAGATATTTCTATCTGAAGAAATGGAAGGAGACAAGTGCCCTGGGACTATTCCATCCGAAGCCTATTAACCATAAACTCTCTCTCTCCTGAACTCCACTTCACCTTTTCATTTCATCATCCATTAGCGTGGAGCTTTTTAAAGAGACAATAGTATTATGGAGAACTTTTCTGCTAGGGTCTTATTTTATTTTCTGATTCAGCTTTGATGCTCCCCTTGGCACTCGACTCCATTTTCTTCCATGAACACTGAAGAACAATCATGGAATTAGGACCAAGGCTACCTGCTCCTTTGGGGGGTTTATTCTTGGGAGGATGGGAAAAAAGTCAAAAAGGGTTTGGCCAGTGGGGACTTTGGTGAGAACGCCAGTGTACCGGGCCAGGGTGGGCTGGCAGCACGGGTCGGGCAGCCGCTCAGATGTGTTCAAGCTGTCTTTACGTTTCCCTCTACTCAGTCTCATTTGCACCCAGTCATCCTGCGGCTGACACTGTGTTTCTGTTTTCCTTCTTAATCATTTGTTCCTTATTTAGGGGTAACTACATTCAAAATTCAAGCTTGATGTGAAACAAAAATAAAAAATGTTGAAACTAAACTTAATATATTCTGTAAAGCGCCCATCTACAAGGAACTCTGAAGGCATAAATACTGTGAAATCACTTCAGAGTGTGCAATTTTTCCCCTACTTTTCTCTGATTTAATTAAGGAGCCTCTATTTTATACACTTGAATGCTGCCACTAGAAAGAAAAGCCGAGTAGGTACCATTACACATACTGTATGAAAATCCAATAAAGGGGCCAATCTTAAAAGTTGAACTGAAAATCTGAGTATTTCATTGATACTTTTAATAACTGTATGCTAGAGTTACACTTCCAGGTTTCACAGACTAATTCATTACGCACGTCTGGCACTTATGAATGGGAGAAGGAAACTCATTCATTTAGCTCATCACCTGCTCCATTTTGCATGCAATGCAGCCTACAAAACCCTACGTGCTATTTTCATTTCTCCCCACGTTGCAAGCAACCGCAGGAGACAAAGTAGTAGGATTCATTGTGTAATCAGTGTCTGGTACATTAAAACCACAGCATCTGTCTACGCAGCCATGGACCAGTTAATCACTGTCACCAGCCTAGTGTAATTCCAGAGCATTATAGGGTACTCCTCAATAAATATTTAATGTTTTTCTGTAGAGGTTTATTTCCATTACCTCTATACCTGGGAAGAAGTCTGTTCCTTGCTTTTGTGAACCCTCGTAGTGGCCAGTTCTATGGCATTTATCTCCTTCCTTAGAATGAATCTGGTTTCGTAATTCTTGGTTTCACATATAAGTATAGAAAACATTTTATTTTGCTCCCTACCTGTTTCCAAAGTGTGCTATAGTGGTTTTGTCTTGTGAAAATGGTTTGAATCATGTTTAAATGTGTAAGAGCTCCTCAGAGGAGTTCCTGGGATGTCTTTGTTGTTTAAGATTGCCTTGTTACATTCATTTTTAAAGGAATAGTAATGAACATGGAAACAATGAATCTGGTCTTTACACAGTTGCTTTCCTAAATGCCTATCAGAATTAAGCAAATAAATAAACCCCAAACCACACAAAGTAAAACTAAGATTAGGTCTAACTTGCCCTTTGAGTTCAAATAATGCAATAGTAACAGAAACAAAGAACTTCCTTTTTACTAAAAAATCTTCCTCAGACCAGAGCTCTCTGCCCGGGTTCAGCGTGTGACTATCAATTACTACTGCAGTGCAAAACAATTTCTAGCTCTTTAGGATTCACTTTTTATTTTAATTTACACCAAGAAAAAATATCCAAAATATTTGCACTTTATTTCCCGATTGTAAAAAGTTCCACATAATTATTTTCACCTGACAAATAAACTAAAATGACTGATGTCCCTCAATGCTGTTCCTCTTTTTATGAGCCCATTTGCCCTGACACTAAATAGGTGGAGAAAATACAAAGCACCTGACTCATTCAGCTGGGAACATATTGTCCGGACAGCAGGATGGAATGGTAATTTACTATACACAGCCAGGAGAGACCCACTTTACAACACAGATTTGCAGCTTTTAACCTGGAAACTTAATAGCAAAGGCAATTCTGCCACACTTTGTTCCCCTTCACATCCAAAAGAAAGCAATATCTACTTTGTTACAAAACAGAGCAGGCAATATTTTATATTGCCATAGTCAATTATCTGAGGCTGTGTAACCTTTCCCAGCTATTATCATCTTCACATCTTTTTGTGCTAATGTTGCCAACACAATACAGAAGCTGCTTCAAAGCACCTCTGTGGTGTTAGAAAGACGACAGCTGGCCCAGCTCGGAGATGAGGCTGAGATGACCAGATTTCTGATTTATAAAACTGGGACAGCACACGTCAGGGGGACATCATCAGGGGTTTGTGAAGGTCTATCTCCAGCTATTTCCTTTTGTCAGACAAAGACTTGTTTACAGAAAAAGAAGAAAAAGAAAAAACTCTCAATAGAGAAACACACCAAAAACAAAACCCACCTCCAATTAAAAAGAATGGATTTCCAGATTAAATATGCAGATTCAAAGCTATGCTGTGCTCCAATGTACAGATTTGAGAGAACCTAACCAGTAAAGGTAGATGAAGAATCCTACAAACACATCAGTGTCACCTTCAAACCCCATCAGACCTTGGATGTAACAAAACGTCCACTGCAGGAAGGTTGTGATGAGCCTGTAAAAAGCCCTGGACTTCCAACCGTTAACCACCAAGAATCTCTGCAGCTCTGGGAGGATCTTAGTTTTTTTTTTTTTTTTTTGACTTCTAGGCTCCATCTCACGTATCTTGTGAACCATGACACAACTCCTGGTAACACCAGAACATCACCCTCTGAAAGGCAGGAGACGGTGACCCAGGCCTCCGTCTGGGGACAGGTGGGAGTCTTCCCTGGACAACTGAGACAGCACAGTGTTTTAGACACAACAGTTCACACTATGTTCTAGACAGTGCCGCCCACTTTTTATTCATTTTACGGATAAATGCTTTCAAACCTGATCTCAGCTAACACCTTTGATTTTCGTGATTTGGAAGAATTCGAGTAAATGTTAGTTTGCCTTTCTAAAAAAGAGGAAATTCGGATTCAGAGAAGTTTGTGGCTTCTCTCAGTTCACACAGCTGAAAAGCAGAGAACTGGATCCAGAATTCTGCTCTTCTAACCTTTAGATGGATGCACTTTCTTCGAACTTCTTACAAATAGATTTTGGGAACAAGTATTAGCATTGCCCATCTACAATTCTCTAGGGCACCATAGTTCACATTTTCCCAGGGGAAGCACAGGAAATGCTGCTAAGGTGTGTTTAAATCAGAACAGAGCTAGCCACAGAATGATCTGAGCTGTTTAAACCATAGTGCTTTGTTTTGCATACACATTAGGCACAACTTACGTAACAATTTTTAGAAATTGTTTTTTAGAAACAAGTTTTAGATTGTTATCTAGAATTCTAGATTTTTAGAAAGAGGTAAATGTAAAACATCCATTATGAATCATACTAAACACTGTTTTTAAGTGGAAATGCCTAATGTGGTTGTGTTCAAACTCTGCAATGTATAAACCGTTCAGAAACCTAATTGAGGAAATTATTCTGCAACATACAATAGATGGACAATGGAAGATCAAAAACAGATAGGCTTTTATTTAGCCCATGATCTTAAGGCATTTCACAAGATACAATGAAATGCCAAGAAGTCATGGCCCGAGTGAGAAAGTTTCGTCATGCCACGGTGGAGAGACGTTCCTTAAGGGGCTTCTCACACGTTCAGCTTGTGTGCAGCTTACGGACAGGGCCTCAGCTGATACAGTGAGGCTTCTCCTGAGGTTGTTCTTTTGACAATGTCATTATTCTGTGAATGTCAAACAGAAATATGACAGTAACATTGAAACTGGTTGTGGTCCCACCTACAAATCGCCACCACCGTCTGGAAACAAAGACAACCCTTGATAACAAGTTAATCTTTTAAAAAATTGTCTTTGTTCTTCTGTCTTACATTTTTTGTGACCTTAGATGAAGAGTTAAAGCCTTCAAATAAATACTGAACCCAAGTCTATGGTATGTAATGTCAAAGAGACAATTCATTCAAGATGTATCCAAGTGTGGAAACACAGCAGAAAGCCTACATCACAAACACAGAATGCTAATTTTACTAAATCCTGTGCTGTGCAAATAATTACTACCCAGCCCATCCTCAATACGGGAGTGATCGCATGTTACAAGCCAACTTGGTAAATGATATTTCACCTGCCTGAAGAACCCTGCGGTGTGGGCTGGCTCTGCTCCCCTGCCCGGCCACATGCCCTCTTCTTCACTGTTCATGGACATCCCCCCGAATTTGAGTTCTTAACACCACGTGGATATATTTTTCAGAACTCATGCCCTCCTGAGCTTAGATTAGAATTTGCTGATAGAAACGTATGCAGGTTTATGTAACACCTACAAATGCAACACTTGTAACAGGTGGGGTATTGCAGGCTGTAAAGTAGGATGTAAACTTTCTCACTTTGCAACCGAAACCTGGACTGGATGCTCCCTTGAATCCTCATGGTAATGAACTGATTTAGGGGGATTAGCTAGGTTGATGTCATCGGGGAATATTGTCAGATATTTGGTCCTCTGCCCTTCTGATGGCCACAGTAATTTTCAGTCTCCGGCTTCTTACAGCCGCACTTTACCAGGCTCCTTTTCGTCACCTAAATGTTGCACATATTTTTAAGCAGAAATCCCGACTCCCTCAGAGTCTATTTCAGCCACATTTACTTTCCTGCATTTGGTCATAGTAGATGAAGGAATCTTTCTCCATCCCTCTTTATCTAAACAGAAAATGCCTCAGATTCTAGTCTGCTGAAATTTGGCATTTTGCAGAAATGATACAAGAGAAAAATTCTGGAGCCATACTTATATTTCTGGCACCATCTAGCATAATTCTCAAGTAGAGCCAGAGATTCCCAGAACAGGTTATATCAATAGAGGTCCAGCCAGATGCATTTAAAGCTTTCCAACCTATCTTGTTCATACTGAAACTCTGTCCCCATCTCCCAGGTCCAAGAGACGCTAAACCTCTCTGCAGAAATCTGAGGACCAGTGTGTTGTTTGTCCCTATGCAAATTCAAATATACTTCTTTTTTTCTTATTTAGCTATAAGTGACATGACATTATATTAGTTTAGGGGTATAACATAATGATTGATATCTGTATATTTTGCAAAATAGTCGCCATAATAAATGTAGTTAACATCTGTCACCATACATAGTAACAAAATTGTTCTTCTTATGATAAAACTTTTAAGATCTACTATCTTAGCAACTTTCAGATAAAGAACACAGCATCAACTATAGTCACCATGCCATACATCACATCCCCAGGACTTGTTTATTTTCTAACTGGAAGTTTGTCCCTTTCAGTCCCCTTCACCTGCTTTGCCCACCTCCCTCCCACCCCCCGCGGCTGGCAACCACCAGTCCCTTCTCTGTTCCGTGAGAAGCACACTTTCTCCACTCAAACAAGAGGGGATCTAAAAATTCCTTTATTTGCCTTGTAACCCCTTTGACCTTCCCTCCTCCCTTCAAACTAAACCCTGATCTCCACTGTCCCAGTGAAATGGACACGGCAGCCAAAGTGAGAGGAAGGACTAGATTCATTCTTGAGTTTTGAGCTTTCTGATTCTCAGTCCCTGGGTATTAAGGATTTTCAGTACAATCTTTACTAGCCCTGATTTTTCTCTTAATGTGAACCACTGAGTGGATCGCAACTGGGTTGTGTTCCCCAGAGCCACCCTCACTCTTGGACCTACACAAGTATTTTCTCTCAAGGCTATTATTTCTGCTGGGACTATAAAAATCTGTTTTGAAACCCAAAAGCTGAGCATTTCTTTCCCTTTACATTTCTATGGTGATACTATTCAGTGGGCAGTAAATATACAGAAAATGAATTCAGGGATGCCTGAATAGAGGAAGATAAAGAGTGCAGGAAATACTGATTTTTGAAAACTGGTTAGGCGGTGATAACATTATGCCTTCGCATCATCTCGCTTGCTGATGGAAAGCGTCCTTTGTTGAGGACCACAGCCTGTGGCCCTGGCAGGTCTATTTCCCTGAGGGAGTTTAACAGATCTCTCTCTCTCTCTCTCTCTCTCTCTCTCTCGCACTCTCTTTTATCCCCAAGCAAATAAACCATGTGATGTGATCCCCACTGCCTAACAGGATCTCTCTCCATCCTCATGAGATCCTCACACAAGTTGCCTGGGATCCAGTCCGATGAGGTCCCAGTGCTGTGTGCGCACACCAGCACCGAGGCCTGTGCCTCATGGGCAGGCCTCCTCTACTACGTCCTTTGCCACACACAGGGGCAGCCGCGAGTGATCCGACTCCACCTGCTGTATGCTGCCTTCCTACTGATGCCAGGAGGCCCTTTCTGATTCGGGTCCCAGGACAAGCCTTGTGGAGGGCCATGCTGGTGCTGAAACTGCAGTTTGCTAGTTTCACACCCTCCTGCTCAGCTAGTGTTTCTTGGGGCACAACCACTGTGCTAAGGTGGCTGAACTGAGCCCCCTTCCCAGCATCAGCTGTGCTGGAACCACCACAGTCCTTGAACTCGGCAGGTCCATGGCTTGAGTTTGGGTCACCAGCCTAGACTCAAACTTTTCTTAAGGAAATTATAGTTCAAGAGATTCCATTCCCTCCTCTGACACCAGACCTCAGCCAATGCCACCATATCCCCCGTGAGTAGCTCTCCCAATTGATGCTGGGGAGAATTTTGGAAACTTACCTCCTAAAGACTGTGGGGTCCCTAATGTGAGCTGACACTCACCCCAGCAATCACCCTCACATATTCAAGGCCCCAACAAATGGCAGCACAATGAAGTCACAAAAAATGTTGTTTGTACCAAATCTCAGAAAAATAGCTGCTAAGCTGCCAACTTCTTCATAACCTGGGTAAGTGCCTACGTAAGACGTCCAAGGATCACAGTGCTTCTTTCCCACTATATAATCACAGAGTGAAGAAAGTAAGAGTTTGGACACATTACAAAGCTTGAGA
Source organism: Manis pentadactyla (assembly GCF_030020395.1). Lineage (NCBI taxonomy): Eukaryota > Metazoa > Chordata > Mammalia > Pholidota > Manidae > Manis > Manis pentadactyla. Next base: position 151,863,219 of record NC_080024.1, on the reverse strand, counting down.
AACTCTGTAGATCTATTAGCCTACCATCCCACATGTGCAGTTATGTAAAAAGCCACTTATAATCTGTCCCAGAGAGAATAATTACATATACCAATGGAGTAGCTAAGAGTTCCGATTTCACTGATTTTGCTGTCTCGAAACACTCCTATTTCTAAAAGGACTTCTAGTCTTATACCCTGGAGCCCCAGAATGTCTGTCTGTTTTGTTCACCCACAGCTGTTTGTGATGTTCAGTTTAGAAGTAGCAATGTGTACATGTGCTTTGAAGCCCCTTGTTCTTCCCCTTCATGAGAACCCAAAGGCGTGCTATCGTCAGCTGGGCTGCAACATGAGCCATGACCACGGGCAAACCATTTTTCTAGGTAGTACTTTTCCAACTAGCAGGATTTAGAGTTTTCAAGACAAGTAAAACACTAAACCCTTACTTGATGGGGCAAATCTCCGAGTCTATTCAGATGCTTGAGTCCTGCTCCATCTGGACCTCTTTGGTGTCTCCCTCCCCAGGGTTAGTGCCAACCGCAAGGAGAACCAGTTCAGCAAAGCTCCAGGAGCCCTCTCTGGCAGGTATGCATGAACGCCTGAGGTGACATCCTACAGGAATAGTGCAACACAGGGTGAAGCTAAAGGTCACAAGAGAAATTCATTTGAAGCCTATGATTCTGAGAAGAAGATACGTTGTTTAAAGAAACCATGTATTGTTTCCACGTTGACCACCTTTAGCAGTGCTGTTTTGCCTCTCCTACAAAATAAGCATCCATATAAATGTGCTCCCTGGATTCCTATTAGCAGTCACTGTGTTTTTCTGGGATATAATGGTTGTGAAGAAATAGCTTGCATGCTGTCACCTTCTGACCTCTATTATGCATAATACAATTTAGCCGCAAACATAACTTTTCTTTACAAAAATAAATAAACGTCTGCACAGTGCATATAATTGGAAAAGAAAAACAATAGATAAAAATAGCTGTCAAACCTGTAGCCTTGGAGGAAAATACTGTTTAGGCCTTTTAGTATTTCCTTAGCATTCAACCCCAGGAACAATTTAGCCAGGAGGAACTTCCTGTGTCCTCTGTGCTACCAATCAAACTCTCCTCTCTCAGCCTACATTTCTCTGAAAGTGTCACCTTTCATTAGCTTGCCACAAACTGAGAAAGGAAGAGGTATAATATTTATGTCACAATTTAATCAAAGGGCAGTTGTTACACTGTAATATTAAATATGTTTAATGGTCTCTGAAAAGGGGAAAGAGTGAATTGCATTCCATTTTTTACTTTTTTTAAAGCTGTGGAACCCCAACCACTCAATTATACCATGCATCAACTGCAGAGTTAGAACACTAACACAGCCCTTCATTTCTCATGCACCAAACGCGGTTCCCTCAGAAAGCTCTTTTCTGACATGAAGCACAGGAAACTCTCAGGCTCTGAGCTACGTGATTTTTTCAGATCGCCCCATGCCTGCTTTTAGAGCAGTCGCATAAATAAGCAACCCCAGCCTCACTGGAAAATGATGGAAGCTTTGTAAGCAGAACTTCTTGAAGAAAATCCTCTCTTGTTGAAAAAACAAATCATGATGTAAAAGTAGAGGCAGGGTCTTGAAGAAATCTTCTCAGTCGGAGTCCTCCCCTTGCACAAAGGTTTCTCTGGCTCAGTCCCTGCAGGACGACCCACAGACCATTTTGCTTCACCTGTCACTCAGCCTCCACCCCAGTCTCCCTTTCTCTGTTATTGTACCTACACAAAGTTGAAATTCTTTGTCCATAAAAAGCCTGAGTTGACCCGTAGTTTTACTTGAAGAAATAATATGACCAAATGAGTCTAACCAGGGACCCTTAAAGGAGAAATGAACTATAAGATCCACAGAACAAGTTAGTATGACAGAGAGAACAGACACACTTTGGACTAAATTACACAAAGCTCTTTCAGGAGTGGACTGACTCTGGACAACGCTGCAGACAAGACACCTGGCTTCCCTGACATCTCAGAACTTGTACGTGATCCTATTGTGTACTGGCTGGGGAAGATCGCTAGTATATTATCAAGACAGAACTTGATTTAATGTAGATTGTTAAGCCGTAATTCTTGTTTCCTGATGTTAGAAACCAGACCAAACTAATGCCACTTCCTCTGTCCTCATTGGCAACATGAAGGCAGGGCTCTGCCCGGTGCATGAGGACGCCTGACCCACGCCCAGGCGCTGTGCCCCTTCCTGCAGATGCCTGGCTCCGGGATCAGTGAGGGGTCTGCATGGTTGAGGGGGACATTCTGATTCCAGGGCTGGAGGTGTGAGAGTGCAGTGGGGAATCACCACCAGCGAAGCCAGGAGCCCCAGTGCTTATAATGCTCTGCTGTTCTAGCTAAAAATTCAAGGTAGATTTTACCCTACAGATAAACTCAGACACCTTCTCCTTATACATGGTAGGGGTCACACTTCTGAGGACTCAGCATCTAGCCCAAAGCCCTGCACATGCCAAGGCTAAGTGATGAACAACTTGGCAGACGAGCGTGCAGAAGTCCTACTAACCGACCAGCTACCTAGAGCAAAGCTTTCCTCTCAGTGGGGTTTACTGTTCCCAGTTTCGGGTTGTGGGCATGTGAAGAGGAGCATAGTTCTCAAGGACTAGGCCCTGAGGCCGTGCGTCAGAGACTCCGTTACCGTCTGGTTAAGAGGATCCTTCCATTTAGAACAGGAAAAGGTACACTATGAGCATTGTCACTAATTTATTTTCTTTATTCTGCATGCTTTCCTCTCCCAAATAAAAAGCCATTTTCTGTATTATAATTACTTAAAAAACAAACATCATAGTACTCCTCTTGAGTTATGCAGTCTGTAAAATTAAATTTCAGAATATGAATTAGATAGCTAGAAACATGTTATCTCATTTTCTATATTTATATGTACATAAAATTATAGACATGTATAATATATAATATATATTAAACAATATATAACTATATAATTATACTTGATTGTATACTTATTAAATTTAGTATCACTTATATATTATATATGTATAACACCTAAGTATTACAAATTTTTAGACATCCAAAAATGTTTTGTTTTTATATTAAGTAAACTCAAAAGCTTCCCCCGTCAATCTGAAGAAGGACACCTGAGAATATCCAGTTTCTGTACCCCTGCTGGGAATGAGTCGTTTATATGATCCCAGCAGGCGACTTACATGATGAGATTATCTGGGTCCTTCCCCTCTGGGCTGCGCTGCAGAAAAGAAGGGGTTCCCTGAAGTGGAACCGTTCATAAGGCAGCTGTCATGGACTGAACTGTGTCCCCACAAATTCATATGTTGAAGCCGCAGTACCCAAAGGTAGGCCTTTAAGGAGGTCAGTTAGTTAAATGAGGTCATACGGGCGGGGCCCTGACCTCATAGGACTAGTGTCCCTGCAGGAAGAGCGCTCTCCCTCTGCAGGTTCCCTGGGGAAAGGCCCTGTGAGGCCGCAGAGAGAAGGCAGCCACCTCCAGCCGAGGAGAGGACCTGCACCAGAAGCCCACCCTGGCGGCCCTTGCCCTAGGGCCTCCAGCCTGGGGCATTCTGAGCAGACTGAGGCAGCCCGTGTGTGCCCCGAGGCTGGAGCAGAATGGGGCTGTTGCAGGTTCCTGCCGGTGCTCACGTTGCACAGGACTGAGACCTCAGGTGCACTGTTTCCATTTGCAGAAGAAACACACTAAACATAACACGGGAGCAGCACACAGCCTCATAGTCTATACTTGGCTATTTTATCTACGTAAAGAGTGAAACAGAATAAAAGTGGGCTAAGATATCTGAATTGCTCTGACTTTGATACTTGTTGATAAGGCACAAAATCACACATGGAAGATGAAAATTCACAAATGTGCAAAGCCAGGGCCAGAATATGAGACATTTTAGACATGAGACCCATTATTGGAAGGGACAAGAATATGGGAAGAATTCAGAATGTTACATTTAACCTAAATCTAAAATGACTCTAATCAATTACAATCATTATTTACTTGTTCTGAGATAAATGAGGAAACTGCTTGTGGGTTTAAGAAGAAATGTTTGCCATTTCTGTTTTTACAGCTAATAGAGTATAAGAAAGAGTGGGAAACAGAATTCAACACCACGTTGCCAATTAAGGCATTGATAATCACTGATGCTCAGGAAGACATCATCCAAAGGTGATAATCCTTCCTTTCCCCGGGGAATGCCACTGGTTCAGACGCACCGTGACTGCAAACCGCGCCCCTGGCAGCTGGCCTTTTAGCCTGTGAATCAAACTGTGTTGTGTACACATACTGTGTTTTATGTTTATAGTTTTATTTAGTGTTTAAACAATTGGGTGATTTCACAAAAATCTAGATTTCTGTCTTTGGTGAAAAATCAAAAGATCTGGCAGGTACTTCTGGTGCTTGGCAGCAAGGGCCCCAAGGAATTCCCTACAGACTCAACCAAGACCACTTCACAAACGGTCTTTCCCTCCTGGCTTTCTCAGACATCTTGCGTATAACCACTAGTTAGTAGTGGGAGGGGGTTTTTAAGAAAACCAGGGCATTGTTCTTCCTTCCCCATGAATACTTATCTTTCTATAAACCAACCTAATGGGAGACTGACATCTGGATGAGAACTGGACTGGGGAGGAAGAACTGACTGTCCTAAATTTGATCCTAAAAAGCACAGCTTATGCAAATGACAGACAGGCAGGTGTCAATACATATTTTTTCTTAAATTTTTATATACTCGGTACATGTTATATATATTCAGTATACATGGTCATGTCAGAGAACAGGAGATGGGGTGGGTTAGAAGAACATACTGCCTTATTTATCAAAATTATACTAGATAAAACTGAGTAGATCCTGGGGTTTGGGGTAGGAAATACACAGCTCAGCCTACTACCCAGATTCAAGAAGATTCCTAGATTCTAGAAGGGGGATTCAGTGGTGCCCAGGCTGATACCGAGTCAAGCCACAGCCCTGAATGACGGGTCTGTACAGCACAGAGGTCGAGCCCAACGGGAGCATGAGTGCATGGAAAGGCGGCAGGGTTTCCTGTGTACCAGCAGAGATTACACACACGTACAAATCGCAGAAATGTGGAAAGGGACGTCATCCCAAAGATTCTGAACACAGCCCTAAAAATAACCTAGTGCAAGAAGAAAAAAGAAAGCTATTAATTGTTAGCTTTCAGGGAAAAAAAAAAACCCTCAAGATTGAGTGCATTCATATTATGATGCAATCATCACCACCATCCACATCCTGAACTTTTTCTTCCCAACTGAAACTCTGGCTAAAACAGTGACACCCCACTCTGCCGTCCCCTCATCCTGTCCCTTCTCTCTTCTTTCCTGTGAATTCGGCAGCTCCAGCAGGCTCATGTAAGTAGAATCACACACCATGATCCTTTGGTGATGGGCTTCTTTTATTAGCATTTTAAAATGGTTATGTTACGTGTATTTCACCACACACACAAAAAAAGATGCAAGCAATCACTTTCCTTATGAAAGAGCAGTAGAAAATCGTAAAGAGAAAATAAGCAAGAGGCTATATTGAAAAAAATCCGACAGGACAGAAGATAAATAGAATGAAGGAGAATTACAGATAAATTTCGAAACGGAGGAGAACATTAAAATTGATATTGGAGATAGTATCCAGTTAAAGTACTGCTATAAAAGATTGAATCTTCAATGGGAATGACAACATAAAATAAGCCCATACTGTACAGAAAGCATTGTCCCTGGCTATAGCAAGTCTTCTAGAAAGGTAGCCATGATTCTCTCAGGGGAGGGAAGTATAAAGCTTTACAATACAGAGAAAAGAATAAATAGGCAATAGCAAGATGTTAAGAACACATAACCAGAGGCTTTCCAAGGATCGCCACTCTCCAGGCGGTCAATACAAACAAAACACATGGACCACAGTGATTTTAATGGCAAGGATTTTTTTTTTTTAATCCACAGCATAGGAAAAAAAGAGAGAGGTTACCTAAAGAAGAAAATAGGTTTTCTCTATCCATTTTTTCCTTCTACACTAAATGCGATAACAGGGCAACATATACTCTATTTAAGAAGTTTCAAAAGTTACAATCGACAGATTATTCCTTGCACAAAATACTGGAAAACAACCTTTAGCCAATCAAGAAATGATTTAAAAACTAGAACCAAAGAACAGGAAAATCAAAGTTATAAATAAAAAAAAGAGTATTATGGGGTGGGGGATTCGGATACAGCACTCAATCACAAAAATCCTGTTGAGCATCACCACCTAGAATTACCAAAGTAATTGACGGAATTAACCATACTAAGTAACCTAAAACTATGGACACGCCTCAGCCAAGATTTAAAGGGAAGTATTGTATTGCAGTTACTGTTTCTTAATAATTTTTTTTTGACCACAAAAAACATTCCTCCAGAAATACTCCACACAGAAGTTTATCACATGATTCAAATTCAAGTTAGAAACTAGGTTCTAATGCTTAAAGATGGTGATTGTACACAGGGACTGTCAGATTATCCTGTCCATTCTCATAGCTGTTTGAAGTTTGGTCTATTAAAGGTTTATAAAGTGGAAAAGGACACATGTAGGAGGAAAGAAAATAACTCCCTCCTTTAAAAGCAAAACCTTTATAAAACAAAACAAAGAGAACTGAAATGGACCATGTAACTCCAGGGGAAAATCCTGGGGCAAATACCCTCAAAACCAAACTCAGTCAAAAGGAGAAATAAAGTGGGAGAAACCCTTGTATTTCTTAGAAGTGTCATCCACTTCTGCTCCCACGTGTCTCTTGCAACCAGGCTGCAGAAGAGCCGCCCACCCACCCTCTTCAGGCCAGATAAGCCCTCGCTGACCCTAGTGATTACCTACTGATAAGGAGATGGGCTACTTCTCTCCATCGCCAGGAAACACCCACTGTATGGAGCTGCACTAAAGCCACACGAGAGATTCTGGAAATATTGCAATTTTACCCACAGACCTGTAAACTGAGTACAGACTGGTGGTTCCCACAGAGGAAGAGAGAAGTGGGAGATAGTGAAATAGGTAAAGGGAAAAAAGAATCATGAGAATGTTTGATATCTTGAGCTGGGCGATGGTTACATGAGTGAATACCCAAGTCAAAATTCATCAGACTGGACACTGAGATTTGTGCCTTTTATTGCATGTACCTCAATATAAAAAATTCAAAACAAAAAAAGCCCTTATGGATAACTTTAAACCAGTTACCTTCCCAAAATGAAAAGAAGTGTCAGCTCATCTTAAGAAATATAAGTATGGTATGTTACTCTACAAGATATGTCAAAGAAATAATCAATCTTCCCATGTTTTCTTCTGTCTGTTACCTCTATAGCTTTTCTTCTTCCTTCCTATTTACAACCCTTTAGTAGAATTCATGCCTCATATCGAAAATTACCGAGTATCATAATTCTTCCAAGTGGTAAAGATACCTCAAGACAAATGCTGGGCATAGAAGCTACAGGGCATAAATATGCAAAGAAGTAAAAAGCTAACCTTTTCAAACAATAAGGCTTCTCTCTCACCTACCAACTTAACATTTCCCTGTATGGCCCCGGAAGATGACTGGTTAGCCAGAGACGGGTAAGATTCCTCAAGGGAGGAACAACCTAAGACAGGCACAGTCACAGGGGGGCCATCAGGTGAGAAATTGGGGATCAACAGAGGTGAGGCTTAGAACCTCACCCCCCCTGTTCTGAGAGAAATCTTCTGCATACGTGGATGTTTTATTGCCCTGGTCTAGTTTGGATTAACACATAGTCTACAGGCACACACCTGATCATCTACATTTGCCCTCTTACAACACTAAACTATGTTTTCTACCTTTATCTTGCATCTACCTACCACTTCAGCATTTTATTTTAAAAAATAAATAAATAATAAGGGAGAAATGTGGGATTCACATATAAATCAAGTATAAAAATCAAATGAATAATCATATCTGACCTGATTGTTTATAGTTCAAGATGTGTGATCAAAACCGAAAGTTTCTGTGATATGACTGCCCTTGCACTGTTCACCATGTAAGAACTTATTCACTATGTAAGAACTTGTTTGTTATGCCTCAGAAGATTGGAGACTGTTGAGAATTAGGCTTGGGGTGGATTAATGATTGTGCATTGAGTCCCCTATACAGAATTTTATTGTTGTTAACAACCACTTGATCAATAAATATAAGAGATGCCCTCTCAAAAAAAAAAAATTAAACACACAATTATCATATGACCCAGCAAAAAAAAAAAAAGAAATATAAGCATGGCAATTGCCTCCATTATGAGAGTTCCAAGATATTCTCCAAACTGAATCAAGTTGAACTCAAAAGGACTCTTCTCACAAAACAATCAAAAAAGAATATTCTTTTGCTACCCAATTTATCCTTCAGGTAGGAAAAACAAAAGGTGAATTGTGTGATTTTTTTCCCCCTAAATTGTAAATATTATTATTATTGAGTGAAGAAAACAAAATATAAAAACTGATTTTAAAAATGTATAAAAGAACATAATATCCAGGGAAAATCACTGGAAGGAAATTTAAAAACAGAACTTTTTAACTCAGATTTTATTTGACAGATAGAATTAGTCATTAACATTTTTCTGCCTTCTATGTCTGTATTTTCCAAATTCCCTTTAATAAATACAGTAAAATTTATAATGAATAAATTACTTTAATATCTGGAGGTTTTTTTCTTTTTTTCTTGACCAGCTCTGGAGTACATTTAGAAAGTGTTATGCACCGGATATCTGTGTCTCCCCAAATACATACATTGAAACTTAATCCCCAGTGTGATGGTGTTTAGAGAGGGGACCTTTGGGAGATGATTAGGCCATGAGGGTGGAACCCCATGAATGGCATCGGCACCCTTATAAAAGAGACCCCAGGGAGCTCTCTTGTCCCGTCTGCCACGTGAGGACACAGCAAGAGAATAGCTGTCTACAAACCAGGAGGCAGACCCGGAACAGACACGGAATCCATGGGCAACTTGACCTTGGATTTACAGCTTTGGGAGTGTGACACATAAATTTCTCTTGTTTTTAAGCCACCTAGTCTATGGTATTTCTGTGATTGCAGCCAGAACAAAGAGAGAAAAAGATTCAGTAGCGAAAATGAGATTGATGATGTTGTTTATTTATTTGTACCCTGACTTATCAAAAAAGAATCACCCTCCTTTAAATATCAGAATGAAATTAACTGGGTACAAAAATATATAGTCCCCAACCTAATTTTTTCAATCCAGAAATTTCACAAATGCAACTAACAGCCCCAGAGTGACAACAGCATACACAGCGAATATTGAATTTTCACGGATCAAAATTAAGAGCTCTGTAATTCATGGGCTTATTTCCTGTGTCCCCTTCAACAATTTTGATGTCATTTTGATGATCACTGATCCTGTAGTTACTTTGCTTTTATAAAGCTTTCACCAAAAACAAAACAAAACAAATTCTCATCTACTTCAAAGCCTTCAACCTTCAGTCAGACTACCAGATTTATGGCCTGGCTTTTCTACAAGGCCTACTATCACATTAGCAGTTTTCTTAATAAAACTATTTGCTGTATGATTTGTCTCAGACTTCACATCATGTTCTTGTCAGATACCTTTTAATCTGGTGTAATTTTCCATTGGCCTTTGCTAATCCTACTCTGGGTGGCTGAGAGCACGCCTCATCTTCACAGCATTCATTCGTTTCACAGAAACCTGTGGGCACTTGACTTGTGACTTTCTTTGCCAGGATGTTTTTATCCTCACTTTTGCATCTCCCTGCATTTTGTTCCAGAATGATGTATCATCTCTGTTGTCCTTAGGAATCACTTTTTTACTAATTGCAAAGCTAAATAAATTGGACTCCTTCACTGCCACTTCGTGAAATTCTGTCAGCTGAGCATTTCTAATTACGGCCTAGAGAGCTCCTCAAAATTAAGGTCAGAATCAGTCCATTGCAAGAGTGTCACAAAGCACTGTGAAAACAAAGGTCATTTATATATATACATATATATATATATACAAACATTCGGCAGAGTTTGCTCCTATTGTGGAAAGGCTTTTCTATATGTTTGACACTCAGCACTGCTTCCTCATATTCTTAAAACTATGATAGACTGACTGCAGAGATGGATAGTGGCCAGACCGGAGAAAAATCTGAACTCTGACCCTCAGTCTGCAGTAACCAGTCCAGAAAACCAACCCGTTATCTACACCAATCAGTCCAGGAAGCTAACATATCAGTAAGTCAGGCTTGTAGGAAGTCAGACCATCATCTCTAGCAACCAGTGCCAGAAGCCAAACGACCCCTGTGACAATCAGCCCGAAGCAGCCGGGACTTGGTTAATAACTGACAGCTTCCCTAAGTTGCCCCCACATCCAACTGAGGCCCAACCAGAGAAAGCCAAATACCACTCGCACCCTTCACAGGGGAGGCCCTGCCTCTCGCGCCCACCTGCAGCCTCCCGGGCCGGGCCTGACACACTCCAGCCACGCCTGGAGCCTTCCTTTCCCCGCCCCAGAGCTTCCCCACGCCGCTGCCTCTGAGCCTCTGTCAAACCCCGGTGATGGCGACTGACCCCCTTGCTAGGGGCTGTGCTTATGCCCATGTGGCTGGTCTTCATTTATATCCAACGTGGCTCTCAAAAACTCTGGTAGAGTTTAACTTTTCTGATGTGAAGGCTCAAATGTGTACTTTATTTTCTGTTTCATTATTCCTAGACACATAAGGCTTAAACTTGCAAAGTCTGCTACATATTTTCCATTGAAGTCCCACTTATCCTAGCGGCTTTGCACGTAAACATAAAATAATGATTGCCTTTTTATCGAAGGGCTTGTGTATTTATAAACTGATATTTATTGAGTGTTTGCTATATATACGAAATGCTGAGGAAAACGCGGGTAAAGAAGACCCAGTATTAACACAGAAACTCAACAGTCCAGAGCAGCAAATGGCATAAGCCCTCAACTATTTCAGAGGGTGTCACCCTGTCACTTTTACACATCAGAGTTTGAACACAGCAATGGGGATATTTTATATCTCATGGGGAAAGTGAAGGTTTGTCCTCCACTTCCAAGCAGCATCCTCCTGGGAAGGTGGCTGAGGAAAATCAAAGTGGTGTGGCCTTCCTGACTGCAGCACTGACACCATTGGACCCTATGAGAATGTTTCTGGTTTCCAGAAATAAGAGTCAGAGAGCTTCGTTGAAAAGACTCAGATCCCCTGCTGTGCTTGATAGAAACACAGAACTCTGCTTTCTTAAAGGGAGCTTCCTTTCTATTCTAGACACACAGAGGGCTTTCCTTTGGGCTACTAACAAAATGTGACAGCAGAGCCTCAACCAAGCCTGGAACCGGCTGAAGGGGACACGAGGCAAGCCCCCTTGTGCCTGTGCCTCTTTGCATCTAACCACCAGCCAATCTGGCTGTTCTGGGTGGACCGCGGCCTCCCTAGTCACATCCACAGTTCCCGGTTTAGAACCAGAAAGAGCTCCTCCTCCATCCGCCACCTCAGCTATTCCCCATTCATGAGAAGGGTGCTTCTCCATCTAGAGGCTCATGCGGTTGAGATGGACCGTACAGTGGCCTCCATGCAGGGGACCGCAGAGCAAGCGGACTCACAGAGAGGGGGGACCAGGCTGGGAAAGCAGATATCGGGACGATCAAGAGGAAGTCACCCAGCAAATAAGCGGGGCTGTGCGAGGCACAGCAGCTCTGAAGTGGGAGAATCACTAATTAGCCCGTGTGCTCGGCTCACTGCTGCATTTGGGCTTCCATCACCCTGACTGGAAAGTAAGATCCTCTGTGGTGTGGCTGCTGGAGGAAATTGCTAGGCCTTCTCATCGTGTGGTGTGTAGGATTCTTTTTTTTCCCCCCAACGCTGTCCTTCCAGGAGCATATACTTCTGGCTGCCTTACTGAAAAGGAGTATTTGTAAATCAGTTACAAGGCCCAGCATAAGCATTCGACAATATGCAAATTTCAGGCCCAAGCTCCTGCGTGCTTGTCAGAGGAGGGCATAAAATTTACACCAGAGTCAGATTCTAAAATGAAAATATTATACAAAATATTTCAATTACCCACAAACCCCTACAACTCTTTTGGGGGTATTCTGTAGGTGTATATATGTTGAGATTATTTAAGGGATGGGTTCCCTAGTCATTAACAGGGTTGGAAGATATATTATGGAGATTTTTATTTCCATTTTTTTCTTCCCAGATGAATGACACTCTCTTCATTTTTCAAGACTCCTGGGAAAAATGTTCCAGGTACCTTCTGAGGCTCTTCATCAAACCCCTCATGTGACCACCCCACAGTGGTCTGCTTTATGCTTGTCCTAAGAAAAAGCTTCCAAACTATAAAAATGGGAAACAGACCTTGTTTAAGATGATACATTCATACATACACACGAATCATTATTTGAAGGATTTTATTTTCTATTTCTTATACCCGTAAACCGAACCAGAATGAGATACTAGTGGTCCTTGCACAAGAAATAAAGAAACCTCATCTTAAAGTCAATGACGGTCCCACATAAAGTGTGATTTCTGACCCCACCAATTTCATGATGAGAAGTTGATTCAAACCTCTTTCCCACTAAGCCTGCACAAAAGCATTGTATTTTCTCCCAGGTTCTTTATAGGTGTGTCCTTGGTCATTAATCCCCCAAGGGTAATATAAAGCGAGGCTAATACAAATATCCAGGCTTCTCAAAGCAGCTGTCCAGGCCGACCGGCATCAAGAACGTGGCTGGGAAAGTGGGGCACAGAGCCAGGAGGCGGAGGAGTAAGAGGACAAGAAGGTTACAAAATCAACCACAGCCATTCCATTTCCACAGAAAGCAGAATTCACTGGCTAGATTAAACATGGCCAGGAAATTTTATTGCCAGCTTATTTCCACAATGTAAACATTATGAAATGAAAAGAAACTAGAAACCAATTCAGTTCCCGTGTGAATGTAAATAGTCGTAATGGGCAGTACAGTGTACGCCATATCTGACCTGCTAGGTCTCAAGATTCATAAACCTTCTCTGCTTATGAGACGAATGCTCCAGGGCGTATTACAACCAGGACCAATGAAACTGCATACAAAGTGGAACAACTTCCAGTCCATGACTCGGTCATTCATTTTTGGATGAGAATGTGTGATTAGAAGACCACCCTACTGAGAATTTTGCTTGCATTTCAAATTCTTCCCAGAAAAGCAAATGTCTGAGCTGGGGAAGAATTATCTTAGTTATTATCAGGATTCATTTAGCAAGAACTGGAAAAAAAAAGCAGATTCTTTTAAAAAAATCACATGTTCTTTATAAATCTTTTTAGAATCATAAGCGCCCACTAATATGATCATTAACATACTAAAATAATAGCAGGTCTATGGATAGAAGAATGGTTATTAGATCAAGTGTTTGCTGGTCATCAGTCTCCTCACTAAATCATTTGTGTAGACAATAATTTTGAAATTTGCTCACATTTATCATGCAGTTTATAATCAGGAAAGGGAAAAAAATTCATGAAACAATAAAGATAGCATGAATACCTTAATTGCATCAATAGACCACAAGTTCTTTGAGAGAAAATCCAACTTGTTAATGAAAGGAATTTAAGGAAAGACATTTATGAAGGAAGCTAGAATTTCAGCACACCTGTAAATGGTAAGTAAGGTCCTGAGAAGTGGCAGGGAAACCTTCCAGCTCTGCAGAATGACATGAATAACACTGAAACCATAAAAAGCATTGTGTACTATATTAACAAAGGAAAAAAAATCAATTGTTTGTCCCTTACTTGCAATAACTACATGAACAACAAAAAATTCTGTTCATGAGAGCCATAAAATCTTAAAAAACTGTAAGACACTTAAGCATAAATCTTCCAAGAAATATACAAGATCTAGATAAGTATTCTGAGACTTCCCTGAAGGACAAGGTGAAGAACTGAAGCAATAAAGCAATTCCCCTTCAAGGTGACTCAATACCAGTATTGCTGATTATTTTCCTTAAATTAACCTATATTCAATGAAAGTTTGATAAGTATCCTCATACTTACACAACTTTTCAAAACTTGAGAAGCTGATGCTAAAAGTTACATAAAAGAGAAATACAACCTGAATGGCAAAGATATTTTGAAAAGAGGAAAGAGGGAATACTTGCTTGATATAATATAAAATGATAGGAAATTAAACAGCATGAGTAAAGGTGCTGGAAATGATAAATAGACCAATGGAACCAGAGAAATTATTCATAAACAGTACCAGTTATTTAGAGCTGAAAATATTAAAAGGTAGCATTTCAGAGCAGTGGGAAAGCGCGTGCTATTCAATCTGCCCAGGCAGGGTTGGAACAATTGGCTACAAATTCTCTTTTAAGTAAATTTAGGTCCCTGCATCACATTAATAACATTTCAGTTCTCAACATATTAAAAGACTAAATGTGAAAAAACCCTGATAGCACTGAAAAAACTGGGGAATTGTTTCTAACTGTAGGGAGAGCCAGGAACCATCCTTAAACAGACACAAAGCAGAGAAGCAATAAAGGGAAAAATGGATAAATCTAACGACATAAAAATTGTAATCTCCACTATAAAAGACTAGCCCATTCTGGGAGAAGATATTTTAAAAATTTAACACACATGAAAATATACATCCAAACTGTCAAAACTCTAGAGACCTCCCCTTTCCCATCCTTCATTCCAGTGTGAACATAGCTCATAAATCAGCAAGAATCTTCCCTTCTCTTCCTATATATCAATTTTCAAGGACACTAGGGGACTCATATAAACTGTAGATCCCAGGTTACATGTAAGAATGGGGGAAAAAATGTCCTAGACAGGATGGGAGCAATACAGAAGGCAGAAGAGCCCAGAGGGCTCACACATGACATTTCCAGAAATGTAAGCATCCTCAGGGCAAGAGTTATGTCCTTGTTTAGCCACAATTGTGAGAAACAGACTGGGCTGAGCTGCCAACTAGAGGCCCTGATGGATGCAGTTTTGTCTCAAACATCGGATGAGATACAGCTACAAGTCAGTCATATTTTCTAAATCAGAGAAAAAGAAAAACAACTAGAATGGAATTCTGGTCTGGTCTGATGAACATCCCACTGAAAACTTGCAAACAGGTGGTCCAGCAAAGTCCAATTCCTTCAGAGGTTCAAAAAAATGAAAGGATCTGGCAGGGTATCAATGTAATAATAAATGACAAAAATAATAACTATGAAAAGTAATAAAATTAGAGGGAAGAGGCCCATACAACTTAACAGATGAATACACTCACCAGAAGAAAAATGTTGCCAAAGAACAGAAAAATCTGTGGCCAAATATTTTATGAGGATTTTAAAATATAACAACTCCAGAATAAAACCACAGACATATAAACCTGATATATAACAACACATACACACACACACACAAACACATACATAACAAAAACAGAAAGCAGAGACTTCATAGTAAAATGTTTTTTAATATCTTTAAAGCCAGAAAACACATTAATATAAAAGGACTAAGACCAAATTTACCTGTCATACTATAAATGTAAATGAGCTATATTTAATAACTTAAAAAAAGAATTTTTGTTTTGATTCCAAAACAACTATGTGTAAAAGAAAAATCTAAACAGAGCCAGAAAGGTTGACCATAAACTAAATAAAAATGAAACAAAACCAAAAAGAGAGAAAGAAAGAAATCATGATCTTAAGTGATGTTGTGAAAAATAGAGCCAAAAACTTTGTGAGATAAAAAAAAAAAGAAAAAGAAAAAACAAAACAACTGCTTCCAGTTCCAAAAGGTGCGCTTCACCATGAAGATAGCTTAGGAATATCCGTGCTCCAAAGTCCACGGGCACAAGATCTGTGAAGTATAAAAGTAAAGGAGAAACAGCAGAAAGAAGCTAGTAGATGTTAAAGTAAAGATGTTTAAAAAGTAAATAAAAACAAATCAAGACTTAATATAACTAGCATAATTAGTAAGTTAGATGTAACTATATAAAAAACTCAGAAAACAGCACTTTCTTGTCAAGTACTTAAGGGTAATTCATAAAAAAGTTAGCTACACATTTGGCCCCCAAAACCATTCAAAAAGAACCAAACTGACAGCCATAGTCTGGTAGGCAGATTTTTGGCCCCTATGAACACCCGCCCCAGATGTCATACCCATGAATTATATGGCAAAGGGTGCCATCAAGATTATTAATTAACTGGCTTTGAAATAGGAAGATCAACCTGAATTATCAGAGACCAGCATCACCACACAAGCCTTTAAAAGCAGAGCTTCTCCCCAGTTTTGGAAGAGAGGTGCACTTGGAGACCACGGCAAGCAGGAGAAAGACAGAGACCTTGCTGGCTTGAAGGTGGGGGGAGCCGCCCGGAAGGCATGAAAAGGAAATTAATTCTGCCAAAACCACTGAGGCTGGACGAGGAGCCTGAGCCCCAGGTGCAAAGTTTTTCTCCAGCTGATGCTTAGGTTTCAGCCAAGTGAGACCTTGAGCAGGGAAAGCAGCTGGTCGTCAGCCCCTCTGACCTTCAGACCTGAGATAACAAATGGGTGCTGTTTTAAGCTGCTCAATTTGTGGTTATTTGTTAACAACAATAGGAAACTAATGCACCTACTTACCTCTGAAAAGAGGAATGAGATTAATTAGGGTTAATGGATATTAAGATTCACATGTATTATTTGAATCTTTAACCACAGGAATGTATTTATGTATCACATATGCAAGTTCGTTTTAAGAGTATATAAACAAATACTAGCCAAAGCTCAAAGAGTAAGACAAAATCTGAATATCATAGGTGGGGAGATAGGGAAGCAGAATGAGAAAAGTATCTTAACTCACAGATTTTAAATAAAAAAGGAAGATATGTTTAGTTGTTTAACTTATTTTATTCTGCATCTCTTATACACATATGGATAATTCATAAATTTGAAAAATACATTGATCTGTAAATGAACTAACAAGTTTTTCTCTGAATTTATATCTGGAAGTACTTGATAATGTGGGAAATATTTCATCCAAAGAAGTAAAATACAAATAGCAATAAACAGACTTGTCTTTTTTCCCCCTTTGGGTGATTTATTTGACCGTGATTTATAGTAAAATGCTGCCAAAGTAGAAACAATTACAGGTGGCCAGCATATGGTTGCACATTGTGGCCATTTAAATCATCACCCACATGTGCATGTACCTCAGAAATCAGAACGCCTGAACATGGCATACTCTTCACACTTGAATGAGTCTCCACACCAGAATTACAATACCAGAAGCTATTTCAACCATTCAGAGCAGTAGAAATATTTATAGTCCTGATGCTTTCAAAAATGTTAGCCCACCACTCCATGGCATACCACTTTGGTAGTTTTAATGAGGCGTCTGCAATATTTCTAGAGAATCTAAGTTGAGTTTACAAATTTACATGATAACCTCACATGTATTTTATATTTCACTATGTAATGAATTAATTTGACTTTTCAAAATAACCCTACAAATAGACTTCAAAAAGAGACATTTTCCTCAAACATATTTTCAGAAGAGCAGGTTCCCAAGAGATTTCTAACAATGACTTCTCTTGGATTTTTTTTTTCACAGCAATGATTCATATTTAATTAATGTGACTCAATCCTTTCTGAGTTTTGTCCTCACCTAATGAGCCAATTTGTTACCTCTTCGTTTCTACAGTGCCTAGTTTCTTTGCGCAGAAATGCTGGCATTTCTAGATATTAGATCACAAGCAGGATGAGAGAGTAAAATACTTCCTTTTTATATGACCTTTTAAATTCCATTAAGCCATTAACCAGAGTCAACTAAGAAAAAATTTTCTTAAAAAACATGTTTTTATAATTATCTGGTGGCAAGGACTAAAACATACAAGAAAATTTATAAAACCATAGAAAACAAGAATGAATAAACAATGTAAAAGAGGAAGTTAATAGAAAGTATGTCCTGCATTTGGATTTAATAAGTCACGGATATTACAAAATGCAGGAATAGCTTTAAGTTGCCTTTTCCTATCCACCCCTCAGCTTACCTGTTAATTAGTCATTTCCAGTTTTCCCATGACTATTTACACACTTTTATTTTGGAAGACCACAATTCCTTTGAATATATGTTCCCTAAAATGAAAATCAAACTATTTTTAAGATATATTTTAGATTTTCTTGGTAGCTAAGGCTGGATATTAATTCTTTCTCGGTAAAATCAAGCATGGATAGTACCCGGTACCTAGTAAGAACTTAGTGAAGTTTGTTAAATATGTGAATCTGGTAGACATTCTGTGATTCTGAAATTAGAAGACACAGAACTTATTTAATGTCAACTAGAATACCTGATCAGGAAATATGTCATTGTCCTTGTTTTTATTTCTGACTATAATTCCACTACATTCAGAGACCAGATTTTAGGTAACATGAATGGAAAATGCCAGAGCAGAGAGCCCTCCTCGCACATCCCGGTATCTCGGAGTGGGAGCCGGCATTGCTCCACAGCTCTAGCTGCCTCCGTAGTTGCAGAGTTTCATGGTCATGTGTCTTTTGCAAAAGCTGTGCAGCACTGGGCAACGGGGCGCAGTGGCTGCCACCTGCCTATAAACAACGTTGTCCCCACAACCCTCGACAACGCGCAGCCCTGGGCATTGGTGGGTCAGATGCACAAGCTAATTGCTGCTTGAAAGGACCTGGAATTCCCAGAACAATTTAGGGGCAGAGCAGTACTCCGGGATATGCTGGGCCAGCAGGCCTGCCCATGGGAGTTCACTACTCGGCTTCTTCCTCCGGGGTGTGTATGAGCACCAGCCAAAGGCCTCACCCGCACCGTCGGGCCTCCACCCCACCATCCCCCACCCCGCACAGTCGCTGGCCCGGGCCCTTCCCGTCGTTCCAGCTTGGCAGAGGCTGGCGGGGCAGCACCTGCAGGCAAGCTGGTGCAGGGGGGTCCCGCCTGACCTTGCCCTCTGAGCCGGAGCTGTGCGCACTCTCTTCTGACCGCAGCGTGGAGGTCCCCTGTGAGGGGCAATGTCTCTGAAAAGATATTTCTGCCAACCTCAGAAAGCTGAATCGATTTTGCAGTTTGGCTTGGAGTTACACGAGTTAATCAGAAGTTTTTCTAGTCCTGCCAAACTCCGCTCAAGATTCTGCCCTGGAGCTACCAGGTCTGGCAGGGCGCCCTGGGTGGGAGGGGAGCAGGGGGACCAAGGGGCAGGGGCAAGGGTGACAGAGGGGAGCCACCAGGAGCCGGGGAAGAGCTGGCCTGGGTGTCTGATTTCAGCCTTTGCTGACCTTCACCAGGCATTTCCCCTTAGTCAGTGGGCTTCAGGGAGGGGGCTGAACCAGACTTAAAGGGAGACAGGGACCTGGTGAGATGCTCAGTTAGAGCCAGCTCAGGGCAGATTCAGGCGGCTGCTCACAGTAAGTTCAGGGAGTAGTGCCAGGCGAGGGACAGAAACCTGCTCACAGAGCAGCTTGCCTGGGGCTGTGCTTAGGGACCCCACACGGGCACTCCCCACCAACGAGCCTCCCAAGGCCTCTGGCCAGCACCCACCCACACCCCCATCCCGGAGAGAGGCCAGGACTTGAGGATGCCCAGGGGCTTGGACGCCGTTTGGTGGGTCTGGCCAAAGTTGAGCATACGGCTGAGAGGGATTCCCTCTTTTCAGAAGGACAGAAAACTGGCAGGAAGCTCCGGGGCAGATGCAGAACTAGGGGTGCACACCAGGGCTGCCATTGCCGACCCGAGGTCCCTGCTCTGCGTGGGCCATGATGGTGCTGACACCAGAGCACTGTCTGGGGAGGGGCTGTGGGGAGCACGGAGTGCTGTCCCGGGCACTGTGCCATGTCCCTGGACCTCATGCGTGCCCCAGCGGCACAGGGCGTCAGAACCGAAGAAAAGCTGTGCTCCTCGCCCCCCAGACAGGGAGCTGGTCAGAGGCCGCTCAGCCCGGCACCCACTGGACTGTGTGTGACACATGCCCCTCCTTGGCCCCAGGCAGGGGGGACTGTGTCAGCCATCCCACGGTGGCAAGGGTTTGGCTCACTGTGTCCAGGCACCTCCTAGCCGAAAGAGCAAACGGTCTCCAGAGCAGGCTGAGCGCCCCATGGATGTGTTTCAGGGCGTGAGTTTCCCACATAGACGCACTCAGCTCAGGAGAGAAGCGGTGAGGACAGCATTTCACCCAACAGGATTACAGAAACATTTCTCTTATCCCAAGGCTCGGCAAACTATAACCAGTGGGCCAAATCTGGCCCGCTGCCTGTTCACAGGCAGCCTACCAGCTGTTTTTAAATGATTGGGGAAAAAAATAAAAGAAAGAAAAACATTTCATGATGTGTGAAAATTTATGAAATTCAAATTTCAGTGCCTGTAAATAAAGTTTTATTGGAACATAGCCACATTCATTTATTTTCATACTGCTTGAGGCAGCTTTCACCCTGAATGACAGAGATGAATAGCTGTAAAAGCTCAAAATTTAGTATCTGTCCTGTTCTGGGCTGAACTGTATCCCCTAACAACTCAACGTGTTGAAACGCAAACCCCAGTACTTGAGGATGTGACTACTTAGAGAGAGGGCCTTTGAAGAGGGGATCACTTAAAATAAGGGCGTTGGGGTCAGTCCTTGTCAATCTGACGGGTGTCCTTATAAGACGAGGGGCTCTGGGTGGATACAAAGAGAGACACCGGACGCCCGGGGACGCTGAGAAAAGCCCACGTGAGGACACAGTGAGAAGACACCATCCGCAAGCCAACAGAGATACCTCGCCAGGAATGGACATCATCAGACAACTCTGTCTTGAACTTCCAGCCTCCACAACTGTGAGCAAATGAATTTCTGTTGTTTGGGCCGCCCCCTTGTGGCTGTGGTGTCTGTGATGTTTGGTTTGGGCAGCCCTAGCACGTTAATGCCTGCTGTGGCCTTCAGGGGAGGACCCTCATGTGCAGGCACCTGAGGGGCATCCAGATCACCTGTCAGACCAGGAGAGCAGGGCCACTGTGCACCCGCAGATGGCACCCGCAGAGTCCTGGGCTTCGGCAAAGACACTTGGGGCTGCACCTGTCCTCCCGTGTGGCAGGCGCCTGCCCCCTAAAGCTGCCAGTGGCTCCAGGCCGCCTCCCTTCACATTGCCTCTGCAGCTCCAGGACACCTGGTCTAGAAACATGCCGTCGGGCCATCGTATCTCATGCTCTTAGAGAGTTTATTATGATTATCCCTCACTTCTCCGCCTCTCTTTCCCTCCTCTCTCCTAGAAAGAGAGGAAACATCCTGGCTGTTTTGTTATCAAGACCACATCTCTCTGAATGTCTCAGGTTAAGGAAAACATTCAGTTGCTTGCTTCTTTCCTGTTCTTACTAAGAGGATGGTTTATCAGCATTTGCCCCATTTGCTGAATTGAAATGTGCTTCACACACATGCAAACCCTACTTAAGGAGACAGTTTCCATCCCAAGTCTCTGAAGCCCAGCAGTCCCTTCAAACCGCAGCTTTTCACGTCAGCTCCATGACTGTCAAGTACGGCCTTTTACCCAACCCAAAATACATTTTAGCATTCAACTCCTGCCTCCAAAAGAGAGCAAATGCATAAACAAATAAGGCTATCTTGATGAAAGCTCAATCCTTTTTCATAAATACATGGATGAAGATTAATGTAATTTGTTAGCTAATTATATTTTAATTATATGATTATATAAGTTATATTAATTGATTATATAAAACATAATATGACTTCTTAGTGTTTATCCACATTTTTAAACTTCACTAAATATATATTAAAAAACAAAAAAGATAACCTGTGATAACTACATTTAAAATGGAGGGATAGCAACCCCAACCATTAACAGGCTGAGATATTAAGTATTTACCCATTAGGTCCTTAGTACCATATACAAGAGTCCAGTTTAGCAATTGGTATGCATAAAAGTCAGTCAGACGCCTACACTTCTCAGGCATGATGCTAGGAACCAGAGCTAAATAAGATACGGCATTGCCTTTGAGCAGTTCACAGTATCATGAAAGTGGTTCATGAACCTGTAACAGCAGGCCAGGTGGGTGCAGAGCCTGTGCTAATAAGCAGCAGAGAGCAGAGCATCTAAAGCAGACCCAGGCAGGATGAGGCTGGAGTGGGGAGGAGTGGGGGGAATAGGCAAAGAATACTTCCTGGGGCAGGGCGTCACCTAGGCTGAATCTTAAAGAATACGGAGATTTAGTAAAGTGAAAATGAGAGCAAAGAAAAGGGCAGATGTGCCATCCAAGGAGAAGAAAATCTTCCCATGACATAAAAAGTGTTTCCACGAGCAACAAAAATGCTCATGTGAAATGACACTTTTCAGAGGAAAGTGATGCCTCTATCCTTACAACTCACTGCTAGTCTTAAACCTCCGCCTAGGTATGGGCTGATGGAACTCATATCTACATGCACACTAGATATTTTACCTTTCTCAGTTCTCTATTCTGCGGTTAACAGATATTTTTGAGCACTTACTTTGCGCCAGGTGCCATTCCAAGCACTGAAGATACAAGAAGGACCGAGACAGCGTGTCCCTGACTGTAAGGGATTCACACTCTAATGGACTAAAAATCAACATTCATAACTATTTTAAAACAATGAAAAGTTCTCATTTGCTATGAAAAAAGAATTCACATATGTAAATCCTGATGACAAATGGTCATCCAATAATCTGGAACTACCTGTCCCTTACAGTGTCTACCAGCCACATGTGGCTATACAGTGCTGGTCTAGAATACCTCCCATAACTGACAAAAAAATGAAATAAGGATGTTGTCAGAGATCCACTGTCTGACGGTTCATTCTGTACACTAACTCATGAACAAAAGCCTCCCATCACTCTTAAAATTTGGCCCAACCATAATTCTTTCCAGATCATGAAATTTCAGCAAAATAAGATACAGCATACTTTGGACAAAAAAGTATGAGATGTGATGTTTTATATTTTGGACACAGATTGAGAATACGCTTTTGGCCTCCATTTCTGAGATGTCATTAAATTGACACATAAGAAAGATCTATGATATTCCTGTAATGAGAGGGAGATTTTGCAGATGTTACAGGATGGTCCAAACACAGGAGAAGTGGGTGATGAAGTGCAGCAGGCGAACCACCACCTGGAAGACAGACTGTGGGGACTTCAGTCAAGCCAGTCACCAAGGTGGAGAAATTCAAGGCTCAAAATTGTCAGGAAAGAAGGAGGAGGAGACATGAGAATTAAAACAACCTGTAAATATGGGTACCTCACCCCACCCTCAATTTATGCATGCAAAATTCTTGGCAGCCTGGGTTTGTAATATAAGCCACAGAAAAAGATACTCTTCCCTTAAAGAAATTGGGTACAATTTTGGGAAGAACCAGGACAGTCATTATGGGGGATACAGCACTAGGTGAAGCCGTCTGCAGGCACCTAAAAAGCCTTGGCATTATGGAATGTATGTACAACTAACCCACGTAGTCTGGAGGCAGTTTGTTAGCACCTCCTTCTGAAATATGAATAAGCAACTGAACATCACCAGACAAAAATCGGGGAAATCCTGCAACATGAAGACCAGGATTTAAAAACCAAAATAAGAAGATTCCAGGGTTAAAGAAACAGACAGAATGTAAGACAGAGAACATCTCAAAGTCAAGTCAGACCCCTAAGGAGATATTTTACCCACAAATGATAATTTGCTATGGAAAAGGAAAAATTAGAGAATCAGAAAAGACTCTTAGAAATTAAATATATAATTGCCAACAACTTCAGTAGGAAGATAGGAAGAAGATAAATAAAGGGTATCTTACAGTAAAACAGAACAAAAAGAAGAGGTGATAGTTATTAAATAGAATCAAAGAAGAAATCCAGTGTTTTCTATTGATCTAACAGATACCAAACAGAGATCATGGAGAACAGGAAAAAGAAATTAATGAGATATAATTTTTAGAACACTAAGCTTAGAGAGAAAATAGTAAGGCTTCCACAGAAGATGGACAAAAGCTCACCTATAAAGGAAAGAGCATCAAATTTCCCATCACTGACCTCGGATGGGAGATGGTAATGTAGCAACATCTTCAAATTTCTGATGGGAAAATCATTCTCAACATCAACCTCAATATAACTCAGCCAAGTACTGAATAGAGATATTTTCAGACATGCTTGGACTCAGAATATTTATTTCCTTCTTAGAAAGTTAATTAGGGTGCAATTCCACAAAAGGAAGGACTAAGTCAAAAAAGAGGATGAGAAAGAAATCAGGGGGTGTAGGAAAGGTTGGATCCAAATGAGGAGACCTATGAAAGGGGCTCCAGATGACGGCTCTGTGAGCAGTTACAGGATCAGGGGGAAAAGATAAAGGATGCAGAGAGAGGTCTTTGGATAAAGGGGAAAGCAATAAAAATGATGGCATTATACTGATTTCTTTAAACATGAAACTATGGTAAAGGCAAAAACAAAAACAAAAAAAGGAAGGAGGGGATCACGGGAAGATGGCGGCATGAGTAGTTCAGAGGAAATCTCCTCCCCAAAACATATATATTTATGAAAATACAATAAATACAACTATTCCTAAAAGAGACACCAGTGGATGCAGTACAACAGCCAGGATACATCTACATCTGCTAGAACTCAGCATCACACGAAGGGGGTAAGAAACAAGCCGCGGCCAGGCGGGACCTGAACATTCCACCACCCCAGAACCTGGCGGGAAGAAAGGAGTCAGAACGGGGAGGGAGTGAAAGCCCAGGACTGCTAAACAACCAGCTCTAGAAATCTGCACCCGGAACGCAGACACAAGGTACACAGAGTGCTGGATATTAGAGAAACGGAAAAGCAAAACCTGTGGGCAGGTCCCCACAACTGGCGCCCCTGAGACAAAAGAAAAGTGAGTGCTTTCTGCAAGTCTTAAAGAGACAGGGACCCCATGGCTGGACGAAGTTGTCCCGGCACACACAGCCAGCAGCTGGGAATCCTGGGGAAACTTAGGCGCCCTAAACCCCGGGGAGGCAGTGCAGCTCTGAAGCCCCTCATGGCGCTAAGCAGCCTGCCAGTCGTTCCTCCAACTGGTGCGGACCCCGACACACCAGCCCAGTAGCTGGAGAGTGGCAGTGCATGCCGGGGAAGGCAGTGCCAGAAGGGACCGGGAGCAGATCCATGCACCAGCGGCACCAGACAGGACCAGGAGAGGCTTGTGTGAGCCCTCAGCGGCACCACCAAACAACCCAGGTGTGGCTCGCGTGCACTGGCGGCAGGGGAGCCAGAGGAGCCTGGTAGAGGCCCATGCGGGAGAGCCCCGCGTGCACCTGCAGCAGAGCCAGAGGGAGCAGGCATGTTCCCAGCAGCCGACCAGAATCCTAGCCCAACGCACAGCCGCCTGGGCCAGACCCAAAGGCCGCTGCTGCCATACAGCTGCCCAGCAGGGGTGCTGCTAGCACGGAGGAGTGCACCAGGCATGCCTGCCACTCCCTACAGGGCTCCATGCTGCTCTGATGGAGACCCCGACCACAGCAGCTTAGGGGACTAACCCAGTGGCTGCTCCAGGAGTGCAGGTAACCGTCACAGGCAGTGGAGAAGGGCAAGGCATCCAGAAAGCGGGAAAGGACTTTCTTCTCCCAGCTGACACACCCGCAACCTGCCTACAGCCACAGCTATCACCATGAAAAGGCAAAAAAATTTAGTCCAGTCCAAGATAGTTCAAACAACACCTGAGAAAGGATCTGCAGAGGCAGACCTAACCAGTCTCCCTGAAAAAGAATTCAAAATGAAAATCATAAACATGCTGAAAGAGCTGCAGAGAAATATGCAAGAGCTAAGGGATGAAGTCCGGAGGGAGATTACAGACGTCTGGAGGGAGATTACAGAAGTGAAACAAACTCTGGAAGGATTTATAAGCAGAATGGATAAGATGCAAGAGGTCATTGATGGAATTGAAACCAGAGAACAGGAACGCATAGAAGCTGACATAGAGAGAGATAAAAGGATCTCCAGGAACGAAACAATATTAAGAGAACTGTGTGACCAATCCAAAAGGAACAATATTCACATTATACAGGTACCAGAGGAAGAAGAGAGAGAAAAAGAGATAGAAAGTGTCTTTGAAGAAATAATTGCTGAGAACTTCCCCAAACTGGGGGAGGAAATAATCGAACAGACCACGGAAATACACAGAACCCCCAACAGAAAGGATCCAAGGAGGATGACACCAAGACACATAATAATTAAAATGGCAAAGATCAAGGTCAAGGACAAAGTAGTAAACGCAGCTATAGAGAGAAAAAAGGTCACCTACAAAGGAAAACCCATCAGGCTATCATCAGACTTCTCAACAGAAATCTTACAGGCCAGAAGAGAATGGCATGATATACTTAATGCAATGAAACAGAAGGGCCATGAACCAAGGATACTGTATCCAGCACGATTATCATTTAAATATGAAGGAGGGATTAAACAATTCCCAGACAAGCAAAAGTTGAGGGAATTTGCCTCCCACAAACCACCTCTACAGAGTATCTTAGAGGGACTGCTCTAGATGGGAGCACTCCTAGAAAGAGCACAGAACAAAAGACCCAACATACGAAGAATGGAGGAGAAGGAAAAAGAAGGGAAAGAAATAATCATCGGACGGTGTTTATAACAGCTCAATAAGTGAGTTAAGTCAGACAGTAAGGTAGTAAACAAGCTAACCTTGAACCTTTGGTAACCATGAATCTAAAGCCTGCAATGGCAATAAGTACATATCTTTCAATAATCACCCTAAATGTAAATGGACTGAATGCACCAATCAACTGACAGAGTAATAGAATGAATAAAAAAGCAAGACCCATCTATATGCTGCCTACAAGAGACTCACCTCAAACCCAAAGACATGCACAGATTAAAAGCCAAGGGATGGAGAAAGATATTTCATGCAAACAACAGAGAGAAAAAGCAGGTGTTGCAATACTAGTATAAGACAAAATAGACTTCAAAATAAAGAAAGTAACAAGAGATAAAGAAGGACATTACATAATGATAAATGGCTCAGTCCAACAAGAGGATATAACCATTATAAACATATATGCACCCAATATAGGAGCACCAATATATGTGAAACAAATACTAACAGAATTAAAGGAGGGAATAGAATGCAATGCATTCATTTTGGGAGACTTTAACACACCACTCACTCCAAAGGACAGATCCACCAGACAGAAAATAAGTAAGGACACAGAGGCACTGAACAACACACTAGAACAGATGGACCAAATGGACATCTATAGAACTCTACACCCAAAAGCAACAGGATACACATTCTTCTCAAGTGCACATGGAACATTCTCTAGAATAGACCACATACTAGGCCACAAAAAGAGCCTCAGTAAATTCCAAAAGATTGAAATCATACAAACCAACTTTCCAGAACACAAAGGTATGAAACTAGAAATAAATTGTACAAAGAAAGCAAAAAGGCTCACAAACACATGGAGGCGTAACAACATGCTCCTAAATAATCAATGGATCAATGACCAAATTAAAATGGAGATGCAGCAATATATGGAAACAAATGAGAACAACAACACAAAGCCCCAACTTCTGTGGGATGCAGCAAAAGCAGTCTTAAGAGGAAAGTATATAGCAATCCAGGCATATTTAAAGAAGGAAGAACAATCCCAAATAAATAGTCTAATGTCACAATTATCGAAACTGGAAAAAGAAGAACAAATGAGGCCTAAGGACAGCAGATGGAGGGACAAAATAAAGATCAGAGAAGAAATAAACAAAATTGAGAAAAATAAAACAGTGGAAAAAAATCAATGAAACCAAGAGCTGGTTCTTCAAGAAAATAAACAAAATAGATAAGCCTCTAGCCAGACTTATTAAGAGGAAAAGAGAGTCAACACAAATCAAAAGTATCAGAAACGAGAAAGGAAACATCACAATGGACCCCACAGAAATACAAAGAATTATTAGAGAATACTATGAAAACCTATATGCTAACAAGCTGGAAAACCTAGGAGAAATGGACACTTCCTAGAAAAATACAACCTTCCAAGACTGACCCAGAAAGAAACAAAAAATCTAAACAGACCAATTGCCAGCAACGAAATTGAAGCAGTAATCAAAAAACTACCGTAGAAAAAAAACCCCAGGCTGGATGGATTTACCTCAGAATCTTATCAGACATAAAGAGAAGACATAATACCCATTCTCCTTAAAGTTTTCCAAAAAATAGAAGAGGAGGGAATACTCCCAAACTTATTCTATGAAGCCGACATCACCCTAATACCAAAACCAGGCAAAGACCCCACCAAAAAAGAAAACTACAGACCAATATCCCTGATGAACAAAGATGCAAAAATACTCAACAAAATATTAGCAAACCGAACTCAAAAATACATCAAGAGGATCATACACCATGACCAAGTGGGATTCATCCCAGGGATGCAAGGATGGTTCAACATTCGAAAGTCCATCAACATCATCCACCACATCAACAAAAAGAAAGACAAAAACCACATGATTATCTCCATAGATGCTGAAAAAGCATTCAGTAAAATTCAACATCCATTCATGATAAAAACTCTCAACAGAATGGGCATGGAGGGGAAGTACCTCAACATAATAAAGGCCATATATCATAAACCCACAGCCAACATCATACTGAAAAGCGAGAGGCTGAAAGCTTTTCCTCTGAGATCGGGAACTAGACAGGGATGCCCACTCTCCCCACTGTTATTCAACGTGGTACTGGAGGTCCCAGCCATGGCAACTAGACAAAACAAAGAAATACAAGGAATCCAGATTGGTAAAGAAGAAGTCAAACTGTCACTATTTGCAGATGACATGATATTGTACATAAAAAACCCTAAAGACTCCACTCCAAAACTACTAGAACTAATATCGGAATACAGCAAAGTTGCAGGATACAAAATTAACACACAGAAATCTGTAGCTTTCCTATACACCAACAATGAACCAATAGAAAGAGAAATCAGGAAAACAACTCCATTCACAATAGCATCAAAAAGAATAAAATACCTAGGAATAAACCTAACCAAGGAAATGAAAGACCTATACCCTGGAAACTACAAGACACTCTTAAGAGAAATTAAAGAGGACACTAACAAATGGAAACTCATCCCATGCTCCTGGCTGGGGAGAATTAATATCATCAAAATGGCCATCCTGCCCAAAGCAATATACAGATTTGATGCAATCCCTATCAAATTACCAACAGCATTCTTCAATGAACTGAAACAAATAGTTCAAAAATTCATATGGAAACACCAAAGATCCCAAATAGCCAAAGCAATCCTGAGAAGGAAGAATAAAGTGGGGGGGGGATCTCACTCCCCGACTTCAAGCTCTACTACAAAGCTACAGTAATCAAGACAATTTGGTACTGGCACAAGAACAGAGCCACAGACCAGTGGAACAGAATAGAGACTCCAGACATTAACCCAAACATATATGGCCAATTAATATTTGATAAAAGAGCCATGGACATACAATGGAGAAATGACAGTCTCTTCAACAGATGGTGCTGGCAAAACTGGACAGCTACATGTAAGAGAATGAAACTGGATCACTGTCTAATCCCATACACAAAAGTAAATTCAAAATGGATCAAAGACCTGAATGTAAGTCGTGAAACCATAAAACTCTTAGAAAAAAACATAGGCAAAAATCTCATGGACATAAACATGAGTGACTTCTTCACAAACATATCTCCCCGGGCAAGGGAAACAAAGGCAAAAATGAACAAGTGGGAATATATCAAGCTGAAAAGCTTCTGTACAGCAAAGGACACCATCAATAGAACAAAAAGGTATTCTACAGTATGGGAGAATATATTCATAAATGACAGATCCGATAAAGGCTTGACATCCAAAATATATAAAGAGCTCACACACCTCAACAAACAAAAAGCAAATAATCCAATCAAAAAATGGGCAGAGGAACTGAATAGACAGTTCTCTAAAGAAGAAATCCAGATGGCCAACAGGCACATGAAAAGATGCTCCACATCGCTAATCATCAGAGAAATGCAAATTAAAACCACAATGAGATATCACCTCACACCAGTAAGGATGGCCACCATCCAAAAGACAAACAACAACAAATGTTGGCGAGGGTGTGGACAAAGGGAACCCTCCTATGCTGCTGGTGGGAATGTAAATTAGTTCAACCATTGTGGAAAGCAGTATGGAGGTTCCTCAGAATGTTCAAAATAGAAATACCATTTCACCCAGGAATTCCACTTCTAGGAATTTACCCTAAGAATTCAGCACTCCAGTTGGAAAAAGACAGATGCACCCCTATGTTTATCACTGCACTATTTACAATAGCCAAGATATGGAAGCAACCTAAGTGTCCATCAGTAGATGAATGGATAAAGGAGATGTGGTACATATATACAGTGGAATATTATTCAGCCATAAGAAAAAAACAAATCCTACCATTCGCAACAACATGGATGGAGCTAGAGGGTATTATGCTCAGTGAAATAAGCCAGGCGGAGAAAAACAAGTACCAAATGATTTCACTCATTGTTGAGTGTAAAAACAAAGGAAACTGAAGGAACAAAACAGCAGCAGAATTACAGAATTCAAGAATGGACTAATAGTTACCAAAGGGAAAGGGACTGGGGGCAATGGGTGGGAAGGGAGGGATAAGGGCGGGAAAAAAGAAAGGGGGCCTTATGATTAGCATGTATAGTGCATGGGGGTCACGGGGAGGGCTGTACAACCCAGAGAAGACAAGTAGTGATTTTATAGCATCTTATTACGCAGATGGGCAGTGACTGTGAATGGGTATGTCGGGAACTTGGTGAAGGGGGGATCCTAGTAAACATAATGTTCTTTCTGTAATTGTAGATTAATGATACCAACATAAAAATAAAAATATAAATAAAATTTTTAAAAAGAAAGGAGAATTATGGTTACAGAATAAAATGAAAGGTTAAGTGACCCTGTAAAATTACAGAAAACAAGTTGGAAAGTAAGTGAGAAAAGCCGAATGAATAATGTTATCGGTATCCTCATGTCACAATGTGAGGAATTAAAAGATATTGTCTATATATGATAAAGCAAGACATTAAAAGGTCAACTATTACCTAGAGTCTAAAAGTAATCAGTAAGGAACTAAAAATTGTAATACAGTCACACTGGGATGCAGGCAGGGAAGTTTGGTTTAGTGATTCAGGAACTCTGCTCATAAAATCATGTTTAAAATTGAGAAATCAGGAAATAACTGTTTAAATATATTATTTAGTAATACAGAGAGAAGTAAATACCAGCGGAAAGCGCTAATGGAGCTAAAGATGGTCTCCCCTAAGAACTGCAGTTAGGGGAGGGGAGGATGCTGCTTCAATGGTAAATGTCTCTGCACTGGACGATCGTTTCTAACCACTTGCATGTAATACTTAGATTAAATTTGTACATAAATCTATGATAACAACAACAGTAATCATTTTTATTGTTGACAAAGCTAGGATTTCAAGATAAGCAGTTTGAGTTTAGAAGCTACACTCTTAACCACAAAATTAATCAGATGCCTCCACTAAGAAACACTTAGTAAAAAGAAATTCGGAAAAAAATGGTTTCACATGCAGCATTCTATAGCCCAGGGGCCTCAAAATGTGATCCCCAGGCCAGCAGAATCATCTACACCCGGAAATTTTGGAGAAATTTGTTCCAAGTATTAAAGGCATATAGTTAAAAATCAGCCAATCCCCAAAAGAAAGAAATCCTGCCACTCGCAACAGCCATGGATGGACGTAGAGGGTGTTATGCTCAGTGAAATAAGCCTGGCAGAGAAAGACAAATATCGTATGATTCACTTATAGGTGGAATCTAAAAACAAAACAGAACAAAATGAATGAAACAGCAATACAGTCGCAGATGCTGAGAAGTGACTGGCAGTTACCATGGGGGAAGGGTTGGAGTGCGTGGGTGAAATAGGTGAAGGGGATAAAGAGGCACAAAATCTCAATCAAAATATAAATTAGTCACTGGGAGTACCACACAGAGAATAGTGAATAGTTCTGTAAGGTCTTTCTATGTTGACAGATAGTACTACACTATTATCTAGTGAGAATTTAATAATTTATTTAACTATTGAATCACTATGTTGTATACTTGAAATCAGTATAATATTATATCAACTATGCTTCAGTAAAAAACAATTTAGGAAATCAATCCCCACTCAAAGCATACTGGATCAGAAACTGGAGGGTGGGCTCCAGCAACTGTTTTAATAAGGACCCCCCCAGTAGATCTGGACACCCACTAAAATTAAAGAGCCACTGTCAGGAATACAGAAGAATGTTGGGAAGAACAGACACCTAATCATTAATAAGTAAAGCTCTGGAAAGGACTTCTGTATTCTTGGTTTTTAAATAAGTGTTATTTTCATATAAATATACTTTATATAGCAGCAAATGTAGGTATGTACATGTTTGAATATCGAAATAGGGACCTTTTCCAAAATCATCAAATACTCATTTAAATATGCTTACTTTCCCAGAAAAATAGATGGGAAATTTTAGATAGATAAGCTCTCTAGACACCATAAGACAGAAAACTAAGACAGTTGAACATTATGTACAGATACAACAGACATACCAGAAGTTGAATTAAAATTCTAAAGAAGTGCATATACAGCAACTGAAGCATTTCCCACAACTTCTCTAGCATGACAATAGTTATGTCTCCAGACATATTTCTAAATGCTGCATCCATGCAAAAATACACCAACAAGAAAATTGTTAATTATCTAAGGCAGATGAAATGTCTTCTGCAGAAATGTTACTCAAACTGTGGCAAAAGAAAGCCCAAATTATTTTTCAAATATCATTATTGTACCGCTAATCATCTTTGCTTTACACAAATCAAAGTTTGAATTAACATATTTAATCACAGACTTTTTAATCTATTGATTCCATTCAAAGCAGTACTTTTTGGATCTAAATAAAGAAAACCTTTACATTAGAGGAGTTCTCAGTACTTGAGATAAAAGTTATTTGTGTATAAAATATTCTAGGAAGAATACAGACGAGGCTGAATTGAGAGACCTAAAGCAAAAGTAAAAGGAGAAAAAGCAAAGAACAGATGAAACAGGGGACTTCCCGTGATTCAAGTTCAAATTAAAGAAGAAAGCAGACATGAAATGAAAGGAATGCAGGAAAAAGACAGAGGAGGTCTGAGTGTCACCAAAGAACTCTGACGAGAGAATCATAAAATGAAATGGACTTGGAGAAAATGGAGATTTTAAAACCATCATTATATTTGATTTATATAATCCAGTTTAACTGCCTGTTAGAAAAACATTTGGTGCACATCTAGTTGCGATTTTTTTTTAGCTGTTCTCTTTTTAGAAGATTTGCAACAGAACTGTACGGTTACAATTTCATAACAAAGGTGAATGCATTTATAAACACTTCTCTAGCTCTAAATTCTGAAAAGTTCTTTCTCCTCTTCTGGAAAACAGAAAATTCTGGGATTTTTTTAATAATAAAATTTTTAAATGAAACAATTTTTAAAGCAAATCAAAGGAAGTCCACCTCAGATCCCCAGTGCCATCTTCATTAAATCTTTAGATGACTCCCTTTCATGTCTTGAAGGAATACAACATAATTAAAATATATGTATGTTCATAGAAGTACAAATCACTACACAATGTACTTTCTGGTTCACTAATAAAATAAAAGCATAAGACATTAACAAGCAGTCTCTTATAACTTATGTTTAGGGTTAGACATATTAGAAGATTTTTCATGGTAGAGCCATCTCTTTCCTGGCCTTTATGTAAAGACTACTTTTGTGACCATTACTGGTATTGAAATGTCAATACAACATCCAGATCCATTATTGCTTAAGAGCCTTCAAGTATAAGCAACATTTTATAACAAAATTACAGGCAAATATTACATAAAACACAAATTGCCTTTGATCATTTAATCAAAACTCTCAGTAATTTGTCCATTTCCCCTCTAACTGCCCTAAAGACAAGGCCAATAATAAGTCCCCTTCCTGACACACAGCAGGACTTCCAACAAATGATGGTTGTACCAAATTAAATCCAGGTCCATGAAAACTGCTTTCTTAGTCTTTCTATAATGTATTTATGTGTCACCATGGACTAAATGTTTGTTTCCTCCCAAAACTCGTATGTTAAAATCTAATCTCTAATGTGATGGTCTGAAGAGGTGGGGCCTTTGGGGGGTGACGGGGTCATGAGGATGGAGCCCTGGTGAGTGGGATCAGCGCCCTTAGAAACGAGACCCTGGAGAGCTCTCTCCTGCCCCTCCCACCGCACAGACAAAGCCTCCTACCAGGGCCAGGAAGGAGGCCTCACCAGGTGCCGAACTGGCCCTGATCTTGGACTTCCAGCCGCCAGCACTGTGAGAAATAAATGTTTGCTGTGTGAGCCACCCAGTCTATGGTAATTTTGTTTATAGGAGCCCAAACAGACTTAATGAGTAAGACTTACTTGATTTTACATAATTTAACCATCAGCATATATGATCACTAACACATCTCTCTGTTTTTCAAAAGCTTTGTATTTCAGTTGAAATGAGGCCAGAATATTAAGAAATAAGAGTGGGCAAATTGTTTCTGAAGTACAAGTGTAAACATGACCGCAGATCAGAGTACAAATATCCAAGTAGGAAAAAGATGGCTCACACACAGCAAGATCAGATGTTAGCCTACTTGCATTTTTACCTGTTTTAATGCACATGGTGGGCTGGAAGCAGAGGCCTTTAGTCACAGGCTTCCATTGACAGGGCCCATCTGAACAGAGTCTGGGAGAAAGGCCACCAGCAATGCGTGCCGTGATTCCCCTGCAAAGTGATCCCCCTTATGGGTATGTTGGTCACAAGCATTTACAGTGTCCAAGTCCCTTTGTTCAGAATCCATGTTTACTTAGAAAGTTTTCATTACATTTTCATGTTTCCATTCTTAGTCAATGGGCATCCTGACTTTATAAAAACTAGGCTTTACAAACCGAGTTCATGAGCTGACCCATGTGGCAGCTTTGTTCTCAGGATACGGGCAAGAACAGATGTCTGGCCCTGGTCTGCATCTCCTGATGCCTCCGGCCCAGTCAGGCGCCTTGGAACAAGCAGGGGGCCTGCCCAGGAGGTGCCCTCTTGTGCCCTTTCTTTGAAGCTCCTAAAATAAGTAATCCAACTTCATCACATCACATGGAATTTATGTCTTTTTTACCAGACTGACTCAGAATTTTATGGAAATAAGATTTTCCAAAAGAGGAGGTCACTGAGGCATAGAGACAATCAGGGAATTCTCTGAGCCACCTTTCAGCATTTCGGCAACGTCTTCTCTGCTGGGCCTCGGGCCAGGCAACCAGAGCGCTGCCCTGACCAGTCTGTGCCAATGGGCTGCAGAGTCCAAATGCATGCCTCCCCTGTGGCCCCTTGGCAGCCAGGATGCTGCCAGGGAGTGTCACATGGGCCTGGCAGGCAGAGTGGGTTCTGGGACCCCTGGGAAATGGGGACGTACGGCTGTAGGGTGTCCACTGGCGAGCTGCCCCTTAGAAGGACTTGCTCTGGGCCCTGGCATACCTCACAGCTGCAGTCATGCCCCCTCTGCTGGCCCTGGTGCCTCGCAAGCCCTCACAAATCCCAGAAGAAAGCCCTGCACCCTGCACGTCCTAAGTACCCCTCCCACGTCTCTCCCAGGCCGCTGCACAGATCACTTCGCCGTGCCCACCTCCCCCGCTGATTCAGTGGGTCCTGGGTGAGGCCTGGCCAGGGGACGAACAGCTCCCAGGTGACTGTACTGGATGTTGGGGACCACAGATCGAGACCTTCATTCGAAAGTGTCAGGGCCCCATGCCATCTTAAGCATAAGGCTTACCTGGCTCCCCTGGAGCCCAAATCATCGGAACACCCAAAGTTAATTAGAGATTGTCTTCGCGCTTGGCCAGCCGCCTTTCCTTTGAAACCTGCAAGAGCTCTGCAGGAGAAGGACTGGAGCCTTGCAGGGTTAGGGTTCAGGGTTAGGGTTTCAGCTCTGGAGGCCTGCCGCCTGCTCTGAGAACTCTTTGGAGGTCAGGGCAGGAACTGCCCAGGGCGGCAGGCTAAGCAGGGGCAGTAGAAACAAGGACTCGGCAACCAGAAAGCAGAATGGCATGAGGGGTGTCAGAGCAGAGCAAGCACTTTGGGGGGCCCCAGAGGCAGTCCTGGCACTTTGTGGCCCCGATGGCCTGCAGTACAGGCGCAGCAAGGCACACCCTCACAACCCAGTGCCCACCTTGCTCTGGGATCTGCCGCCCCTTCCAGCACCACTGGCTGCCCAGGAAACCAGTAGGGGCCTGAAGGGTCAGAAAGTTCAACAGGAGGGCCAGAGGGAGACATAAAGTTTGCCCCACTTTCATGACCGTGATAAAAACGTCCTCTGCCCACTCCCCTGCGTGAAGCCCTCCGCTCTGGCAGGCAGAGTTGCTCTGCGATATTAGAGACACATATATACCAACAGAAGAATATTATTCTTACAAAACTAACATACTCTTACCATATAGTCCAGCATTCATGCTCCCTGGTATTTACCCAAAGGAGATGAGAACTTACGTCCACCCAAAAACTTGCACACAGATGCTTAGAGCAGCTTTTTCATAATTGCCAAATCTTGGAAGCAACCAAGATGTCCTTCAGGAGGTGAATGAATAAACCGTGGACCATCCAGGCAATGGAATATCATTCATTGCTAAAGAGATACGTGCTATTAAGCCATGAAAAAACATGGAGGAACCTTAACTAACTTTCACTACGTGTAAGAAGCCAGTGTGAAAAGGTCACACCCTGTCTGATCGCAACTGTATGACAGTCTGGAGAAAGTAAAACCACAGAGACAGCAAGAGATAATGGTTGCCAGGGGTTGTGAGGGGAAGGAAATGAGAGGCTGGCCATGGAGGATGTTAGGGCAGTGAAACTACTCTGGGTGACCCTAAAGTTGTGGCTACAGGTCATTAGACATTTGTCCAGACCCAATGAAAGTCCAACACCAATAGTAACCCCAACAGCAGCTATGGACATGGAGCGATCACGGTGTGTCCATGTAGGTTCAATGAATACAGCACATGTCCCCCTCCATGGGGGGCTGCGGATAACGGGAGGCTGTGTGTTTGTGGGGGTGGGGAGTGTACGGGAAGTCCCTAGACTTCTGCTCAATTTTGCTATGAACCTAAAATTGTTCTTTAAAAAAATTAGTTTATTAAAAGTAGAAAAATTATTCATGGTTGATCTGAAATTCAGTTTTAACGGGTATTCTGTATTTTCATTTGCTAAATCTAGCAATCCTGTTGGAAGAGCAAAGAAATTTTGAATTATCAAAACCATAATGGATATTTTAATGTGTTGGACATGTTTTGAGTCTCCTTCTCCCTCTTAGTAGATGTTTCCCCATTATCTGAGACACCCCTGTTGAGAAGGGCTGATACCCACAACACTGAATTAGTTAATTTGACACCGTTTGGCCCCAATGAACCCCAGAATTCAAAATAATTTTTTTACAGTAATTTCCAGCTTCCTGAACTAATATTCTTTGTTTACATAAGACACTTTATCACAGACTCTTTGTTTTACATGTGTGTCATTTCAGTAATTTCATTAAAACACACAAAATCAGAAACTAGGATTTCAATATTTCAGGGCTCACCAGTAACCTAATGTGACTTCCAAAAATGTTCTCAATAAATGCTTGTTAAATAATTCTTCTCTTGTCTCAGATATTTTTAAAGTAATACAGCTGACCTTTAATGCAACACACTTTCCTTCTATCAATAGGGCTATTTCTTAGAGGATCATTTACATGATATCAGTATAAACTTAATATTTTATTTATTCAAGCAGCAATCTCCACCAGACTTTACAGAGCCAGGATTAGAATCTCTCTATTTCTGAAGTCACCTGTCGACACAATTTTGGTTGAATAATTACATTTAGCAATCTCTAACCCCAGGCAATTCCTAGGCTGAGACTTCAGGTATCAGCACATTACCAAGATAACAATAAAGCTCATAAAACTGAACCTATTATCTGCCAAACACATCTCTGGGTACTTGCATCTTGGAGAAAAGTCTATTATAGAGACACCGACCCACAACACACCCCAGCCAGCCAACTACATACTCACAATATTATTATTGACAGAAAGCATCAACTAAGGCTTGTCATCAAGCATAATCGGCTGATCTGCCTGGGACAGATTTAATTTACTGACATAAAACATTCTCATTTTCTGCTTTCCCAGGTTAGGCAAATGCCTGAGAGGTCACAGGGAAGAAAAATTCCCACCCCAGGGGCTGACTATGGGTCACTGATTATGATCAGATATTGGAAAGACTTTCAAGCTATTTGTAGACTTTCTTCGATATTTTTACTTAGAGGCTTTTCCCAAATCCAAAGCCAAGATAAAAGAGCTCAGCATCACATTCATTTTAAATGACTCTCAGGTTATAATGTGAATCCATGTTCAGTGTGCATTAACTCATGTCCAGACACTAAATCTGGCCCACATCTTGCCTTTGCCCACACTGTGTGAAAATTTCCAGCAAACCCTTGTTGGTGCCAGGGCAGGCAGGGACTGAGCACTGCAGAATTCCTAACAGCTGGCTGGGACTAGGGGAAAACAGAAGCGATTTTAACAAACCAAAGCCAGTCTCTCTTTCACCTCTGGATTCCTGTTTTGGACCCAGCCACTGACTAACCCCCAAGCAAGAGACAAGCAGGGGTTTTATTATTTGTTCTCAGTGAACAGAGAAGCTCTTAGAAGAGTAAATGGCTGTCAAACATGAAGAACAAGTAGCCCAGTTAAGAAGCAGAATTTTCATCTGAAGGGCTTCTGTACATAAAATCTAGAAAATACATAATGCTCTTTAGCAAAATCTGAGAATTCAGAATTCAGACCCTGCAGTATTACCCATATCTTATCAGGCACATCCTTGGGATGATCTATAGCAATGTCTAGCAATAAAAAA
This sequence comes from Manis pentadactyla, assembly GCF_030020395.1. Lineage (NCBI taxonomy): Eukaryota > Metazoa > Chordata > Mammalia > Pholidota > Manidae > Manis > Manis pentadactyla. The sequence goes on along the minus strand of NC_080024.1, from coordinate 151,824,316 downwards.
GTCGGCATCAGGATATACACCTTTGCAATTCCACACTAGTCCAAAATGCACTCAAATACAATAAACGACACTTCTTATCCACAGGGCTCTTTGACGGGAGGGAGCAAATTAGCCACACCATATTCCACGGATGAAATGATCCACTCTCCCTCCCTATGCGATGACATGTAAATATTGTCCTAGGTGAGTGCCTTTGGAGAACATCTATTGGAATATGAAATTCCCACCAGAGGATAAAATACATCATTAAAAATAAATGACAATTCCATAACCACTTTGCAGAAAGAAATCATTCTGTGCTTTGTGGCCCACATGCACACACTTGCTTTTAAATGTGGGTGTCCTATACCCTTGAATAAAATTGAATCTCAGATTCCCCGTCTGGTACACTAAACATTCAGTGCTCACACACCACCTGCTACGGGCGTGAAGTGCCTCCCTGGGACCCTGCCCTTGGTCTGCTCTGGTAAGTGAGGTGTGGGCCTTTTATGAATTCTCTGTGATGAAGTTCAGAGAAAGTGACTCAGAGAACAGGATGGAAGTAAGCATACCTGAAAGGTGGGCTGCCACGTGCAGGGGAGAACGGGAAGCCGGCTGCTCTGGCTGGAGACGTAACTACCCTCAATGAAGCATCAGCAGCCTGCCGCTCTCCCTGTCACCCCTCCGCACATACATGTAAGGCCCCCAACCAGCACCGGCTATCGCGTGTGTCTTGACAGCTGGTGGAACCGAGACGACCTTGGACAAGCGGACCTCAAGTTCCCTGCCCCCGCTGCTCTTGCAGGACTGCCCCCCTGCCCGGTGGGGACGGGTACAGCTGCGGCTCCTCCCTGAGCAGTGGCTCAGTGCCCCGCCGGCCTGTGAAAACATTCAGACAAGCCACCACATCCTCCCACAGGAAGCAGGGGGCACCCCCACCCCTTGTTACTACCGGACTGCCTCCCGCGGACCCTCCTGGCTCCTCTGCTCCTGAGTGCACCCCGCTGTGGCCCAGTATGGCCTGGGGTGTCCTCCCCTGGGCTGTGGCTCCTCAGCTGCTGTCAATCCCACCTGCCCAGTGTCCAGGGACGTGTGTCCAGCCATCCCCATTCCCTAGGGGGCAACTCTCTCCCTCACCAACCAGATGAACAGCAGGTGGTTGAGACGACGCCCTCCACAACCCGTGAATTCCCCCCAATCCCATCAAGCATTCTGCAGGTGAAATCTGAGTTGTTGTGGCCTCCCAGACGGAGCAGGGCTAATTCAGGGGCAGCCGCCCCTCGTGCCATGCCACAGGACGGGCTCTGGTCCTCTGTTGCTCACCAAAATACAAGGGTAAGAGTGATTATATATCAAGTCTTTTCTTCTTCTTGAGTGACAATTTCTCTGTAGACACAATTCAGGGAAGAAACATTTTTCCTCTGATTACAAGAGTTCCAGGCAAAGGTCCTCTTCCCGGTAATCCCACACTGAACTGTGAGCCATAGACGCTCCATGATTTAAAGACATATTTACAAGGATCTCCAGCAATCCATGATATATCACATCACATGCCAGTCCATCCCCATACCCCAACCACATGCACTTCTATAAGCAGAGACATGACAGCAACCCCCAGGCTGTCTCGGGAACACGGCGTCCTCCCAACAGCAGGATTCACAGCACAGCTGGAAATATGCGTCCAGCTGATGCACCCACTGGCTCAGTCCACGGGCAGGTGCAGCCACACGACAGGCCAGTGGCAGGCACTCTGTGCCTAAGACCACCAGACCTTCCAGGACCTGAGAAGACGATACACAGACAACTGAAATCATTTACAGCGGCCCTTGGAAAAATCTGTCACTTACCAGCACTTACCAAAATGAATGTTAATGTAGCTGCTATAAAAGTTCTTTCTTTCTACTTCTGTTATGCAAACAGTTATGGTAGGCCTACTATTTAGCAAATGTGGCCCCAGATCCTAAGGCTAGAGTTGGTGAGTTTCAGCTCTCCTGTTGCCTTGGCTGACGGTAGCAGGGGACCCAGGGAAGCAGCAGTTAAAATGCCATGGGACGCAGAGGTGGCTGGACAGACTGTGGTGGGTATCACTGAGCACTAAAGAGAAAGGAGCCATCAAGACACAAAAAGACATGGAGGAGCCTTCAATGCATTTCTCTAAGTGAAAGCAGCCAGTCTGAAAAGACTACATTACACACTGTATGATTCCAACTGCATGTCTTTCTGGAAAAAGCAAAGTTACGGAGACACTAAGAAGATTACTGGTTGCCTGGAGCCTGGGGGGAGGGACAAGTGACAGACCTGGGATCCTTCTGGCCTTGAAACAGTCCTGTGGGATGCTGTAATGGTGGGTACACAGCATTATGCATTCATCAAAACTCATAACATGTACAACACAAAGAGCAAACCTTAATATAAACTATGGAAATTCACATTGATGTATCAACACCAGCTCATATTAACATGTAACAAAGAGACCACACCATAGTACAAGGGGGAATTTTGCAGAGGAGAAGAATATCTGGGAAATCTCTATAGTATTTGCTCAACTCTTCTGTAAACCTAAAACTGTTCTAAAAAAACACTATTAACATAAAATTTTTAAATTGTATAGGAAAGACCAATTTTAGCAGCAATTCTGATGCTGAACAATAACAATGACTATTCAGTGTTTTACAGACATAGTGGCACTTAGTCTTCACAATGACGTCATTATTCCCATTTTCCAGCTGATAAAACTGAGGCAGTGAAGTTGAATTGTTTGCCTAAATTTACAAAGTTTGGTATTGGCCAGCCCAGGTCTGCTTGACTCCAGAACTTAGGCTTTAACAACAAGTTATTTATTGCTTTTTCCCTACTGATTGCCACATAAACGTTGAGAAAGGTGGACCTGCCCTGGGGGTGGCAGGAGGGGGGGTCCTTGAGTTTTTACTGTGTTGGGGGCACTAATGATATGTAGACAATAAAAGACTGGACGCCTGGCCCACTGATGGAGTCCGCACCCATTGGGCCCCAGGACAAAATAGATCAGGCCCGAGCTGAACATTTATAGGTAATAGGAAGCGATGGCTCTTCAATACTGAATCCGTTACCAGTCATTGTTTTTCTGGACAAAGACAGAAAAGGTTTTCCTAAGATAACAATAATTTACAAGTAATAATCACTTGAGATAAATGACCATACAAATGTAATGGCTCAAAGCTAATCTTTGAACCATCAAACTATGATACCCCCAAGGCTGACATTAGTCTTCCCAGTACAGCCTGTACGGATGTTCCACTTGTACAGAGTGAACAATATTCCCCTAGTCTCACCAACCCAAAATGAAATGTAAGATGCCAAACACCTAGTGGTACCGAAGGATTCTATCTGCACAGAGATACTAGGCCACAGGATTACCCCAGGCACCCAGGGGTCACCCACTACAAACACATTAATTTGCCTTCCAATTTTAAAAGACAAACCATGATTTAATCCAAAGTAGTGGTTTAACCTGTATCTAAATCTCAACATACTGCATAACTGCTACTTGGTTTTAATCAAAATTAAAATTACTTCCCTTAACATGTTCCCCCATTATATTTAATAGTCTGAGTTAGGCCATACCTTACTTACATAACCAACCTTCTGTTATGCCAAGCAATAAGCCTAAGTAAAATACTAGTTAAACTGAACACAATTAAAGCATCCCAGAATATCTTTTTGAGTCCACACAATACCTATTAGAGTAGGAACTTGTTACAAACTATCATTAAACATGTCTGGTAAACTAGTAAGAAATCATTGGATCATAGCTTACAGATCTGGGGACAGGGGATCTTACAAATAAAATCTTTCTTGAATGTTTTCCTACTCTGAGTTTTGGGGAGCTTTCAACAGTGTTTATATGTTTGGGGCCTTGATCCCTGGAGGCTGTATTTACTCTGCAAACGTGGTGGGATCCGTATTTACATCAGATAGATGAGCTTTGGCAAATCAAGTGAGTGGTATTTCATGGGGCCAGTTCAGTTTGCTCCTTAAATGAAAAACACAAATGCTTCATGTTGACTTAAAGGGCCATCCGTGCCAACAAAGGATTTCCACTTTGCCAAGTTTAACCAAGTGCAAGTGGGTTTAAACACATAAGAACTTTAAAAAATTTGAATGGGAAGATGGAGGGGAGAACACTATGCTCTTAAAGATGTTTGGCAGTCCTCAGTTCATAGGGAAAAATTAATTAAAATACCTACGTAAACAGACATGAAAAGAATTTGTGCAGAACCACAACATTTTGATACTGTTCAAACAATATCTATCTCAATGTTTAAAAGAATGTATTACAGTAGGAATTGGTTTTTCATCTTTAGCTTAAGGTTGAGAATTAAACCACATAACGAAACCAAAACTGTTTTCAGAGAGAATTAAAAGGATGCTAATTTATACAGGAAATTAATGTTATCACATTACCTTCTTGTAATAACAAAGCTACATTCATAACCATGTAGATGTGGATGTACATACATTTTTTTCTCTTTATTAACAAATAAGGAGAATTTTACCACTTATCTAATTTCCTTCTTCACACTCTTTTAATTTCTGGCATATTATTTTTTTGTCTGGAACAGTAGCAAAGCACTTACAAACACACCTAAGTTAACCTGTAATACATCTTTCTGGAGCATTTGAGTATTTGAGCAACCTGTGAGGCGAGCTGTCAGTATGCAGCGCCCTCTGCTGGCCTACTTATTAAACACTGCGATAAAATTCCTAAATAGCATTAATGTTATGCACAATGTGAAGAGAAAGAGTATTGTTTTGGAATTAGAGAAAGAAATCCAGAGAGTCACTCTACACTGCTGTAATTCCTTTCTTAAACATTTACCTTTACTGAACAGAACAAATGGAAAGCTACTTTGTACGAAGAAGTATCTATTGCAAAAAAAAAAAAAAAAAAGTGTATTCAGAGAATTAAACTTCTTATTCCTGCTTCAAGTCCCAGGCCAAAAGCTACCCGAGCCATTAACCCCTTTCTCAATTTATCTGTGCTTCCTCGATGTCCTCACAGCCTCTCCAAGGCTGCCTTCGCCATGTGTACCGTAGCCTTTCAGCTTGTATATTCCCCGTTGGAGCTGTGATAATCCACGGCAGGGACACGTATTGCTCATCTTTGAAACCTTGACCAGTATAAACATTCGATAAGTGTCTCTCCGGCTTTTTCAAAAGCTGTGGACTTGACCATCGGATGAGAGTGAGCAATACTGCATTAAGCCTCCTGGTGATGGATTTAGAAAGTTGTCCCAGGCTCCAGAAGGGTACTATGATTTTTTATCACAAGAGGTGATGAAGAGCAGAATATGTGGAATATTCCAAACTTCTAATTGTATATTCATTAGTTTTAGAAAAGAAAAAAGGTACGACATTGTGCTAAGACTTAGATGAATTCCTGTTCCCGTTTGGGTTCCAGGCCAGATTCTTTGGTCCAGAGGCCAAGGAGGAGGAGGAAGGAAGAGAATGAACCCTTCTGGGACAAGGTGGGGCAGACCCTTGCAGGAGGCAGAGGCCGGCCTCTGTGACTCAGGCAAGGGAAGGCTGGCCTCTGACTCAGGGAAGAGAGCACCCTGGGCTCCTCTTTAGGGCTCAGACGGACTCAGTTCTATCTGGAATAAACTAGCCACACTAATAAAGCCTCGAAGCACTCCGAGGTCCATTGCAGGGTTATTCACAGTGGCCAAGACATGGAAACAGCCTGTGCCCATGGATGGAGGAGTGAATAAAGAAAACGTGCTGTACACATACAATGGAATATGACTCAGCCACACAAAGGAAGGAGATCCTGCCAGTCACAGCATGGACAGACCCTGAGGGCAATATGCTTGGTGAAATAAGTCAGACAAAGACGTATAATACCATATGATCACACATACATGCAGACTCCAAAACAAATAAATAACAGGCTCACAGATAGAAACAACAGGTCTGTGGTTGCCAGTCATGAGTGGGTGAAATGGGTTGAAGGGGGTCAAAAGGTACAAATTTCCAGTTATAAAATAACTCATGGGAAGTAATGTACAGCATGGAGACTATAGATATACTATACTGCATATTTGAAGGTTGCTAAGTGTGTGAATCTTAAAAGTTCTCATCACAAGAAAAAAATTGGTTATTATGTATAGTAACGGATGTTAACTAGACTTACTGTGGCTATCATTTCACAATCTGAAACTAATATAATATTCTATGTCAATGATAACTCAAAAAATTTTCAACAAAATTTGCAAATTAAAAAAATATTAGTTTGTTGAAAAAGGAATAAGTTTTGAGACATAACTTTAAAAATGAATGTTATTATGGGCAGAGGATCTGAACAGACACTTCTTCAAAGAAGAACTTCAGATGGCCAACAGGCACATGAAAAGATGTTCCACATCGCTAATCATTGGAGAGGTGGAGATTGGAACTGCAATGAGATGTCACCTCACACCAGTTGGGATGGCCAACATCCAAAAGACAAACAACAACAAATGCTGGCGAGGATGTGGAGAAAGGGGAACCCTCCTACACTGCTGGTGGGAATGTAAACTAGTTCAACCATTGTGGAAAGCAGTACGGAGGTTCCTCAAAAAACTCAAAATAGAAATACCATTTGACCCAGGAATTCCACTCCTAAGAATTTACCCTAAGAATGCAGGATCCCACTTTCAAAAAGACATGTGCACCCCTATGTTTGTGGCAGCACTATTTATAATAGCCTAGATATGGAAGCAACCTAAGTGTCCATCAGTAGATGAATGGATAAAGAAGATGTGGTACATCTACATAATGGAATATTATTCAGCCATAAGAAGAAAACAAATCCTACCATTTGCAACAACATGGATGGAGCTAGAGGGTATTATGCTCAGTGAAATAAGCCAGACAGAGAAAGATAAATACCAAATGATTTTACTCATCTGTGGAGCATAAGAACAAAGTAAAAACTGAAGGAACAAAACAGCAGCAGACTCACAGAACCCAAGAATGGACTAACAGTTACCAAAGGGAAAGGGACTGGGGAGGATGGGTGGGAAGGGAGGGATAAGGAGAATAAGGGGCATTACCATTAGCACACATATATGTAGGGTGGTGGGGGGCACAGGGAAGGCAGCATAGCACAGAGAAGACAAGTAGTGACTCCACAACATCTTACTATGCTGATGGACAGTGACTGTAAAGGGGTATGTGGTGGGGACTCGATAATGGGGAGAATCTAGTAACCACAGTGTTGCTCATGTGATTGTATATTAATGATACCATAATAAAAAATAAATAAATAAAATAAATGTTATTCAAAATATAAAAATAAATACAGTTGACCCTTGAACAACATAGGTTTGAACTGCATGGGTCTACTTAAGCACTGATTTTTTTTTTTCAATAAATATATTGGAAATTATTTTGGAGATTCACAATGATTTGAAAAAACATTTTTTTATCTAGCTATTTTTATTGTAAAAATACAATACATACTACAAATAACATATATAATATGTGTTAATGGACTGTTTTATGTTATGAGTAAGGTTTCTGGTCAACAGCAGGCTACCAGTAGTTAAGAGTTGGGGGCATCAAAAGTTACACATTTTCGAGTGTGTGGGGGGTTTGGCACCCCTAATAGAGTTTTTCAAGGGTCAGCTATAAGCCCTCAACACTCACACCCTGTAAAGTGCTGTAGGAACACTGGGAAAACAGAAAGGCAAACCAAATCTTTGTTGACATGACTAGTTAAACAATATACCAGAGGGTCTTCCAAGAAAGAAACAAAACTTAGAAATTCTAAAGATAAAATTCTGTGGTTTGACTATATAAAACAGCAAGTTTTTACTGTGCAAAACAATTACCTAAATGTCAAAACACAAATGACAAACTGGGAAAGTTTGTACAATGTATATGAAAAGGCTAAAGTCCTTACTATTTAAAAAGTGTTTATGCAAACCAGTAAGAAAAATACCAGCCATCTAATGAGACCCATGTGTGATTTCAGACAGAAAGGAAATAGATTTTCTTTAAGCATTTGTAAATACACTCAACCTCACTAATGATTAGTGAAATGCAAATAAGTTACATATTTAATCTAACCACTATCAAGTTGCTAAAAATAAAACTATTTTGTGATCTTTGTGTATTAAAGCAGGTATGGACAAACCGTCTAAATATATTGTTGGCAAGAAAGTACATTTCTACAACTTTTACAGAGGACAGTTTGGCAATATTTATCACAATCTTACAAATATGTCCACACATAACTAGGCATTTATCCTACGCATCTAGTTGCTCTGGTACAAAGATATTCATTGTGTCATCAGTTGTAATAGCAAAAAAAACTGGAAAACAACCTAAATGTGTATCAGAGAAGGTTGAATAAATAAATCTTGGTACGTCCATACAATACAATTCCATACCAACACTGGGACTGAGAGTAGAATTACATATACTGATCTGGAAAGATTTATGTGGCACTGTTCACTAGGAAAAAAATGTGCAGAATAAAGAATACCATACACCCCATTTTCTGTTTGAAAAACAGATATCCAGGCTGGTTTATCAACAGCAGGGCCCTGAAGGGTATGGGTGCCCTTGGGAAGCAGGGCTGGGAGGATAGAGCGGGACAGACAGGTTCCACTCTTGAGTATATATGCTCTGGTACCACTTGGTCATTTTTGACCATATTTTTACTCTTTCAGAAAACAAACTTTAAAAACTATATTAAAAAATTAAAAGGAGCTATCTCCCGCAACTCCACATCAACAGTGTGCACTGCAGATGCACAGTACCAGGGGGTCGATCGCTTGAGCTTCTCATTGGTGCAATGTGGGAAATGTGGGGAGGGGGTCGGGGGGGCGTGGGCAGCAAGACCGAGGAGACCCTGCTTCGGGGAAGGGCCCCGGGGTTCTTTGGGAGTGCGCGCGGAAGCAGGACCCCGGGCGCGCTCTCAGCCCGCGAGGCCCTGCGCAGGAGGGCAGCCCTCCCGGGAGACCCCAGGACGCAGGGCCGGCGGCGCTTGGGGGGCCTCTAAGTGCCGCCCAGGAAACCCGCTGCGGGGCGCCGTCCTCGGCTGCGGCAGGCTGGCTCCCCGCGCTCGGCCAACGCCAGTTCCACGGACAGGGAGGACTGCGCGGCTCCGGAAGGGCGGGAAGGCGCGCAGAGGGGGGCTGGGGTGGCCCCGCGTGGCCCCGAAGGATGGTGAGAAGCAGTCTCGTGTGGATGGACACCTTTGACCATCAGGCGCACGTTTTTCAAAGAGCATCTCCATCCGGGCAAAACGCAAAATCTGATGGGCTGCAAAGTTCATGGGACTGAGACACTATTTACAAATGACTTAAGAGAACCAAACCGTGCTGACAAGATAGGAATATATATGTATGATGTCTGATGAGTTTATCAACTGTCTTCAGACTTTTTGATTATGGGCCCCTATCCATAAAATAATTTTGGAGTGTGTACCTGCATTCTCTATGTGGTCACACACACTTGATGCTGTATTTGATGTTATGCACATTATAAAATGGACACAAAAAACAGAAATGTTTAAGATGAACTATAAAAATACATTGCCATTTTACCATTCTCATCGCACACCATTTGGAAACCACGTGTAGCAGGTGTACACAACGCTTCCCGCACTTCCGCATCCATATACCACCTGTGGGGTTTGGTGCATCTAGGGACCACTAATGTTAGTGACATTTTTAAGAAAAGTTGTAACAACTTTTTAAAATAAATCAACGTTAGATGGGAAATGATGCCTCTTCCCCTCCATTGAGAAGAATGATACCCAGCTCAGTAGGTGACGGCCTGAATCACAGGACGGTTGGTGCGTCTGCATTTAATAAATAGAACCTTCATGATCCTCTGGACAGACTGTCTGGTCACTATCACCCAGCTCTATACATTTCAGCTGGATCATGGATTCAGAAATTGTGAAGAAATTCTTAGTACAAATCACTTACAGGACTGGAGAGATGCTAAATTGAAAGCATCGCCTACTCAAAAGCTGGAAGTTTGAATATAAACTTAGGAAATCACAGAAATAGATTCCTAATCCTCCCTCTGATGGATTTGGCCCCGGAAAGTATTTCTACATGTTCTGTGGCGGCATCAGGATGTGGCTTATAAATATTCCCAATAAGACCTTACTGATTTCTTTCTCTGAGTAGTGGAGGAAATCTCAAGGATTGGGAAGGAGTCAAGCTCTCAGCGGCCATGTTATTTGTGCACCAGAGTTTGGTCTCTGTAATAAATCCTAATATTATATTCTCAACAGTAAAAACTGTGATCGATCAGTCAAAGGTGATAGATTCAGGCCAGCCCAGAAGTCAATCTATCCTTAAACCACCTGATACCACAGAATTATCTTTACTGGCTTTATAAATAACACGAAGAAAAGTTTTTGCCTTGGTGAAAATTTATGTGAAAAACTTTCCCATTAGGAGGCAATGTATTCGGGTATTTTTAAAAATGCAGTTCGATAGCCTGTTTCTTCACTTAAAATATTGTAAAGAAAAAACACTCAATGGATATGATTTCATCTCATGCACCATTTTCAGTATACCCTTCAAGAACAGATCAAAATTGACGAATCCTGTATGGCCCACTAACTTTTCTCTTTGAATAAAGGTTGACCTGTGGGTGTAGTCTCTTTTTTATATCAAAATGCTCACTGCGCACATTTCTATTGCCTTAAAAATACTAATCTTACTGATGCTGTTTCCAGGCTCTATCAGAGCTCACAAAGCAACTGTGGACCAAATATTCCTGTACTATGTGTTTTCAGGAAAAAGAAAAGAAAATTATCCAGTGTCGTCCCTTATCTCCATCTATGCAGCACATGCCAAGAGCTGTTCTGTAACTGGCATTTCAAGTCAAGGGTTTTGCCCAGACATAAAGCAGGTATCTACAAACACACATACAGTCCTCAACTTTCTGCAACGTTGGTCCCTGGCATAATGCAACCCTCCAACGCTGGTTGGAATGTTCGACAATGGAATCTTGCCAATAGTTTGATTGCTTTGCTCTCTGACAAAATGTGTCAAATTTTACAGCTAGTTTTACAAGCATTTTGGTAATCAAATGTATAAATTACATCCTTTTTTCTCTAAGGGATTCATCTTTCCATGATCTCTTTGTAGCTTTGATCTCTTCTCCACCGTTAGTAAAAAAAAAAAAAAAAAAAAAATCCATTTAAAGTTGAAAGTCCATTAAATTAGTTTATGAAAAAGGTTATGGTATTGTGTTTTAAAATGACTCAAAGCTTTGCTGAGCTAATACCATCAACTGTTATTTAGGCATTTGCCTTGCCATATTTATTAGAGAACCTTATTTAGCACCTTATTTATCTTTGCAATACATAAGCATTTACCGCAATACCATATACATAGAATCTCAATAAATGTTCATTGAATCCATGAATTGATTGCCTATGATTGTAAACTAATTAAGCATTAAAAAATATTTTTGATACTGAAAAAAGTGAAAATAAGGATGTAACAAGAGGTCTTCTGGGGTGAAAGAGGACACTGTGTGTACAGTGATGATGCATTTCCTCCCTCACTCAGTCATAATGTAAGGCTCACATGGAGTGCATCCCTCTCGTTCTACCACTTACTGGTTGGTGACCTTGGGTAGATCCTGTCTCATTTTAGCCTAGACTGTTCTCCTGCCAGGAATGCTCACCCCAGCCCACCCACCAGCTTTCAGGACAAGCCTCTCATCTGCCTAGAAAAAAAAAACAACTGAAAATAGTTGAAACTCAAGGAAGAATCAGTGCCACAAATGCAAGGGAAAAGAATTTTTAAGAGTATTAGGCAGATAGAAGACTTTATTTTATGATATATTATGATATTTACCAGCCACCAAATTTGACTCCATCAATCCTGGTATCTTGATGTGGGTGACAGTTACATGAGTGTCAAAACACAGACAGACACACACACACAATCATTGTCTCCTTAGCCCCGATTAGTGTGTCTATGGGCAAGTTTCTCCTGAATCCTCTTTAAATTTGTCTTGGGGATGCCAAAGGCCGTGCAGATATTCTTCCACCACCTGGTGCCTGCTTCCTTTGCCCCATCATTTTGACCCCCAACAATATCCAGAATAGTTGCATCCCTGTATGGGGAGCATACTGCCTGCCAGGAGAGAGAACATTTGATCCTGAGTAGTCCCAGGACGTTGGCAATTTCACTGTCCCTGTTTCAGGGATGGGAAACTGGGGCTTAAGGAGGTCGCATAATTTACCCAGGCCTTCCAGTAAAAGTGCACAGAGAAGCATCAGGATTTGGAACCACATCTATCTGCTTCCGAATTCAGAATCTGAACCATGAGTCTGTCCTGCCAGCAGCCCCTCAGAATCCACCTAGAACCCCGCCTCTGGTCCAGCCCCTCCTCCCCGCGGCCTCCCCTCTCCCCCACTGCCTCCATGATTGACGACCACATACTTCAAGCTGCAGGGTCCTGAACGTCTATAGTTAGAATCTTTGTAAGACTATTCCCTAAATTGACAATATCCTTTTTCATCCAGAGGCTTATTCCAAAAATAATAGACACTTTGGGCAATGACATTCTTTTTCTCTCTCTAGATATTAACATCTTAAATATCAGTGATGATTGCAAGTTAAGATGATAAAGAGAACAGATGCCCGGTGCCCAAAACTTCTGCCTGTGGTGAAATGCATAAGCTGAATGATGATTAGTAAATAAGGAAGCCACATTAAAGCAAATAGGGCTAATAAAATGTTGATGAGCTCCCTTCCTCCAAAGGTTAATAGCCGGTGTTAATAATACTTCCAAGCTGGTGTTTCAATGGTACCTCCAAGTTGTAAACAAAAAACTTACTTCCCAAACTCTTGATATTGTTCCTCAACTGGGATCGCTCCTTAAATTAGTGCTGCCTCATTACCGCTAATGGCAACAAGAAACGTTTACATTAATCACGGACATAAGCTGATCAGGGAATGAATTTCTCCTAAATCGTCTTGCTTACAAAAGATGATCTCCCTATGAAAATTATAATTCTATAGAATTATGAGCTGTATTTTTTTTTTTAAGAGAGCATCAGTTCTTCTCCAGGACATTTGTGTCTTGGTATTGAATAAATAACTAGATCAATCCTATATTAATCCTGAGAGCTGTAATCCTCTTTTTAGTTTCAAATCCACACCGTGCAATGTGAGCATTTGAATACCCATTCCCTCTTCTGTTTGCCAAAGTTTCACATACCAAAATGATTTTTTTCTTAAGATCACTTTTCCCCAGATCCCTAAGTCTCCTGAATCAGTCCGAAAAGAGAGAATTGGCTCTCCGAGTGGGGCCCAGCCCTGCTCATGGCGGCTGCTGTCAGGAAGCCTCCCGCCCCGCACGGTGGCTGGCGAGTCCCAGCGGCCATGGCTGCTGCCGGTGCTGGGTCTGAGCAGAAGCCTTTGCTCCCTCCCGAGCAGGAGTCTCCTGATTGGCTCGTCTACTGGGACTGCCGGCAGGCGTCTGCTGCAGATAAGGGGTCTCAAAGTGCCGTCACAGGGAGGGGACTGGCCGAGGCTGTCCCCGCATAATGGACCCTGAGTCTGGGAATTCACTACTTTGACTCTGGACTGCGGGCAAGCTTGACCCTCCCTCATTCAGGTCTGTAACTGAGTCAAGTCTTGCAATTATACCTGGCGCCATGCCGAACCCCATCTGTATCTTACAGCTGGACGTAAATAAGGGAAGTCGATTCCTTTGCCCTCTGCAGGACCTCTTGCCAAACTGGCCAGTCCTTCACTATCACCAGCTCTTACAATATTATATTTATAATTATCATCAAGAGAAAACTATTTCAGAGATCCTATTCTGTGCAGGGTGGTATTCTCTGATTTCCCAAAGACCACGGCTGAACAGACCTTCTAGCTGAGGGAGTCCTCAGTCAGGCACACACAGATGTTGGTGGCCATAGACTCCACTGGAGAGAAAAGGAAACGATTGTTTCATTCTCTATCACTTAGACCAAATTTCAACAACGATTCTTAAGGAAAATGAGAGAAAATGTCTCAGTCAGTAAAATAGATGTTAAATAATTGTCCATGCACATAGCATACACACTAATGTATAAAATCTTAGTTTTGAAATTTAGATCCTTTTACTTGATTTTGACTCTTAAAGAACCAATAGTCATTCTTTGCAGAAATACTAGGGAATGATTGACAATGAGATGCTTCTGCCCGGTTTGAAAGCTTTTAGGAAGCGTCCTTTCCGTCACATCCAGGAGGGCTCATCAGCCACAGCAAACCATGTCCAGAAGGAGCACGTTCACCCCCTCCCTGTCCAAACCCAAACAGTTGTAAAAGTGTGACTGCATGTCTGACCATTTGCAAAAGCTCTACCTCTTTCCTGCTGCAGGTGGACCTCACAAGCCTTGGAAGAATGTGCAATCAGCTGCATTTGTGCCGTACCCAAAGCCCTCAGAGGGCTATCCTGTATCGGGGATCCAGAAACCCCTCTTTGCCCACTGACCCCCACTGTGGGGCCTGCTGGAGTCACGCCTGGGAGACCCCCTCCACTAGGAGCCTGACTGCCCAGCAACAAGCTCAGGACACTCCCGTCTGGGCGAGGAAGGCGGTGGGGCTGCACCCTACCGTGGCCCACTGGAGCAGAGACTGCAAGATCCTGACTTGGAGTCTGGAATTGGCATGAGTTGTGGTTAACCCCCTAAAGAGGCCAACAGCCACCCAGCAACCACCTCCCCTCCCAATCCTAATTCGCCGTCCCTTTCGATGATCTACTTCTTCCTAACCTACACCCTTTGACATTTGACCTTAACTGCCTGCCTTCTCCTTACGCCTCTCCACCTGGGCTCAGCACCCTCCCTCACCTTCAGGTTATGGCCTCGGAAATGGGAGATGCCACATGTCATCCTGACACGGCCCAGAGGACCAGCGTCAGAGCTGCAGGCGGGTCCCTGCCCCCCCACCAGCTGATGCGGTCCCTGGGGAAAGACTGTCTCTCTGGGCTGCAGGGGGTTTCCTTCTGGTTGGTTGTATGCTTGCTTGTGTTCTAAGAAAACCTCATGCTAACGGGAGGCATGTGAATATCAAAAGTCTGTAAATAAGAAAAGGAGGCATTCTGCAAGGGGTGCTCCTGATTACATTTTGTATTTTAACATTGGTGATCCTTAATTTTTGTTTAGAACAGTGGTTCTCAGTCTTCGTTGTATAACAGAGTCACTTGGGAAGTGTTTAAAATTCCTGATGCCCTGGCCACATGCCAGACCAATTAGGTCAGAATTGCTCAGGATGAGACACAGGCAGGACAGTTCCCACAGCCCCCCAGTGATCCTAACGTGCAGCCAAGGTTAAGAGCTGCTAGTTCAGAAAAAACTTCCTTAACTAGTTTTTAATCCTTCTGATTTCAGCAACTTTACATATGCTGCAATACATTTTCTTTACATAACAATTACAATAACAATAATAACTAGTACCCTTTACTAAGAGTTTGCCCTGCCAGAAGCATTAGATACACACAGGTTAAGGATGACTAATCAAAATGAAATAAAATATGCACATTAGAAAAACTGATGGGATTTCATGTTTGTAAATATCTACAGACTGACATATTTCAATATGCACAGAAAATGTTTGGAAGGATAAACATCAAACTTTTAAAGATGACCCCATCTGGGTATGGAATGAGATAAGAAAAAATGGCCTTGTATTAATTTTTTAAAATATTCTTCATCTTTAAAATTATTATAAGGAGCACATATCTTGAAATTTGAAAATCCAAAATCAATAAGGAGAATTTCTTCTCAGTTGGGAATTCTGAGTTAGGAGGGGAGACTTGGGGTCTGTAAGCCAGGGCTTATCCAGTGACAAAATATGGACAACAGGGGCGATAAAAGAAATAATCTCTTGGAAGAGTAAGACTCTAGCAGATCAATGTACATAGGCAACAGAAAAATCACCTTTTACAGGTCGCCAAATCCATCAGTTGAAAATAAGAAAGGGAATTACTTATGGTTACACAGGAGAACCAAGTGAAGTTAAAGGTCAGAATGTTAACTCTGTAAAAGGTTTTTGCTCAGGCAGAAAGGTGACAGGTAGGGAAGGAAAACAGGTTGGCTAAGGGGGAAGGCAGCCCAGGGATGTGAGAATGAAACACCACAGAGGGCTGGCGACAAGTCTGAGGGCACAGCAGGGTCTGGCACAATTCTAGAAACTGGGAGGAAGATGAGGAGACAAAGATTTTCATCCATGGAGACGGGAGAGATGAGAAGGTGTCATGAGCCTGTTTATCACCCACACTCAGGAGCCAGGCGGATGGGCTGCTCTCATCTGGGAGGTGCAGCCCTGCACAGCGGGACACGCTCAGAGAAGAGGCATGAGAAGATTATGGTTCCCCTTCTGTTTTACAATAAGGCAAATTAACACATCCATCACCTCACCTAGTTACATGTGTGTGTGGTGAGAGCACTTGTGTCTATTAGCAAGTGTCCCGAATATATACCATCTCACGCACTGTACGTCTGTGACAACGTGGATGAACTTGGAGACTGTGCTAAGTGAAGTAAGCCAGACACAGAAGGGCAAACACCTCATGATCTCACTTATCTGTAGAATCTAAGAAAGTCTAATTCATAGACTCGGGGAGCAGCAGGGTGGTTCCCAGGGGCACGAAGGTGGGGCAGCAGGGCCATGTCGTTCTGAGGGCACAACGTGGCGGCCCCGTGAGAGGAACCGGAGCCCAGGCTCCTTGTGGAGGGCTGGGAGGGAGGTGGAAGGACCCGGATCCCCCACAGTGGAGTCTGGCAGTGCCTGGGGAAGCCAGAAGCTGGGAGCACTGACCGAAGAGGTTGGGCTACAGGGCAGAAGGACCACAGGACCCTGTCCCCACCCTGAGAGGCCCAGGCCTGACTGGCAGAAAGAAAACAAGAAGCCGTCATGGTGGGGCTTTAAATGCCGAGTCTGCACGTGATCAAATGTACCCACACCTCCCCAAAAGCCAGGGTGGAAGCCACTGACGGATCCCTCACCTTTTGTAGCCCCAAGCTATGGGATGTCCAGAGAGGGGTGAAGGGCCTCCAAGGGCCGGACCCCCAGAAGCTGGGGGCAGCTGAGACCCTAGGTGCAGGGCAGTCTGGCAGGGCACAGGGCAGTGTTCTCAAAGGGAAGTTCACTTCTACCTGCCTTACAACACCTCAATGCTGGTTAAAAACACCAGTTCCTACTAAACCAGAAGGTCAAGGGAACAGAGCCAGGAATACAAACATCCAGGTGATGTGTAAGTCCAGAGAGAGGAAATCCTGGGGCAAAATACCTCTAAAACTGAAATCAGTCAAAGGGAGAAATAAAGTTTAAAACCTGTTTATTGCTTACTAACTACAGTTTAGGGCCATTTCTCTTTCCTGCTCCAGCAGAAGCAAGCTAGCCCTCCCCTTAACCTCTCAGGTTCAGATAAGCCCTGGGTCTCCCAGGTAATTACCCACTGATATGGATATGAACTCTGTTACTCACCCCTGAGGAACACCTGCTGGTATGCAGATGCACTAAAGCCAGGAGAGATATTCTGGAAATATTACAATTTGCCTACATAATGTTACCACCCTCCCTTGGCACAGCTGAAATAGTGGGGACTGAAATGAGCTGTACCAGACGGACCGGCACGAGATGCCTCTCAGCCTCGTAGAGCTCGGGGGACTCCGGCAAGTCACTTAACATTCCCAAGTCTCAGGCCTGATGCCTTCACCATTGTAGCCACTAGCTCAGAGCAGTCCTCATAAACTGGTAAGTGGTAATAAGTGGTCAAATAACTCCATTTGTGACAGTGCGACAAAGCGGAAGAGGCCTGTCCCCTCCCCATTCACACAATCTGTCCAGTGGCACTGACAGCCCCAAATTTTCTGATCCACTTTGGTGTTCTGCTCTGATTCTTCTGACTTCTAGAGCACTTAGCGGGTTGCTAACATCTTCATGGAGATTATTTTGAAAAGTCACACTGGTGTAAAGATCCAAAGACATCTTGTTCTCATGGGGGAGAAGCAATATTGAATCAATAGAAGACATTCTCAGCCTAGTCTCAATCGAGGCATTGTTCCCTCCTAAACCGCCTCAAGCCGAACACCCTGAATAATGCCTACAGCATCTCCTACGTTGTACGCCAGCACACGGACAAGAAGCCCTCACTTCACTAATGAACCATTTACTTATACTGGGAAAAATCTCTAATTTGTAGTTAATGTATTCTGGTAAATGTATAGATTAAATAACTTCTTTTTAAGCATTTGAGGAAAATTATAAGACATTGCAGAAACTCTTAGAAATTTTTTTTAAATGCGTAAGCTAGACTCAGACTATGAGAATTAGAAGTTAACACTCAGGATGTAGGAAATGGATGTTTTCCTATGCACTGACCTGGAGAAGGATGCACAGGGGACTGGAAATTCGGAGGCAGGGTCCTCACAGTTCTGAACGGGCACAAATCACCTGAGGGTGGTGATGATTAATGTCACGGGTTCACGTAACTAGATCTTAGGGTGCCCAGATATTTGGTTAAACATTATTTCTGGGTATGTCTGGGAGGGTGTTTCGGGATAAGGTTAACATTTGAGCCCTAAATTGAGTAAAGCAAATTGCCCTTCCTAATATGGGTGGACATAAGCCAGTCTCCTGAGGCCTTAAAAAGAATTAAAAGGCAGAGGAGAGAATCCCAGCACCAGCTCTCCTGGCCCTCAGCCCTTCAGATGCAGACCGGAACTGCACCACCCACGTTCCTCAGCTTCCAGCTTGGCAATTGCTTATAATAAATATATATTATAATAAATAAGTTATTATACTTTATTATAACATTACTTGTTATAATAAACATATAATAAATCAGGTGTGTGGGGGGTGTAGATCTCTCTCTGTCTTACTGTTTTTCTGAAGACCCCACTAATACACTGAACATGTGTCTTAATTTGTAAAATGAGGAAATTATGTCAGTTCTTCAAGATCCCTTCCATCTTCACATTGGATGGGATTTGAACACAGACTGTTCCTATGACTCAAATTTCTTTGGAAAAACCATTGACCTAGAAGTTCAGTATCTTAGCATAACCAGTTAGTAAGAGTATGACTCAGGAAATCATCCACCCCTTCTGATACTTAGTGTCGCAGTGAAATGAATCTGTTCCTAAAGAACCCACTGTCCTGTTGGCAAAGCTTGTCAGGAACATCTCCTTTTGGGATGGAGAGCTACTACTTTACATTTGCCTTTTTTTTTTTTTTTGACCTTTCCTTAAATTAGTTATAGCTATAGATTTTAAATACAAACCTGTCAAACTAAACTTCAATATAATGCAGGTGGGTGAAAATAAGAACAGTTGCTGGGTTTAGAATTAATATAGTGATTGAGTTTTAGCAACTCTTTTAAAAGGATGGGTGGATTACTTCTGGTGGGATCCCCCTTTCCTTCCCTCGTAGCCTGAATGCTCTTTAAAAAATAAACAACTCGGGACCACTCACCAAACTGTGGAGTTGCAAAGGACTTGCTCCCAGTCTCTGTTATTGCAGATTAACTATTAGGATCCACTGTTCAAGAAGACGCTTTTCTCTGGACCAAAGACCCAGATTGAGCAGAACTCCGTCACCTGCTGGGACAGATCCCACATTCCTTCAGGGCCACCATATTGCTCCAGCAGTAAGAAGGTACGGCTCTTTACTTCACTATTTGGCTAGGAATCCTCCTTCTCTTCCCTATTGGGTCTTTCTTCAAGATATGATGTACTGAGTGCCACGTACCGGGCACTGCCTGAGATGCAGCAGTGAATAAAACCAAATAGGACTTTTGCCCTCTGCATTCTAGTTGGGGAGAGACAGACAGCAAATATAATAATAACTAGATTAAATTGCATTCTAGAAGGGAAAAAAATAGGACAAGCTAAGGAGGATTGGGAGTGCATAAAGGCTGCTCGCTGGGGTGGGAAAGAGATGGGGTTCTCCACAGGGTGACCCGTTGCCGAGTCTTCCAGTGGATCCCATCAGTAAATGGCCAGCCTGGCCCACACACACTAATTGGAGATGTTATATGTTAGCATGTGTTTTAAACTATAAAGCATTTTAAAAATAAAAAGATCCATTATAATAAGCATCATTACCTAACTTAAATATAGGCACAAAAAATAACTGGGGCATTTAGTTGGCCCATAATCAAGAATGCAAAACCCCTTTCAGATTAAATCACACTAGTAAAATAAATAAGTTCCTGTGGACCCCAAAACCAAGCTATGTTCCCTTTTACAACTTGCTCTTTCATATAAGCTTCAATAGTACCTCTACTCAATTTGGATAGATAATTGGGAATTGGAAATATTTAGGATGTTTTATGTTTTTCTTATGACATGCAGGGAAAAGGGCTTCTTTTTCCATGCCTAAACTAATGATGATTTTTGCCCTAAGCATTGTGCTTCTCCTCTTTGATTTAACTGATTTCTCCAATAATGTTTCTTTTACCTTCTAGGTTGGCCGCACCATTATTTCCTGGGACATCTGATTGCTTGGCTTACATTTCAGACACGTCTCCATTGCACTTGCTGATTGCTAGGGTCCCTGGTTCTCTCAGTGTCCTCCCTTTTTGGTGCGTTTTAAACTTCAGAGATCTTGAACTTTCCTTCTGAAATGGCCATAATGTGACATATGTACTAGCATTAATGCTGACATGGATAAAGAATTAGCTCTGAGGCTAGCAAATGCCCTGTAGTTTTGAAATTCCCACTAATAAGAATGCCCTACACTTAACCAGCTATAACAAACAGCAACAGCCTATGCACATCCATTATACAGCAGGATGCCCACTGCTTTATGGACTGGCAGAAAACAATTCCCACTTCATGAAATAATAAAAATTAAATTGAGTGTAAGCTCTCCCAAGGTCACTGCCTCTAACCTTATAACACCTGCAATGAGGGGCAATAACCCCTCATGTAACCCCACCATGTACCATGTGATCCGGAAGACGCCAGAGTCAGTCCCTGGGCTGCGTGTGTGCCCGGGCATCCCACCGGCCCTGTCGGGAAATAGGAGGATGCTCTTTCCACCCCAGCCTGGCGAGGCCTTCCTGACAGCGACTGCTGCCCGCCCAGTCCACTGAGCAATGCAGCACGCGTCTGTGTCACTTTGAGAGTTATCTTTGGCAGCTCTTGGCGGCATGAGGGGTTGACCACTGAGGTACTGCTCACTATCAGTGGGGCCGCCAGCCTCCGTGATGACCCCTGCTACTCCTTCTCCCCCCCGGGGTGCCCTAGGACCCTCCAGAGAACTCAGTGAGATCCGAACAACTGACAAATCGATAGCCACCAGTGTCTCAATCAGAAAACCCACCATCTCTTTTGCAAATATATGTATCATGGGGCCTAAATGAGTGGATTGTAGGACGAAGAGGGCAACTGAAAGGTAACCTAGCCTAACTCCCTCTTTCCTACCTGAACTATCCCAACAAAACTAACCCAACAAAAAGTATCAGAATGGCAAAAACATGGGAAAATGCTCCGATGAAAGAAATAAGTGAATTCAGTGAAGCCCCCCTCAAACCCAAAGCAGGCTTTGTTGTAGAAATTCACAAACTGATACCAAAATGTTTGTTTTTATAATGCAAAGAATCAAATACGGCCAAAACAATTCTGAAAAGGAAGAACACAGCTAGAGAACTGACTCTACCCAATTCCACAATGACCATAACGTCATCGTAAACAAGACAGGGTGGGCCTGGCGTAGGGACAGGCACACAGAGCACTGGAGCAGAAGTCGAAGTCCAGAAATAAACCTTTACGCTAAAGGCCAACTGATGTTTGATAAAGATGCCAAGGTGTCTCAACAAGTGGTGCCAGAGGACTGAACAGCCATGTGCCAAATAAGGAAAAAAGAAGGACTGAAACCCTTAGCACACACACAAAAATTAAGTCAAAATGGATTCTGCCTCTAACTGAATGAGGTAAAACTATAAAACTTCTGAAAGAAAACAGAAGAGAAAACTGTAGGGACCCTTGATTGGGTAGAAGGTTTCCAAATACAACTAAAAGCATAATACATTTTAAAAAGTTAATATATTACACTTTTATTGCAATTTAAAACTCTTGCACTGATAGACAGTGCTAAGAAAATGAGTAGGCTAGCCGGGACCTGGGGAAAAAATACTGATGAAGGAAGTGTATCCAGAATAAAGTACCCATAGTTCAATAGTAAGAAGAAGATTCAATTTTTAAAAAATAAGCAAGAGACTTGAACATTTTGCTCTAGTAACTATATAAATGATTAATGAGCACATGAGAAGCGGCTCCACATCATTAGTCATCAAGGAAATGCAAATTAAAACCGTGATGGCAAGTACTACACCCTGGAATGGATATTAGCAAAAAGATAGACAATAACAAATGTTGGCAAGAATGTGGGGAGACTCCAACCCTCATAGGTTGCCAGTAGGAATGCGAAATGGGGACAGCCACTTCGGAAAGCATTCTGACAATACCTTAAAAAGTTAAACATAGATTTGCCATACAAGCCAGCCATTGAGTTCCTAAGATCCTACCCGAAAGAAATGAAAACATGTGCCCACACGACACGTGCTAAAATGTTCACAGCAACCATACTCATAAGACCCAAATGATGCAAGATAAACAAAATATGGCATATCCATACAGGGGAGTGCCATTCTGCAACTAAAATCAATGAACTGTTGATACACGTTGCAACATGGATGATCCTGGAAACGGTAGGCTAAGTGGAGATGGCAGACACAAAAGATTATATACATTGTATGACTCCATCTCTCCGAAATGTCCAGAAAATGCAAATTTATGGAGACAGAAAGCTCACCGCTGGTTGCCTGGCGGTGAGTGGGGGTGGAGACAAGAATTCACTGCAAATTTGCAGCGAGTTACACTCAAAAGCATAGAGATATTCGCAAACTGGATAGTAGTGATAGCTGCAAAAGTTTACACATTGTCTAAAAATAATTTAATGGTACATTTACAATGGATGGCTATTATAGTATATACATCTCTTAATGTGAAACAAAATCTAAGATCTCTACAAATGGTATGTCTCAAGTATTATATATGAATCTGTGTTTCAAATATAATAAAAGACAGTATTTCCTAAACAGTAACTGTGGTTCCCCTTCCTTTTGTGGAATTACAGGTGGTTTTTTGTTTTCTCTGTTATATTTGTCTGTTTTTCAAGTGCTCCATAAAAAGCATATAGCCCTTTTATAATCAGAAAAATAAAAGGCTCTTTTTCAGGAAGACAAGACCATTCCTTAAAGTAGTTATCAAGAAAGTAGGAAAGTGACGAACTTGTTCTCTAATACGTTCAGTTACCTCGTAACACTTAACATTAGACATTAGTCCTACATGTTGGTATAATAGCAGTTCCTAAAAATATTTTTTTAATTACTTTTTTAAAATTTTGTTATCATTAATCTACAACTGCATGAAGAACATTATGTTTACTAGACTCTCTCCTACCCCAAGTCCCCCCCCACAAACCCCATTACAGTCACTGTCCATCAGCATAGTAAGATGTTGTAGAATCACTACTTGTCTTCTCTGTGTTGCACAGCCCTCCCCTTTCCCGCACCCCCCCATTATACATGCTAATCATAATACCCCCTTTCTTCTTCCCCACCCTTATCCCTCCCTACCCACCCATCCTCCCCAGTCCCTTTCCCTTTGGTAGCTGTTAGTCCATTCTTGAGTTCTGTGATTCTGCTGCTGTTTTGTTCCTTCAGTTTTTCTTTTGTTCTTATACTCCACAGATGAGTGAAATCATTTGGTATTTCTCTTTCTCTACTTGGCTTATTTCACTGAGCATAATACCCTCTAGCTCCATCCATGTTGTTGCAAATGGTAGGATTTGTTTTCTTCTTATGGCTGAATAATATTCCATTGTGTATATGTACCTCATCTTCTTTATCCATTCATCTACTGATGGACACTTAGGTTGCTTCCATTTCTTGGCTATTGTAAATAGTGCTGCAATAAACATAGGGGTGCATCTGTCTTTTTCAAACTGGAGTGCTGCATCCTTAGGGTAAATTCCTAGAAGTGGAATTCCTGGGTCAAATGGTAAGTCTATTTTGAACATTTTGAGGAACCTCCATATTGCTTTCCACAATGGTTGAACTAACTTACATTCCCACCAGCAGTGTACCAGGGTTCCCCTTTCTCCACAGCCTCGCCAGCATTTGCTGTTGTTTGTCTTTTGGATGGCGGCCATCCTTATTGGTGTGAGGTGATATCTCATTGTGGTTTTAATTTGCATTTCTCTGATGACTAGCAATGTGGAGCATCTTTTCATGTGTCTGTTGGCCATCTGGATTTCTTCTTTGGAGAACTGTCTGTTCAGCTCCTCTGCCCATTTTTTAATTGGATTATTTGCCTTTTGTTTGTTGAGGTACATGAGCTCTTTATACATTTTGGATGTCAAGCCTTTATCGGATCTGTCATTTATGAATATATTCTCCCATACTGTAGGGTACCATTTTGTTCTACTGACGGTGTCCTTTGCTGTACAGAAGCTTTTCAGCTTGATATAGTCCCACTTTTTCATTTTGTTTGCTTTTGTCTTCCTTGCCTGGGGAGATATGTTCAGGAAGAAGTGACTCATGTTTATGTCCAAGAGATTTTTGCCTATGTTTTTTTCTAAGAGTTTTATGGTTTCATGACTTAACATTCAGGTATTTGATCCATTTTGAATTTACTTTTGTGTATGGGGTTAGACAGTGATCCAGTTTCATTCTCTTACATGTAGCTGTCCAGTTTTGCCAGCACCATCTGTTGAAGAGACTGTCATTTCTCCATTGTATGTCCATGGCTCATTTATGAAATATTAATTGACCATGTATGTTTGGGTTAATGTCTGGAGTCTCTAATCTGTTCCACTGGTCTGTGGCTCTGTTCTTGTGCCAGTACCAAATTGTCTTGATTACTATGGCTTTGTAGTAGAGCTTGAAGTTGGGGAGTGAGATCCTCCCCAACTTTATTCTTCTCTCTCAGGATTGCTTTGGCTATTCGGGGTCTTTGGTGTTTCCATATGAATTTTTGAATTATTTGTTCCAGTTCATTGAAGAATGTTGCTGGTAGTTTCATAGGGATTGCATCAAATCTGTATATTGCTTTGGGCAGGATGGCCATTTTGACAATATTAATTCTTCCTAGCCAAGAGCATGGGATGAGTTTCCATTTGTTAGTGTCCTCTTTAATTTCTCTTAACAGTGTCTTATAGTTTTCAGGGTATAGGTCTTTCACTTCTTTGGTTAGGTTTATTCCTAGGTATTTTATTCTTTTTGATGCTATTGTGAATGGAATTGTTTTCCTGATTTCTCTTTCTGTTGGCTCATTGTTAGTGTATAGGAAAGCCACAGATTTCTGTGTGTTAATTTTGTATCCTGCAACTTTGCTGTATTCCAATATCAGTTCTAGTAGTTTTGGAGTGGAGTCTTTAGGGTTTTTTATGTACAATATCATGTCATCTGCAAATAGTGACAGTTTAACTTCTCTTTACCAGTCTGGATTCCTTGTATTCCTTTGTTTTGTCTGATTGCTGTGGCTAGGACCTCCAGTACTATGTTAAATAGCAGTGGGGAGAGTGGGCATCCCTGTCTAGTTCCCGATCTCAGAGGAAATGCTTTCAGCTTCTCGCTGTTCAGTATGATGTTAGCTGTGGGTTTATCATATATGGCCTTTATTATGTTGAGGCACTTGCCCTCTATACCCATTTTGTTGAGAGTTTTTATCATGAATGGATGTTGAATTTTGTCGAATGCTTTTTCAGCATCTATGGAGATGATCATGTGGTTTTTGTCTTTCTTTTTGTTTATGTGGTGGATGATGTTGATGGACTTTCGAATGTTGTACCATCCTTGCATCCCTGGGATGAATCCCACTTGGTCGTGGTATATGATCCTTTTGATATATTTTTGAATTTGGTTTGCTGATATTTTATTGAGTATTTTTGCATCTACGTTCATCAGGGATATTGGTCTGTAGTTTTCTTTTTTGGTGGGGTCTTTGCCTGGTTTTGGTATTAGGGTGATGTTGGCTTCATAGAATGAGTTTGGGAGTATTCCTTCCTCTTCTATTTTTTGGAAAACTTTAAGGAGAAAGGGTATTATATCTTCTCTGTATGTCTGATAAAATTCCATGGTAAATCCATCTGGCCTGGGTGTTTTTTTCTTGGGTAGTTTTTTGATTACCACTTCAATTTCTTTGCTGGTAAATGGTTTGTTTAGATTTTGTGTTTCTTCCTTGGTCAATTTTGGAAGGTTGTATTTTTCTAGGAAGTTGTCCATTTCTTCTAGGTTTTCCAACTTCTTAGCATATAGGTTTTCATAGTAGTCTCTAATAATTCTTTTTATTTCTGTGGAGTCTGTTGTGATGTTTCCTTTCTCGTTTCTGATTCTGTTGATGTGTGTCGATTCTCTTTTTCACTTAATAAGTCTGGCTAGAGGCTTATCTATTTTGTTTATTTTCTCGAAGAACCAGCTCTTGGTTTCATTGATTTTTTCTATTGTTTTATTCTTCTCAATTTTGTTTATTTCTTCTCTGATCTTTATTATGTCCCTCCTTCTGCTGACTTTAGGCCTCATTTTGTTCTTCTTTTTCCAATTTTGATAATTGTGACATTAGACTATTTATTTGGGATTGTACTTCTTTCTTTAAATATGCCTGGATTGCTATATACTTTCCTCTTAAGACTGCTTTTGCTGTGTCCCACAGAAGTTGGGGCTTTGTGTTGTTGTTCTCATTTGTTTCCATATATTGCTGGATCTCCATTTTAATTTGGTCATTGATCCATTGATTATTTAGGAGCATGTTGTTATGCCTCCATGTGTTTGTGAGCCTTTTTGCTTTCTTTGTACAATTTATTTCTAGTTTTATACCTTTGTGTTCTGGAAAGTTGGTTGGTATGATTTCAATCTTTTGGAATTTACTGAGGCTCTTTTTGTGGCCTAGTATGTGGTCTATTCTGGAGAATGTTCCATGTGCACTTGAGAAGAATGTGTATCCTGTTGCTTTTGGGTGTAGAATTCTATAGATGTCCATTTGGTCCATCTGTTCTAGTGTGTTGTTCAGGGCCTCTGTGTCCTTACTTATTTTTTGTCTGGTGGATCTGTCCTTTAGAGTAAATGGTGTGTTGAAATCTCCTAAAATGAATGCATTGCAGTCTATTTCCTCTTTTAGTTCTGTTAGTATTTGTTTCACATATGCTGGTGCTCCTGTTGGGTGCATATATATTTATAATGATTTTATCCTCTTGTTGGACTGAGTCCTTTATCATTATGTAATGTCCTTCTTTATCTCTTGTTATTTTCTTTGTTTTGAAGTCTATTTTGTCTGATACTAGTACTGCAACACTTGCTTTTTTCTCCCTATTGTTTGCACGAAATATCTTTTTCCATCCCTTGACTTTTAGTCTGTGCATGTCTTTGGGTTTGAGGCGAGTCTCTTGTAAGCAGCATATAGATGGGTCTTGTTTTTTTATCCATTCAGTGACTCTGTGTCCTTTGATTGGTGCATTCAGTCCATTTTCATTTAGGGTGATTATCGATAGGTATGTACTTATTGCCATTGCAGGCTTTAGATTCGTGGTTACCAAAGGTTCCAGGTTACTTTTCTTACTATCTAAGAGTCTAACTTAACTCACTTAGTATGCTGTTACAAACACAATCTAAAGGTTCTTTTCTATTTCTCCTCCTTTTTCTTCCTCCTTCAGTCTTTATATATTAGGTATCAAATTCTGTACTTTTTGTCTATCCCTTGATTGACTTTGGGGACAGTCAATTTAATTTTGCATTTGCCTTGCAATCAGCTGCTCCACCCTCACTACCATGGTTTTACTACCTCTGGTGACAGCTATCCAACCCTAGGAACACTTCCATCTATAGCAGTCCCTCCAAAATAGACTGCAGAGATGGTTTGTGGGAGGTAAACTCTCTCAGCTTTTGCTTATCTGGAAATTGTTTAGTCCCTTCTTCAAATTTAAATGATAATATTGCCGGATAAAGTGATCTTGGTTCCAGGCCCTTCTGCTTCATGGCATTAAATACATCATGCCACTCCCTTCTGGCCTGTAAGGTTTCTGCTGAGAAGCCTGATGTTAGCCTGATGGGCTTTCCTTTGTATGTGATCTTATTTCTGCCTCTGGCTGCTTTTAACAGTCTGTCCTTATCCTGGATCTTTCCCATTTTAATTACTATGTGTCTTGGTGTTGTCTTCCTTGGGTCCCTTGTGTAGGGGGATCTGTGGATCTCCATGGCCTGAGAGACTATGTCCTTCCCCACATTGGGGAAGTTTTCAGCAACTACCTCCCCAAAGACACTTTCTATCCCTTTCTCTCTCTCTTCTTCTTCTGGTATCCCTATAATGCGAATATTGTTCTGCTTGGATTGGTCACACAATTCTCTCAATATTCTTTCAGTTTTGGAGATCCTTTTTTCTCTCTGTGCCTCTGCTTCTTTGTATTCCTCTTCTCTAGTTTCTACTTCATTTATTGTCTCCTCCACCGTATCCAACCTGCTTTTAATACCCTCCATCATGCTCTTCAATGATTGTATCTCTGACCTGAATTCATTCCTGAGTTCTTGGATGTATTTCCGTACCTCCATTAGGATGTTGATGATTTTTATTTTGAACTCCCTTTCAGGAAGAGTCACGAGGTCCATATCATTTACATCTTTCTCTGGAGTTGTATTAACAAATTTACTCTGGACAAGGTTCCTTTGGCGTTTCCTGTTTGTATATGGCGCCCTCTAGTGTCCTGAAGCTCTATTCTGGAGCTGCTGAGCCCCTGAAGCAATGTCGGGGGTTGCGGGGGAGCGGTACTGGTGCCCTGTTCCATGAGGTCTGCTCTTTTCTCCAGGTGTGTGCAGTCTGTCGCTGCCCTCTTTCCTGTTGCTCTCTCAGGATTAGTTGCGCCAATTAAATTTTCTAATTTTACCCAGTTTTAGGAGGAAGCCTCTGTCTCTCCTCTCACACCGCCATCTTTTCCCTAAAAATATTCTGAGTCAATTTATCAATAGTGCCTCTTGCCTCAGTACAAAATGAAATCCAGGCAGGCACAATCTGCCGTCCAGCCATCCTGATAGCCCTCTTCCGTCTCAAGGTTCTACCCTTACCACTGAATCCTGCTCCACGTCCTCTGCTCCTGGGGCTTCATCCCATGGGTCACTTCCACACAGATCCCTCTCGGTTTTATGGTAGAAACTGTGCTGATGAATCCTAATTGCCCCTTCAGAGAACACTGGGGGCAGGTGGAAGGACTTGGGGCAGCTGGCAGCCTGTGGCTAAGGGCAGTGCACCTGGCTACTGAGAGGAGGGCATCAGGAGACCATGACACACCGGGGCTGATGGAGGACAGAGAACAGGGCCCAGGGCTACCGCTGCTGACCCTCACCCAGTCCCACCTTGCGTCTCTGCCTCCTCCCCTCCAGCTGCCTGGCCCCGTGGCTTCGCAGCCAAGTCCAGAGACATGACGTAGGGGAGGCCAAGCTGGGCGCACGGGTGTGCCGATCTCCCTTTGAGTGGAGGACCTTAGGGTGGGCCGCTCTGAATACTCGCTTTGGTGTCCTGAGTATTTTGAACTGAGAGCTCCTGAAAAATAGCCAATGCAGGGCAAGGCTTTTTCTGAACTCCTGTTCTCTCCTAAAGACAGATCCCCAGAAGAACTCCTGCTGCCAAAACTGGTCCCCCCTGGGGTGCAGAGGGGGAGAGACCAGTCCCTCTTCTCCAAACCGCTTACTCTCCCCTCAGTCACCTGCAGCCCTGGGCCATTTCCTCGGAGATGGTCCACAGGCTCTCAAGTCTCATGCGTTTCTGAGTACTCACTTTTTTTCCTGTGATTTTCCCATGTGTTTCACATGAAGAAGTAATAAATTTATATGCCTGCCTCCTGTTAGTTCATTTCATAGCCTCAGCCGTCCAACCCTTGAGGGTGGAGGGAAGGAGCTTCCGCCCCTGCAGGAGTCCTGTCAGAAAGCAACCGAGAGAGAACTCGGTCTCCTGCAGGCCCCACGCTTCCCTCTTTCTCAGCCAAGCGCACTGGTGCGTCTGTTACCATCCTGGTCCTCCCCTGGGGCCAAGTCACAGAAGTGCATGCGTGCTGCCGGCAGCGCTGACTTCCTTAGCTAGAACAATTACCACGGCAGCAGAATGTCAAAAACCTAGACTGTACGTCAAACCAGGTAACAACACGAACGCCATGGGAGAACACTGCTCCTTTGGCTGACCTCCTTTTACTTGATGGCACAATTGGAAGGTAAACTTGGCTTGCCTAGCATGAGGTTTGCTCAGATCCAGACGGGAAGATCAGCCCGACAGCCCTCAAGGCAAGCAGCCTTTGTTTTCCTTCCGTCTTGGCGTTCTGCTAGCAGAAGAATTTAACACCAGTTCCCAAACCCAGTGCTAAAATAAATAGACTGGGCTGTTTTCAAAGGGAAATAGTCACCTCCATAAAAACTGAATGCCCAGAAGCTGCTCATTCCTAGGAAAGGGCTGTCACCAGAAACAGAGAGTGATTTTGATGGCAGCCTTGTAGAGAAAATAAAACTTGACCAGCCTGCGATGTCAGTTTGTTCACTTTTTTTCACCATGTCACTTTGTTCACAGACTCACAGCACTTTAAAAACATCCCCCGTCAGATCAGCATCACTACTAAGGCACCGTGACTCATCACTGCCTTGAGCACCAGAGGGAGGGGCAAGAGAACAGTGCCCGTGGTTTATTGTTTATCTTTTCACCAGGTCCATGGACCAAATACAAGCAACAACATATATCCCCCCCAGTGATGGGTATTCCAATGCTATAAACATTTTGTAAAATCAAGAGTTTATGGTTAAAAGTGGAAAAGCATCGCCATAATGTACAGAGAGGATGCTGAAATGGTCTGTAAAAACCTTGGTGCAAATCCTGAATGTTCACCTACTGCTGAGTGCAGCCGGGATCCAGCCACTTAGGGTTTTGAATCCACATTTCCTCATCTGCAAATGGTATAAACTCTTTGTCTCCAAAACATATACAGTGTTGTCACAAAGATTAATGATGTCATATAATGCAAACACAAGATTACTAAAAAGTGCCACACAGATGTATGTAACATTTTATCTTGAATATATTTTTCACATTTTTCCAAAAGGATGAAAAGAAGAAAAATCTTGCAACTCTTATCGGCCGCATGTTTACAGTGTCTCACCGAATATTAATAGATCTGGTGATTGATTAACGCAGGTAAAGATTTAACGTGGAATTTTCATATTAAAACAATAAACTTCAGTAAACGATGGCATTTTCCATAAAAGATCCTGGCAATGTGTGTATGCTAGTAATAGATATTCTGAGCTGCATCTATTCATTAAAACAAAAATTTCCAAGACAACAGGACTCTTTCTTCATTTCTAAGTTCCCAGTACCATTTGGCAGTTATCTGAAACTTCACCCAGTTTAAGCTTGAGTGTTAATATATTCAAGATCTCCTTATCTGTTAAGGAGGAAAACTGTACTAAAAACAAGCTGCCTTAACTCTCCAATTTATTAAATGAATATCGCACACGACTATAGCAAAGAGTTATTTTAAATTAAGAGTGGACTGAAAAAACTTAAAGTTGGTATGCCTCACTTGGTAATACTTTTAACTTTCCTGAGAACAAAATAATAATTACCTCTACTTTTTACTTTGTGAGAAATTCTGACACTTGGAACATGCCTTGTCCCTTAAATCAATGGTGCAAGGCCTATGTAGGTCAAAGTTATGAATTGTATCATTTTTTTTTTTGCATTCTCAATGATTTCATTGTTCTTCCCCTTTTTCACATGTAAGTACTACCCACAGCCCACATTCTAGTATTTTGTAGCCATCTTGGTCTCATTAAGTCTTTCACACAAACCACCTTAAAATGCTGCCGGGAATCCTAATCCTTGTATTTTAAAAGAGGGAGCAAGCAGTGAGGGTCCTAATTAGCATGAGGGATGTGACAGAAGCATCTCAGTCGTTAGCAGGAGAGGCCCATCAGCGCAATAGCCTGGGCTCTCCAGAGACAGAACCAGTAGACCTACACAGACACACGTAAGAGGAGTGTCATTACACGACTGGGCTCACAATGTTAGGGGAGCCGAGAAGCCCCCCAGTCTGCTGTCCACAGGCTGGAGAACCAGGAAAGCCAGTGGTGTGATTCAGTCCAAGTCAGAAGGACTGAGACCAGGCGCGTTGTCAGGGGGCAGAGAAGATGGGTGCCCAGCTCAGGCAGAGGGCGCGAATTTGCCCTTCCTTCACCTTTTTGCTCTGTTCAGGCTTTCAAGGACTAGAGGACGCCCGCCTGCTTTAGTCAGTCTGCTGCTTCAAATGCTAATCTCTTCCAGGGACACCCTCACAGGCACACCCAGAAATACTGCCCTACCACCCATCTGGGCATCCCTGAGCCCCTCAAGTGGACACACACAGTTAACCCTTACCTTCCCTCTCACTTGAAAATGAATTCAGGAAAAAAATTGGCTCAAGTGCTTCATATCCTTCCAGATTTTTTTCCACAAGGAAGAGCTCTGTCCTTGACATTTTATTATAAAGCATTTGAACTTCCTGAAACAGGATGGACGGCGTCCACTTCTCATCCATCTCATAAATCGTATGCTATGGTGAAGGGCTCTGGAGAGCCATGGTGTGTGGTGGGGGTCATATAATTTTCCATTCCAAGATGAAATCGCCCAAACTCACTACAAAAATGTCTAAGCAATCAGAATATGAAGACAGCGACATTTAAAATAAAATATAAGTTTGATCTCTTCACAAAAAGTCTAGGTTTTTTTCCTTTTAGCTTTTTTGCATGGCCTACATTTGTGTTTTTCCATAGATAAATAGAACCTAGGGCTCAAGTGAATCCCCTTCTCCTGTCGCTGCCTTACACAGTCCAGGGACACTTGGGGGCGAAGCGCCCTGGCCCCTGGGTGCCCCCCACCGCCCGCCTCCATGAGAAGCCAAGGATTCGCCAAGCAGCTCAGCTCGGCAGGTGACTTTAGACCGTCGCAAATGCTTTTAAAAGCAAACGTTGGTGGCCCTGCCCTGAGAAGCTCACCGCGGAGACACTCGGAAGGCCACGTGCAGAGGCGCTGGGGACCAGCCGGGGGCAGCTAGCGCAGCCCCGAGACGATCGTCCACTGCCCGGCGGGCCAGCGCCTGCAGTCCCCACCCGCACCCACCGAGCCTGAGACCAACCCCCACCCCGACCCTCCTCGGGGTGCGCCACGCCCTGATCTGCCCGCCCGCCCGCCGGCTGCACCTCCTCCCCCACAGCCCCTGCGCCCCCGCGTCCTCTGCGCCCACCCGCACCGCCCCCACTCTCCCCTGCACCCCAGGTGGCGGCCCCGACG
This sequence comes from Manis pentadactyla, assembly GCF_030020395.1. NCBI lineage: Eukaryota > Metazoa > Chordata > Mammalia > Pholidota > Manidae > Manis > Manis pentadactyla. The sequence continues at coordinate 151,790,970 of NC_080024.1, read as the reverse complement.
TGAGCAGAAGCACCGCCGCCTCAGGAACCACGAGCCACACCAGATGCTGGCCTCGTGGCCGGTCTGGAGCTCCGGCCAATGGCTGAGCAGGGCCCCACTGGACTGCCCTGACCCGCAGCCCTCCAGGCCCCCCAGGTTGTGCCTGTCACTGCCGGTTACCAGGGACCCCATGCAGACCCTGCTGGCCCGGCCCGCACCTCCTACTGCATAAGGCGGCCCTGTACCCCACTTGGACTGAGCCTCCGGCAATGGAGTGGGGCCTCCAGGAGTGTGGACATGACCAGAGGCAGGCAGCCTGTGCCAAGGTGGGGGCTGCCCAAGGGTGGGCCTTCCATTGAACGGACCACACTCCCCAGGGGAGGCCCTGTGGGTTTAAGGCCAAGCTGGGGTTGTTGGCAAACGAACCCTTCCTTTATTTCCACACCCTGGCCCAGCATGATTGTGCGGCACAGGGGCTGCTTGTCTTGGGGGTCAGTTGCCTTCAAGAGACAAAGCATGTTTGGGGTGGTGGCACCAATGTCCACTATCTTGGGTTGATTTCTATGGCCTAGGAAGGGTCTTTTTGTCTAGGGCCAGCCCAGTGATCCCAGAAGACTCCCAGGGCCAGTGTGTGTGGGTGAGGACCACCCACATACACTGGGTCAGGCTGGGTGGCTAACACGGCCTGGCGGTCCGGCCCAGCTAATCACTGGGAGGAGGGAACGTGAGGCCTGAGGCAGATGCCCGGGTCTGAAGAGGGCTGGGTTCAGTCCCAGGCCTGAAGCCCTTACCCTGCGCTGCCAAGGCCAGGCGGTGGGTAGCAGCCAGGCAGCCGGGGTGGCTCCTCCGCCCTTGCCGTGCGGGGTCCCGCTCCCAGGGAGCCCTCCTGCCTGCGGGCGTGTTCTCCAGACAGTGCTGCTCCCAGAGTGGTCTGGTTGCAGGGCTCTCACTTGGGGAAGGGGAGCCGTGCCCCCTCCTTTTCCCTCCCTCTGGATTTGTAACTACTTTGTATTCTTGATACTTGCCAGTAAAGATCATCTCCACTGAAAAAGAAAAAAATCAAACATTTGGATTTTTTTAAATGTCATCCTCTGGTCCATCCACAGAATAGATTAATAATAAATAATTTCTTGAAAAAATACAGCAAGATGATAACTGTGATACCAGCTCATATCTTTGCTTACAGGCGAGGGCAGCCTTTAAACACAGGATCAAAGAGAGAGATTTGGAAGACAGACGCCATCAGCAAGAAAACAAGGCCTGTGGCTTCCAGATTACAAGTCCGACTTTTCAAAAATACAGAAGGTAATTGCATAACTGTTCTGTGATTTTTCTGTGGATACAATAAGATTTTTCCAGAATTGCAGGAGGAGAGATTTCGATTGGATATACAGCACGTGCCGGGACGTGAGTGCCTGTGGGAAACGGCCCTGCGTCGGAGACCCCCACCAGGACTGATCACAGAAGTCGCTGATGGTTTCATTATAGTCATTCGGGGAACTAAAGCAATTCTTATCCTTTTGTAGTCAAAAGCTGAAATATCAGCCTAGAGAATGAAAATCAATATATTCCCTCTTTACACTGGTTTCACTTACAAAGAGTATTTCTTCTCTTAATAGGACAATTGCAGCCAGTTAGGGAGCCACCAGCCTCCATGTTCATTATGTCACATCTGCTCATGCAAATGAAAATTAAAAAAAAAAAAAAAGAAATTATCAGATCAGGCCAACATTTAGGGACCAGCTGGAACCAGCATATCATCCCACACCTGAGATCAGGGAACGGAATAGGTTGTGTTTTGGTCTTGTTTTATACTCCCTCCCAGCACATTGGAAACATCAGAGAGAATTCCGTGGGTGACTATCTGACAGGTAGCTTACAGTGCAGCCCAAATTTAAAAAAAATCCCAGCCTCTGCAAGACCACTCTTCTTTCTCATCTTTTCTTGACATTTTGCTCCTAAAATTAGCTTTCTGATGAGAAAATTGCAGTGAGTCATACCAAAGCTAGTTAAAGGTGAGGCAAATTCTGAGATTTAAATTGAGTGGATTCCACTTTGCAGCTGACGGTGCCTGGTAATGGGACATTGGAATTAGAACTGCTGTGACCTTTCACAACAAGAAGAAAAAAAACTCTGTTCAATTTGCCAGAATTTTTTTTATATTTAAGGTACTTTTTTTGAATGAAGTAATTTACTCCTTTTCGATACCCAAGAGCCTGCTTTTCATGTTGCTCCATGCATTTAATCAATAATTCTAGTGCTTAAATCAATAAACACCAACCTGTTTCTTGCTTTCTTATCACCTCTTGCTCCAACCCCAACTTCCCACCTCCTCCCCTACCCAGGCCTGCTCACAATGTATAGAGGTTACTTACCTTCCCCTCATTGCCTTCTCTCTGCCAGCCCAATTCTTAGTGTTAAGAATGCAATCTGTCCACTATTCTCCGTTTAGTGCCATGTCTTCAGTGGCACCTGAGCATATACTGTTTAGGGTTATTGTTTGAAAGTCACATGAGGGAAGAGACATGGAGTTCCTGATTATGTACTGAAAGAGTGAGATTACATTTCTTTTGGGCACAAGACTGGAGCAGAATAGAGAACCCAGAAATCAACCCACACCTATACAGGTAATTAATATGACAGAGGAGGCAAGAATATATAATGGGGAAAGGACGGTCCTTTAATAAATGTTGCTGCAAAAAGAGAACAGCGACGTGCAAAAAAAAAAAAAAATACTGGATCCCTGTCTCGCACCATACACAAAAATAAATTCAACATGGATTAAAGACCTAAATATAAAACCTGAAACCATAAAACTCCTAGAAGAAAACACAGGCATTAGGAATTTTTTCTGGATACATCTCCCAGGCAAGGGAACCAAAGGAAAAATAAACAAATGGAATTATATCAAACCAAAAGGTGAAATAAGTGAAGGGAAAAAAATTAGCAAGAATATTTGCTGACTTGACCTAGGTGATGGTTACAGGAGTGTATTACACATGTCAAAATGCATTGATCTGTACACTAAGATTAGTGCATTTTATTGCATGTACCTCAAAATAAGTTTTAATTAAAAATTCTTAAGTAGAACCACATACTAATTATAATCTGGTTCCAATGAAGATCCCCATAAAATAACTTGAAAAAAGATTGTATTTATTTCTCCTAGCACTTCACTAATGTTATATAATTTATCCTTTTAATGTATTTATTTAATCATTTAACAAATATTTATTGACCACCGCTATATGTTCAGCTATATCCAAGTGCTTAAATAAGGTTCAGTATTACTCAAAATGGGCAAAAAAAATCCCTGCCTTCATGGAGTTTATACTCTAGAGGGCAGACACAGACAATAGTAAAAATAAGTGAACTATAGAAATAAGTAAAATACACATAAGAAGGTATAAGGACTGTGGAAAAAAAACATGGATTTGGAATAAATGGGAAGCATTTAGAAGATCAGTTCATTTTGAACATGACAAGATTTAGATATATGTTATTAGATAAGCAGAGATCACCTAAGCAGAGATTAAATCAGGCAATTGGATGAGCAAGCCTGAAAATCAGGAGATGGATCTGGAGTAAAAATAATTATTTGGGAATCATTTCCATTAAGATGACACTTACAGCCGTGAGACTGGCTGGAAGCAAGAAAGAGCACGGATGAAACTGGGAGGAAGCCCAAGGGCTGAGACAAAGGTCCTCCAACATTTTGAGATCAAAGGAGATGGGAAAAGGAGTGGGGAAACCAGGAAGTGTTTCCCGAGGTAGAGAGTGACCCGGCTGCATCAGACGATACCGGTAAAGCGGAGGAGAGTGGGGGCTGGCCCAGGGACCCACCGGGGCTGGGGTCGTGATGGAGAGAGCGGGCAGGGTCTCTGCAGGATTAGAGCGCCAGCATTCTCAAGCAGCCCCTCTGTTGCTTTCACAAAGTCCCCAGTTCAGGTCCAAATAGAACTTTTGGAGTGAAGAGCCTGCAAATTACACATGTCACCAAGATTCTGATCTCCAGAGGGCTCGTCCTCAGCAAGCAGCAGCCTCCCCCCATTCATAAGTCATGGATGAGCAGAGACACTGCCCGGAGAGTGTTCTCTCCTAAGTAGTTAAAAACACCCAAATTCATTTCATCAGGCACCAGGATTTCTTACATCTCAATTGTTTAAAATCACTTGTTAGAAGTTCTTTTAAATACAAGACCTAAGTTTGAAAAGAAAAAAAAAAGGTGTCTAGCACAAGTCACACTGAGGTTTTTACTCCCCTATATGAAATTGGATTTTTGAAAATCAACAAGATTGGCCTAGAGGGAAAATAAGGGAAGGCGAGTTCTTAAAAATAGTTAAGATATATTAATCAGTAAGATTAATTTGCTTTGTGTGGAGAATAGTTGGTGCAAAAGACTGATTATGATGTAAATCAGCTTTTTCCTTGCACCACCTGACTCCTTCCTTTCTGCAGCCGCTGCATTACCTGAATCTGCGCCCTCTCCTCCATCTCTGGTCCTCACGCATTTGTGGTCCATAAAGAATAAGGCCCTGAGCAGGGAAGGGGAAAAAGGGGAGCTGTGCAATGGGTGTAGAGTTTCAGTTTTGCAAGAGGAAAAAGTCCTGGCCATCTGTTGCACAAAAAACGTGAATATAGTTAACACTACTGAACTGTATCATTAAAAATGGCTTAGATGGCAAATTGTATATTATGTGAATTTTACCACAATTTAAACATATAAACAAGCAAGCAAGCAAGCAAAGAAGACATTAATTAGATGACTCAAGGTTTTCATAAAGTTCTAGAAATCTCTTTAAAGGATAGTTCTTCATTAAAGAATATAGTAACCATTGACTATAAGTCAGGGATGTGTAATCTTATAGTTCAAAAGTCACCAGGTCACAGACAGCATACTAAGTGTACTACTAGAGATACTGGTTATGGCAGGAGTTACAGTTAATTATATATCAGACCAAGTTTCACGGGCAAATCCAAAGGGCTTCTTAGAGCAGCTACAGCTAGCTAACACAGCCGCAGCTAGGTGACTTCTAACCAAGCATCACTTAGAAAGCTGTGGCTCAGATAAGAGAGGAAGAAACTGACGATAGTTCAAGGAACCTGACACCAGCGGCTTCTAAGAAGAATTCTGTTTTTCCCTAGAATACACATTTGAAACATATAAACCCAATGTGATTTTTAAACATGTATAAGCACGTGCACGTGGGCGCACACACACACACAAAGAATAAGGCCCGAGCCTCTAAACCATGCCCTAGATCAGATCTGATTATTTGTACAACTAAGCATTCATTTGGTGCTCTCCGAGCTTGACATGTAATACAGTCTGAGAAAAACCCTTTTAAATGGTGTCTAAGTGACCTAATCTAAACTGTTCGAACAAGGCAAAAACTTGAAGGGCAGATGGAAAAGTGGCTTTGGCAAATAGGAAACTATGATAACCAAAGTGAGAAATCACCAAGAAGCATTTGTAGCGTTAGTATGGTTTCATTAGTATACCAAAATACCTGCAGTTAGAGCAAAGCACAAAAGCAGATACTCCGCTCTTGTGAAATGCATTGTTTTACTTCTCTGATTTGAAACCCGGAGTGTTTTTTTTTTTCTTTCTAGAAATTTTAAGCCTACGGTAGCTCAAATGTGCTCTATTTGTCTACCTCTCACACATGAAATTTTCATTCAAATAACTTAATCCTTGAATAATTTCACAGAATTTAAGTTGAGTATGAGCCTAGAAGGTGTTGCATAAGATACACATTCTAGTAGTTAATGAAAAGTTCTTGAGAATTTATATCCTGAGTTCAAATAGAGATAAAGTCACACTATACCGTGAAATAACGATCACCCATTAAAAACACTTTAGTCTTGAGAAATGTGTATTTAGAATTAAAATATCCAAGTGTTTAAAGCTAAGACAATTGCAAGAATTTGGCACAGATTTTCAGCACCGACTTAGTGTTCATTGCTACTGAAAATGTCTTCAACCCTTCCATGAACCTTAGGCTCAGTCCACTCCAAGCCACTGGCTTCATCCCTAAATTTAATAACAGATGACCAGTTTCCATGCCTTGAGAATGGATAGGCTGAACTAACAGGTGCATCAAGAGAGAAGAGTGACTATATTAACAACTTGTAAAAAGAAATAAAATACTGTTTATAAATCAAACTGCCTAAAATCAAACTGAACCTGTCCTTGTCCTTGAAATTTTTTAACTGTTTAGAATTGAGAAATGCATAAAAAATGCCACAAGGGGGTGCTGCTGGCAAAACAACAAAAGCCCTTTCTTGGCCACCCTGTTAACCCACAATGAGATCGTCTTCCGATTTCCACCCTACTGGAATTTCAAGATGAACTAGCACAATTCACAAAAGAAGGGGAGAGGTTTTAAACAGAATAGGAATATACTCAAGAGTCTATACCCCCAAACAGAGGAGCAAACATAAAAACAGGCATCAAAAGGCAAACAGAAAAGAATCACAGACCTTTGCTTTCCTTTATCTTATATTCTCATCACAGATTTGGTCATTTTAAAGAAGCAGTCTTTGCCTTTTTCCAGCAGAGCACTCAACCTGAGATATATTTACTCTTCATTCTCTTTGGGGAACAATCCACTTTAAAAACAGCTCAAAAGCTGAGGATCCTGGGGGGGGAGCCTTTCAGGCAGACCCACCACCACCTAGCAGCCAACTTCCAATTACACCACACAGCATCTCAGTTCAAAGTGCTGTCTTTCCCTGTTTCATTCTCAAGGGCTAAGGAAAAAACAAATGCAAACAAACAGAAACCCTACTCCTAAGGTTTAAAATGCAAATCGGGTTCTGAGCCAGGCTTCATTGTGCTCAGAATTAATTCCATTATTTTTAACATCCCCTCAGCGCAGTTGCTGAAGAGTCACTGAAACTGAAGCCTGAACGTTATATAAGCAGTTTTATTATTTAGTTTCAAAAGCTTCCCCGTGAGTGACAATACAAAAATGCAGCTTCTCTCACAGGGCTAGGTTTTTGTGTTCTTTAATAAAAGTGTTTATTTGCTTGATAAGACCTGTGATACCTTGAAGTCCAATTATTTTTCGGGAATCACTTTCAAAATGAATTTCAAAAGTTGTTTTCTACAGTCTTGTTTGCCTAACCTACTATCCCCCGATCAGCAGCAATTTAACTCTTTAGAGGATTCTTTTTTTTTCCCCCCTGCTGCTCTGAACTTTAGTGGACAAAGCATGAATTAAATAATGATCAAATAGAATGGGTGTTGGGATTGAGCCATGTAATAGAAGCTAAATAATGATTAGTTCCTTCCCCAGTCCTTCCAATATGCTCCCTTTTGTGTGGGGAGCACTCCGTTCCTTCACTTAAATGCAAGAATAGCTTTATCCATAGCTGTCAACTAGCTTTCCACATGCTGTGATGTAGAATTCCAAGGAAGGATCTCCCATGCAAGGATTTCTCTCTGTACCAATGCGTGCCATTCCCTCGTGAGCAGTTTTCTTTACATACTGCACTGTGAGGGTGCTGAGGGGCTGCAGATCATGTATAAGGCACAGTCCTTGAGTACCAACAGCTTAAATAAGTCTTATGAAACATTGAGATACAATTCCGGCAAGTATGTCATCAAATACTGACTTGCAGGGCACAAAGTGATTGACACGACAGAGCACGGCATGGAGAGAAAGTAGACTGTTTGATTACACAGAACTTACAGTAGGTTGAATAGTGTCCTCCAAAAAAATAAGTTTGCATCCTAAACCTGGTGCCTGTGGATGTGACCTTATTTGGAAATTGGATCTTTGCAGATGGAATTAAGTCAAGGATCCTGAGAGCAAGTCACCCTGGGTTAAGAGGTGGCCCTAACTCCCATGACTGGTGTCCTTACAAGAGGAAGGAGAGGGGAATTTGAGACAAACGCAGAGAAGAGAAGGACATGTGTAGATAGAGGCAGATACCAGAGTGACACAGCTGTAAGTCAAGGGATGCTCAGGACTTCTGGGAACTACCAGAAGCTTAGAAAAGAGAGAGGCACGCGGTAGATTCTCCAGAAGGAATCGAGCCTTGTTCAGGCTTGTTGTCTCCAACATTGTAAGACAATAAATCTGTTGTTTTAACGCACCCAGGCCCTAATAATTTGGTCTGGCTGCCCAAGAAAAGGAATGCCATCAGCATGGGTTCAGATCAATTCTGTTAGCTCTGCAGCCTAGGGGACCAGACGCCCATGTCTTCCTCTCTAGAGTGCATGATATTTATCTCACAGTGAAATCGGAAAAGCAACTTAGAGTGCCAAGCACCCATCCTCCCGCTCTTACCACCTGTGTCACCACGAGTATGAGACTTAACACCTTATGTCTCAGTTTCCTCATCCATAAAATGGGGGTGAGAATAGCAACCACTTAGCAGGGCCCGTGGGGATCCCGGGAGCGGGGCCGCACCAGCGCAGGTGCAGAGAGCAGCCCCTCGGAAGCGGAAGCCTGGCCTGTTGCTACAGTGATCGCCACAGGAACCGGGCAGAGAGGAGGCGAGCAAGGTTCGGGATAAACAGAGAACCAATTAGGAAGTAAATGTGAGGTGGGCATTGAAGCAGTGGTTCCGTTTGGATGGGTCGCGGAGGAGGAAACGGCATCTAGGCTAGCCCCGAGGTGGGCTTAGCTCGGGAGTAGAAGCAACGCAAGAATGGAGCTGAAGGAATGCGTGCACAGAGACCCCCAGACACCAGGAGGCGGCGTGAGAAGGCCAGGCATCCAGGCTGAAGCCAAAACTCGCCAGAAATCCCACAGTTCGGGTATGATACACTTTGAAAACAAGAAGGCACTGAAACCTCAGCTTAAGGAAATAACAAAGAGAAAAGAATGGTTAAGAAGGACTTGGCCCAGCGGGACCGAAGAGAGGAGTGCTCTTCGAAGCCCCCTGCAAAGGGCTAGTTTACCTGCAATCTGCCCAGGGCAGCTGTATAAGACAATACAAGGTGACAAGGGCAGATTCCTAGCACACGAAATTAAAATAGACAAGGCCTACCAAAAAAAACAATTTCTTAATGACTAGATTCAAACATACATAAAATTACACTGTCAAATTGTCATAAACATTTTTAAGCTCTTACTCTCAATTTCTGCCTTATCACAAACCCACAAGGAAGAGCTGATCCTCAGGCAACCCTTGGAGCAGTGGTTCTGCCGGCTGAGGCTGGGCGTGGCTGGGAGCAGAGGCGGGGAGCAGAGCCCAGGCTGGCGGCCGCCCCGGGGGCGGGGGTGAAATGGGGAAAGGGGATCAACAGGTGCAAACTGCCAGCTGTCAAGTCAGTCAGTCCGGGAGGTACGGTATGGCATGGGTGCTCTAGGTAAGAACACTGTGTTGCACAGTTGAAAATTGCCAAGGGAATAGACCTTACGAGTTCTTGTCACAAGACAGAAACGGTCTGCAACTCTGTGTGGTGAGGCTGGTAGCCAGGCTTACTGTGACGATCGTGTCATCGTATATACAGGTATGGAATTGTCATATTGTACACCCGAGACTAATATTATATGTCAATTATACCTCAGGTTTTTTTTTAAATCAGCAAAGGCACTCAGGCTACTGTCATCTTCAAGGAAGCTGAAGACAAAGGCAGTGAAATGCACATGAGGAAGAAAACCAGACACACGGTGTATTAAAAAGTGAATTCGTGGAGAGTGAGAACAAGGAGCTATAGCTAAATAAGCAGCAGCTGGTCCAGGGCCTTCATGAGACAAAGGCAACCGACACGTTTGTAGAAATGGGAGGAATGGTAGAAAAGGGCAAGACAGTTTTGTCTTAAATACTGCCTTGATGAACAAGAATTACCGATGGATCAGATCAACACTATTAACTTAAAAGAGATTGTGTAGACTGAAAATAAATATTACCATGGCAGAGAAAACTTGGGAAGAAAACTCAACTATTACAAGGAAAACTTGGTAAAAAGAAAAAACTAAATCAAGACTCCCCTGGCCACAGGAGGTCAGTGTTGTTCCAAAGCAAAATAACCCTAAATCCTTTTGTGGGGTATAAAGGTCTTTAAAAAATTACACTTTCTTCTTAGAAAAACAAAAAAGTTAGGTTCGATATATCTGATTTTTAGACTTAAGGAATGACAGATGGTTACAGCACATTAAAAAAATAACAACTTGTTAAAAAATAAACTTGCTAAAATATATATTTTGTGCAAAAATGAACTTGGATCCTCATCATTCAAAAGCAATAAGAGAAATGAAGAGAGGAGAAATATATATATATATATATATGAAACGCATGCATCCTCTCACATATATATACATGTGTGCAATTTAACTGAGCTCAGAGCCAAGGAAAAATGAAAGCCACGTTTGTAATTACTCACTGTAACTGAAGAGGTCAGACACTCCTCATGACACCTCTTGGTGAAAATACAGAAATACCAAAGCAGTGCTCTTCTGTGGCAGCGAAGTGTTGACCGAACAGTCTGCAGCGTCTTCACTCTGCGATCAGGAGACATGAGGCGCACAGGTGTGCTTGAGGGAAGGAGAGTTGAGATCAGCTTGAACACACGGTGAAAATTACAATTAACCTGCTAGGAAATCAGGTGGGAGAGACTGGAGCGCAGGTTCTGATGTGTGGTGTGGCTGATTCCTCCGCGTTGCCCGAGTTGCTCTGTTATGTGAAACACCTGGGTTCACTCATGCATTGCTCTGGACACAGTGACGTACAAAACGATCTCAGCGCTCGCGGAGCTGTGTTAACTGAGCAAACACATTCATGAACAGATGACTGTACAGCTGTAAAGGCTCTGGAAGCAAACAGCCAAGACACACCAGACCTCTCAGAGGAAGTGACACTTGCATGAGACCTGAGGGCCGTCCAGGCCAAGAGCTGTGGGTCAGTAATTCAGGTCACGGAACCCCAAGGTGAACGGTACACAGTGAGAGATCAGGAAGGAAAGTCCTGGTCTGAACAGGTCACGGAACCCCAAGGTGAACGGTACACAGTGAGAGATCAGGAAGGAAAGTCCTGGTCTGAAGAGGTTGGGATGTTAACCCAAATGCAGTGGGAAACGAGTGAATGAAGGGGAACAGAAATCAATTTTAATTTAAAGGGAAAAAGTTACCTGGGCTGCTGTGTGCCTGCGGTGGGGTAGGAATTCAGCAAGAGGAGAAGTAGGGCAAGCTGAATGTGGGGTGGGAAGAGTGTATGGGAGCCCGGGAAGACGATGCCTGAGAAGACGGAGAGAAATAAACAGAGTGAAGACAGTTAGAAGGAGAATCAGCAGGTCTTACTTATTGGGAGATCAGGAATTAGGTTTACTATGTGAGGAGGGTCAGGGGCTTATTCCTCCACTGCTGACAATTTTATTATTTCTACAAAGAAATCTAATTTTCTTGCCAGTGGGTTTCAGCTCCAGGTAAGTTCACTCTTGATTCAGTGAGACTAAAAAATGACAATGGAACATTCTTGGGGTGAAAGGGTTTATACCCAACTTTATTCCCACAGTGGCAGGTCAAGTGCTGGAACCCGGTCCACCTCCGAGCAAGTCTGCCTGCACCAGCGGGTCTCTGCCTCTGGCCTCTCTGCCCCCTTGGCATGTCTCATTCTCTGTCCTGGGCACTGCCCCCACTCCAGCGTCTGCTCTCCTGCAGCCCTGCAGCCCAGAGAACTGGGCAGACCTCTTTACACAGGGTCAATAATAATGTATTACTCACACGTGTGCAGTGGGCCAGCTGACCAGGGTCAGGTGAGACTCCTGGCCCTAGAAATTTTCATTTTCTCTATACTAACCTTTCCTCTTAAAAGGAGAATTATTAAATTGTCACTGTTTATACAAAGAAGTATCAAATGATATATCATTAATGGTGTTGATTTATGTACATAAAATAATACCAGTTGAGTGCCATAACTTTCAGCCAGATGTGTTTATTTAATACAGATTACAACATTATTCCCTGCCATTCTGAGTGTTGTTCAAAGTCTCTGTTGATTTTTCTCTTAGAAACACTCATGAATAAATGAACCCCAAAATATTCATCCCCAAATATACGAACTATGGTCAAATGCCATTTCCATTCTAGGGAAGCATTTTCAACAACACACACATACTGTGACACGAATAATCTACCTCAGCCAGGTGACTTGTGGGAGAAATGATGGGCCTATTGGATACTTCTAAACTTCATTAAAAGAGCAGGACTAAAACCCTCTGAATGGGCAGAGCTGCTATCCTCAATTAGTTCTGGACTTTCTAATGAAGTGGAGGTTATGTGGACAAGCTGGTTTCCATCTGGCAGAACCGGATTTTCAACTCTTACGGGTAAAACCTTAAGTGAATAATTTCAGTAGGTGTTTGGTACAGGTGGAGCGCCAGGAGACAACAGGTGTGGGGGGCTGGGGAACGTTTTTACTTACAGAACAAAATGACATAAAGGCAGTTAACTGTAACGGCTATAATTTTCCTGTAAAAGAGTTTAGCACAAACAGACAGTCACTGGGCAATCTCCACTCCATGCCAGGAGCATGCTTAGAACTACGCTGCCACACGCCTGGCACACATGGTATTTACCTGGACCTGTTCCCAGAAGGCTCTCCCTATGCCTGGATCTTGCATAAGGTTGTACCTTTCCCCATCATTGTCTCTGTTCTGAGGAACAAGCAAGAATTCCTTCCTCCTCTCATTCGTGATTCTTGTAGGAACAAATCAGGATAATGGTTGCAGGGCGTTGAAAAAGTAAGCACAATACAAATGCAAGACGGTGTTATAATTAGTTATGATTCTCTTATGATTCATCTATTACATTTTATTATAATTGTAGACTTTCTTTAAGTGGATGTAAGTATCTAGATATAAGTATCATACAATTATAATATAAAATTTATATTAAGTAACAGTATTAAATTGTTAGTCCTCAACAGAGAAATGAATGATAATATCTCCCTAAAACGCTTTTTTAAACTAGAGCTCTTTTAGTTTCATCCCAAATCTTGAAATCGGACATTTTAAGGATGGGACCCAGACATGTGTATTTTTTACAGCTCTCTACGTGATTCTGACGTGCCCCCCCAGCTCCAGAATCTCTGCATTGTGTTGATGAACATTAGGTAGAAGTCCAGTGGTGGTCGTCAAATAAACACAATTCATTATAATGTACATATTTAAATTGAGATATAAAAAATATAACTTGTAAATTAGCCAGGTGAGAAAGCAAATAATCTGCCAATTAATCCACACCTTTAGGTTTTTTGGTGCTTTTTTTATTATTATTATTAGAAAGCAGTATTATATAGACGTTCTCTTCTCCTGCCACTCACGACTGCGTAGTGCATTTCTACCCCCTTAACCCTGGAAATTGCCAGAAGGTGTCTGTTTCATGGGCAATCAAGAAATCCCTCCCAGCTGCCAGTGAGTACCCTCCCCGTCTCTGGCTCCTTGCTGAGCTCAGGCGCTGCCACAAGGTTCCCTGTGGCCGTTGGTGCCCCGTCCAGTGAGGCCAGTTAAAATCGCAGAGGCTCATGAAGAGGTGGTTGAGGACAGAGGCGATGGGGCTGCAGAGGAGGGCTGAGTGACAGCCGGCGGCCCCATTCAAACCCCTCTGCTACACACGTGCTGGCGGCATTCCACGCCGGGTCTGGCTCATCCCGATCTTCTGCAGCTACTCATGAGAAAAGGCTGCTCCCATTGGTCCGGCAGAAGTGCTTGAGTTCCAGCTCTACCGCCACTTAAGTCCAGGCTGTGAACTACTCGTGTCATTCCCAAAGTCCTCGGTTTCGTGCAAGGAAAATCTGACAGAACAGTCATATTGTAAGGAAAATTACAGAAAAGCTGGTTTTATTTACAATGAAGCATAATGTAGTTCACATTTACAAAGAGCTCTTCCAACATTTCTCTTTTCTTCATGAAAATGTGACAAAGCTATAATGTTATTCTTCTCGTCCCTTCGCCACCCAAGCACAACTTTGTTACAGGGCCAAAAAGGTCTGACCCCTCCTCTGGAAAACGCACCGGCCCCACACTGGTTCATTAAGCATAAAGACATCTTCGTCAAAGCTGATCTTCCCCAAATGGTGGTGTCTCCTGGTTCTGAGAGTGCACCCGTGGCAGACATCGCTGGTCACGCAAAACCTCTGCACTTACCCATTTTACGAAGACCAAATTCTGGGCTGACATTCAGTGAATGTAGAAAGGTTGGCAAGGTTGTGGGGGTGGGTGGCAGGGGGGCTAGGGAGGAGCTCTCACCTTGCAGAGCTCTGCCTCCGTCGTTCTGGGTCAGGCGTACATGACACAACCAGTGTCCCAGGCCGTGACATTTATACAAGCACACGCGTTCATTTAGGGAGATGAGAAAGAGAGCTAACTACATTTGGCTTGACAACTCCCTCATCTGGCTGCAAGTCAAGGAAGATGCAAACATGTGGTCTCAAACAGCTTGAAAAAAAAACAACTTTCTTTTGAGACAATTTCAAACTTAAAAGATAAGTTGCAAAAATGGTACAAACAATTACCATATTCCTTCAAGTAGGTTCCTGGATAGTGACATTTTATCACCTTTGCACCCCCATCCCCTCTCAGCATGCGTTAGTATGTTGTTTTCTGAACAGTTGGAAAATGAATTACAGACAGAATGACCCCCTCCTCCTAAATCCTTCAGTCTTACTAGCCATACCACGATCATCAGAAGCAGGAAATTAGCAGACATATCACTATTACCTGTCCTATAGATCTTACAACAATTTTGCCAATTGTACCACTAAAGTCCTATGTAGCAAAATAAAAGGAAACAGAATTTTAAGGCTTCTGGATTGGATCACATTAGCTCTGAGATTCTTTCCAGTAACTTGGTAGCATAACAATTGTTAGGACCCAGTACACCCTAGTCCTGGTCTAAAACACCCCTTGGTATTTAGGCCTTGAAACGTGCTGCTACCTTCTTAGCTGAGAATGAAAAATGGAGACACAAAATGATGACCACGTGCCTTTTATTTATTCACTGTTTCTCTTTTGACCGATTTAATTTAACTCAACAGCCCCCTACTGGCTGCCCAGTACACCCAAGGCACTGTCTTTGGTTCAAGGGGATACAAAGTTACATAAGATGCAGTCCCTACAACCCTGTGAATCAAAATGTTATTGAATGATCAGTAGCTAACTAGAAATAAAATTCTGGTAACAAGGAGGGATATAATGGATTATTGAGTTTCTGCTGTTTGACCAATGCTGTACCAAATGACTTCTAGACATCTCTCATCTATTTTTTACAAATTTGGGGACATTGGCATTATTTTCCCTATTTCATAGATGAAGAAACTGAAGCTCATAAAACTGAAAAGTATTCTGAGCATCTCCACACAGTGAGGCTCAGAGACGGGATCTGAATGGAGGTGGGCCTCCAAGGCCCATCCATGTTCTGCTCCACGAAATGAGAGGCAGAATCAGACCACATGGAGCAAAGGGAGGGAAAGAGAGAGAGAAGGAGAGACTGCCAATCAGTGTAGGGGGGTGGGGAAGTCTTCCCAGGTCTCAAGGACAGGTGTATATTTGAGCGCAGACTGAAGACTGGGTGGGATTTTGAGAGTAAAGATGACAAACCATCCAGACAGGGGAGAGCCAGCGGCCTGAGACAGCGGTCTGCAGTTCACCTTTGAAAGAGTCGTCCTGTGCTTGACTAAGCAGAGCAGCCCAGTTAGGTCCCCATGACAGAACAGAGGAAACGCAGTTCCCTAGAAGTCTGAGTCTGTCCCAGAGGCTCTGCAGTAACATCAGAAAGCTGGCACGGATAGTTCACACCATTAGGCAGGGAACAGCTTCTCCCCTGGAATCACTGATTGGTATGCTTTCCATGAAGCTCTTTCTGATTTCTTTTTACAAGGAAGACTCATCCATTTAAGATAAACAGTGTAAGATAGTACTGGGCACACCTTTTAAAATCAAGTATCTCTTCAGGGTGCCAGCCTAAGCGTGGCCAGAAACAGGGTCAGGACACGCCAGCCTCCTGCCTGTTGGTCAGGCAATGATCACACAGGTACCCTGGAAGCCATCTGGCTGGGTTAAATCTGTTTCCGACACAAAGAGATGCTATTTGTTCACATGTACATGTTCTAAGGAAAGAAGTTTCAGCCGGACAGTGCATCCTGGATAAAAATGTGTGATCACACTATCACTGACTTCTGAGAAAGTAGAGCTATAATTAAACGTTATTTGTACTTAGGTGACTACAATAGACTGATGGAATAATTTCCTATTGTAACAATTCAAATTTTGTTCCTAACCCAGATCAGCATTTTTTGATGCTCATTTTGAAGCCTGAAAATTATATAGGCCTCAGCTTTTAAGACATTTAGGATTCAAATTCCCAGTCTAAAATATAAAGGAGAACTTTGGGCACCATCAGCCCGTCCTGGGCTTAACCACCTCCCCTCTTCTCAGACCACCAGACAGGAGAGACTGCCCCAGGGGTCATTCCACAGTTTGCTTTGGCTCAGACATCAGGAGCTCGCGGCTCCGTCTCAGCACGAGGTGACACTCACTTCCCTTCCTCCAAGGTCGTGAGCACTGTCTCCCATTGTTTTTCTGGGTAAAGTGCTCACTTATTAATTTGACAAAATCAAGAAGGATTGACTTGTGAGTATTAAAGAGTCATGCGTTGTCTCATACAGGTAGCCTGAGATCTCCAGCTCAGTACGTGCCAGAAACTTTGCAGGGCCTCTTCTCTTTGTCCTTTCTTACATGTCTCACTGCCACAACTGCAAGGATGAGAAAAATTAAAAGATCCTTCCCATGCCCTCATCATTGCTAAAGACAGTAACACACCTTGTCTCTTCACTCGGGGACGAATACCCCTTGGCAAGGATGACTGGTAACACACCTCCTCAACCATGGATCAGGCACTTAACCAATGCAGTTAAAGTGAGACAAGGAAATAAGTGGTCTGGTGTGTGTGTGGCCACGGGGAAGAGTGTAGCTCAGAGAAGACAAATAGGGACTCTGTGGCATCTTACTACACTGATGGACAGTGACTGCAATGGGGTAGGGCGGGAACTCGATAATAGGGGTTAATGTAATAACCACATTGTTTTTCTTGTGAAACCTTCATAAGAGTATATATCAATGATACCTTAATTTTTAAAAAATGGGGAGTTTGAGATAACATTTGTACAAAATTCCTAATTTTTAGAAAATTTGTGCCACCATTGAAGTGCAAGCAAAGCTACTGAAGAGTTTAGAATAAATAAATAATAACCAAGTACAAAATTTAATGGGAAAGAGGCCAAAAAACATAATAATGTAAACAACAAGAGACAAAAGAATAAATTCATTAAAACATGAGCAAGACTTTCATGGAGAAAACCATAAACATCATGGAATGACACATAAAAGAGTTTTTGAATAATATAAATATATTCCATGTCCTTCATGGAAAGACTCATAAACTTATCAGAATTTATCTTAAAAACAATGAAACTAATTTTTAAAATCCACAGGGTTTTTCTTTTTTTAATAATTGGACACATTCTAAAATTCATATAGAACACCAAAGACATTTCTGAGGAAGAGAAGTTTTCTATCAGATAATAAGAACTGTCACAAAACCATAGTCAGTTACGATGTGGCTTTTGTTGAAAGATTAGGCTAATAGACCAGTGCTTCAGGGAGCCCAGACCCACCTGGTCCTTCCAATAAATGTGACAATTGATCATCCATATGGAAAATATTATATTCCTCATTCTCATCATATACAGAAATTATTCAAAATCAATTAAAAACCTAAGCATGAAAGCAAACCCATTAAAACATTTAAAGGAAATCGAAGAGCAAGATTTTATGACTCTTGGGTAGGAAAGGATTTCCTAAACAAGATTTATTTAAAAGAATAAATCATAAAGGAAAAGATAGTTTATTTGACTCATGAAAAACATTTTTTAATTCCATTAAATGAAAAATACCATAAGCAAAGTAAAATGATAAGCCACAGACTAATAAACAATATATGCACTACTTACTACGAAGAACATGTAAGCACCCAGAATCCACAGAGCAATGAATAAATAAGAAAAAGACAAAGTATGCAATAGAAATAGAGCCGGAGGATATAAACACAATTCACAGACGAGGAAACACAAACGGTCAATACACATTTGGCAAGATGCTCAATCTCACTAGAAATCTGAAAAACAATAATTAAACCAAAAAGTGATATTAAACCAAATCGTAAAATTAAAGTTTCACACCCATCAGATAAGTAAACATTTAAACTCTAATAATGGGAGTTGATGAAGACACGGACAAACTCAATTCCATGTATACCTGGTGGGAAGGTAAATTGTTACCCTCTAGAGAACAGCTGGGAAGATCTAGAAAAGGCAAAGATGTGCTCACCCGAGACTCAGCTATTTGGTTTCTTGGGATAGATGATTGAGAAATTCTCAAGAACCAGGAGGCACACACAGACACATTCACAGCCCCACTGGGTAGCCTGATGACAAAGTAGAACCATTCTGTAAGTACGTCAGCAATTGAATGAATAAATATATCTTTAGATTAACACACGGGCAGTCACCATGTTTCAGGGGTCTTCTCTTAGAAGGACTTCAGAGATACTAATTCATTTAATTCTCAAAACAACCCTATGAAGAGGGTAGGGTTTTTTCTTCTTAATAATTCCACTATTTATAGTGACTATTTTTTCCCATTTTATAGATGAGTGTATTGAGACACAAGGAAAGAAGTTCAAGATCAGACAAAACTAGCTACTAATAAAGCCATACGATGGAGCTCTATGGAGCAAAGGAAATGAGTGAAATAAAATTGCATGCAGCATCACAGATAAATATCAGACAATGAGAAAAAGTAGGCTGTAGAATGTTTTGTACAGTAAGATACCATTGTTTAAGGGCAAGATGCAAAACGATTCTGTATTCATTTTCTAGGTCTGCTATAACAAATTAGCACAAACTGGGTGGTTTACAGCAACAGAAATGTATTCTCTTATAGCCCTGGAGGCTGGAAATCTGAAACCCAGGTGTCTACAGCTGGGCCCCCTCCAACTCCACCTGCCTCCATCTTTGCACCACCTTCTCCTCTCACTTAAAAAAGACACTTGCATGTAGATTAATGATACCAAAATAAAATTTTTAAAGTTAAAAAAAAAAAAAAAGACTCTTGCCATGGATGTAGGGCCCCCTGGATAATCCAGAATCATCCCTTCTTGAGATCTTCAAAATCCACAAAGACCCTTCCCCCAAACAAGGCCACATTCACAGGTTCCAGGGGGAAGATGTGGATGGATCTTTCTCGAGGGCCACTGCAAATTCAAGCCTCTGCAAATATTATCAATAATGTAGTTACATAGATATCCAAGTGACAAGTGATAGGAAAAAGACAAAAAAACCTCATGAGAATGATGAACACCAAACTGTTCTCTGGGAATGGAGAGTGGGAGCAGGGGACAGGACAGGAGAGAAACCCCTTCTGGGGGGGAATCAAAGGATCTGTGCTGGTCCCCAGTTTAGTCGACCTGCAGTAAATACAGCCACATGGTGAGTTTTGATAGAGGTGAGCGGTAAGTTCACACACGCTGGTCATTTGTTTCTCTGTGATTTTCTATAATTATGAGATAGTTCACAATTTTTAGAAATTACACAACACAAAGATGCTCTCTCCGCCATCTCTATCATGGTACCCGCAGTTCCTTTTGGGGCGTCCTTGCCCGGCCTTGGCTACAGCTGCTGTTAAACGTCTCTCCTCTGGCTCATTACCTCTCAGCCCTCTGCAAACCAGCTTGGGGCCCGAACCCCTCCGCGCAGATAACTCACCTTCTCAAATGACAGCCTTTCCTGCCTCCCATTTGCTCGCTTTGGGAGCTTTTTTCTCATTAATAGCACGACGCCTCTGCCACTCTCCAAATACCAAACTAACCCAACAGGGAAATGTACAAGCAGAATCTGTAAACAAAGACTGTGTTCTTATGATGTTCTTACGCTTCTACCAAACACGGCATCTCACATTTTGCCTTCTATGAAGTGAATGCTCTCACCTTCCCTGAGGACATGCCGGCCTCCCTGAAGGAAGCTGTGGGTCACCTCCTTGGGGGTCCTAGTGTCTGCCTGCGGGGCTCTGACACAGCAGAATCATGAGGGCAATCTCCCCTAAAGGTCTGCTTTCTCCAAATGTCCTTCCTATGGCATCCCCCCAGTCAAAAATGATGGGGAACACGATCATTTTCCTGGTCAATGCCACCTCCAAAATGGTGTCACTGTTCTCCCTACGCTCAGTGATATAAAAATCAAGAAAATTCACTGAGATGTAATTCCTGACATTTCAAGCATTGCAATGGTTAACGGTAAGCTATGGTAGTTTTTCTTAATCTATTTGTCTCTAAATTTCTGCTTACAGTGATTTCTCTCTCTCTCTCTCTCTCTCTCTCTCCCCTGAAGAATAATGCTCTATTTTAGGTTATAGGGAGAGGGAGTTGTAGGATTATTTATATGTTTCAATTATAAAAGTAACATCATCATTAAAAAAAACAGAAATAATCCTTGAGAGGAATGATGAACAGCGTAGGCTTTAGAATCAGAAGGCTATGATTTAGTTTGCTCGTCCAGTGATCAGCTGTGGGACATTGAACAAATCACTTCTATAAGCTTCAGTTTACAACACTGGGATAATGATAGCACCTACCATGTATTTGGTACAGATGTTAAAAATAATAATAAATAAGCATCCAATATAACTTTGCTGATATTAATATTAGACCCTCTAACTGAACTACTGCTAGTCTTCTTATGCATGTTTATTGTTTTTATTTGCCTTCCATAAAAAACTATGATCCCTACACTAGGGGCCTCAGTGTGTGGAAATTACATTGATGGATGTAATCAAGATAAAGAGAATCTTCTGTTTCCTTTTTATAAAGTTGTAATGAGACATACATGGACTCTTCTGTTCTATGTTTTCATGGAACAACATATAATCACTGTTTTCAATGCTCTTACAGAGTTATCATAATCACCACTGTCATGGTGGCCATGCAATATTTTCACAAGTGCACCTTGTGTTCAGCTCACAAGAAGAATGCAGTGAACATTTAAAGAATTTATCAAAATGTGGGGCTATACTTGGAATAATAAGAAGTATGTTCCTGTAATGTACTGAAAAATTTGTAGCGCTTACTGAGAACACCTTCAGTGCAAGATATGTATTTGGACCTCTATGTGACCATTGATGACCAGCTGCCTATGATTTGGGAAAAATGTTATCCTTTGGAAAAGAAGATCTCCAAAGCAACACCTCCATCCCAAAATGAATGGCAAACTGAAGTTTTTCTGTAAGGGATCCATACTGCAAATTTTCAATAGAGCTTGAAGCAACATGAACTGAGTGATCGCTACAACATTCTAAAATAACATGTTTTCTTATTAAAAAGTAGTACTTTTTACTACAGAAAATAGAGATAATAAAATATGTAAAAACAATCTAAATCAATGTAACATTCCTTATCCTGGATAGAATCACAGTTAACTTAGCTATTTTGTGTAACATTTCAGTCTGTTCTGCTATGTATGTGAGCGTGTGTGTGTGTGTGTGTGTGTGTGTGTGTGTGTGTGTGTGTGTGTATTTTAACTCATCCTTCAGTTCAATGTCATAAAACTAGACATTTTCCACTTAACAATGTTGTATTCATTTCCTACTGTTGCTGTACCAAATTACCACAAACATAATGGCTTAAGACAACACAAACCTATTATGTTAGAGGTTCTAAAGGTCAAAACTCAGAACTGGGTCTCACTGCCCTGAAATCAAGGTGTCAGCAAAGCCATGTTCCTTTCCGGGAGCTCTGGGACAGAATCAATATTCTTGCCTTTTCTTGCTTCTAGAAGCTGCCACATTCCTTGGCTTGTGGTCCCTTCCATCTTCAAAGCCAGCAACGCTCAGCCGAGCCTTTCTCAGACGGCACCACTCTGGTTTGTACCCTCCTGCCTCCCTCTTCCTCTTATAAAGGCCCCTGTGATTGCACTGGGTCCGCTCGGACAATCCAAGACGATCCTCCCATCTCCTGTTCGACCGATTAGCGCCCCGAGTTCCATCTGCAACCTTAATTCCCCTTTACCATGCAACAGAAGGCATTCACATCTTCCAGAGACAGACGTGGACACCTCTGGGGGGCACGATTCTGCCTACCACACATATATTCTGAATATCCTTTTAGTCCTTAAATATTCTTCTATCTGTCCTTTTGTCCTGAATTGCTACTGTGCATTTTATTGCATGGATGTACTATCATTCATTGTACCATTTTCCTACTATGAAGATATTTAAGTTATCAGTTGCAGTTCCTGGGCAGTAAAAACAATGATAGTTGTAGTTTAAATAATATTGGTATACATATCACACAGTAATATTTCTGGGAAGGCAACGAATGGCTTTCATATCAGTTTGCAGTTAGCACACTGGGCTGCCAGCCAGCGTTCGCTGCTGCCCTCGTAGACGCTGCCACGGCCTTTCCTTCCTGGTCTCTGCCTCCTTTTTATGTGCCTTTCTTTGGGGTCTGCAGAGGTTGAATGCTTCTTCATGCTGATGTTGGCCACCCAAGGTGCGGTTCATGACTGACTAGCGGACGCGTGTTAAGGATGCTCTGCTGTCGGCACCCTTGGCGGTGAGACTTTGTGGGAGGCACCGTCACTCCTGCTGCCAGGCCCGGACGTGACTCTCCTCCCTTCCCACACCCACGGCGTTGTTAAATCCGCACTCTCTCCTGCCCCGCTGCTTCCTGAGGAAGCTCCGCCTGCACCATGGGGGGGGCGGTGACACAATCCGGTGCCCTCTGTCCCTCGGTACAGGTGACGATATTGCTGGGGCCGCGCTGGCTGCCGACTAAGCGGTGTGGGGGGCCAACCCCTTCTCAGGACGGCTTCTCTTACTGCCTCCTGGGGCCTCGGCCGCCTCAGGTCTCCGGCTGGGGCCCTGCTATGACCCTCTGGATGCAGTGAGCTCTGGGGACTGTACGTCCAAGCCAGTGGGGAATTCCTGTCACCTGACGTCTGCATTTGCCGGAACTCTGGTCCAGCATTTTTTAACCAACCCTTATTTTAGAAACTGCTCTTACATTTATGTTAGTCATGATTATTTAATGCCCTTTGTTTATTGTTCTTACATGCCTTCCAGATGAGAAGTCCAATTCCTATGCAGTGAACTGCACTGCATGAATACGACGAAGACCAGTGTGACCAACACAAAGAGAATCTTCAAGGTGCTCCGTGTGCTGCCTTGGGCAGGGTTAATTCATCCGAGTCATTTTATAGATTTTATATTCTCTTATCTCTTTCTCTCCATATTTATTCACCCAAACAGTGTGTGGGTAGGTGGCGGGGGTGGGGTGGCATAATGCAAAAGAAAAAGGAAAGCAAAAACAAAAGCACAGCGAGTCTTATCATTTGGAATGCATCCCAGCGTTAAAACAAATTAAAGAATATTGTGCAGATTTCCAGGAAAATGTCAATAATGCCTAGTTGAATTTGAACAAACATTAAAAGACTCCAAAATGCTTACAGCCCAGCTAGAGGCAAATATTTCACTGTAAGTCAGGGGAGGGAGAGAGTCAGGCCACAGGCTGCGATGGGGACAGTCTGGGTCCCCACCCCTCGGCATCATCAAGGTTCATTTGTCCCCAAGGTGTGAACAATCCTGTTTCTGTGGTTTTAGAGGTTTTGTTTCAGAAGCCACCCTGCATGTTGACCATTCCTGTAAGTACCTTTCAAAAGCTAAAATAAGCACAGCGTGCCTCAGTTTTGGGTTTGTGGATGATACCCTATCAATACCTGGATGTTCTTCATCATTTCCCTGAAAGAACATATTTTGATAGGCTAGATGTGAATGCTGACCAGGGACCCTGTGCGCCTCCAGGCCGCACAGCTCAGCAGGTGGGTGTGGCCGCAGTAGGCAGATGGCCCCTTGGCTTGCCCTGAAGTCACCAAGCAGTGGTGTGAACACCACCCTGCACTTCCCCTTCCTTATCTTAAAATTAGAATGATGATGACTTCCTCACACTGTGTTTGGAGAATTAAATAGGTCAATACATAGTAGTGCTTAGAGGAGTGAGCAGTAAATACCACGGGTAGCTAATGATGTGATGTACACACAGGCACAGTTGATAAAGCCCGTTGAGTATTTGATCTGTCAGTTTAAGAAGAGCAGCAATGAAAATCAGTTTTTTTTTAAATTCAGGTACTAAATGGCCACAGGTGAGAGTTTCACTTTAACTTTCAGATATCACCCACAAGTCCTTGGTGTCAAGTGAGATAAGGTTGTAAAGAGCATAAAATATTTCCTCTATCTACCTACCTCTGGCCATAAACATGGATGTGAAATTCCCTGAATTAGAATTTAAGAATCAGTTTAAATCTGTGAACTCAATTCTGTGTGTATGTGTATTAATTTAATTATTGAGATGATTTAACACATTGATTGTTCAGATTAAAATTAGCAGAGTGGCGTTTTTGACTCAATCTCATGATTATTCCTCATGGCATCTCCATCACCTATTCTCTTAACAGCATTGACTCGGTACTGACTCCCACTGTCAGTGGTGGCTACAAGACTGAGGTTACCATTAACCTAAATAACAGCCTTTAAGGAAAAGCAGGATTATATATTCTCATTATTTCAATCCATAAATCATTCAATTGTGACGGTACTAAAAACCCACAAAACATGTAGTCCCCCAAGGAGAAGTGGCTTTCTCATGAAATGGGTGTCATTTCCAGGCACCTGGTCTGCGTCTGAATCCTCTTCTCACATGAGTCAGAACCACCCTTCCCTTACCGGGCACTTCCCCTGGGACACCCATTTGGGAATTCTTGCTCCCAGTAGCACTGGGTCCTAAGAAACTTCTCAAACCTAGGCACACATTAATAGATCCATGAATTGGCTTCTTCAACTAGCCTTTGATGGGCACTTGCTAGTCCTGAGCTCTCTGTAGGAAGGGTGGAGAAGCAAAGGGAGCAGGAGCTGGTTCCTCCCGGTCCTGAAGGCGCGGCAGGTCTATGAGCCGGGCAGGACGCAGGCGGAGGGAGGGGGCCTGGCATGCTGGCTCCATGGACACAGTCAGCATCTATGAAGCAGGAGTTCTCCATTGAGACTCCATAACAGAAGACAGAGATCTTCCTATGTGGGGGACAACCGCATATACAGTCTACCAGATGGCCACGGACAGCTTACGGAGGTGGATGTGTTAAGAAAACATCCTCCTCACCACTCCTCACACCCCTCCCCACGTGTGCCTCAAAACAGCTCAGAGCATTTCTGCAAAGAGGTCCCTCTGGCCATGCAGCAAGCCCTTGCCTCCTGGTTACCGGCAGCAACCGTCTCTCTCTTTCCCAGAAGAAATTTTGCTGTGCTCTTCTGCAAGCGAATGAGGAAAATATCACTGATGGAAAATAAAATTTGTTTCCCTGCCATTGGCAGGCGTGCTGGGAAGAAAGAACTTGGAAAGAAAATGGGGGTTTTCCCTAACCAGCTACCCTAGGTTAGTGCTCCATAATGGCCAGTTTTATAGAGAGCCAGGCAGGGGAGCTTAGATGTCTGAACATCTCATCATTAATTCTAGTACTGATGCTGGAGAAAACAAATGCCCTTTCTCTGCATCTTAATGTCCTCTTCCACAACAACATGATAATAAAACACACATTTACTTCACAAGGAAGCTACCTGGAAAAACTGCCTTAATGCCTAGAAAGGTCTGTGAACGTACTCAGTGTTTATGAGCAGTGTGACAGCATCAAGTTGGTTAAAGCCTCCGCCCTGTGGAAGGCCATCCACCTGGCCTGGTAGCAAAGTGCAGTGAATTTTCAAAAGCCTCGCCCAGCCTGGAGGGGTGAGAATCTGTAGAGTCTTGGAAAGATGATGATGGAAAACAGGTCTTTGAAAGTGATACATTTTGTGTTAGAAGGAAATTAATAAATACCAATTCATTTTTGTTCTTCCCAATATTAACATAGACCCTCCAGACGCCTTCTGCAGAAGACCTCTGTCACTCAAGGTCATGTTCATGGCCAAAAGAAATCAACAGAGATTACTAACAACAATAGCTACTACAGGAGTGTATCGCTCGGTGTGTGCCAGACACTCAAGGACACCAGGGGTTTCACCAGTTCAATGCATCCTCCAGTCAGCCCTAAGAGGCCCTTATAATAATGATTCCCTTTCCTAGGTAAGGTGACAGAGGCCCTGAGTTAACACAAACCAGAGAGACTTATGCCAGGACCATGAAGGGAGAGAGACAAGCACAAGAAAGGGATCCAAAAGTGACAGAAAAGCAAGGAAATACCAATAGATGGTGTCACATGGCTTCAGGCCAATTGAAGAAAAGCCCATTTAAGCAATTACAACACCTTTATTCAATAGGATACTTCTAAATAAATTACCATTTAAAAATACACAAATAGAAACATAAAAGAGACCAGTAACACGGTGATTAATAAAGTTCTTGTGAGGCAAGGTCTCCCAGCGTTAGGAGCCAGGCCAGGTGACAGCCCCAGTTATTCCATCAAATGCTCGCCTGGGTGGTGCTGTGAAGGTGTCTGGAAGACGTGAATCAAATCCATAATCAGTTGACTTAATTAGGGAAATTATTCTAGTTAGTCTGAGTAGGTTTGATTCAGTCAAAGACCTTAAGAGCAGAACTGAGGCTTCCCTGAAGAAGAAATTCTGGCGGGGGACAGTAGCTACAGACCGTTCCGCAATTTCCAGGTGGCCCTGTGGATTTCAGACTTGACTGACCAGCCCCACAATCACATGACACAATTCCTTGCTATGAATCTCTTAATATCTATCTCCTATTGGTTCTGCTTTCCTCATTGAACCCTGACTGACACAGTTCTGAGAACGTCCATTGTAATTACTGTCTATAAGAATGAGTTAGTAGCTAGCATGATATAGCATATGTTTAAGTGGTTTGAAAATTTTCCCTGCATTCTTGTTTACTGATGAACTAATATGCTCTCAGAGGAAGAACTCAGAAAATCACCTTGCTAAGCCAAAGTAAACTTCATCATAAAATTCTATTTGAATTATTCTAAACACAGTGTGAATGAATAGCCTTAATGAAGTTCCAGAATATTAAAAGGGAGAGAGAGAAAGACTCCTTCCTTCTGATTTAAAGCACATATTAGCACATACACATCTATTAGAAGGGACACACTTACTCCCCACGGACCTTTTCATTTATTCTGATATAAATAATATATGTATTATTGAATATTAATAAATAAATGTTATTAAATATTAAGAAATAAAATATTCTGATAGCATTAATTGAATGCCAATGACATCCTGAACACCTTTTTGCTGTGTGACCTTGGACAGGTCACTCAACATCTCTGTGTCTTACATTGCTCATTCATAAAATGGGGATAAATTGTGCCTGCTGCATTGGGCTGTTATGACGATGAGTTAGCTGATATTTTGAGATGCTTAGAAGAGTGTCTGGCACCGGATTTGCAGCAGTATTTGTGGGCTTGGGATGCTGGCAAGGGCTTCACAGAGGAGCTGGTGCTGGAAAGACTTGGAATTAAGTGCAGAGTGTGAGGTACACTGTTCTGAATAAGGGGGTAACCAGTTTGAGCATAATTTAGAGGCGGGAATGAGGAAAGCCTATTATGCTGACTCTGATTAAACCAGCCTGCCTGTGGATGGTTCTTACTAGAACCCCAGAGGAGAAAATGAGCGCCAGGTTATGGTCAAAAGGAAGTCCAGATTCTACAAATAAAACACCAGGTATCACTATACTTTAAGAACTACATGTTAAGTTTTTCAAAAGGATTTTACGACTAAACAAGCTTGCAAAACAGTGTTAAATAAAGACTAACAGGTTTCTTTAAAGCAGGAGTCCTTCAACTAGTAGATTAATGCTTAATCTACTAAGGTGCTTCCCAAAGGGTGCCCTATACAGCAGCTCCCCAAATAGGCAACAGAACCCTCTCCCTGCAGAGCACCTCCCAGGAAAGCCGTTCAGAGGTGCACACGTCCGCAAGTGCTAGTTGTAGTCACTGTATTTTCTGAATTCCTGATGTTCCGGCACTCGGGGGCTTCATGACTGGGAGAGACTGCCCCTCCCAAGGCAACCAGTTCTTAAAGATAGCGAAATCATCCGCCTGGGGAAACGTCACCTTTCCTGCACAACCAACGAAGCCAGAGCCCAGACACCCACCACCAACCCCACGTGGATCTTACACTCCAAGAGGCGATATTCCTCTGCCCTGATCATCGCGGGTCACCGACCGCACCGCTAGAGGCAGCCTCTGCACCCCAGAGCCCACTGAAGCTTCTCAATGAGCCGATTCCAAGCCCGCTTGCCCTGCTTGCCGCCCCGTTCGTGAGAAGCCACAATAACGGCTCCCGCCAGGCTTCTGCCATACTCCGTCCGCCGCCCCGTCCGCCCTGGTGCTTCCCCGTGGGGCCGTGTGTGGCACGCACGCCATCTGCTCTTGGGAGCTGTGAGGAACAAACTGTCTTTTCAATAGCAATTGCTGATCTGTTGGCCTCATAACTAAATAATAATAAACCTATATTCTGAAACATAGGTGTGAACGATGAAGGGCTTTTAAAGACTTAAGCAGAAGAGTGACATAATTATGTTTTAGAAGCATTCATCTTAAGCATCACCTTTACACCACATTTCAAACACCTTGAGCATCTTTTAGAGCCCCCAAACCCAAAACTAACCAGAACTTTTCACTGAGAGACACAGGAGTCTGGGAAGCCTGAAGCCTCTCCTACCCAGACATCCTGAGAAACCTGATGACTCTTAGGAAGCTCAGAGCATCTCAAGGAAGGCTGTCCCTTAACCCAGCCTGGGTACCTGGGAATGTAGGCCGAACCCAACAGTCATGGGAAAGGGAAGGACAGTCAGCCAGCTGCAGCTTCTTCACTGGGCTTAGATAATTCTAGAAGTCTACAGCAATCAAGATCTGTGATTCCCACAAACTTTTCAATTGGAGGTACATACAAGGAATTGGGAAACTGATCCTGTCCAAACACTCTGGCCTTGTTTTTTTTTTTCATTGCAATATAAGGGGGTGGAGTCAGTTCTTTCACCTAATACCTCCCAGCACTGAAGTTCTATGATTCTAAATTACTCTACAGAGCTACTGATTCCAAGAAATTTTATAATCCTATAAAATTGCTCTAAGTCACAAACAGGATTGATGTAGAAGTTTTCCATCTCTATGTACTTTTTTTTTCTTTTCAATACTATTTCAGTTCTTCAAAGTGCACTCATCTTTTGTTAGTTACAATTACCCTACTATTTATTGTGAGCCGATTAAAATAAATATTTTACTTTGGAATAGGAAATGTACTTTTTTTCCTAGATGGGTGCCAACCTTCATTCCATACATTGTACCATTATTCAGCCAACCGAAGGCACTGGGGAATTACTGACTCACCGTCGCACCAGAGCTCTTTGAGGTCCAGGGCACAGGCTGCACTCCCTCCCCCAGGCCAGTGCTTGGCAGAACTTGGAATGGGAACTGCAATGACCTTTGCTTAAAAGTAAGGAAATGAATCATCGGGCTTGACCAAGACTTAACTAGTTCTGTCTCAAAATGAAGAAACAATGATAAAACTGATGGTTTCCTGATAAGAAAATTGGAGTAAAGAGTGGAAGACAGAAACACATGAGTTTGATATCTTGCAAAGGGAGAACTTTGCAATTTGACAGAAGGTACCTTGCTGGACTGCTCTGCAAGCTGGCAGCAACTGTGCCATCTCAGACTGGATCTCAAGTTCCTCCCATGTGAAATGTCAGGTTTGAAACAGGTGATGTTTCAAATTAACATAGTCTTCAGTCATTCAATAGGGAGCTCAATGCTGACTCCGTTGACCAGACTGTTTTTCCAATAAAGCATGACTATGTATCCAATATAAATAGATGCCCAGGTGTGACTGGATTATAACAGAGCTCTCGAAGATGTGTGATCCTTGCTCCAAGTGTTTTTGTGCAAAGGGAACAAAATGTCCAGTAGTTGGGACATTAATCTTGCCTAAGCAAGACAAAATTGGAGTGCTTGAAGGCTCCACTGAAAGGAGAAGGTAACCAACAAGCAAATGACAATTTACACTTAGCTTGGTCAATGGATTATTAGCCATGAGAAAGGCAAAAGCAGGAAGAAAAGATATGGTTCATTACTCAGCAGTGTGGAGAAGCAGGTGTAAGTGATAGCAGTGAACATTAGGAGATGTGGATCGGGTATTTCCTATTGTCTAGAGGCTCCAGTGATATAAAGATTGCCTCTGTGGAAGTGTCCGACTATGGTCAAACAATGGAATTATTCTTACACTCCTGTAGGGACCACTAAAAATCACTCCATATATATATTTCTGGAACATCCACTTATGCTTAACTGAACTCACCACTTAGTATCTACAGAGAGAAATAATTCTTGCTTTCAAGAAGTTTGCTATCAAGTGAAGGAAATGGGTCATGGTAACTCACTATAATTAAAATGCAACTACCGAAGTAAAAACAAAAAAGAAGAATGGATGGAATAATCTTACCAAAGACCTTATGCCAAAAATGAGATTTAAGCTCAGCTTTAAAAAATGGATAAGATTTTGATAGGTGAGGCTGAGAGGAAAAGCATCCTGGAAAGAAGGAACAGAGAGAGCTAAGTCATTCCTTAAAATGATTTACAAAACTATTCCAAGTATGACCTCCACTTAAATGCTGTGCTCATAATCACTGAAGTGGCATCTTCCGTGGGGGACAGTCCCTGAAAGCTCTTTACGTTTTTACCTCCTTTCTAGTCAGCTCCAGGGATGACGGAACTTACTGCCTCTTCAGACCGATGTGTCACCACTGAGATTCCTACATCATAAACCATCTCTCACACCTTCCAGGAAACAAGATGCCATCACATCAGGAGTTTGCTTTAGTGGTCAAGGAAAATTAGCTCTTCAATTTCAAGCCTGAGGCTCCTGAGCAGAGCTGTGTTTGAGCAGATAAATCGCACTGCACGGCATTGCCTGAATGAGCAGTCGCAAAGCTGTATGTCTCAGACACAACTTCATGGATGCAGTTCAAGCAAGCAAACTCCATCCCAGCAGGTCGTCAGATAACATACCTGACCTCTCAGGAGCTGCTCTTGATACAAATCTCACGTAGCAATTCACCAATAACATCTTTCTAGGAAAATAAGATCATCTCTAGTGAAATCTGGGAAGGTTTTGGAGATTATTTTCTTTAACTGGAATGCCAATACTTTAATGTCCTCTAAATATTTTATGTTCTCTTAAATTTTTTAAAAAACTCCCAAGTAGTTGTTTCAAAGTATATTGAAGACATTTTAAAGATACACTCTATTAACTGTGGTTATATATGGAGGAAGGGATTAGGGAGTCGTTCCACTTTTTTATTTTCTACATTCTGAATCCAATTTCTTACAGTGCAAACATATTTTTCAGAATGCCCATATGTATTTTTTGCAGAAAAAGTAATCTTCACAGATTGTTGTTACTCCTAATCTTCTGTATAAAGCAAGCTCTTTGACTATCTCTCAGGGAAAGTGTATATTACATGTCTATTTTGCCTACATGGGGATGCTATGTACTAATACATGCTCATAAAGTATTATTTGAATAAAATAGTCAAGAAGTAAGCAACCTGTGTCTCTCAGCATCAGGAACATATGAGAAGGCCTGCCCATCAATGTCTCATCATCATTACACAGCTGAATTCTAGCTAAAATGAATGGAAAATGAGAGAAGATAAAACAACCAAATGGGGATCTGAGAGGTGTGTGCTGAGCCACAGCCCTTCACAAGCCCACCTCACCGGAAGTAATACCAGAGGCTTGTGCCTGTAATTGCCTCTTGGGTGTTTGGTTAAAACCAGCTGTTGGTCCAAAACTGTGCCCTCTGCCTGCTCCAGCTGCCCTGTGCTCTAGCCATGGTGTCCCACAGCCTCACCATCTCCCAGGTGGTGTTTGGTGCCCTAGCAACCCAGACTATGAAACAGGTTCATGCGCTTGGTCCCCTGCCACACACTGGGAAGGGTGGCCACGTCTGGAGTGGCATGAAGCACACTTTAAATAACACACCACCACCACATCCTCCATAGCCTGCTCCCGGCCGCTCATCACTGTGCCCTGTGCCCTGGGGAGATGGTACGGGGCACGTGCTCCGCCAGACTGAGTCACCAGCCGGGGAAGGGCTCACCTCCCAAGGCTAGCTGCTTTATTAAAGAGCTGGCTTTTTCACTTAAACCCTGGGTTCAGAATAAGCCAAACCTGATGAGGAAACTGTCATGTGAAAAAGAAATGTTGGATATGCTTTCTGGTGACTCGCAGCTAAGACGTTCTTGCAGCCCTGAAGTTGTCTGGGGGGCAGCCCTGAATGTTCCATTGGGAGACCCTCTTTAGCATTCCCGTGGGACAAATCAGCCCCAGGATGCCACCTGCACACCCGTTACAGTGACACAGGAGCGATCCGCACTGTACCAACACGAGGGCAGCGTGCGGGGCCCCACCAGCCAGACTGAAGAGGACAGGAGCAGCACATCAGCATCAGGGGAGCTAGAACGTTCCTCAGCTCCCACATCACTAAGTCAGTCTGCTGCCTAACCCCAGACAACTGGATCCCAGGGCGAGGTTTGGGTATAAATACCAGAAACAAGCCTCAGTGCCTAGAGCTTTGGAGAGAGACACACAATTAATTCTTTACCAACAGACATTCTTAGTATCCACAGCCCCTCTGCTTCTTCCTGTCGTTGGCAAGCCCCCCCCACCCCGCCTCACCTCTACATTACAACATTCATTTGGGACCTGGTCAGCGTTTGCACGCTCTTAGGTGGCGGTTTAGGGACTTAAAGTCTGAGCTGATGGACAGCTGGCAGTTCAAGGGCCCCAAGGTGGTCGTGAGGATGATCCTGAAACACTGAGTCACTGA
This sequence comes from Manis pentadactyla, assembly GCF_030020395.1. NCBI lineage: Eukaryota > Metazoa > Chordata > Mammalia > Pholidota > Manidae > Manis > Manis pentadactyla. The sequence goes on along the minus strand of NC_080024.1, from coordinate 151,758,089 downwards.
CCGAATGTGGGAGAGATGAAAAGCGAAAGAAAAGCATCCACTCCTTTTCTTCTCCCGCCTCGTTACTGCCGTACCTGCTAAGGTTCATGTTCGACCAAGGAGGATAGGAAACACTTTGTGCACCATTTTAATTTATGTTCCAGGGAATTGAAGCAGGGAAATCAATGTCCCTCACCTGCACCTGCCGGCTTCTGCTCTCTGATCCCTTTTCTATTTTACTGGCATCAACTCCTCATCTTTACCCAGCAACTCACAGCTTTCTCAATCCCTCCCTGGGTTAAAACACACGTTTTATATTCTTGAATGAAACTTATTTATATGAAAAGCTTTCCCTCTGCCTCTAAATTGTAAAGTTATAAGCCACATACTACTGAGAGTTTATTACTGTTATTGTCTTGGCTTAAGACTAGTTCTAAAGGTAAAGCTGTGTGTGTTTTAAGGTGATCAAAAGAAACACCCAGAGAGAAAAGTAGCAGCTGGTGCTTTGCCGCCGAGCCCCCCCCCGACCCGACCATGAACTCCAGAGCCCGCATCTCGGGACGCCCATGGCAGTAGCGTCCGAGACGCGGACTCCTTGCCCAGGTCCCCAAAGTCCACATCCATTTCGGTCCTTCCCTCCCACTCCTGCACTGGCTTCTGCTCATTCCTTCCTTGATCTTGGCAATCCCAAGGCTTCAGGCGTTGCAAACCCACGTGGCATTACCCTCTCCCGTCTTCTCCCGCCTACAAACCCGTGGCCGCTCTCGCCTCTTTAAGGCCACCGATTTAAGAAGTCTGATGATAGCCTGATGGGTTTTCCTTTGTAGGTGACCTTTTTTTTTCTCTCTGGCTGCCTTTAATACTCTGTCCTTGTCTTTGATCTTTGCCATTTTAATTATTATGTGTCTTGGCTTTGCCCTCCTTGGATCCCTTGTCATGGGAGTTCTGTGTACCTCTGTGGTCTGAGAGGCCATTTCCTCCCCCAATTTGGGGAAGTTTTCAGCAATTATTTCTTCAGAGACACTTTCTATCCCCTTTTCTCTCTTCTTCTTCTGGTACCCTTATAATGTGAATATTGTTCCATTTTGATTGGTCACTCAGCTCTTAAAATTCTTTCATTCCTGGAGATCCTTTTATCTCTCTCTGCATCAGCTTCTCTGCGTTCCTGTTCTGTTTTCTAGTCCATTGATGGTCTCTTGCATCTCGTCCACTCTGCTTTGAAGTCCTTCCAGAGCTTGTTTTATTTCTGTATTCTCCTTCCTTAGTTCTTGCATATTTCTCTGCAAGTCCATCAGCATGGTTATGACTTTTGTTTTGAATGCTTTTTCAGGAAGATTGGTTAAATCTATCTCCCCAGATTCCTTCTCAGGGGATGATGTGGAAGCTGTCTGGGTTAGTCTTGTCTGGATCAAATTTTTTTGCCTTTTCATGTTGATAAATGCAGTGGTATGCTGTTGACTCATCTGTCAGCTGGGAGAACCAAAACCCTTTCCACTTGATCCTGGCCTTTCTTTACTGGGACAACGGTAACCCCTAGCGGCTTGTGTTGGGCAGCTGCGCATAGACTGGGTCTCTGTATCTTGCCAGTCGCTATGGAGGAAGTTCCCTTGCTGTGGGCATGGCCAGCCTCAGGCTGCTGCTCTGCTATGGCAGGGCGCCGGAGGGGAAATGGATGGGGAGCTGTTTATCACCGTGAAGGGTCTCAGAGCTGCTGCCCAAGGGGTTAGTGCGCCCGGAGTTCCCTGGGATTCCCAGCGCTGGGCTAAGTGTCCCGGGATGCTTCCATCCAGCTGTGGGGTCCCTGTCCCTTTAAGACTTTCAAAAAGCACTCGCTTTTCTTTGTCCCAGGAGCACCAGCTGCAGGGACCCACTCACAGGTTTTACTGTCCTGTTTGGCTAGTTTCCCGCACTCCTCGCACTGTGTGTCTGCGCTCTGGTGCAGATGGCTGGGGCTGGGTGATTAGCTCCCTCTCCCTCCCCGCTCCCACTCCTCTCCAGGAGCTGGGGTGAGGGGCCTCGGGTCCCACCGGGCCAAGGCTTGTATCTTACCCCCTTTGCGAGGCACTGGGTTCTTGCAGGTGTGGATATAGTCTGGCTGTTGTCCTGTATCTTCTGGTCTTTTAGGGGTAGTTGTATTTGTTGTATTTTCAAAAATATATATGGTTTTGGGAGGAGATTTCCACTGTCCTACTCACGCCTCCATCTTGACTCTGCCTCCAAGGCCAGCGATTTAAGATGCTGGGCTCCAGGTAGAACGCACCCCCAACCCAGGGTTCTAGGAAGGAGAGGGGGACAGAAGAGGTGCTGGGTCACTGGTCCTGGCCATGTGAGCACCTTGGCCCGCTGCGGCCGCCCTAACCGAATGCCACAGATGGGATTAAACAATGGACACTTACTCGTTCGCAGCTCTGGGAGGTGGAGGCCCCTGAGAAGGGTGCCAGGGTGGGTCTCCGGGGAGGCCGCTCCTCCTGGCTTGTGACGGCCCCTCCTGGCCGCGTCGTCATGTGGCCTTTCCTCTGTGCTCATGGAGGGGGCGAGCTCTGGGGTCTCTCCATCAGACCAGGGCCACCCTTATGACCTCATTTGACCTTAATTGCCTCCCTAAAGGCCCTATCACCAAAACAGTCACATTGGGGGGTTAGCGCTTCAACATGCAAATCTGGAGGGGACACAGTTCAGTCCGCACCAGGGAGGGAGGGGCAAGGTGGCCAGGGTTCAAGTGTCAGATACTGAACTGCTGGCTCTTGTGCACGACGCTGACTGCGTGGATGAGGCCGACAGGGACGGTGACGGATGTGGCGAAAGGCGCGGGTGTGATGAAAGCTTACGAATATTAGATGAGTAACAAAATTAAGACAAAAAATAATAGCTTTGATCTAGCTACATGAGATGGAGACTGGTATTAATTATAATCATTTACTTAAAATTTAAGAGCAGTTTTAAAATGAAGGGTACAGAGTGCCCTAGTGCACTCAAACCACACTGCAAACACTACTCACAAGGACTTAGTAACTACTAGTAAAATCTACCAGTAGGTTTTCACTAACAGTTTTTATTACTTTAGAGAAAACTGTTTTTTCCCACAATTTTGTATTGTGGAACTGAAGGCTACATCAAAGAATCACATAGTTTTAAGAGAGATAAACATTAAGTAGGGTAGGTGTCTGCAGTAGCTATAAATATTTAAAGGATCAAGTTATCTAGGACAGAGGAATTGTAAATGTCAATCACCAGAAACAAAGTAAAATGGGGATTCACATATAGATCAATATTATAATAATGAAGCTAATGAAATTATCAAAAGGGATCTAGCAACACATTAGAAGAATAGTACATCTTAACCAAGTAAAGTTCATAGCTAACATGAGGAAATGGTTTGTGCTTAGGATACTAATACAATCTACCTTATCCAGAGAAAAATCATATAATTATAAATAGCATCTAGCTATAAGATATTTGATAAAACTCAACATTCTTAAATTGTTTAAATGTCAATATGTAAATCTAAATATATAAAACTAAACATATGTAAGTGCACACACACAATATGCTTAGTGAAGAAATACTGGGTGCATTCCTATTAAAATGAAAAACAAGGATATCAGTAGCACTATAATTTAAATTGTTCTGGAGTTACTAGCTAGTGAAAGTGGACAAGTAAAGGAAATACAAAAGATAAAAATTTTAAATAACAAATTTGGAATTAATTTCTGTACACAGAGAAAAAAACCAAAGGAATTGACTAAAATTTTCAGAGGCAGTGAGAAAAAACATAGAATTAACAAATGAAAATCAATCACCCAGTAAGTAAAGAACACCAAGATAGAACATAAGATAGAAGGGGAGATCCATTTATGCAATTCCAAGAAAAATGATGTATTTCCTACTGATAATAAGCACAGCATGATATGCACACAACCTGGAAATGTTCCCAGTGTGGATGTCACGGAGGGACTGATGACGACTGCGCTTTGTTCCCCGTTTCCCACCACCCCCTAGACTGGCTGGGCCAACAGCCATGCAGAATAGGACCTGTGCCTGGCAGCCTTGCTCACAGTAAGTCCGATGGCAGCTAGGTGCTAGCCCATGGGGTGGGCCTCAGGGGGCGGCTAACTGGGGGCAGGGGCCTTAGGAGGGGGGGCCTCTCACTCCATCCACTTCCTGGGCTGCACAGGTGGAGTGTAACCGCCAGCCTGTCCCTGAGGCAGCCCCTGTGCTGAGGACCGGAGGGTGACAAAGTAGGAGGCTGGGCTCTGCCACCTCGGGGCCTGGACAGGCCCGGCTCTGCCCGTGGGGAGGGCTCCCGGTTAGGGGCTGCTCTTTCGGATTTGGGGACAGTCACAGCTGAGTGCGAGGAAGACTTGGGATCAAGCAGGGGGCCATTCTCTTCCTGACCATCTCCCTCCAAGCTTGCTGGTTTCATACCAGCCACCAACCTGTTGTTAATCCAGGCCCCAGGCCCCCAGGAATACATACTTCTATTTTTTATCGTGTTGTGTTTGCAAATATTTAAAAATAAGTGACTTCCTATCCCTTTTCTTTGTGACCCCAATGTGACCCAAGCATCATCCTCCACTTTATCTTCCTAAATAACAAATTTGATCCTGCTCGTCTTGGGTCAGGGAGGATTCATGCATGTTAACCCACTTACAAAGTCCTTAAGTCCTTCAGAGCCAGCCCTTGGCTCTCTGTGCAGTGTCCCTGCCCCCTGATCCCTGCCCCCAGCCGCGCTGTCCGCGATCATCCCCACCGCCCTCTCCTCTCCGCCTGCAGGGCGCCCTGCCACCCCGATCCTGACCCTCTGGCCCGGCTCCGTCCTCAGCCCGGCAGAACCACCCCCCACCATTCTCTCAAACCAAGCAGATGCTCCCCCTCTGTGTCAGGGTCTCCTTCACACCCTGACATGCCTCTCAGCATTGCAAACGGGGTTTCTCATCTTTCCGCCTCCATTAGAACATGAACTCCTTGAGAACAAACTGGACCTGCCTCATGCCTATGTTTCAGGAGTAAGAATTGCTGGAGAGACACAGCAGATTCTTAAAACCCCTGCTGAACCAGTCAGTCAATCTCTACAGAGCAGTTTTCCTCAAACTCTGAGAATTCACAGGCCAATATGATACTGCCTCTGTGGCCAGTTTGAGAAACACTGTATTAGAGTTAAATAGTATCACTTTTGACGGTCTACTTTATCTTCCTAAATAACAAATTTGATCCTGCTCCTAAATAACATTTGATCAAAAAAAAATTTGATCCTTCCTAAATAACAAATTTGAACATCAGTTCAATTTAAAATACAAACCCAGAAGTTGAAACCAAGTAGCGGTATTGGCCATAATGAGGTCACCCAGGGAATCATGAACATGTCTACGGGTTTAAAAATATATATTATCTCAATAAATTGGCCCAGTATTTGTATACTTGGATGCAAATTGTATCCAAATACAATTTTTAAATATTTTCACATACATTACACATCCCTTAAAAACATATGTGCAGATCCCAATCTGAGAGGCTGAATTATTTATTACTCCTTTAGGAGTCATATACCCCTTACCCCAGGAAACTGCACATTTTGCAAAGCGTATGTGGCCATGGTTTCATAAATGCCTCAAGCCCAACATGGACCTCAAGATAAGAACTCGCACTTGAATGAAACTCCCTGAGGTACCTTCACTGGCAGTTTCCTCTGGGAGCACAGGCAACGTAAATGCTGTGGAGACCAGCCTTTCATCCCAGACAGAAGCGTTGCAGGCCGGGAGTCAGTGCTGAGGAGGCACTCAGTGAGTTCCAGCACCTCTTGGTTTAACTAAACCACCCGTGACTTCCAGGGGTGACCCTAAGGATGAATACCTGCAAGGAATTCTTGTTTCAGACCCAGGTAATGGGGCCTTTGACCTCAGTTCAGTGCAGCTTCTCTAAAATCCCCCCAAAGACTCCTAGAGCTTTAAGTGCCCTGGAGTAGTTGCACATCAGAACTCACCCCTAAGCCACCTGAAGTCTAATCGAGAGATCCAAAGCCTAACAGAACAGAGGTCTCTGGCACAGAGACTAGAGAGAGCCCAGTCGAAAAAGATTATTTCCCATGATGTTGGAATGCTTTCTAAGGGCTTCTCTTTGACACTCTACAGACACAGCTGTGGCACTTCCTGGCTAGTATTTGTCAGTCCCAGACCTTTGGGAATAAATTACTGAAATAGCAACAAGGTAAGGAAAAGCAAAATTGTTTCCCAGAAGAGTCACTAGTAAAGGTGTTCAAGGTCAGTACTGGGTCGATTTGGAAAAAAGGGATCTCAAAATGTGAAGGAATATTTTGATAGTTAACACACAGTTAATCACAGTATGTTTCAAAAGATAAATATACACTGTACATGTTTTACACATTCAGATAGTTTTCACAAATAATATTAGTCCTAAAATTGCAGTTATGAGCAGCCTTGTAATAAACTACTCTCTCTTAAAGTAGTACTCCCTCTTTAAAGCCAGGTAATAAGCTTTACTTTAAAAAACTCTATACTTTAATAATGGTAAGATGACCTGCTAAAATAAGCCACAGTTCTGAATACCACCAGAGTCAGCAGGAATGCTCAGGTGTTTGGACTTTTGATAGGTCTTTGGTTAAGGAATAAAAATCAGAACTAATTATTCATCCTTTCAGTTCCTCTTCTAAGCAGAACTTTTCCCCGTGTTGCCATCCTATGTATGCAAATGAAGTCAGAGAAAATGAACTGACTCTAATTTCACTTGATTATACAAATTATAGCAAGCATACAACTTTATAACCATAGTCATCAAATTTTACTATTACCATCACTGAATTGATAGATGTGCTGAATATATGCCAGGAAGAACGTAAATGAATAGCCACTTTTAAAATTATTTTCAATATATATCATAAGTGTATATTGACTACTATACGAGTTAATATTCTGGGAGTTTAAAAACTATGGTCATACAAGTAATGACTCCATAGCATCCTACTACGCTGATGGACAGTGGCTGCAATGGGGTGTGGGGGGGACTTGATAATATGGGTGATGTTGAAACCACAATGTTGTTCGTGTGAAACCTTCATAAGATTGTATATCAATGATACCTTAATGAAAAAAATAACTATGGTCATATGATTCCTATTGAAACACTACTTGCTACAACAGACATGACCGCACTCTCTATCTGGGGCTATGTTTTAATTGTTTATATATAGTCATAAGATTTTGATGACTATCTCTGAAAGAAAATATGTCAGAAGAAGATAGAAACTGGCCCATGTATATATATATAGTATTAAAGGGAGCAGAACTGGGTAAAAGTTATTGCTAAATAAAGGAAAAAGATTAGAAAGGGCAAAGAGAGAGGGAGAAAGAAAATCCTTAAGGTGCACAGAGAAGAGAAAGCGAGTTAGGACAATAAACAAGGCTTTGTGCTAACTGTGAGGAAGAGAGGGAGAGAGGAGGCCCAGGAGGAGCCACAATACTGGGAATGTAATCACAGCCACCACAAAGGAAAAGGGAAAGATTCAGCAGGGCTGTTGGTGCCCAGCAGGGGTCACCTTTGCCAGCCCCAGTTGCTGTAAGTGTTGGCAGCGGCCTGAGATCTGCCCTCAGCAGAGAGCCGCCTCCCCCAGAAATGACCAGGAGGTCATGCCCTCCCCGAGGGGTCACTTGCAGCCAGGACCCACTGGCAAGTCCTCGAGGCCAGCCCTCTACTGTCATTCATGCTCTAGAGCAATGACATCCAACAGAAACAGAATGAGAGCCACACAGAGTAGCCATATTTTAAAAAGTAACAGAATAAAGCATCCAGAAATAGACCCACACAGAGCCAGCCAACTGATTTTTGGTAGAGGTACAAGGCAATTCGACAGATAAAGGGCAGTCTTTTTAATCAACACCAGGCCATTCACAAACAATAAAGGAAATGAACCTCAGTTTCAACCTCACATCTTATACAAAGACTGGTGCCAAATGAAACATGGATCTAAATGTAAATCACAGCTATAAAACTTTTTGAAGAATCATAGGACATCCTTGTGACTGAAGTTAGCAAAGAATTCTTGGATATGACACCTAAAACACAATCCACAAAAGAAAAAAGAAACTGATAAATTGGACTTCATAAAAATTAAAAACTTACTCTGTGAAAACACTATCAAGGGAATGAAAAGATAAGGCACAAAACTTGGAGGAAATATTTGCCATGCACATATCTGACAAATAAATATATAAGGAACTCTCAAAGAATAGTAAGAAAATATAACTCAATTTAAAAATGAGCAAAGTACTCGAACAAACACTTCACCAGACAAGTTATAGGGATGGTGAGAAGTACATTAAAAACTGCTCACATCGTTAGCTAATAGGGAAAAGACAATTAAAACTGCAATGAGATATCATTACACGTTATTAGAATATGAAGAAAAAAAAACCAGAGAACTCCAAGTGGTGGTGAGGATGCAGAGCACGGAGCTCTCCCACACCGCCGCTAGGAACGTCACGGGGCAGCTGCTCTGGAGAGCTCTCTCCCAAAGTCAACCATACGCTTACCATACAACCCAGTGATTCCACATCTGGTGTTCGCCCAAGAGAAAAGAAAGCATGTCCACCCAACAATGTGCACACAGATGTGCATAGAAGCTGTCGTCGTAATAGTCAAACCTTAGAAATCACGAGCATTCTCACCTCAGCTTCTGTTTCTATGGCACCTGATTTTCCATGTGATAAGGAGCCATGATAAGAGAATAATAGATAAACAACTGAGAAAATGAACACTAAAGTATAAACAGAGCAATAAAAGATGAAGACAGGATTGCAAAGAAGATCAAATTTATATTTCGGTTGCCTCTTAGATACAAAGATGCTTTGAAGTAAAGTAAAGATGCTTTAAAGGGATGAAAACATAATAGGATTATTTTAAATAAATGGCTTGTCTGTGTGCCCTCTGGAGAACAGCTTGGCAGTGCCTTTCAGAACTAAAAATGTCCTTACCACACAACTCAATAACTGCAATCTTGGACATTTATCCCACAGAAATGAAGACTTATTTTCACACAGGAACTTGTATATGAATGTTCATAGCTGACTTATTTGTAACAGACAAAAATTGGAAACCACCCAAGTGTCCTTTAATGGGTGAATGATTTAACAAACTGTGGTACATCCATACCATGTGAAACCACTCAGGAATAAAAAGGAACATTCTCTGGATGAATCTCCAGGGAATTAGGCTGGATGAGACAACCAATCCCCAAAGGTTATTTACTGCATGATTCTGTGTATACAGCCTTCTTGAAATGACATAATTATAGAAATAGAGAACAGATTAGTCATTGCCAGGGGTTGGGGTTGGGGGAGAGGATAGGTGTGGCTCTACAGGGGTGACCCGAGGGAGCCTGTGGTGACCCTAAAGTTAAATATCTTGATTGTGATGCTGGTTATACAAAGCCACCTATGTGGTAAAACTGTGTAGAGATGCACACACACCAGGCAAGCCAACCTAACAGTGAACTGGGGCAAGTCTGTAGGTTGTACCAATGGCAGTTTCTCAGTGTAGATATTGTTCTATGGGTCTATCAAATGGTGACACTGGGGGAAGGGGGTACAGGACTTCCCCAGACATTTCTTTGCAACTTCCTGTGAAGCTATAATTATTTCAAGTTAAAAAGTTATAAAAATTTAAATAAAAGGCTTTTTTGACCATGTTCATACATTCATCATTTTAAGCCTACCTTTAAGTATCCTACAGACATGACTCCCTCAGGTGTTCCTTTTTCTATTAATTCAAATTTGGTACATTCAAAATTCAAGAAGGTGACACTGCTATAGGAAAAGGACATTCACATGCATTTTAAAGAAGTTTACAAGTCTGACAAATACCTTGCGTATTCTAATGCCACATATTCTTTTCAAACAACAAATGATACTCACGACAGCAGTGATGATGAGATGACTCTTTACTTGAATTCTGTGTTTCATATAAAAGCAATTGGTGGTACAAAACTGACAGCTAGCATTTTCAGTGGGAAGAGCCAGTTAAGTGGTTGGAGTTACCTTTTTAAGTCTTTAATGCAGAAACTGCTTTCACTTCTATTAAATCCACTTATTTTAATTGCTAGAATTGCATCTACAAAGACTCTTATTTCCAGAGCAGGTCACAGTCACATGTATGGGGGTGACGGCTTGGACAAGTTCTTTCGGGGGACACCATAAACCTACTACACAAGCTGAATGACCTGCAGGCCCAATCCAGCTGAGGCCACCAGTTTGTATTATCTGTTTGATGGCAAAATAAATTTTAAATAGGTGAAAATATTTTAAAAATAAAAAAGTGTTGGAAAAATGTTACAGTAAATGCACATGCAAGAGGTGAGGAAAGGCTTCATAGGCAAAACTCCAAATGCAAAGTTTACACAGAGAAAAGATGGAAAAACTTGATGGATTTAACCCAAAAAAATATAAATATTTCTCTACATTTAAAAAAAGTTAATAAAAATAGAGGTCAGTAATAACAATGTTAGAGAAAGTTAGAAGAGTCTATATAGACATGATTAGACTTTCTTTTTACTGATTTATAATCCTCTAAAGAAAAATTAGCATTATCAATGCACGGCAAATATAAAGCTTTTTCCTCCCCATTAAATTAATCAACATTAAAATCAAACCAACAAACAATTCATTCCCAGGGATGACAATTGGATGGGGAGATGGGTGCCACCAGACATTGCCAGTGATGTGGTAAATTAGCCAAGATTTCTGGAGTCCATTTGCCATCTAGTATCAAAAGTCTTAAAAATGGTCATCCTCTCTGATCAACAAAATTTTTCTTCTAGAAATATACCCCAAGTAAATAAATCAGGAAGGAAGAAAAGTGTTTGAACAAGGCTAGTCGTCGTAGCAGTTTACAGATGCAAATACTTGGCAACAGCCTAAATGCCAAACCGGTCCGGTTCCCTGGGAAATAGACTCTGACACAGAGCTTGTTGGGTATTGATTTGGGGTTTGCTCTCAGGAATGACTCAGGAAGGAAGGGTGGGAGGAGGGTAGAGGGAAGAGAGAGGGTGCATTGTGTCACACTGGCTGTGAAACCCCAGCCGATGTCCCACAAGGAGCTCTCAGCTAGGACGGCCCTTCAGGGTGGGACAGAGGGCTGGGACTAGGCGTCTCTATCAGTCACTGGGGGTGTGGCCCCCAGAAGGCGATACAGTGCAGGGGAGGCAGCATTCAGGCTAAGGGCAGCCCTGAGACTCAGCGTGAGCTCTCAGCACGCAAAGGACCTTGTCCTTCAAAAATCTTTACGGGTGCATCCGATGCCCCTGACAGTGTACCCACTGACACACATACGGTAAGGCATGCTTTCCTTTTTTTTCAGCTTTATCAGGATATAATTGACAAAAGCTGTATATATTTAAGCTGTACAATATGATGGTCTAATATGTGTACACACTGTTGCAATTATTACCACAGTTCAGTCTATTACCACATCCATCATTTCACAGTTACCATTCTTTTTGTCTGTGTGTGGTGAGAACACGGAAGATCTACTCTCGTAGCAAATTTCACCATTCTGTATGTTGGAACCCCAGAACTTATTCATCTTATAACTGAAAGTTCATAGTAAGTCACATTCTCAACATTCCTAAGTAAGATTAGGTTAAACATATTTTCCCAGGATCTCTGTTACTTACGTGGGAAAGACTTGCAGCAAAGTGTTCAGTGATAACAGCAGGTGATCAATAGCTATTTACTTACTGAGAACCTATTGTATGCTAGATGCTAGTTTAAGAATTAGAATAGAGCAGATAATAAGATAAGGAAGACAGTCACCCAAGGTGACAGCATTCTAGTAAGAGGCACTGATTGTAAACATGATGACATTTTTGTTATTTAACAAAAAAAGGATATACACAGAAAAGCTTATATATATATGTGTATATATATATGTACATATATATATGTACATATATATATACACACACACACACACACAGATATACCAGATTTATAAGTTATATAAAAATTGGAGGGAATAACACTAAATGCTTGTCTGAGTTGGTGAGATCATGGATTAGGTCTGTATTTTCATGGGTGACTTTTGAAACAAATAATGGAGCATGAATTAATGCTTTTAAAAAGGAGAAATATTCTATTTAAATCCCCTTTTTCCATTGGAGGAAACAACAGTTCTAATAGTTACTCCAACTGTAACTCAGTCCTAGCATCACTAGAAATGATAGAATTATTGGCCCACCAAGCTCACACACCTTAGGGACAGATCCTACTGATCAGTTTTAAGTCATACAAAGTCACCGCTCGCAGACTGGCATAACCAGAGCAGGTCCCAGGGAACGGGCAAATCTTTCTTCTGAAGAGCAGAAGGCATTTGCAATAATGACTGTATTTGCCCGGGGTCCACAAACAGCTGTGAGATTACCTTGAGCGGAGGCCTTTGATTTAGAGGCAGGTCTGTGTCTGCTGTTCCTAAGAGAAAAGGAATGCTACTTGGGTGAGGATTATGGGGATAAGGGATGCTGACTGTGAGCAGCAGAAAAATCAATGAAGAGAACCACATAAGAGAAGTGAAGACTGCATACGGTAAAGACAAGGCCGTAATGAAAAATATGTAAACTGAAAGTATATGGTAAATAGGCCAATTAGTGGACCATCTTCTTAGGTTGGCCAAACAATCAATTCATCATGGAGGATCTGAGAATGAGTCAAAGGATAGTTTCATTCCACTCTTCTGTACCCAGATGCGCAAGCTGAAATGAGAATAATGACAAAGAAAAGCAACAAAAGCAGTAGATACATCCCCGGAATACTGTGTGCATGTTGTCAAATTCACAGAATAATGCAATAAATAGTTTGACTTCTACCAAAAATTGGACAGATTATTTGTGCTGATGCAGATCCTGATGTAATAAGTACAATAAAAAATTACAAAACTAGGAATAACTGGTTCACATTCATGGATTGTGCATCCCACAAATACTTCACTAATAGAACCTAAGTTTCCCAGGAAAATAATGTCCAATTTCCTTTTGCATTTGCAATGAAATCCTCGTTATATATATATTAGGAAACTTCACAGACCTGCTTTCTCTTTTTAATACACCTGAAAGTAATTTTATTTTTCCTGTGAATCTCCACCTACTAGAATGAAACAAATCATTTGTTTCTTAAAGCATGTGAGATGACAATTGTTATACAAAAGGAAAGACAAAATTTTTTAAACCAATGCAGTTGGGTTTTGGAAGGCATTCATAAAGGTTAAAGAAGGATGATACAAGAAATTGTTGTATGATTATCAATTTACACCGGTTACTGTACTTGTGTCCAGAGGATTCAAAGACAAATAAGATATATTCTCTATGGAAGCATATACATTAGTGAGGCAGACAGACACGTAAAAAAATAGATCATTTTGATATAATGTAAAAGTGCTATGATAGAGGTGTCAATTGAATTGTAATTTTCAGATGAGAGCTTTTTAATTCCACACATAGCATCTTTCTAATCAAGTAAGAAACAACAGATATATATTAGATATTTAAAAATACCTGTGGTGGGCAGGATAAGGACCCCCATATACGTTCCTGTCCTTATCCCTGAACCTTGTGAATATGTTAGGATGTAAGGCAAAGGGGAACTAAGTTTGCAGATGAATTAAAGATGCTAATCAGCTGACCTTAAAATAGCGAGGCTGGATTACCCTGCTGGGCCTGATGTAATCATTCCTAAAATCCTTAAAAATGGAAGTGGAAGACAGAGGAAGGGGTGATGTGGCCGCTGAGGAAGGGCCAAAGAGAGGCGGTGTTGCAGGCTGTGGTGATGGAGGCAGGCACCGAGGAATGCAGGCGGCCTCCGGGTGCTGGAAAGGACGTGGAGACAGATGGCCCCGGGGCCCTCGGGAACAAGCAAGCCTTCACCTCGACCTCCCCCGGAGACCGCGCCAGACTCCTGTCCTCCAGAACTGTAGGGGAGAGACCTGTGTTGGTTTAAAATGCAAAGTCTGTGTTAACCTATTACAGAGCAGCAGGAAACTAAAACCCTCCCCAAACATAATGAGACATAGAGCATCCTACGTAGGATCTAAAGAATACATTTTCAGGAGTTACACTGTCTGAGGCCATGATCTATTCTACAAAGTTATCTTCTCCTTTTTCACTGTGAACTCCTGGAGGAGGCGTGGAGGGGCAGCACGGGACGGGGAAGAAGAAATCCCAGGGTCAGGCTCTGGGATGGGCGGCGTCACGAATAGTCTCTCCACAGATCCTCTCGAAAACTTCTAGAAGGGTGGTATTCTTGCACATCTGCAGATAAGGAGCTTGAGACTGTGTGCTAAAGGCAAACTGCTACTGCGCATCTCTCAGACTGCAAACCCACGCTCAGTCACTGCCTCCCACTCATGCACTGACACCCTAGGCTTCCCGGACTGCCCTCGGGGCCCAGGAAGGAGGGCATCATGCCCAAAGGCCTGCAGGCCTTTTTCTACACAGACCGAAAGAAACTGTGTCCCACTTTAATACCTGATCAATTCTAAGAGTAACCTTTTTTCTTTCATTTTTAATGTGTCTGAAATTGCAATGCGTCTTATATTCATAAAGCCTTGCAATTACATTTGGAAGCATTTTTTCTTTCTCTGTGATACAATGATTGATGTGTTCGGTTATTATGGAGGTTTCGACAGTCCGTGAGTGAGCACAGCATGCTCCCCCAAGCTCCGCCCTGGACTGTAAGTCCCGGAGACAGCCACACCCCCACCCTCCTCAGGAATGCATGCCCATGGTAATCATTTGCAGTGTCAGGAAACATGTCGTAAACCTAAGTCCCTTGTACTACAGCTGAAGTTCCTGTGCTGCTGAGAAAGGGAATGGTCATTTGTTTCTTCGTAGCACACGCACTGCACTGAGCAGGGGGCTAGGAACCTGGAAGGACACAGAACAAGTGCAGGATGGGGGCCTCGGGCCTCAAAAACCCATACAAGCTAAATGGGAAGCCATGTCAGAGAGTGCATAATCAAGGACCCAACAGTAGAAACAACTACATATGGAGACATTATCAACAAAAAACAAATGTTTTTCATTTTGCCTTGTTTCTTATTTTGTTTTTGTTTTTGAATACAGCGTCATCATCAAGCTTGGTTCATCAAGCTCATTCAATGTTTATGTAAAAATATTTGGGGGCCTAAAGGTTCCACCTGAGGCATAAGAAACCTAGTGTAGTGGGCTCTGTTGTGTCCCCTAAACGGCCTTGCTCCAAGTCCTAACCCCCAGCACCAGTGAATGGGACCTCCTCTGGAAATAAGGTCTTTGACCTTAGGGATGAGGTCAACTTGATTAGGGTGATTAGGGTGGGTCCTGCCCCAATGGCTGGTGTCTTTATAAGAAAAAGGACAGGGAAGCCTGGATACAGAGACACAGGAGGCACAAAGAAGGCCATGTGAGGACAGAGGGGGAGAGTGCGGTGACGCGCCACAGCCACGGAGCGCCAAGCACGCCAGGAGCCACCAGCGGCCGGAAGGGGCAAGAAAGCCTTCTTCCCTAGACGCGGCCTTGCCGACAGCCTGACTTCAGATTTCTGGACTCCTTAGTGGTAAGAATAAATGTCCATGGTTTTCAGCCACCAAGTTTATGGTACTTTGTGATGGTGGCCCTGGGAAAATGATACTTTTACATGTCAAATATTAAAGGAAGTTGTGGGAAAACCATTTAGTAGGACCTGAAACTTTTCAAAGGAAGATGGTTAAAATAAAACCCCACCCTTCCTGAGAGCATGAAAGGATGGAGGCTCTGAGACTGGCCAGAGTTTGAAGGGCTTCTCTGCAGGGATCTGAGGACATGTCCGAGCCCCGCCCTCCCCTCCTACAAGGACTTCCCCAGGACTACTCAGAGTTTGACATCCAGCCCGCCTCTAGGGGGCTCCAATGCAGTCTCACTCCACTCCTGTAGGCAGAGAACACCCGTCAGGCTGGCTAGCTGCTCCGGGGATTGCAACGGACTCAATGGCGACATTCCCCCCAAATTCTTCTGTTGAAATCTACCCTGCAAGGTAATGGAATTAGGAGGTGTACGAGGTGCAGGTATGTGGGAGGAAGTGCCTTCCCCGAGCCTTTAAGTCCTCTTGAAAGGACCACCTTCTGCAACACAACTGCTATGAAACAGTCTGTACGGAAAAGACTGCCCGGGAGAGGGTGGAGTCGGAGGAAGCATGTGCAGCTTACAGATCATGCTAACGGAAAGCAAGCGAGAGGTGCCCAGCAGCGCCTGTCATATAGGACTGCCCTGCTACTGCTATCTGCAGTACAGAACTAGACAAATATCTGCTGAGAAGCAACACTGCATATTAAGGAAGTTTATAGAGAACAGTATTCTATATATGAGGAAGCAAAAAAGAGGTGGAATACAGGACTAGGGCCAAAGAGAGAAAGAGAAGTGATACAGCTGTCAGCAGTTACGACAGACCATCTCTTGATGAATATGTGACAATGTTTTTCCTATAAATAACACAACTGGCTCAGGCACCAAGATAAAATCCATGGGAGAAAAGGATTTAACCCTTAAACTTGTTTTTCTGAAAGCAAAACCCCTGATAAATTCTTGCCATGTCTTGAGACACCCACTGAGGATAACTCATCAGTTAAATGAAAACAACAGTGGGGTCATCATCAGTCGGGAATTAGGCATGACCGGCACAGAACGGGCCTGTGTACTGACTACGATGGCATACTGGGAGAAACCGGACAAGGCCGTCCCAGTGTACTTACCGCTATGTGACCTAGAGATAAAACAGCTCATTTATGCCTCCCTAGGCCATACCAGCCTGGCATTCATGGAGTTTCAGGAATAATAAGATTGCAGTTGGTCCCTCACCCTATCCCAATACCCTTGACATGAGTAGGTTCTGTTCTCTTCAAGACGTTCAATGGGGTGTCCCATTGGCACACCCAAACATCTATAAATTCAGTGGCGTTTTTGTTGCTAAATATTTGTTGGTCATTTAAAGTTGTCCAAACTCTGGAATTTGATAGGAATAGACATTTGGCTCTGGAGCTGCCTGGCTTGATACAAAGACCCTAACCACGCTGATTTCCAGGTGCAGAAAAATTCCCGGAACTGGGAAGATGCTACGGTAAGCCACTCTTAGGCAACGCTGAGAAATGTGGAGTGTCAAAATGGGCCCGGAAGATGAAGACGACCACTCTGCATCCTGTTTGGATAAAGTAACGAACACGGATCTCAGGAACTACACATGACTAAGTTTGAACTTAGAAATGAACTCCTAACAGAATTTTAAAACAGGTTACGCAACAGATACTCTGTGACAAGAAGGGAAGCAGAGATCATCAGAAGCCCATCCAAACTCAGGAAAAACAGATCAGCCAGTTCTCACCTTATTTCTTCTCAGGATTGAAAAGATAAAACAGGTAGAATCCTGAAGATGGTGAGCCTAGGAAGGCTTCATTTCAGGAGTGCACCTGGCAAGGTGCATTTGTAGCTGCATGGACTGTCACCCAGAGTTAGGGGTAATGAGCCAGAGAGGCGATCCAGAGTTCTCTGTCCAAGCCCGTCCATTCAATGTTTCAGTTTCTGCCTTAGATGAAGGTTCAGAGGTGGCCGGGTCAAATCTGCAAAGGAAATGAAAATGACCATTATACCAGAAAGCACCAGAACCAACATTATCTGGAGAGACTAAAGTGAGGGGCAAAAACAGCCATGGAAATGTATTACTGTCAATGTTTAGCAGCAATAGTAGTAACAACAATAATAATATTACAAATAAAGATAAAGGAATAAAAGTAAATTTAAGATAAAAATAATCGATGGCACAAGGATAGGACTTGAAGAAAACTGGAAGTTTATACTTTCTTAAAGGTAAATTTAAAACTAACTGCATATGTAATATTTACCATTTCTACATTGTACCAGATGTTTTTTAGAGGAGAATTAGTAGTCTCGTTGTATTCTGTATTCTTAGAACACATTTTCTGTTGTAATCAGCTGTTCAAGAACATTACCAACTGTGATGATTCTGGAAGTATATAAACAGGATTGTAGAATACAGAAATTTACTGCCAGCAGGAACCAAGAAGATCATAATCCCAGTATGAACAAATTGAAAATACTGAGATCCTAGAAGCCTGAGATAAAACCAGCATTATATAGAAGCTTGCCTAGAACCTATTCCCCTAACGGATCACATAAAGAATATTTATAGGAATTAAGACTGTTTAACCCAATAAAAGGGACACTTAATGGTCAGTGCTAATGGGGTCTTTCCACACAAGAAGAGCTGTTAAATGAACAGAGAAGGAGATTCATGATCAAGGGTTAGTTACAGCAGGGAGGTGGGTCAGGCCTTCTACCAGTGAGGACTGTTAACACGGAGAATGGTTAGTCTTTCAATGAACAGAACCCAGGGGCTCTGGGAGCGTCCAGAGGATGGATGGCCCCCGGCAGGGTGGTTGATTACAGCATTGCTGAGTTAACCAATGAGCACCCACAACTTCAGGGGTTCAGGTTCTGCCCGTGCCCTGTCCAGTCCCTCCAGCTGTACTGCGTCTTCCTCCTCTCTCCCTGCTCCCTGGAGGGGGCCTGCTCTGCACCAGGGGCTGCTGGCCCAGGGCAGCTGTGTGGCACCTACATGGACCCAAGCTCCCTGGGACCCCGGCTCAGGAAGGACAGGAGGGAAGACTCCGTCAGAAAGGGGACTTTGAAGGCAAGGAACAAGAAAAGAAAGCCAGTGGACCCAACACTGTAGGGTGAGCCAAGGATCTCTCAGGCTAGGGGGTAAGCAGACAGGCAGGCCATCACATAGCACATGTTAAGTCCTGTGGTGGGAAAAACACAGAATACTAGAGCAATACCCAGCATGCCCCTGTGCCCCCAGCCAATCTTGAGAATGAGGGAGAGTTAACCCAGAGCAGGCGAAAGTGGGGTTCAGAGTCTGGGTAGATATGCTCCAAGCAGCGGGGACACTGTCGATGAAGAAAGGGCAGGGGGGCCGATGTACCCAGGAAAGCTGGAGGCATGTGCACGCTGACACAGAGGAGCACATAACAGATCTGAAGTCTGGAGTTCATGCTGATGACACTGGGAATCCCTGAAAAGAGTTCAGAAAGATTTGAAAATAGACTAAAAGATTTATGCAACAGGAGATGGGTGTATAAAAATGATAAAGACAGAGTCCCTGGCTCTACAAGGAGCTCATCACCTCCTGAAGAGACAGATATATAAACAAATCAGAACAGAACAATGTGTCTAGTTCTAAATTTAGCACTCACAAAGGGCTGGGGACCCAGAGGAGGAAGCCATTAGCACTGCCTGGGAGAAGAAAGAAGGCTTTGTGTCAGTGACAGCTGAGTAAGATGACAGATGAGTGGGTGGCCAGCAGTCCTGGCACAGGGGGGTAGACCCTTCAGGCAGGATCAGGAATCCATTACCCAATATTAAATTAACCAAATGCTTGCCATTCTCTTTAACTTTCAAGCTCAGGAATTTGTCTCTTCCTTTTAGAGAAAGTGAACATTGAATTGTAACTTAAGGTCTCTTCTCAAGGATTCTGAATGCTTGTTTACAGAGAACGGTATCTGGTGAATTCCAGAAACAAAAGGAACTTTTCAGAAGTATCTGCAGTACCAGGGAACTCTGTGCACTTTTAGAGGTTATATTCTCGGGAGCTTTGTGCCATAATCAAAAGTAAGATCAAGAGGGACTAGTGGGCCTCTACCTGGGTGGGCACATCTGTACCCATCCTGATCCCCATTACAGATTTAGACTGAAACCAAGTGTCAAGTCATGGGGTTAGAAAGAAAGAACCTTCTTTCTCTTTAGCAGCATCAGACTTGGCAAAGGATTCAAGAGGAAACAATGCTACACTGAACTGTGCGCTCACAGTCCAACAAGTGCACTGGTTAAGCACAGAAAATCATGGGACAGGTTCTCAGCTTCTCCACCACGTGGCTCAATGTTATTACACAGATGAGGTGAGGCTAAAAGGGTTCCCCTCTCTACTGACAGGACAACCTCCCCTTTGCATAGCGCAGCAGTAGTATCATGGTGGATTCAGTTACTAGATCAGCAGAGTTCTCAGCTATGTGTCGTAGTAGGTGTGGAAATGTTGAAATAGGAACTAGAGAAATGGATTGGAAAATAAAGGGATGAGTGGGAATTTATCAGGGAAATACAAACAGAACATGTAGGGATAGCAATACTAATAAAAGATAATACAAAATTTAATTTAAAAAGTCAGAGAATTATTTGGCAATGATAAAAAAAAGCTACAAGAAAGATATTAGACACATAAATTTTTAGGTGCTAAGTTACATAGTAGCAAATACATATTACAAAAATCTTAACATACACATGGATATTTTGGTAAAACCACAACCCCTGTAGAGCAAGAGTTCTCAACCACAGGCGATTTTGTCCCCCCTGAGCAATCCAGGGACATCTGGGGCCATTTTGGGTCATCACACGTGTGTGGGGGAGTTTTGGGTGTAGAGACCAGGGGGGCTGCTGGGCACCTGCAGTACCCAAGCCAGTTCCACAGCAAAGGGCTACCCGTGCAGAGAGCACAGAGACCCAGGCACACGTGTCGGGGGTGCTGGGGCAGGCAAGTGGAGGGCTGGACTGTCAGGGCCATCCTGCCACATGGGCCTCTTCCTTTTCTGAATGCCAAGTTGGCAGGATTCTAGCTTATCAAACCAAAAAACAGTAAATCTGCTTAACTGCCTGAGGAACCTGCTTACGCATTCCTTCTGTCATCATGCCCTGAAGCTCTAGTTAATATTGTTGGAAAAAAATACTGCTGCAAAAAATAATAATAATAATATGATTAAAAATAAAAAATAACGTCAAAATCACCAAAGGGCAGCATACTAAATCTCACCACATGCAAATGCGATAGATTCTTGAAATTCAAGAGGAATGTATGAGATCTCCAAGAATCCCCAAATCTATATGTATTCAAAAATATTTGTCTAAGCTTCAGCTCCCTGACAGTATTTCATGGACATATATTTTTTCTGTCTTGATGGACAATGTTCTCAAAAAGAAAAAAAGAAAAGAAAAGGAAAAACTGGAGCCATGCTGGTCAAGCTGTGGCGGGAGAACCAGTGAGCCATAGCGGGAGAACCTCACGGCTTCATGAAACGCCGCGCACTTTGCAGAACAACACGATTCAGATGCCTGCTCCCCAGATACTAATCGCTTCTTGGCGGGTAGGTCTCACTGACTTTCCAATAGTTGAAATCCCAAATATCAAATTTAAGAATTCCAAGGGTCTAATGTGCTTTGTTCCACAGGAGGCAAACGTTAAAAGCCGACCTAAAAGATGATCCCTTTAGCAAAGATCAGGACCCTGAGAGAATGACGGTGGAGGAAACAATCAGGAAGGCTCACCTGAGATATAAGAGGAGGGCAGGTAGGAAAGGTCCAGAAAGCACAGGCCTGTCCGGAAGTGAAGGCTTGGGACCGACCTGACAGGGGAGGAAGGCAAAGTGGAGCTGGAGAGCTGTGGATACAGACGGGTGTGGGGAAACGCCACATACTGGGGTTGAACTGTGTCCTCCAAAATCTATGTTCAGGCCCTAACCCCAGTGAATTTTCTCTTCTTTGGAAACAGTATCCTGGTAGATGTCATCAAGTTAAGATGAAGTCATACTAGAGGAGAGTGGCCCTAAACCAATGACTGATGTCCTTATAAGAGGGAGATTTGGACACAGACATACAGAGAAGACCGTGTGACAAGAGAAGCACAAACTGGAGCCAGGTGTCTACAAGCCGAGGGGTGCCGGCAGCCAGCGGAAACCAGGGGAAGGCACGGAACACGTCGTCCCCAGAGCTTCCAAACAGAACCAGCCCTGCCCACACTTTGATCTTGGACTTCTGGCCTCAGAACTTTGAGAGAATGACTTCTGTTGTTTTAAGGCCCCCACTCTGTCCTTTGTGGTTGCATTACAGAGGGCCTAGACACTAACACCCATGGGGAAATCGATTCACCCCAAAGCTGCCCGGGTCTGCGGCCCCCTTATCCTCAGTGGAGTCTCCGGTATTCTCCAGTCATGCTCAAGGCTGCTCTCGCGCCGAAGCACTTCAGGATGCAGCCCGGACTAACTCATTTGACATGTATATGTACATTTCTACCACCAAAAGTAGTGACGGGGGTGGGGAACTAGAGTCACCTTAATCTCCATGCTTTCATCAGACAGACCGTATGCAAGACTGCTCCCCAAAGGTACCTGAGGTATCAGAGCGCCAGGGAAGAAGTCTCACAGAAGACAAGCAAAGGGAGGTGGCCCAGCCCGCAGGCAGCAGGCTCTCCAGGCCCTGGGGTGCCTGCACGTCCCGCACGTCGCCCCCACCTCTGGAAGACGATGGCTGTTGTCTGGGACAGGGAGGGCCTTTGCAGTGGGAACCTTTTAAGAAACTCTCTGACAGATGAACCTTGTGCCAGGCTGCCTCCTCTACTGGACACTCGCAGGCTGTGACTGGCACGGTGGGAAGGCTCCTGGGAAGGAGAATGTCTCAGCGGCACTTGGCGTCTGTGTTGCCGTGTATTCACGTGAGTCCTTCCAGATGGAAAGTCCACAAGTCAGAAGGAGGAGGAGGGTGTGGATGCAATAGTAAAGCATTTGAGCAGCATTAGACTCATAGACACTGAGAAGTGACTAGTGGTTACCAAGGGGGAGGGGTTGGGACGTGTGCAAGATGGAAGGGCGAGGGGGATAAAGGGGCACGATAATTTTCAATCACGATGTAAGTTGGTCATGGGGATTGTTGAACCACTGTGACACACATTTGAAACTAAAATAAGATTGTATGTTAACGGCACTTTAATAAATAAAAAATATATATATTAAAGCATTTAAGGAGAGAAGGTAAGAGAGAAGGAAGGAGTTTCCTTTCTCATGAAAGCTGAATGACATAATCAAGACCTTAGCATCCAATGCAGGTTTTCCGTTTCTCAAAACGGTCACCAGAGAGTGAGGCCAAGAGAGCACCCATGTCCCTCAGGCCGCAATGTTCTGCCCGTGGTCTGGCAATGCCGTGGCCTCGGTACCGATGCTCACAGCCTCAGCAGGGTTCAGATCAGGCCGGAAGTACGTTGTCATGGTCAGTCACCATCCAGGTTTAAACAACGCCATTTTGTGCGACTGCACACGTGCCCACCTTTTGCTTGGTTCTCTGGGTGGGATGGTGGGCTGTTTCCTCTGGATTGTCCCTAATTCATTTTCTCTTCTTCATGACGTTAAGTCTACATGATTGTTGTTTTTAAATCTAAAAGTCTTGACTTAAATGTTTTCCTTAAAAACATACTGGCAAAGTTTCAGATTATTTCAAAACGTTTCATTCTTTGCTTTTCTGCCCCTGTCACCATGCAGGGATTTGGTTTTGCCTTCAGATGCTCACCAGGCAGACGCATCCACCAGCTGACAGCAGACAGAGGGGACCTTGTCGGTCACTGTGATCTGGGCCATCACTTCAGGACCTTGGCCACCTCCAAGGAAGGAAAGGTCACCAAGCAAAGAGAAAACAGGAATACCTAGCAGAGTGTCAACTTGCAGTAAGATGAAAGCCAGGGTCAGCAAGACAGAAAAGCAAAGTTATTCACTGCAAGTTTACCTTACCATAAAGGAGTTCCTTTCACTCAGCTAAGTAACAGAGAGCTAAGAGGGTATTAATAAAATTGGGCTAAACTTTTCTAAGAGGAAAAAGTAAGAAATTATAGTCTGGTACAATTCTTCCTAGATTCCAAGGTTTACAACCAATTTAGGGTAAAACTGAAAATATCTGATTTGCCTTTTATTTGATTCGGCTCCTAAATTGACCATATATTTACTACTTAAGAAAGAGCAGAGCCTATGAACTCCAGATATAGTAAAAGAGCCAAACAATACTCCTCCTCTAATTTAGAATATATATTTTGCTTTCTAAATACCAGTGGAAAATGTTTATTTTTGCCTACTACACTAGTGGCTAATTTCTACTTAGTTCTTAAAACGTTAACGTTAATTTTCATAAATTATCAAAGAAGCTAAAATTAAATATATCTAATCCTCTTATTCCACATGGACAACAATATTGCTTTTAAGGTCATTTCAAACTGAGTTTGCTGTGGTTGACCTTTTTTATACAAAATCCTTAGACTCTTTTCTATTTTAAAATCTGCATCCTCAGATAAAACACATTATGCTTTATGAACTAACTGGTAATAATGCCCCAGCACCAATCATGCTATTAAATGGCTTGGGCAATAAGAAGAACAAAACACTATAACTGTCAACCCTCCAGTGCTATAGGTCTCCAGA
Organism: Manis pentadactyla; assembly: GCF_030020395.1. Taxonomy (NCBI): domain Eukaryota; kingdom Metazoa; phylum Chordata; class Mammalia; order Pholidota; family Manidae; genus Manis; species Manis pentadactyla. The sequence goes on along the minus strand of NC_080024.1, from coordinate 151,733,807 downwards.
CAATAGAAGGCATAACAACAAAAGATCATTTGTATCCCTGAATCTAAACACCAAACTGCAGAAATCTAAGAAGCAAAGATATATTAAAATAAGCCGAAGGGAAACTTTCTGCCCATCAGCTGTATGGTGCAGTATAATGCAGGAGATACTTTTTTTAGAATGTAAGTGAAAACCTAATTAGGTTTGTTCCAAGTATTGGCTAACCTTTTTCTCTTGTGCTGTGGTTTCTCTTAAAACTATTCCTGTTTAATATGGTCCCCTGGCTCATATTAAATTGCAAACATAAATTCAACAAATAGCTACAATGGTTTTAAAAAGAGTAGGAGGTATGGAATATGCTTGCTTCACCAAATAAACTTAAAACTTTATTATTACTATTTTTTGATCATTGCCTCTGACCCCTGGAGGATGCTATTGTACATTACTATCTCCACCAATAAAATATTAGTCGCCTTTTTACCTTATCTGCTTTTAAGCAGAAAAAGAAAAAAATATAAAAACAACTTATTTTTATTAGTCTGATATAAGAAGCCTAAATAAGCGAAATTATAGAATATTTATAAACATGTAAAAGAGAAATTACCCTCATAGCCCTAGCATAGCAATTGTTTTTATTTTATATATCTTTCCATTGTCTTGTCCAGTTAGTTTTAAGCATAATAGAAACAAATTTTTATTCTGCCTTTTTCTTTTAAAATCATAACATTTTCACAAATGTCCACAGATATAATTTCTACTTGTATAATAGTGATTTATTTCTGTGCTACATATTTGTTCATTCCAATGTTTACTATTATAAATGGAGCTGCAATTATTATCTTCATGCTTACAGAACAGGAATATTTAACTGGAGATTGATGACCTTTTGGCAGGTTTATCATTCCAGTAATTGTGTGTGTGTGTGTGTGTGTGTGTGTGTGTGTGTGTGTGTGTGTCTGTGTGTGTGTGTGTGTGTGTCTGATGATACACTGGAAAAACTTTAATGTCCTTAAATTCTGTGATTCCCTTCACCACCAGGAAAACCCCAAGTTATCTGACTTACGTGCCAATCACACAGCCAGTGTCCAAACCAGGGATATTTACTACAGACTTGACGGTCTAATCAGGGCCATAAGGGATTTCAGAGTCACGAAGACAAAGTGAAGACACAAGCTATTGTAACTATCAGAAAAGACACCTCTGTTAGGCATTTAAGACAAAACATCCTACAAGCACACACTGAGCCCCTGTCTGAGCTTCAGAGCCCAAACCAACACACTGTGACATGGCCATGTTGATGATCTGTCCCCAGTGGGTTAGGAAGATGCAAGGTACAGGACGAGGTATGCAATGGGTCATAGGATGGGCAGAAGTGTACAAGAGGACAAGTACAAGTGCGACCCAGAGGGCACAGGGCTTGAGTCTCCTGGAAGCAAAACCAGTCTGCGTCCGTCCTCCTGGGCATCTGTCTCATTCTAGGGAGGCCATAAATAATCAGATATAATTTATCAAATACCCGTATGTTACCATGTTACTTGGATGCATTTAATCCTCACAATCGCTTCCACTGAGGAGCTTTTTAATCTGTCCTTTGTGACATACACCTAAACTCATCATGTTGTCAATTTATGAAATTCACCTTCCCTGATAAACCAGCATTCTATCTGGAGAAGGAAAAGAAGGCGGCCAGTGTCCACCCACACTGCTGCCTCCCGGGAACTCCAACAGTCCGCCAAAGAAACAAAGCCAGAGAAAATCATACATTTTCTAGATCCACAAGGGTGTGATCTGACCAATATGTGTGTTATGAAGATCAGGCTGGACATGACACAGAGAATAAGTTAGAGGACAGGAGATCAGAGGCAGGGAGAACCGTCTAGAGGCTGTTCTGCTCAGACCCCCTGTCCGAGCCCAGCTTCTTATCTCCTGCTGACCCCTGACCCCAGGCCATTTTCATCTCCCATGTGCATCTTCCAGTAAATCTATCTGCGAGTGAACTTGTTCGTATCCTCGCCAAGCCGTCTGTCCCTCGTTTCCTTCTCTGTGTCGATGGCCACACAACTGGGCCTCTCCGGCCACAAAGGCTCACCGCCCCTAAGTCACTCGCGGCTCTTAGCTCCTCCTCTCCTCATCCCCCCTTTCAGCCTCTCATCACAGCCTGGCTGTTCTTTCCTAATAAACTTCTACTTTCAACTTCTACTCCTACCAGAACTTCTCTGGGTTTAAAATAACTCTGAAAGGGTGGATGGTTCTGCCTCTGGGGGTGAGAAAAAGGAAATTCTCGCCAGGAAGGCCACTTACCAGCCCCCTCCTCTGCGCAGCCGACTCTGTTTTCCTTCATGTTTGCTCCAGCTGGCTCCACATGAGGTCACAGGCAGGGAAGGGGAGCAATTTGAGAGGAAAATGCCCCCGCAAAGGAAACTGTGACCCAATCATTCAGGTGCCACCTGAGGCATGATGCTTCTATTGGCGCTTTGGCCTGACAGCCACCGAGTTTTCACAGGGTCTGGCACTGTCCCAATTCTTTATACCTATTAGCTCACTGCACGCCACAGATGCCCTGTAAGGAAGGTACCATTACTCTACTTATTTGTAGGAGAGGGGAGCAAGGAGCAGGAAGCTACAAAGTTGCCTAGGATCACACTGCTACCATGGTAACTAATAAAACCAGAATGTGAGCCCCAACCTGGAGTCCACCTGCCCCTGCCCAGCCACCGTTACCCTGCGCTGGTCCCTGACGTTTGCACCACTTCTCTCAAGCCTTCCTGCCACCTGCCCTCGCTGGCAGTCCCTTCGCCGGGCTCTGGCCCACCCGCCCCTCTCCCACTCTGACTGCATGCTCATAGCATTGTATGTGTGATGGCACCTTTACTCCCTGTGTACTCTTGTCCTCCAGCCCTGGAAGCTTCCTCCGGCTATTTCTCGGTGATCCGAGAAAAGGAACCAGTTGCACTCGGAGCCCCGGGACAGGCGGCTGCCTCAGGAACAGGCCCTGCCTGTCACTGCGGGTCCCTGCCCCCAGTGGGAAGAAGGAGCACCTCCCCTGTGGCCCATTACTCCCTGGCCATACACGGGGCCACTGCCTTGCGCCCCGCCGCCTGCTGCCTGCCCTGAGGATACAGTGTGATCAGGACAGATGGAAATGCCTGCCCTAAGAGCTTTCATTTAGCAAAGAGACTCAGGCGAGAATCATGACCGGAAGTAGGTTGTGTAGTGTGCTAGAAGGAGAAAGTGCTGCAGAGAATAGTGAATTGGGCTTAGGCAAATGCCAGGGGGTTGCAATTTTAAGTGAGTGGCCAGAGTGAGCCCCTCTGAGAAGGTAACACTTCAGCAAAACTTGCAGGAAGTGAGGGGGCTGGCCAGGTGCATACACTCCACGAATAGGGAAGGGCAAGGGCCAAGCTTGATGGAGGGAGTGTCTGGGGTGTGGAGGGACATAGGGGGCTGGGAACAGGCACAGCCTTTCGGGGCCTGTAAGAACTCGACTTCCGCTCTGAGTTAAACGGGCAGTTGGGCAGCAGGAGGGTTTTGAGGGGAGGTGTGACAGGTCCTGCCTTAGGTTTTAGAAGGATGACTTCCGGGCAGCATCGCAATACCACTTGGTGTTTGTGGCCCTGGATTTAGAATAAGAGCACTTGACCGGGCTGTAGGTTTTGTCCAGCTACAGCCAGCTGTACAGATGCAGATGTAAGCGCATGGTTGGACTTGCTAAGACAGCAGGCACAAAGAAGGAAAGGGGGTGAGGAATTGAGGGCGTCAGAGCCTGCAGAGCACCCACAGAATATCACTTGGTCCCCAGTGTGGAGGTTAGGGACACAATCCTTCCTGTTCCTATTTAGTTTCCTCTTCTTCCTCCTAGTCCCAGATATGCGTCTTGACCCAGAGATGGAGGCTACCAAAATTCCCAAAGCAGTCAGAATCCCTACCCCGCTCCAGTGACTGGATTTTGTTGTTGGGTAGCCTATTCACTTATTTCTGCATGTCAGTTTCTGCTGTAGACTGCAAGTTTTAAAGGCAAGAGTACTATTTCTTTTGTATCTGTTTCCTCTAAAGCAGAGATTCTCAGCTCTGGCTGCACCAGAATCACCTAGGACATTTAACTCTCGTGATATCTGGGTCCATCTCTAGAGACGTGATACAAGCAGCCAGGAGTGCAGCCTGAGTGCCGGGCTCCTAACAAAGCCCAGTGACTGAGGGTCACCAAGGCCGAAGTCCTCCACTTATGTATCACAGACCCTTGCCAAGAGAAGGTACTTGATAAATAGTTGTCGGAAAGATTCATGCATGCCTGGGAAAGCAGGTAACTTCTAGCCAATCTCCTAGCCTCAGGTCTGCTTCTCCAATAAGTCATCCTGGGCGCTCACTTCTATAAAACTAAGCTTCTTGGAATTCCAATTTCCAATTCTGTCTTGAAATGTTCCTGTACTCTCTGTACCTGCAGCAGTGGCCCCCACACTTTGGTCCATGGGCTGGACTATCTGAGGAATGTGAAAAGACTGCATATGCAAGCGCCTCAGGCCTCACCATGTTTCTGCACAGTTAGCATGAGGCCTGAGAACCTGCATTATGGCGAATCTCCCCTCCCAATCCAGGAGGGATCTGTGGATCTGCAAGATAAATATAAACGCCTTCGCCATTCCTCAAAGTTCTCCACAATATGCTACTACCTGATCTGTTATTCCTCTTTCCTCTAGGATTCATCCCAAATCTTCCACCACAGGGAAGGGAATCAGCACACGGAGCTTTCCAGCGCCGGCTCTCTCCCACTTCTGTTCACGCCCTGCATCCACCACCACCGACTAGTCACTCCTCCCTTCCTGCCCTGAAACCCGCATTTTCCCAGACCCGCCTCAAGCCCCACGACTTCCTCCAAAGCCTTCCAGGTTACCACAGCCCAGGATGTGACCCGTCTTTGCCTAACTAGAGTATTGATTATTGGTATAATTACCGCCTTGGATTTAACTTGTTACAAAACTACGTGTTGTTTGTCTAAAGAAACCACTGGCCTCCTGTACAACAGGAGTACGTTTTTGCCCTTTGTATCTGAACCGTGCCTGGGACAATGAACGGATAAGGGAGTCTTGCTACTTGCAGAATCTTCTTCCCTAACACTTTCCTCAAGGCTTTTTGTAATTGTCACCATTTAATTATCGTTAAGATGATTCCACATATCTTTTCAGAAAGTTCCAGCTGTGGTAAATGAGGCCGTGAAGATAAACCTAGCTGGGTTTTTTTCGTTGCGTTTTTAATGTCTCCCCTACTATTTATAGCGCAGATAAGCAAACATACTTCACCTATTGCATTAAAATACAATTTAAAAAGCAGATGTGCTTCGTGCTGTAACAGCTTTCTGTACCTTCTTGCTTTATATTATTCTTGAGCAGTAAGAGTCATCTCATGTATTTTATTTCCACTTATGACTAATTACACTTTCTGGTTCCTATAATCCAAAAAATGTTGCTAATATTTTTTGTATCCAATTCTCTGAAAATCTTTGAAGAATTTTAAAGATTTTTATTGACCTAACAGTTCCTAGGTGTTCCACTATAATAATAAATCCTCAACTAGGGGCTTAGCAGGATTTATAAATGTCTAACTTCTTAGTTGTGATAGACTAGAAACACCCAATTTAGAGGCTTCTAGTGTCATAATGGGAAAAACACACTACATATTACTATTTTCCTCTGAGCTAGGAGGGGACCAAATCTCTGGTTTATAGTAAGGATTTCAGAGGAAGTTTTGACGTATTAAAGGCTACATGTACAAGATGCTAGTTTTTCAAAGTTTAAGCTTGCAATCTTCTATAACACCAATACCTATAAACTCCACGAGAACAGAAGTCCTGTTTTCTTGTTCAGTACAGCAACTTTAGAGAAGTGGTCTAGCAGTTACTTGAAAAGTTAAAGTTACCATACCTAAGAGAACTAAAAACTCATCCACACAAAAATTTGTACATAAATGTTCATAGCAGCATTGTTCATAACAGCCAAAAAAAATGTAGAAACAACTCAAATGTCCATGAAGGGATGAATCAGTAAGCAAAGTGTTGTATAGCCATGAATTGGAATATCCTTCAACTATATAACGGAGTTAAGCTGTGATACACACTAGACGATGGATAAACCTTAAAACATTATGCCATCTGAAAGAAGCAAATTACAAAAGGCGATATATTGTATGATTCCACTTAATGTGGAGAGTCCAGAATAGGTAAATCCATAGAGAAAGTAGATTAGTAGTTGCTGGGGGTGGGGGACGAGGAGAGGGGAGTGCCTGCCAGTAGGGGGTGGGGAGGCTTCCACAGGAGGGTGAGGAAGAGGTTCTGAAACTGGACAGCGAGGTTACACAACCTTGTGCATCTACTAAAACCCCTGAATGGCTCACCTTAAAAGGGTGAAAATTAGAGCATGTGAACTAGCTCTCAATTCAAAATACATATTAAAAAATGTTTAAATGACATCATGAAAAACGATCCTGTCCATTGCATTATAAGGAGGGAAGCATTAAAAGGTGGAAAGAAGATTCTTAAATTACGAACTCTTGCATTTTGAAGGCAAGAACTCCATGTGTCTTATTCATCTTTGTTAACACAGGAGTTGTGCTTCCAAGGTTGTGTACTGTACCCTCTGCATCAGTTAAGATGCTTCCCATCACCAGTTATGGAAAATGCAACTCAAACTCACCTAAACAAGAGAGAAATTACTGGCCCGTTTGACAAAGTCCAGATTCAAACTTCCCATAGGCTTGGTCCTCAAGGACCTGATTTATTTCCGTATGTCAGTTCTGCTCTTCCTAGAGAACTATGACCCCTGACTAGATTCCACCTTGCTGCTAAGATAGCTTCCAGTAGTTTCTAGAGTTACAAGCTTCCTCAGTTAATTCCCTGGTAGCTTACTCAGAGCTGGAGTGGTGGTACCTGTTAGTCTTCATTGGGCTGATGTCGGTTTGGACCGTAACGAAAGGAACTGCTGAATCGAGCAGCACAGGGTCAGAGGACTAAGCCAAGAGGCCCAGTGCTGGGAAGCCGGGCTGACATCATTTTCTTGCTGGGAAAAAGAGAGCCACTCATTCAGAAACTGACTCAACAACCTCCAGAATACAAGCTTCAGAGTCAGAGAACAAATCCTGTCTCTGCTGCTCATTGGCTAAGTGACCTGGAGCAAACTGCCTAAATTCTCTGCCCTGTACCTTTAAAATGGCAGTGACAATATCCTCCTAACAGGGTTGCACTGGAGATTGACTGAAATAATGCCTACAAACCACTTAGCCCAGTGCCTAGAAAAATCACTCAATAAATACTTGGTGCTATGTTATAATAAAGTTAATTCATAGGAAATGTGTTTCAAACACCTAAAATGCAGCCATTTTTAAAAATGTTATTTGATATTCTCCATGTGACTCTAAAATGTATACATCTGAGAAATGAGGTGAAGTTTTCCTCATTTATCAGAAGCAAAAACAGGATGGAAGACAACTTACTAACAGAGATAAATCTATGGCGGAGCCAAAAACCAAATTTCTTCTTATCAATTGTCTATACAAGCTAAAACTGCCAGCTCACGGGAACAGTAATTCTCGGAGCCGAAGAGAATAATGCATTGACCAGCCCCACAGTTTAACTGAGAGAACTGTCAAGTCCCAGAAAGTCAACAGCGGGCAAAAGGCCAAACAATTATTTAAGATCTAGTCAGTTAACAGATCTCATAGCCTCCTCATAGCGCATATTCTTTCCAGGCACTGTTCTACGTACTTCTCATACATTGATTCATTTCCACATATTGGCTGCATATGTGGCTTTTCATATTTGACCCTATTTACTGACTCAGGGTCTTCTCAGCGGCTCTCACAGATGGGGACACCATGGATCTGAGCAGCTGAGAGATTCCCAAGGGCACAGCTGGGGTGCGAATCCTGGCCTTGTGTTTCATTGTCTGCTTTTGGCCTTACATTCTACATTCTGCAAGGCCCAACTGATAGCCATTAATCACATGTGGCCATATTTAAAATAAAGTGAACTTAATTAAAATAAAATAAAATTACAAATTCCATTCTTCAACTGCATCAGCCACACACAGTTCAAGGGCCATCAGTAGTCACCCACGGCCCATGGCTCTCTCTGGGCAGCACAGACAGAATATTGCTGTCATCGCAGATGTTCCTGCAGCCCTGTGCTCCCGCATGTCGCCCCACCGCCTCGTGGATCGAGCAGTCTGTCTGCATCACCTGCCTACTGCAATACTTCACCTGAATTCAAAACACATTTAGGTTCCTTCATTCTCTTTGAATAAGCAGCTTACTTAGGGCCTACATATACACAGCTATTCAACATAACATATGGAAGATTGCAAAGCAATTAGAAAATGTTTTCTCTCTCCTGAAAAATTTAGCATTTACTTGAATGAATTCTCTGATGCCTACTGCAGCTCTGCAATGTGGAACAATGCATAGGGCAGCAGAAAGGTAGATCCAACTGATGAGTAATTTCCAAATATTTTCTTGCACTCTTGTTGCTGAGAACCTTAAATGCATTCTCCCATAGAATCACTGACACACGTGGTGGCTAAGTCCTAATTTCCTCTGACCAGAGCTCATTTAACCCATGATTTATCTGAGGCGCTGTATCATTTGCTATCACGGGACCTTGTCACCCAATGTACAATGAAAGCACGGAAACGGAGGACCTCCAGGGCGCATTCTGGCTCTGGCACATTCTTTGCAATAGTGCTCCTTCTGAGGCAATGATTTTCTCATCCAAGTAACCCAATTTTATGTTGAGGCAGGAGTCAATAAAGAGCAAGAGCATGGGGTGTAGGGGAAGGGCTGTTCATGTACACCTCGCAGTGGAATCAAACTGCACAGTGTCCGCGTTCTTCTATCCTAACAAAGTCGAGAACCCAGGAAGTCCCAGAAAGGTTTGACGACTATCAATTGTTTTCAGTTAAAACCTTTTCCTTCTACCCTTCTCACATCCATCCTTCTACTTTGCTGCTGCTTTCTTCTACCTCCATCGGAAAGCAGTGCCACAGTCTTCAGGACTCAAGTTTCTCATGATCTATTATGAGAATTAGGGAATGTGTTCAGCCTTTAAAACTCCCCCTCCTTCTCTTTCTTCATCGCCTTTCCCCCTTCTCAGTAATAGCAGCTACCACATGGGGAACTGACTAAATGCCAAAGCATTGTGTGAGGTGTACTGTCCCTATCACCTCACTTAATTTCAGAACAGCCTCAACTGGTAGGATTAGGAAACTGATTTACAGAGAGCAAACCAAGGTGTGACTGACCCAGGCCACATAATATTGTCAGTGAGACGAAATTACAACGTGGAATTCTCTGAGCCACAGGAAACCAAATGGGTAGCCTGTGGGTCACGGTTAGGGTGTTCATGAGTGCTGGGTTATGGCTACATCTTGAATTAGTGTCTGATAGATAAGTGGTTAGATTTAGTGGACTTGTGACTTGGTGAGAGAAGAGATGGAGCCTGCATGTGGATTCAGGCCTGTGTGTCTCCTAGCACTACGGGCTTCATCACCAGAGTGGCTGCCCTCAGCATCCTCAAATCAGGACTGCGTAGTGCAAAGGGCTTTACTAGGGAATCAAGGAACCTTGGTTTTCATCCTACTCCAGAATAACTTCGACTGTTTCTGTGGGGAAATTATTTAAAGTCCCTGGAATTCAGGTTCCCTACTTGTAAGACGAGCTGAGGCAGAAGAATTTTGAGGTCCCTTCTAGCTCAAAACTAGAATTCTATTCCACCAATATACACATATTTAATCTTCCTCCTACGTATATTGTTTTTACTACATTTTAACCAATGACAACTAGTATTTACTGATTGTCACTCTGAGCCAGGCATTTCACATGCAGAATCTCATTTAATCTATATCACCACCTTGTAAGGTAAGTACCACTGTGGATCAGTTTTATGATGCAGAAATTGAGGCCTCACCTATGAAGGACAGAGGCTGGACCCAAACTGCAGGCAGCGGACTCTATACTCAGGGGTGCCCTGACTCCTGCCCATGTCCCCATGCCCTCCCGCTCTGTGGAATCTGCTAGACTTCCCAGAGAACACAGTCTAGCACTAGAGAGCAATAATGCAGGAATTAACTCTCAAGGAAAAAAATATATACAGGAAAAAGAAGCAAATATATTTTGATGATTAGCCTTCTAGGAGGCTTTGATGCAGCAGGCATTTTAATTTTTACCTGGCTCACTGAACTCCAGAATGACTTTCATTTGTGAATTAAGCTGACTTCCACTGAATCTTTAAGAAATCATATGACAAACACTGCCTATAGAAGCTCCATTAAGCTTAAAATCCCTAACATAGTTTTTTAAAAATTGTCATTTCTTCCTGCAAGATCACTATTTTGTTTTTCAAAGGTAAGGGTAAACCTGGCTCCATGCTACTCTCAACAAATGAGCCTTTGGCATATCTGCACCTTAGCTGCCTAAAGTCCTTGGACACAACAGCTTCATATAGGATCTGAGCCCCATCCATGTTTAGCAAACACTAGTGGTTTATAAGGGCTGTTATGATATTTCTGGAACTATGGATCATTATTCTCTTGGACTAGATCTCTCCTTATGAAAGCAGTAAGGCAATAATCCATTTGTTAGTTTGTTTTCTTATTAGCTTAATCAAATATGTCATATGAAAATTCCTCTTGTGGGATAGCTGCATGGGTAGATATTTAATAAAGCAAATATAGTAGTATTTAATAGTAGGCTCTAACTGGTAGGTATACAGATGTCCATTGTATAATTCTTTCAACTTTTATATTTGAAAGCTTTTATAGTAAAATGCTGGGAATAAATCCCTCTTATAATATATTTATTATATATTCTACAAATATTTATTGATTCCTTACTATATACAGGTATATGCTGAAAAATGCAATGGGAAGTGCATTACAGTTTGATGCAACAATCCTGCAGAACTGGCTCATGCTGGACTTGGAGTCCAAAGCAGAAGACCAGATATCCTTTCAGTTGAAATAGGAAAATGCCATTGACTCTCCCCCACTGGGAAGGCCCCCAGTCATGAGCCTGCAGAGAGCGAACCAATCAAAGCCTATCAGATGAGTCTGAAAAACTCCCCACCACACCCATTCCCACCACCTCCATATCACTTCCAAAACTCTCACCCTAAGAGAATTCCCCCCAAATAGAACATTGACCAGTTGAAGGCTGTATTGAAACGTCTCCTTTTTACTCTGTGAAACCCACCATCCTTTCAAATCCCTTCGGGTTTCTTGCAAAAGAAATGCAATAGGAGCTGACTGCCTTACGCAAGTAAACTATGAATAAACAGACTGAGAGGAACTCTGTAGGTGGCCTTCTACCTTTTGATAATTGTCAAGTATAGTCATTTATATGGTTAGTTAAAACTGGTTGTGAGAACCCTTCAAAAACAAATATGGCACATGCGTTAGTTTTCCCCCATAATTCCACTCTCCCTTGCACTGAGTTTGCTTTTAAGGGAGAAAGGGATAAAGTTACAGGGAGCTTGCCCAGAACCACACAGAAGCCAACGTGCCTCCTTGGGAGCATCTTACCTTGAAAGGTCATATGCAATATGTGCCTCCTGGGGAAAAATATTGGGATTGCTAAGTATTCAACTTTCACACTGCATCAGTGTGTTAAAATGCTTTGCCCTCCCCAAAGTAAAGGATAAAGAAGTATAAACAGTAGTGGCTGCCTGTGGGCTGCCTAATTACTTTGTGAAGCAATGGCCTAAATGATCATAACTGAGTCACTCCAGCAGACTCACTAAAAATTATGGCATTGGTCCATCTGTCTTTATTCTCTCTCCCTTCCCACCTGATCAAACACACAAATTCTCATTCTTCAACATTAATTCGAGACTCATCTTACTCATGATGCCTTCTCTCATCGTAACAAATCAAACTGATTAACCTCTCCTTGAAGGAGGTGGGAAGGGGAAGAGAGGAGAGAAGGGTGGAAGGAAGGAGATGAGCCTGTTTTATAGACTTGCTGAAAATGAAATGGAACAGGATCAAAGACCCTTGCAAGGACATGACCTCCACACTTAAATCTTAAAGATGACAGTCAGAATGGCATGACTGCTCAGTTTCTCTTTCACACTACATGAATTTTTCATCTTTTCACAGAATTGTTGCTGTGCTTCATACATACTCTCCCTCCAAATTTCCTCAGAGAGCCTCATAAACCACCTTCAGTTCTGAATCAACAAAGCTTACACCAAAGGGAAGACCTAGCAATGTAACACCCAGTCAGTGCAATAGTCTTTCCATCATTTTGTCAAATAGGACTTCAGAGTTCCAGTATGGGTATGAGATGATGTAATCTAACAAGAGATAGCAGTGCCTGACAGGTTATTCAGAACTAGCTGATTTGTGAGACAATCATGATTGACTTGTCTCTAGATGTCTGTACAAAGAATCTAGCTGACATCCTCTAGGACTCCTGTGGGTAGTAAGTTAGAAAAGACCTTTGAGTCTTTCCAACTTGAAAATTTGAATGAGGTTTCTAAGACAAAACCTAAATAAAGAAAAAGAAGTAAAGAATGGTGGTGGGGTAATAAGTGAAAAAATGTTTAAAAATGTACCATGGTTTCAAAAGACTGACCCATAAAGAGTCCATCAGTTGGGAACACCTGTTACATGGTAAGTTCCTAGAGTAAGAACCCAGGACTTGTAATACAATGGGCTGGGCATGTTTTAACATTCTGTTATTTAAGCACCCTGTTCTCTGGCTTGTTTAAACACACTGCTGACTGTTGCCTGTGACACACCTTCAAGGGTTCCTGCAGACCCAGGTGGACAGGTAAGTTGGTCACAGCACAAAAATGGGCCACCCAGTGACTCAGAAGCTGCTCATCAGCCTTAAGCTCAAATCATCTCCAGGTCTAGTCAGGCTGAGGGGCTGGGTCCAAAGGGGAGGCCAAAGGCACAGGCCTTGTGAGGGGAGCCTAGAAGTACAGGTAAATCCCTGACCCTCCTGGCAACTGGATGCATTTTTGCTCCTCCAAAACTCATTTGATTACCCAAATGAATCTTCACTTCCTCACCAAGAAATGGAAATACATGCAGATTGTGCACTTAAAATAAGAAAACAACAGTTCTGCTTGAAAGTAAGCCCCAATGAGAAGGCTACTATCACTTACTGGAGAAAGAGAACAAAATGGTGGATTCCTCTTTGACATCTATTGGACAACTATTTTCACTGACACTTACATTAAGTATGACAGTAGATGTGGAGAGTAATGACTAACAAATTAAATCATCGACACCATCATTTGCCTGACTGTGCTGGGTGTGGCGGACACTGCTAGACGTTTAGGTATTATCACTTCCCTACTTCATCCTCATTAAGAGAATCTCTATTTTTACAGCAATGGCAATGGGCCGGCTAAAAGACTTCCATTGCCAGACTCTCTTGCAGCTAAAGGTGGCTGCAGGACATGGGTCAGGACACAAGAGGTACATTTACTTGGTATCTGCAAATGTTCCAAGTCCTGTGACAGCCACTTAACCTTTCTCCTTCATCTTTCTTTCTCATTCTAGAATGCTCACATAAGTCTTAGGTGCTCAGCAGTTATACACAAGCAGAAGGGTGAAATGAGCCTGGCCCTGGGGTAGCTGCCCTGGGCTCTGAAATGACTGTCTTCATACTCTGCAAGAAAAATGAATCCCTTGCTTGTTTAAGCAATATTAGGTTTCTGTCACTCTCAGATAAATCTATCCCGAGTAGAAAGTACATATCAAGAAAAACCAAAAATTTCCAAAATTCTTTGGGTTTTGTTCATACCATATTGTTCCCTTTGTTTTCAGGAAAAGGAAATATGCTGACTGCCTGCATGCTTTATTGCAAAGACCAGACCACACCAGGCAGAGACGGGTCTGGGGCCCTGCTGTGTGGTGACAAAGGTAAAACTAGAAGGTGGTCAAACTGCATCACACTTATCTTCTCTTCCAGAGTAAGCTGCTGAATTCAATATTTCACTGACTACAACAAAAACAAAGATAAATGGCCATGATGGTGATGCCAGGATATGTTTCCTATATTCCTATCAGTGGGAAACTATCCTAGAATTAATACATAGAGTGGATTGTATTATATATTGCTTAACTCCAAGGTCAGCCATGCCATTCTCCAACTAAGGACCAAGCAAAATACAAACTTTAATGTAAAAGCAAGGAATCAAAGAAACAATGATTTAAACAGAGAGATCCATGTATTTCAGATGATGAACTGCAGCTATCCATGGACCTACACCAACTGTGTTTTGAAAAGAAAACTTTATTTTCAGACAGACATGACACAGGTATGTCCAGACACCTTTGGTCCTTTAGAACCTAGAAATGAAATTATTTACACCCCGTTCCTAGAATTAGAACTGCCGTCCCTTTAATTGCTCATCCCTTATGTATAGATAGTTGTATTAATGGCCGCCTGCCTCCATTACAAAGCAGTTATAAGAAACAGATCAACGCCAGTGCCATTTTCCCCCCTCAGTTCCTCAGCCTATAGATTTGTGGTGCTTCACAGGGTAAATTTCAATTTAAATAAACCTGTTCTGTCCACTCACTTAGAGAAGCTACTTACCTTTCAGAAACAAAGTAACAAAGTTTGGAAGTTCCTCAGCAGTATATGTCAACTGTCATGACCATATATTTGTCAGAGTCCAATCCAAGGAGTGTGGGAGGCTGTTGGCAAACAATGATTTCTGTGAGTGGAGAAGGGAAAGCAAGAAAAAAGCGTGTTAGCTATCAGACTCTCTGGGTGGTCCTTCCTCATCCCTTCTTCTTACCCACCTCCCAGTGCGGATGCTGAAAAAGCAGGATACGTCCTTTTCCAGCCACCCTTGTAGTTCAGAGAGACCGTGAGACCTCCTTCTGCCCAAACAGATGGAAGAAAGAGGGACTTTTTGGAAGGATTCTTATTCCTGGGCAAAGGAGACAGACATATGAGAAGAACTTTCTCTTGCCATCCTCACAGGCCCCCTAGTCCGGCACTGTACAAGCCCAAACAAAGACTGGCTGAATGTTGGTGTGGCAACCATTGGTGACCCAAGGACAAAAACTAAACATGCTACAGATGTTGGAGTGAAAGGAAAGAAAGAGCAGGGGACCCCACGACATTGTCACCAATCAATGTGGAAAGACCGCCTTTAAACATCTTACAAAGTTCACAAGAAATGGCCTTTTTCACAGGTAGATTATTCTACCTAGCTCTAGTATTCTGCATCTAAAAGAGCACATACTGACTTAGATTAAGCACTGGGACCTATGGAATTACAGGGGTTCTAAAAATATAACACAAAGTAACTCAAAAACAATGCAATAGTAACAGCCAAATCCATGAATAACTACTCTCAAACAGCTTGTTAGTTCATGGAAATATTTACCTGGCAGAGTGAGAACCCACTGGAACAATTCCAGACTTCCTCAGCCTCCAGGTCTATTAAAAATGAATGCCAGACTTCTCAGGAAGGGATTTTGAAATACTTCATTGAGAAGTGCTTACTCACCCTACAGCCACAGCTATAAAGACTAAGGAAATCATAAGAATCATTCTGTATATTTATACAGCAAACATCTCTGGAGAGATTGATAATTTCATTTTGCTTTTATTAATAATTAATCTTTGCAATCTCCTGATGAGGACATGGAGGGATAAACGATAATTGTTACCACTTTAGAGGAAAAGATTCCAAGAGCATGAAATTAAGTCATTACCTAAAAACCACAGTCAAAATGTAGCCCCACATAGAGACAGACAGTAAGCCAGCAGAGGCTAGAGTCCAGAAATGGCAAATCCCACAGTAGCTTCTGTCCAGGCATCTCTATCCTGATGACACAGCCAATGATCCAAATGAGTCACTCAGTTCCTTGCACCTCCCAGAAACTAAGCAAAGATAAAAAGAGGACACAGATTAAAAAGACAAATCAAACCAGCTCATGAATATCATTATAAGCAAGGTATCTGAGTCATTTTTTTGACTCCTAAACGTTTAGAATAACAGACAGACAAGGAGGGAAAATATGAGGAAAGCACCAGTAAAAAAGAATATACAAGAATACTTAAAAGTCAGATTTTCAAACAATGTCTACAAAGTAAGCAAAAATGGAGCAACCAGAAGTATCAGAAAGGGTGGGAAGATGTTAGAAATAAGTTAATTATTACTCAAGAGTTGACTGAGGTTAAGTCAGCATTTTATTTTCATTTGTCAATAAGGCATACTACAACCCTTTCAAAATAATGTGGCTTGAAATAAAGTCTACATACACCATAGGCATTTAAAATATAAATAATACTGCCTGTGCAAACTTTTGCCCTGCCACATACTAACCAAGTGATTTAACTCCTCACTGCCTCAAAATTACTGATCAAGTTTACTGTAGGAGCAACAGTAGCACCAACTTCAAGCAGTTTTTATTTCATTGAAGTGTTAATTTATCTGAAGCTCAGAGAACATCAAGTAGGATAATTTAAAAAATAATAAAACTATATGTCATTTTTCAATAACAGAAAAAGATAAAGTCCTGAAAGAAGCAGAGGAAATAAACACCTTACCTACAGAGGAACAAAGATAAGAATTACATCTGACTTCTCCTCAGAAACCATGCAGGAAAGAAGAGAGTAGAGTGAAATACTGAAATATTTAAAGTGTTGAGAGAAAAAAGCCACCAACCTAGAATTTTGTACCTTGAGAAATTATCCTTCAGAACTGAGGGAGAAATAAGGACATTCCCAGACACACAAAAATTGAGGGAATTTGTTACAAACAGACCAGGCCTGCAAGAAATGTTAAAAGAAGTTCTTCAGAGAGAAGGAAAATAATACAGGTCAGAAACTCAGATCTACTAAAGAAAAGAGCATTGAAGAAGGAATAAGTGAAAGGTAAAATAAAAACTTTTCTGAATTGATCTAACAGGCTACAGCTGTTCAAGATAACTATAACCATAATATATTCCATTATGTATGCTTATGTATATACGTCATGTACACAAACATGCCTATGTAGGCTTATATATAAATGAAATGAATGACAGCAATGATACAAAGGATGGGAGAAATGAGAATTGCTTTGTTATTATAAAGTACTCACACTTGTGTACCCATGAAGCAATACAGTGTCATTTAAAGGTAGAGTTGGGTTAGTTGAAGAGGTATACTGCAAATTCAAAGGCAACCACTAACAGAGGCTAAAAAATTTTTTAAAGCATAATTGATATGTTAAGAATGGAGAGAAAATGGATCATATACATGCTCAGTTAAAACCAAAAGACAGATAAATAATGGAGGACAAAGTAGGAACAAAAACAAGCATAGCAAATAGAAAACAATAACAAATATGAAGATATTAATCCAACTATATCAACAATCACTTTGAAGATCAATGGTCTAAATTCACCAATTAAAAGACAAAGGTTGTCAAAGTGGATCAAAAAACAAGACTTAATAATAGGCTGGCTATAACAAATCCACTTTAAATATAAAGACACATATAGATTAAAAGTAAATGGATGAAAAAAAAAGTAAATGGATGAAGAGTTCACTTATCTGAAGTTTCTAGAACACTGCCTCACCCAAAGTATATACTATGTGATTTTTTATTATTATTAGAATTTGATATTATAATTAACAGATGTTTTAAAAATATATTCACATTTATGTATTTACTATGAACATTTGGGGGAATTCAAGAATTGATCATATCTTAAGACACTAAGAACATCTCGATAAATTCTAAAAATTATACAATTTAAAACTCACATTTTCTGGTTATAGTGCAAAGTAACCAATAAGTTTTTTATTGGTAAAATTTAAACATTCCCTCCCTACCATCACTAAATAAGACCTTGTTTGATTAAAGTCTCCCCCTTCCCATGCCCAGCTTTTATTTTCAACCAAGATAGTTGGCTTTCAAGTACATGAGTTCTAGATTTCATTGCCTAGAGAAAAGCTAACTTTATTTTGTGAGGCACATAAGGGAAAATAAGTTTTGCTCTGAGGTCAAAGAAGAATGCAGCAGCCCTCCCGGCAGAGGTTGCTGGATTCCATGAGACCAAGGGTTGGGGCCTCTTTCAAGTGGAAGACTTGGTTGTAGACTGGCTCCTTGTCCCCCGGGCAAGAACCAAATGCCATGGGTTTGAAGTTTTAGCCAAGACCCTCAAGGCCACATTTGATGTTGAGGGTATGGAAGCCACCATCACAAACTGCTTTCTAATAAAATATTGTTATAGTCATTTATTGTTACATAACAAACTATCTCAAAACTTTAAATTGTTGACTTAAGACAAAACCCTTTTATGTATATATTGAATATCACTATTTTGTGGTTCCAGAATTTGGATGAGGTCAGCTGTATGATTATTCTGTTCTGCGTGAGTCTCTCAAAGATGACTCTAGTAATCAGCTGGCAGGGGGGCCAGCCTGGAGGATCCCAGGATGGCTTTATGCACATGAAGAAGCTTTCATGCACCTGTGCATGAACAAGGGTGGCGAAGAACTGGTGTGCTGGGTCTGTTGAGTGGAGCACCACATGTCACCTCCCAGTACAGCAATGTCAGTGTAGCCAGACATTGGACCTGGTGGCTCAGGACTCCAGGAGTGAACAAGGCAGAAGCAGAATGGTCTTTAAAATGTATGCTCAGATGTCACTTACTGTCACTTCAGCTGTTTATCGATCAAAGCAGCCACAAGCCAGCCCAGATAAAAGGAAAGGGCACATAACCCCAACCGCTGGGTTAGCGGGAGTTCCAAGAATTTTTGCAGCCATGATTTTAGATCACCACAACTATATACACAAGAGCTAGGTCACTGAGAATGTCCCAAACAGACTGAAAATCAGGGGTCCTCCCTGATTTTATTTCATGGACTTCATAAGCCACTAGAATTCATATGTAATATGCCTAGTGGCGAGGAAGCCAGAAAGAGGCTGTTAGTTTAGTTGTGTCTTTAATCACATTAAGAAAATAAATATCAATTTGTATTTTACTAAAGCTTTAAAAATCTTATACTTTAGAAAAAAGTTATTCAAGTAAAAAGTAAATAATTCTACAAAGCTTAAGTAAAATATTTCTTCCTCACTATATTGGTTTCTATTGGTTGTGGTAATAAATACCACAAAGTTAGCAGCTTAAACAACACAAAGGTGTTACCTCTCAGCTGTGCAGATCATAGTCTGGCACAGGTCTAGTCAAGCCAAATCCTCATGTCTGCAGGGCCACACTCTCTTCTGGAACCTCTAGCGGAGAATTTGTTTCCGTGCTCATTCAGGTTATGGTAGAATTTAGTTCCTTGAGCTTGTAGAACTGAGGTCCCCCATTTCTTTGATGAAGACTGTTCTCTACATCTAGAGGGCACCCACATTCCTATGCTCATGGCCCCTTCCTTCCTCTTCAAAACCAGCAATGATGGTCAGGCCCCTCTTACACCTCCTCACCCCTGCTTCTACTGTGATCACATTTCTCTTCCTTTCTCTCTCCTGCCTTCAGCCAGAAATGGTTACTCATTGTCAAAGGTTAATGTGATTAAATGGGATACACTTAGATAATGCAGAATAACCTCCCAATGTAAAAATCCTTACTTAAATCACATATGCAAAGTCCACTGTGCCATGTTACTTAACATATTCACATGTTCTGGGGATTAGGGTGTAGACATCTTTGGGAGGGTCTGCCTACTACACTCACTACTCCCCATCCCAATTCTAGTCTTTCTGTTGTCATTAACATTACTAGTAGCTTTTGGAGAAAAGGTGCGTGATTTTTTTTTTTTAGCTTGCATGTCCTAAAATGTTTTTATTCCACCCTCATATTTATTTAATATTTAGTCTTTGTATAGTATGCTTGGTTAGAAAATTTCCTCTTCCGTCTCCAAAATGATGTTGAGATTTTAATGAGGATGGTATGGAAAACGGTCTACATGGCAGCTTGTAGCAATGGAGTAACAGAGCACGGTTGTGAAGGGGCAGTTAACCGGAATGACATCTCCACAACAAGCATGTTCTCAGGCACATCATTTGTAGAAAGAATTGACACAGTATGTGAGGGTCTGGGAAAAGATTCCCTTAAACTATCCATACCTGCATATTTTAGGATAGTTTTCATATAATTAACCTAATTTGAAGTCTGATATTCTAAAGCATCAACTCTCCCTGGAAGTGTAGGACCCAAGCGGTAGAGAGAGTTTCTCACTCTTCTCTTCTTTTTACTTAACATCCGTCAGGACCAGAAACAAAATAGTTTCAGCTACTTCTTTCTTCTGTATCACATTCTCCTGCCACCCTACGGATGGTGGTAAAAACGGTTCAAGGAGATCTTTGTGACTCTGATGTTCAATAACATCAATTTCTCTAGAGTCTAGAATCCTCAAATATACTCATCAGCTAGGATAATTTTCCTTTTAAAATTTATCTTGGAAACTTACAAGGTCACCTTTGCAAAATATGAAGAATTTAACATATATATATATACATCAGAGATTTTTTTGTTTTAAGAGACTCATGATTTTTAAGGATCAAAGATAAGAAAGAAAAAGAAAGACTTCAGTGATTTTCTAATCACCTTTATTTTTACTACAAACAATTTTGGCATATGCCTGCTAATGAAAAGTATTAATTTTAGTAAAATATTGAAGAAAGTAATTAATCTCTAAACACTGAATATTATGGTAATGTTAAAACTTTACTTTCCAGGTTTTTATAATCTCCTTGTAGAGGCCAGACAGTTATACAGTGAACAGTTAGGGGGTCTACAATTAATTACTAAAGTGAGAGCTATAAACATACAATATCTGATTCAGTATCATGAAAGACAAAAACTGTTAGGAAATCTGCTCCAGAATTTCATCCTGTAATCTATTTAGATGAAAAATAAAATTTACTGAGCTGTAAACTGATGAGAAATAAATTGAAAAATTCATACTAAAATTCAAATAGATACTCTTCATATATATTCAGCCTCTGGGGTCCAAGCATGTTCATTTCTACCACAAGTTCTGAACAGAAAAAAATAAGTACACTTATTTCTTTTACTCAGAGTTTTCCTAAAGAGTTTTTAGTTATTTGAACATTTAGACTGCTTGCATTTTAACTTCCTCTGAGAACAATAGAAATATATTCCCACCCTGTTACTGCCTTATCACCCAGTTCCTATAGAGAAATCCTTTCAACTGAAACAGTTTAACAGCAAGGTTAAAATTCAAGACTCTATCAAGTAATGATGAAAGTTAACAATTTGGTAGTTGATCAGTTACATACTTACTATACTTAGATGAACTCTTTCATATTTTAAAGCTAATAATTCATAATGATTAAATTAGTTAAATGAAGAATTCACATTTAATATTCCCATCCCTCAGCAAACATAGATAGTTTAAAAGCCACAAATTACTAGAAATAATATAAATGTGCAGTTATTTCAGTATATAAAGTAGAAAGGAAAAAATCAACATTGGGTTGAAATTGCTCAAGACACTCAAGTTCAGATTTCCCTTTCTAGCTGGCATTTGCTGAATTTCTGGATTCCACCAATTGTCTTTAAATTCTAAACAGTGAAAAATGACTTCCTCAGAAGTAGTGGAAAAAAAAAAAAACAAGAAGAGAAAACTACACCACTTTTTAAAGCAATCAAAACCAACCATCAACCATCATTACTGGGGAAATACAAGAGTCAGGATTTGAGTGAGGCCTTGAAAGCATAAGAATAAACTTCTATATAGCCTGCCTTAGCTGTACTTCCCAAAAGAAGGCTCCAAAAATTAGATGGCTTCTAATAAACGAATCACATTAGTATTTTTCCCATAATCAAAGGAAGTAGATCAAAGTTTGGTTTCACAACCTTGTTGCTTCCTTAAGAGGCATTCTCAGGTGAAAAATAAGGCCATTGCCTGGGTAAATCAACAAACCAGCCCAGAAAGTGATCAAAGCTGTGAAAATAGCATTTTGTAAATTATTTAGTGTCCTGTGAGCACATTTTACTGACATCCCTGAGGTCACAACAGAGACAAGTATTGATATGTATTTTTGCACCATGTTTTGCCATATTGTTTTCATTAAAATGGTTTCATGTGCGATCCATAAGGAAAATCAGTGCTATACCAAAGGGAGGAAAGGAGGTCGCAGATTTTAACCTTTACTGGAATAGTTTTGGCAACATAAATTTCCTCTTCCTTGTAATCTATTCACATGCTAAGGCTGGAGGAAATATTTTAGGGATTAAATCTCTGCCCCAAAGAAATCAATTCTCATTTTTGAAAAGAGAATTTTGTTATGTACCGGAACATAATGCTGATAGGGTTTAGGATAATTCTTCCAACCCACTTATAACAAAATTATTTTTTTGTTAATGAATTTGAACCAGGTATTATATAAAAGCTATTTACCAGAAGAGAAGTGGGGAGAATTTCCCTTAGATTTATCATAACAGTTACCATATGGACATATGTGGTGAGTTTTTCTACCCACCTAAAGGTGCAAGCAGAGAAGCTAGAACACAGAGGGTAAGTACAGCTAGAACTTCGTGGATAGCTTTCAGATGGACCTTCTTGCCAGGATGTGATAACTACAAAATGACAGAAGTAGAAGAGAATTGGCTAAGCATTGGTATAGGAAACAAGAGGAGTGTGGAGTCTTACGTCTGCCATAAAGCAAAACCATGGCTCCTAGTAAAAGAGAGCACAAATGAATGGCTCAGGCAGATGACCAAATACATTAGCAAAAAAAGCAGACATAACACCTTTCCTTACAAACAAACAGGTGAAGTCCTCCCAAGAGGTACAATTCAGCTCCACCAAACCTTGTTCCTATATATGAGGCAGTTTGTTTTCAGTGACCCTTTACAAGGCCATACAAGCAAAGGCTGAGTTGCCATCCTCAGCAATGAAGACAGAGAACATCAGATGGGCCACTAGTCAGGCCTCCATAGATGGTTACCTGTCATTGGTTAGAATATCTTTTGTGTAAGCTCTGGAGTATCCCTTGGAGAAGAAAGCAGGAGGTCATTCATTTGCTTATGTTTTTTTTTTCTGACAATCACACAAATAACAGAAAACCCTGAATAGAGGAAATGCATTCGATTGAATAGGACAGTGGATTTTGAAATTAGACGTGAGTTTGTGGCCTGGTTCTTATCACTGTATTTGTGATCTTGGGGGTGAACCTGTGCCTCAGTTTCTCTTACACAGATAAGTTGTCTGCCTTGCATAGGGCTGTTTGGAGGATGTGAAGCTATGACAGGCTTTAGCAGTACATATATTAGCACAATTTATGTTTGCAGTTATTAAAAGATGAAGGGTATGAACACCAGCTCTCTGGTTTCATCTGTTGAATCCAGGAGATTCCCAGAGAACCCATTTACTGCAGAACAATGGATTCTTCTGTTTCATGATAAACATCTGTTAGTTTTCTAGGCAAGTGTCACACCTCACAGCCACTGTAAGCTGGCAATTCTGTGGGCCGAATGGAGCTCACCGTCTGTCGGGCACGAGAACCCACGATTGACAAGGACTGCAGTGAGGAGGGAGGAACGGGCTGTGGCAAAGGCACTGCCAGGTGAACAGGGGCTCCAGCAGGACAGCCCTAAAGTACAGAGGGCTAGAGACGCCACTTCTTAAAACTGTCACGAGCAGGCTGGGGCCTGGGAGCAGATTGTTTACACAAGGCAAGGGATTCTCTTCAATGGGATTCTAGGATGGAACTCCATATATTTAGAGAACACTTGATGAATTCACTTGTGACCCACGCTGGTAATCAAGTCCTAGTGTCTCTCAGACTCAGAACCAAGTTAGAGAACAGGAAGAGGCTGTATTATATATAGATCTGTGCTCTGTAGAACTTCCTTCCATGTCTCATGATCAGAAAGTCTCCTTTTCCAGGTAAGATTTACCCTTATTTGCAAGTCAGTTACCAAGGACAGGACTTGCCCGCTCAAACTGAGCCTGAGGCAGGGAAAGGAGCCCCTGCACAGGCCCTGCAAGAACCCATGCTCCGGCAGCCTCCCCTGGGCTCTTACCACCTGAGAGTCTTGGCCAGCAGCTCTCCTCTGCCCTTCTGGAAGACGCCATGAGGCTGCCTGGTTTTAAGCAGAGAAAATACAGCCTCAGACCAAAGTAACTCCAGGAGTCTGGCTACAGAGTCAACTGTGCCCAGAAATGGATATGTACTCAGAGGCTCACTACTCCTGGGTTATTTACCAGTGTCCACCCCCGGATTACCAAGGGGTCACGGAATTTGGGGGGGAGGGGTTGGAGGAGGGGACTGGAGGGAGGGAACAAGGCAGTGAGTACGAAAGCATCAATTAGCGCCACAAGTCACACAAAAAGAGGAGGAAGAAAACATGAGTCAGATGTTTTAAAAAGATGTTTCAGAGGGTTAGGAAACCCTAAAAACCAGAAACTGTCATATGAGAAAGCTAGAATTAAAGGAAGGTTTTGAAAAATAATGATGTTTGAACAAGGCTAAAGATTTGAAAGAAAGACAACTAGACCGTAAGTTAAAACAGCAGACAGCAAGGCGAGAGGTCAAGTGAGATGAAGGTTAAAATCTGTGACTCCTAAGTTGAAAGCCTATAAAAGCATCAAGTAAAATCTGTGAGGTTAAAACAAAAGTTCAGCATTTAAACGTAGGGGTGGCACTGGGAGTCAAAGAAATGGACCATGATCAGCATGATACATTGTGGAAGTTCCAATGTTCTCAACTGACGATTTCTTGCTGTGGCCACACGTCTCCCATCCTCAGAGCGTGTGCACGGAACCCTCTCCCTTCTGGGCTCTCAGAAGCCCCCGGCACAAACAGGGTGCCCACCCTGTCCCCGGCACAAAGCGCATCGCTCTGCTTGTTGAATGAATGACCCTTGAGAAGGGGTAGATGAGAATAAAAATGTTTACCTGGCTATGGCGTAACTTTGTAAAGTGTAGCCTTTTTCACTTCTTCAGACAAGATCATTCTCTTCCCATAATTTTCTATTTCATTAGCACCACCACGAGTAGACAGATTAAGTAGACCATTAAGGCCAAAGCTGCCACTTGACACCAGATCTGGAAAACGTGGTGAGAACATCATGTTATTTGGAATTTATGAAAGCCAAAATTTGTGATGTATTCTGAACAAGGTCACTTTAAAATTTATCTTTGATTTAGCTAGTTTTTAAAAGGACTTGTCAAAAAATACTAAAACAAGACTTGAGTGAACATTTGACCCAACGTGGTATAAAGAAGTTTAAAAGCATATAATTACACCCAGGTATTTGAGACATCATTCTTATCTATAAAAGATTCCTAAAGGACTTCTACACAATGCACTTTGATAACCTGGTTCTATTTTTACAAAGTACTACTAAGTAAAAAGGACATGTTTTTATAAAATGTCACATCCAAACATTTCATCATTTAGCCTGACCTTCTTTTACTGAGGCTTTACGACTTAGTCTTTAATAGATGTTCTGCCAACTCACTCCAGCCTTTATGTTGAAGGCTTTAGGGTACTGGTAACACTGGCTGATGCCCGGTTTGTTTAATGTCTCCCACGAGTGACACTATTTCACCTTTCCCTTTTTATTAAGTTCCTGGTCCCTACCTTCCAGTGTCTGCCCAGTTGATGGGTCATCCAGAAACTATCTAGTTATCCCTGAATTAATTAAAATTAAACTCTGTGTCCAGGTATTAAATAGAACACAAGGCAGATGTGTGAATGAAATTTTTATTTACACACTGTATCTAGAAGCAGATACATAAATTCTTATATAATTTCCAAAAATGTGCAAGAAATTACTATAATTTGTTTACAAACCAAAACACATATTAAAATCAATGGACTTTGGATAATTCATTGTGGTGTTCTCAGTACAAATGGTACACACCTGATTTGAAACATACAGAAAAAGTGTAAACTACAGCAATCTGGATTGCAAGTATTAATTCCATGGCACTCCAATTACTATAAAATTTCTTTACCCCAATGTGTATACTTATTACAAAATCTTATAGGATTTTTCATCACCTCTAGATGTATAGTTTGGATTACCTTTCAGAAACAGCAACTACACATTCGCAATGTTATTAATAAAAAGTATGTCTATAAAAACTTTCATAGGATTAAAAAAGTATTAAAAGAAACCAAATTTGTGATTACTAGCGTACCAATACTTCATTTTAGAATTTAAAGTTACTTATGGAACTGGCAATTGTTCCCTATTAGAGTTTTTAACAAAACTGTCTATTGCTGGTAGTGTTATTTCATTTTCAAATTAAGGTTTCACATTCAATGAAAAGCCATTAAATTTAAAATATATTATTTTGAATCATTCATAAAGCAAATATCTCTCATAAAGAATTAAATTTGGCATTTCTGAAAGCATTGTTATTTAGACTTGTAGCACTAACAGAGACATTGCATATAACCTATTTAAGATTTTAGTTAAATTATCCTGTTTCAATAATACTGGCTCAGAAGTTATAATGTATATTTTGTATTTTATTTCCTAAATGCCAATGATTTCGCCTTTTGGCACGTGATTTTTTTCAACAGCAAGATGGTTGCCCTGGGTAATTGATTTCCTTAAAAACTGTTTTTAGTTCTACAATCATTTTCTGTGATATCTTTTTGACCTTCTAAATTTTCAGATTATTGCACCAAGTAGAACGAGAAGAGTTTCCTTAGAAAGAGTGAGATATTTTTCAAGTACTTTTTATTATTTATAAAAATGTGTAATAGTGTCCTAGTAAGCCTGGCAGTAGCTTCTGGCCTCCATCATGTTTTGTGATGAACTATTTCATTAAAAAAAAAAAACTCTGATTCATTTATTGTCTCAAATGGATACAACTTTCCTGTTTCCTTGTTCTTGCCTTGAGAGCTCAGAAGCACATACTTAAAAATCACCTACAGGTTGTGTCCATGTCATCTAAGCCACCATTCAACAGAATCCAGAAACTTACCCAAATTATTATCCAGACTGAACTACAGGATGAAGGCTTCTTTTTCCCCTTTCCATTTTTAACCAGACTGTTTCAGTGTATCGTATTGAGCCAATCTTTCACATTATAAGATGTTGCCTATGCCAAATGGTTTTCTCTACATGAAAGCAGAAAATACCATGACAGTCTTTTGTTTGTAAGTAATTTCTCAACAAATACTTTCATCTTTATACTTCAGACCCTAGCGATTTCAAATTGGATTAGAATAGGGCATTTTAAAGTATTTATTACAAATCTACAAAAGTACATAAAAAACTGGCTTTCTGAATTAGAACAGGATCAAGACTTGCCCTCCATAACACAAAATATAATTTTTAAAACATTTAGGTGAAATTCAGAATAGTCCTAATGTGAGACTAACTGATTAGATCTTAAACACACGGTATCGTGAGGAAAACGTGGGGAACAGGCTATGCCCACATGGTAAGACGGGGTTCAGGGCAGTCCAAAGACCTCTGTGCACCATGATGTCACAAAGAGGACATGTAAATGCTTCTAGAAATGTGAAGAAGCCATTTCCACATTTATTATTAATACACAGTGACTATGTGACAATACCTGCCATCTAATATAGATGCACAGGGACTTTTAACTCACCCTAGATATATTCTAAATTGTTTAAAAATAAATAGTTTTGCAAAAAAATAGTTTAAATGTCTTGCATTAATTTGATAAGTTTACAACTCTGTAATAGTTCTTAATCCAAAAGCTTATCGTGAACATTTAAATTATATTATTACAGTATACTCCATATTCCATCTTATTACGTGAAAACATATCAGAAAAATGAAAGAGGAGTCTTTGTGACACGGTACAATCAACATTCCACCAAAATTAAGTACCTTTTCCCCTTTAAATGAAAATACAGTAACACAATATTATGGCATTGTGCCTTTTCTTGATAATTCTCTGTTGTGACCCTAAAAAAACAGGAAAATGTGGGGATATTGGTATGTCTGAATGACAAAGACATTTAAGTTTGATTGAAGACCTTTACTCTTGTTCTTACATGGGGTAAAAGAAAACTGAGTGGCAAAGGAAGAAATGTCTTAAATTACATGTTTCATCTGAAACTTAAATATTTTCCCTTAAAGCTGTGTAGCTGGAAACATTTTCTGGATGGGGTAATCCCAAAATACTAAAGAATAATGCAGTGAATAAGCACTGCATTTCAAAAAAACTAAGAGGTATTGAGGATAACACATGCCTGCCCAAACAACTGGTTCAAAGAAATAAAGTAATGATGTAAATTTACTTAAGACTTAGCTAGATTAAAAAGAAACAAATAGAAGACCTTTTTTTAAATGGCAGTATATACGGTAGGCAATTAAAACTTCCATATATGATATGGTTTTAATATTTTTCTTATATGGTGCTCCACAATTTCTACAATTTTTCAACTAAAGTCATTGGATTATTTTGCTTTTTGCTTTTTGGGTTTTTTTTTTGGTGGAGGGAAGAGTCAAATCTACGACATCTTAATAGAGACTACATAAAAGAAAAGTACAAATCCAACTTTAAAACAATGTTTTCTTTCTATTCAAATAAATTTAAAGCTTCATATAAACTTCAACGTTGCAAGAGAATCTAGTTCACTTATGAAATTGGTTCTACATCAAGTTCATCCAAGAAAATGTTGCCTATGCTAAAGAAATCACAGATAAAACATTTTACCAAAGTAGGTAACAAAAAAAAACTGCTATCACAGGAAACTATGATCATATACTATTTCTTTAATAATAGTTCTAGTTCCATTGGCATTTATATGTTATGCCAATTTGTACTAGAGCTTATGACAGAAAAGGCAACAATTTCTAAACTGGTGGTATACACTTATGATTTTTCAATGTAAGGCCATTTATTAAAATAGACAAACCACAAGATGAAAGTGAAGGCAACAGAAAAATTCAACTTTCACAACCAAAAAAACAGCACAACCTTAAAAATAATTTAGAGATAAGTGTATGTTGCAGATCTGCATTCCATTACCCAAGATTATGCCAATTCCTAATTCTAAATAAATCTTTGTAAAGTATGAGAGCAAAAATAATTTTCAGTGTATGTGTAAATTGTTTTATCACACCGGTATGTTTACTCAACGCTCTCTCTGAAAATGGGCCATTTAAAGAGACATAACAAATTCCATTCTCTAAGTTCCATTCAGCTTTACTTAGGGTTGAATACACACAAAATGTGCTTTTAATGCATAAAAATCACAGTGGATAGCAGCAAAGGACTTGGGTGGGGAGTGGGGGGGTTTAAGGAGAAACTAATAATTCACATTGTGATTATTCCACACACTGATGAAAGATAATTCACACTTCTAAAACCTCAAGACTTCCCTTTCTAGAGGGCCATAACAAACCCAAGATGCCTTGCCAACATTTGCCCACCCCCAAACCAAACTGATGACTCTTGTACACATAAAACTGAAAAAGTACGGCAGCAAAAAAAATTTGATAGCAATGAGAGTTTGTAAACTGGATTTCCATCTCTTTTTTTTCTCATTCCCAAAGTGCAAGATGCAGGGTTCTCACGACCTTTCAGTAGTGCTTCTCCTGTAAGTAATCCTTCATTTTGTTTGGCAAAGGCAGTTTCTGAATTAAGTCTATCCTGGTGTACTGGCGGATGACGAAGCGACACAGGTACTGCAAGGAGCGCACCTGCATGAACCGCGACACTGGATTGGTCAGTCTGACGGGGTAGGTCGCAGACCCAGGCAACCGAGATCTCGAGTAACAAAAAGCTCCATTTTCAGAGTCCCTGATTGAATGCTCAATTAGATCAACTATAGACGTATGTCCTTCCACGTCTGGTTGTTCGTAAAAGCTAAACCTACCGTTTGAGTGCTCGATTCTAGTGTGAAGCGTTTTGCCGTGGGAGCGGAAGCTCAGGCTTAGAAGGTAGCGGTCGTCAGAACTGTCCCGAACCAGGAAGGAGCCGTCGGGCACGCTGGCCAGCTTGCCCTCGGCCTCCCAGCGCGTGATCGGGCCCCAGTACCACCCCTGCTTGGCGAGCTTCTTCAGCTCCTCCGTAAGGCTCGTCACGGCCAGGGGACCGCTGCTCTGCACCGAGTCGTAGACCCGGGCGACCCCGGGGGCGGAGGTCGGGTCGAAGTGCAGGTGGCAGCGCACGCTCTCGGCCGCGTGGGCGCCGGCGCAGGCGAGCGCGCCGAAGCTGCCGCGGAGCGGGCTGGCCTGCATGGGCGGCAGCAGCGGCGACAGCGGCACGGCGCGGCCCGCCCGGGGGCTCTGCAGCAGGACGCCCGTGGTGCCGACCAGCAGGCCGCTCACCGGCCCGTCCGCGAAGACGGCCGCGGCGGCGGCGGCCGGGGCCGGGTCTCCTGGGGCCTCGTCTCCGGGGCAGGGGCCGCCGCCCGCGGGCACCGCGGACACCTCCATGGGGGAGGGGCCATCCGGGCAGCAGCCGCGCGGCCCCGCCAGCGGGCACACGCCCTCGTCCAAAGGCACAGTGTACTGGATGTAGTCCTGAGGCACGAGTCCGAGGACCACGGGCACGTGCTCGTCCAGGCGCAGGCGCAGGTCTCCGCTCGGGGAGGCCGACCTCCTGAGCGCGCTGCCCGGCTCCTGGCACACGGTTTCGGCCTGAAGGTCGTGGAAGTCCTTCCGGACGCCGTTCAGCGCGGGCCCCGGGCTGGACGCGTGAACCAAGGCCTTGACGCGCACCTCCATTTTGATGCACGTCTCCTCGGAGTTGGTGGGGCGCAGGGGCCACGGCGTGGGGCTGTAGTGGTGGCTGCGCAGCGACGTGGACCTCACCGGCCTCGGGGCCCTCACGTCCTTGAAGACCAGGGGCGCCGAGGCCGAGGAGAAGCTGTCCTCGTCCGCGCCCCCGGCCGCCGCGCCGCCCTTGCCCTTCTGCTTCTGCTTCACCGAAAGCCGTCTCTTCAGCGTGCCCATCAGGCTTTCCCCTTTTGGTCTGTTTTTCCCACCTTTCTCGTCGTCGCTGTTGATATCGCAGTTGGCCATATCTTTCCCATAGCAGCTACCGAATATGGAGTCGTCTTTTCCAAAATCACTGGCGAGTGAGGGTTGCTGGACTACCATGAAATCCGTCTCTTCTTTACTTTTATTCAAGTTGAAAGATTTCCGGAAGGTTTTAAGACTAATTTTCTTCATTATGATTAGTGACCTAATCCAAGGAGATCAATTTATCTCTGGAATATTATCCTCAGACATCTGGGAGACGCTGCAAGGCTGCATCTGTGTATTTTTCCAGCTTCATTTACCCTTTCGAGCCATTTTCTAAAAAAGAAAAAAAAAAATTTTAAACGTCACATTAAAAAATATTTCCCCCAGAGTTTTATCTTACTGTTTTAATCCTTGAGCTTCTGAACAAGGAGCCCTGAGGATGCTCACAGGAAGGTAAGCTCCATGAGGAAGGGATTGTTTCCCACTTCACCCTGCCTATACGTAATCGGCACTTTACAAAGGTCCTATGATGCTTATAAAGAACAAACCCTAATTGACCTCTTCTTTTTGCACCTGGCTTTTGGTTTCATCCTTAATTACAGGTCAGCCTTCTGTCTAACACTACTCTGGCAGAGCCACACCCATCTTCATCACAAATTCACACAGTTCCCTGCCTCTGCAGCCACCAGTCTACGTTCTGCAAACCCTTGTAAAGAAGGTACCACTCAAACTGAGAGCGAAACAAGTCTGGTTGATTTCTCAGCCACTTACATATATTTAAATATTTAAACATCTGTGAAAATAAAAAGAATTCTATAATCTGTGATAGATTATATGAAAAAAGTCTGGAGTGTCTTTCTTTACCTGCAATTTCCTTGAGAATAGGTCCCTTTCACCTCCACATCCCCAGGGCCCACACAGAGGAGAGCCAAATGCTTGCAGCTTCGGACCCTTTCACCTCTAGAGCACACTCAGACACACTACGTATGTGTGGTGCAGATCTATTTAAAAAATTATGATGCATATTTCCAGAATGATTTCTTCCTCTTCTTTTTTGTAATTTCCCATGGTAAATTTTTTACTTCTGCATGCAAAAATGTATCTTCTCAACTTTTCTGTACACTGTTCCATCACTGAAATGATAGGATTTCAATTCTGTAAAAACTTGCAGAAAGTGATTTCTTGGAAAAAAATGTTGGCACCAAAAGTCATATTGTTAACAGTAGTAATTTAAACTATGCATAATGTTCTATTTCCTCTGTGGCCATGGTCTGCAGTTTCTGCAACCAATATAGTATAATGTCATCACAAGATAATTAGCTTGAATTTGAGCAAAATGCTAATAAAACTAAAAGATTCTGATCTATTCCATTAGTTTAGCATCTTTTTCGTGGCAAAAAATTATAGCTCTGACCACGACAGCATTCATTAACTCACTATGCATTTACTAAGCCCATACTACATACCTAACACCATGTGGTAAAATGTAGATAAATTGTTTATGGCCTCATAATGCAGTAGGACAGAGACATCTATGAATGCAGAAACTGTAATATAAACCTACTATTAACAGAGTAATGTAACATATGGTGGAAGTTCAGAGGAGAGATACTGGACAAATGTTTACTTTAGTTACAGACAGGATTTGGTTATTGTATAGACAGAATCTGCATGAAATCATTTTTAGTAAAAACCACTCAGACCAGACAACCTATCAGAGGATCAGCACCATCATCTCCATAAAGGAAGAAGTAATTTTAAAAACTCTGACTGTTAAGTACTACATTTTGAGCAAGTTGGTAAAAAATTAAATACATGTAAATACTTGGGAGTACCAGTTATTTTCAACATTATATCGTTTATATTAGAGAAACTCACTATCCAAGTACCATTATCTGCTACCTAAGCATAAAGATATAAAATTTAAGTTAACATTTTAAATTTGGCAAAAATATGGCCATGTATAAACACAAAATAGGGAATATAATGACAATATACTTTAGCTGGCAAGTCACTCCTTTTGAGTAGAGAGAATAGGTTTGTATCTAAAAATAAGACAGATCTCAATATCGAATCTCTCTGGACAAGAATACCAATCCATGTACTGTAGTTGTGAAAGGTACATTTGTAAATGTAAACCATCATGTAATGGTATGTAGATATTTTGCTGATATATGATTAAGATGAATTACTGCCTGCCATTAAAAAGCAACTGGCATGAAATAGAAGTAAAATAATCTGTTCATTTGGGAATAACAACATGTATAAAATTATCTTGAAATTTTAAGAGGTCAACAAGAAAAAAAATTAATAGAAATAGGAGACAATATCCTGCATCATAGAAGTAAGTGGCAAGTAAAAACAAAGTGGCTTTCTAGTAAAAATCAGTATAATGTGCTTGCATCATGTGAGCCCAATCTATGGGCCCTGAGGACAAGCAAGCCCCAGACCCTGACTACTGTACCCCACGCCCCAACCACTGGCTCCCACTTGGCCACTCCTGAAGCTGTCAACCACACTTAGCATCTACATACTAACTTCAGATCAATTTGCCTTTCTACAGAAATATTTTAGAGGCAAAAGTATCTTTGTGAAAATCTACATATTTCATGTTCACACTCAATAACACTGACATTTCCATGTTTGAAAGTTAGTCACAAATTCTGCAACTAAATAATATTCGACTACTATGAAATAATTTTATAATACTACAAATGTGTGTATCATGTAAATATTTGCAGAAATCTTTGTAAATAGAGAAACACTATCACACACAGGGGCAGACCCATGAGTAAATGGAAACCTGACATATGAGAGAAGGCAGACCAATGGGAAAAGGACATGTTTTAACTGAAGGTGCTAAGACAGTTGGCTATATATCTGCAAAAATAAAATCTCATACCATCAATGAAAATAAATAAGTAAATTAAAGATCAACTATGAAAATCTAAGTTTAGTTAGAATACAATATAAAATATCTTTAAGAGTTTGAGATAGAAATAAGATGTCTTAAACAAGGCACTAAATGGATAAAAAATAAAACTTCTGTTCAAAAGATACCATAAGGGGACTGAGATCTCATCTGCCAAATTCTTCTGTGAAGCTGAAACAGAACAACCCAGATACCAAAAGGTCCGCTAACCTCTCATCATCAGAGACAATTTTTAAGCATAATTTTTCATAGTAGTAAGAAACTGCATTTATTTGTCGTAAGAGGCTGAAAATGGTGGCCTGAAGACTAATTAAACCTCCCTGTGTTAAGTGATCATTTTCTGGCTCACCAGTTTTGTCCACAAAAACCTGAGCCAGTATTTTAAGAAAACCTAACTGCCAATATCTTAAAAACAAAGGTATAAATAAGCACAAGAAAAACAAAACATGCTTAGCCCTAATAGCAGAGATATCGCAAGTTAATAGCGTAAGTATTAGCAAGAAAGCATTGCTAACAATAAAAATTTTTTAAATAAGCCGATTTTTAATAAACTAAATCAACAGATCAATATCCAGAATGGCTTATATATGTTCTGCCAGGCGTGTCACCCTAGCATCTTTCACACTCAAGCACACAAATCAACCTAAAGCTTGACCTAGAGGCTCCGGCCCAGCTAGCCTTTTATGAATGCTATAAAATAGTTCAGTTTCACCTTTAATTGCAAAGGCCTTTGTTTTCCTACCTCTGAGCGTGGCTTATGCTATTCCTTCCTCCAGATAACTATTCTCTTCTTTCCTAATCCACCTTTGAGGGAATCCCTCAAACATACATACTTCTCCCAGAAATTGGTTCCTCTCACCCAGCCAGAAGGGAGTCCTCTCTCCCTTCTCTGGACTCCAAATACTCAATCTGTAGTTCTTTTATAGTACATTGCACAGTGACTTAGAATTGCTAGCTTCTACTTATATCTTACCTCCCCAGTAGTACTAGAAAATGAGACCAGGTCTTATTCATTTTTATATTCCTAACTAGCAACTACCATTAGACATTTAATATATATTGCTTAAATTCTTTGTTATCAAATAAATATTCCTTGACTATTAAGTAAATGAATGGATGGGAAAAACCTACACTCTACAAAACTGGCTAGATCTCCTCTTATCAAAATGAAGCAATCTACCAAAAGTCATTATTACAAATGTTCAAGGACTGGCAATTCTATTACAAAGGAAAACCACCTGCCTATCAGCACACTCTGCCATAGACTCTATTCCTATCCTTTCACACGGTATGTGTTTAGGCAGGTAAAGGCTACCAAAGAAATTCTACCAAATACATACTAGAAAAGGAAGAAAATATGTTAAATGATTGACCTCTCCTAATTACTTAGTGCCATGTAATTATTTAAGTACATCTAAAAATAAAAATGATCTCTGATCTCAAAAAGCTGAGGATGGGTGAGAACTGCAGCAGCCCTGCACTGTGTATACATGGCCCACACTGTCACCAGGGGCCAAAAAAACACAAGGTTACACTGAGTTCCCGAGGACTACAGGAGGTGCTACAGACTCCTTTTCGCTTGTAAGCTATTTCCCTAAAGCCTTCTACCATCCTCTTCCCCTTCCGCTTGGAAGACATGCTCCTAGATCCGGGAGGATTTAAGATGACACGTGGTGAGAAACTAACAGATGAAATCTGTGAGCTCCAAAACAGGTCAAAGAAGCCATGCAAGAAGGCAGGACATAGACAATCTGACACAGTATTTGGAAGCAGTAAACTTTGAATATGACCACTGATTAAAAGCTGTAAGTCAGACTAGATTGTAAATAAAGATGGGGGAGGATGTGGTGGTTCCCAATTTTGCCTCCCAGCTGAGGTGGGAAACTGCAGATGCA
The DNA here is from genome assembly GCF_030020395.1 of Manis pentadactyla. NCBI lineage: Eukaryota > Metazoa > Chordata > Mammalia > Pholidota > Manidae > Manis > Manis pentadactyla. The sequence continues at coordinate 151,698,102 of NC_080024.1, read as the reverse complement.
AACACTGAGAAGCCTAACTGGCTGCACGTCAGGGTATGAGTAACATCCACAAGAGGACATGGTGGTTCTGTGGATCCCCTGAACGCACAGACCAAATATTTTGTCCAGATTCTTTTCTCTATCCATCACGATCATCAGATCTTCAGAGGAATCCTGACTCACAAAAAGGTCTGTCTTAAGAAAAAACTTTGTAGATGGGAAGAACGCACCTCGGTGGTAACAGCCCCCTTGGCCCGGCCCTTGCTCGCTACTTTGGGAGAGCCTGACTGGGCAGCACAGACACGAACAAGTAGCCAAGAGGGCATGACAATTATTCACCGTGATAGCTACCATGAGGGAAAAGGAGACAACCAGAGCACACGGGGGTTCCTACTCCGGATTCAATGAACACTGAAGACCCCTCCAAGCCCTCTCTGACAAGCCAATATTCAGGCCAAAGCTGGAATAAGAAGCCAATCATGCAAAGGAAGGCTGAGGTAGAGGGAGCAACTTCCTGGATTGAGGGAAGGACACGTGTAAAGGCACTGAGGTGGGAAACTGCAGATGCAAACACTGAGAAGCCCAACGTGCCTAGAGTCCAGAGCATGAAGAGGAGCAGGGCACAGAACTGTTCTGGTCGGAATCTAAGTGCAATGAGAAGAATTAAGAGGTTTCCAATAGCACATCATCTAGTTTATACATGCACTTCCAAGTTTTGAGCCCATACATCCTCCTCTCCAACACACATACACAGACTGACCCAGAAATGTAACTGTGATGACAAAAAAAACAAAAAATAAAAAAAACCCAAAGGTCTCAAGTTGCCTTATTGAAAAAATAGATGAACAAGTGCCTAACAAAAAAATAAGATGTCAAAATAATCACTTGGAACCACTTTAGCTCTAGGGGAAGATTATCCAAGTTTCCCTAATGGAACACATGCCTTTTAAATTTTTGTAACAATGGTTGGGTTGAGAGTTCAAATTCAACTGGAGAAACACTTGAATCAACCGCACATGAAGATTATATTCCCATCTAATTTCCCTTTGCAAATTATTCTTCATAATGACCTGGTTTTGTGATATAACTTTAGTGATACTAAGTAACACTCAACTTCAGTTAGAAATTATTAATTGGTCAAAACATGACACCTGCCAGGAAAACAGTTGTAGTTGCAAACCCTTCTGGATCTACCAGTTATGGGTCTACTAGTCAGAAATGAGTATGTATGTATGCGTGTTGGGGGGGGTGGGTATGTACATGTGCAGACCCAGATAATACAGCTAGGAATATGAATAGACTCATCTCAGGGTTGGATGGACAGCATTCAGAGCATATGCCACCTAACGAAAGCCCAAACTTTAGGGATCCATAACTAGGTAATTTCTGAAAAGCAGGTACAGAAAATGAAGAAAGATCCGGAACATGACATGGAGAGCAGGCCCGTGTAAGAAGCGGAATGGTGGAGGGTCGGGGCAGCGGGAAGAAGGCAGCTGTCTAAGTGCCTGCCCACATACATTGGTCTTTCCCGCCAAACTGCAGGATGAATAAAACCCTAAACTCGGCATTTCCACACTCAGCAAAAAGCACAAGTGTTTGCAGTGGTCTGTAGGCCAACACGGTGTGACTCTCCATTCCCACCGCCCTCTCCACTTGCCTTCCTGAAGCTCTGGGAATACTGCAAACATGCTGCCATTTCGGGCCTTCATGCTGGCCGCAAATACTGCACAGCCAGTCCCCTCACTGTCTGCTCAGCCGTCACCTTCTCAACGAGACCTGCCTGACCATGCCCTTTAAACTGTGCCACAAACCCTCTGACCGTGTTATTTTTTTTCTAGCATACAACAGAATTTCTCTTTATCATGTTGTCTTTCTCCCCCTCTTTAAAGAAGGTAAGGTTTACAAAAGCAGGGATTTTAGCTCACTGATGTCTCCCAAGAGTCTAGGCCATACCAAGGGTGTAGGCGGGGCTCAGTAATTACGAGTAATGCGATTTAGACATGCAAACTGTCTAAAATTTAGACAGGCATAATGGCCTACTTTTATTTCCCTTACTCCCCACCTTAAGACAGAATTTACCATTATTTAGGGTAAAGTTACAAAACTCCTTAACATAATACGGTCCTACACGGTCTAGCTGGTCTTTACTTTCTGCTCCATTCACTCTGAGAATATTCACATTCACAATATTCTCTCTCAACACACAACTTTTTAAGGTTTAACATATTTCCCCTTTGATTTGAAATTTTTTTCATTTTCCTCTTGGTCTAATTCCTTCACACCTGAGCTCATCTGTCATTTCCTCAGGGAACCATACCCTTGCTCTTCCTGCCTAGGGGAAACCCCCCAAGTACTGACCTCAGAATACTCCATACCTCTCCTGCCTAGGATTTCCATCTCGGATGTACACTTAGATCTGTCTATATAACCATTTGATTAATGACTATCACCCCAGCCAACTGTCATCTACATGAAAAAATAGACTATATCAATTTTTTCCTCCATGTTGTATCTCTAGCTTAGCTCCTATCCGGCCCAAAGAAGGCATTCAATAAATAATTGCTGAATGAACAGAATAAATTGAATTAACACTACTCCCTAATGATAGACAATTTTATGCACATAACTCTGACAGCCCAATCAGTAACTGATTCTGAGGTTATATGTATTTGTATTAAAATTAACTTCACTGAATTGGGGGTTCAAAAAGTTCTGCTTCCCACTATCAAATCCATTTCATAGACAGCCACAGCAAAAGAACTCGGAAATTACCTATTGATCATTATTCCTTTTTCAACTACTGATCTACATGCAACTCAATAGTAACATTAAATAAACAAAATCCAATACTAGACATTAGAAACTATAAGAAGTTCTATTAGGCCATATGTTCTTTTATCTCTTCCCTTCAGTTTTCTAGGCAAAGATTACTCTGGAATTTTTAAGAGTATCTGTTTGTCTGTTTTCACTTCCAAAAATATATGCCATCTTTTTATAGGATTACCATCTGTCTTATGCCTAAGTAAATGCTCTGAATTAGTTTTACTGCTTTTCCAATAGTAAAATTTTAAGTTTATACATTTACTTGACAATGTGCATAAAGTTCCAAGGGAAAAGGTTTTCTACGTGAATATCCACATGGGCAGAAAGTGACATCTTCAAATAATTTCACAATCTCTTTTTTCAGGAGCAGTTGGGGATAGCTATGCGTGTCGTTGCGTAACACCTAATGAAACAGCGTAAGACAACGTTGAACAACTACTTAACCTTCAATGAACAAAATAGCATTATTATTGCCATTTAAAAGTGAGGAAACTGGGTCTCAAGAGATTAAAATTTGCCCAACAAAGTTAAATGAATTGCCATTACTTAACAGCAGATCTGGAATCTGAACTGGCTGCAAATACCAAATTCCTCCCCAGTAAGAAAGCTGTGCTGCTGGTCATTTTACAACTAAATCAGTGGTTCCCCAACTTTCTGGTCTTAAGAACTCTTAATACTCTTAAAAATTACTGGCCACCACAAAACGTTTTGTCTATGTGGGTTGTATCTACTGGAATTTACCCTGTTAAGAAATTTAAAACTGAGATTTAAAACTATCTAATTCACTTAAAAATCATAATATATACTCAATAGATGTTAACATAAATATTTCCACACAAAAAAAATACTTCCCCCAAACAATAAAAATTCATTGAGAGAAATGGCACTGTTTTACATTATTACAAATCTTTTTTCTGTCTGACTTAAGACAGCTGGACTCTCTTGTCTCCGTCTGCATTCAATCTGTTACAGTCTGTTGTTTTAGTTCAAGTGGAAGAAGAAAATCCAGCCTCCTACAAGTATATCACTGGGGAAGGGAGGAATGTTTTATTTAATAATCTTTTCATATAATTGGATATTCTCCTTGTGATACTATACCAAAAATCAATAGGGAATATTATCTTAAAAGTTCCCTGTGCTGAGAAATCCTAAACTACATCAAGATTTGTTTTTACTCTATTACATCCCAACCCACTGGTCTAGCTTGCAAGTGCAATGACTCTTTTATGCATGCATGATTTTTTAACATCATGTATTAGATATTATACAGTATCAAAAAATTGTTAATAATATTACCACTAATCTCATCAGAGAAGTCTAAATATTGAGAAGCAGTTAAACTAACAGTGGTAGATGCAAGTTTCCCACAATTTTAATGTTTGCTTGAAAACTTGAATTTATCAACAGCAACAACTGAAGTGACAGGCTTACTTTGATAAATTTATGAGAAAATATCTATTAACATCTCAAACTGAAAATCCCATGGTTTGTATGTTACTGTTATTTTAGGGAAAAGTGGTGTTTCATGAAGAAACTTGCTACCTCACCTAGCAACTCAAACAAAGGCAAAGCCCTTCCCCCGGGGGCAGCCTTCTTCCTTTGCATGTGGTAGAAAGTGCTTTCTGCACGATTCCATTTAATTAAGGAAAAACTCTTGTAATGTTTACCACTATTTTTTATTTTCTAATTCATTGTGCTTTTATCTTTATTTTTTCTGCTTTTCCGTTTTTTGTTGTGATTGCTAAGCTTTTCAAATTGAGTTGGTTTTTTTTTAATTCCTTATTTAGCTTTTGTAAATGTTTAAAACTGAAGTTTTCCATGGGCCTAGTGTTAAGGTCTTACAGAGTTGCATGGATTTTGATTGGCAGCATTTTCATTACGTTAGTTTACAAATACTATATACCGTTTGTGTTCTTCTTGAGATTTCCTCTGATTCAAGAGTTATTTAAGGATGTTGTTTTAATTAAAAAAAAATTTTTTTTGTTTTTTTCCTATTCAGTTTTATTACCTTGTGGTCATTTAGTAAGATCTTTCTGATTCTTTTAATTTACTGAGATTTCCGCTGAGGCTTAATATATTGTCACATTTAGTAACTATTAAGTTTTTGAAAAGGAGCTTTGTTTTCACTTTTTGGAGAATTCAAGGGTTTGAAAAGATGTGTACTCAGGGTCAAGATTTAATAAAACTAACAATTTTTACAGCTTCATCAATGACCTTCTTTTGTTTTGTTGCCATTACCTAATAACCAGTCTTTACTCAGCTTCACACCGTTGTCTGCAAAATGTTTTTCCCCCAACATTGTACTTAGGAAAATCTTCAAACATATAGAAAGTTGAATTTTACAGTGACCACCAGGATTCCATCACTATTTCACTACATGCTTTCCGCATCTATGACATTCTTACATGTAACTGGAATTTTCCTTTTCCTCTGAGTTATTGGAGGAAAAGACACACGACGGCCATGGCAGTTTCCACTGGCGCTACAACTGTTACACCATCAGATTCACCCACCTTTGCTTTTGCACACTCAGTGAAAATGGAAATACAGTAAAAAAGGCAAATATTTTAGCATGACTATGAAAGGAGACCCACAGGCCATACTTTGAGAACTGCTAACTTAAACTATCGGTGGAGACAGTTTAAAAGCATAAAAGGGAAAGGCTATTAGTGTAAGCAAAACACCCAGATAAAGTTTAGCCAGATAAAGAGCTTCCCTGCTGTGACTGGCTCTCTAACTAAAGGCTGCACCATCAGTTTCTGAGCCCGCCACGGCTCATGCTGTCCATTTCAGTCTCCATTGTTCTTTACTGTGTCAGGACATTATACTTGCCATTACCTTTATGAAAAGGGGGGAAAAAGCAAGGATATTACAACCTCTGCAGGAAAGGAGAAGTAAGAAGGAAAGGAAGAGACCATATAGTAAAAAAGAAAATAAGGGCAATGGCCCACTTAACGTGGAATATGATGAAATTTAGGTCCCAAAGTTTGGTATGCCAATAAATATGAATGGAATAAACTCAACTATTAGACAAAAAAGGTTTTCAGATCTGGTTTAAAAAATGCCAATCATATGTTACATGAACACAACACACTGAAACCAATTATCTCAGAAAGTTTCAAAATACCATAAAATCCCTACCGGTCACTTTTTTCCAACTATCCTCCTCTTCAGCATTTCTACAATCTTCTTTTCCTATCAGGTGAATTATATTTAGTCATATTCTATTTGGAACCAAGGACGCTAAGCACTCTCAGTCACTGGTTTTTTTCCCCAGTACTTGAAATAGCTCCTGGGCATGGCTGATGCCCATCCAAACTTCTCTGAGTTTCAATTCATTCTATGTTTTAAACAGGTAAACCAATAAGCATGTTTAAAAAAAATTGTTTCTACAAAACGTTAATTAATTTGTAAACACTAAATAATTGCAGATGGCTAAAAAAAAAAAGTTCTGTGGAATTGGATGCATGCAGAAACCACTCTAAAAGATTAAGGAAACATTACTTAAAAAGCAACAGAAAACCTAGACCTTTGTACAAAGATTGCTTTGCAAGTGTGATTAACTTCTAATTCTACTTAAAAGTGCCAACTGGAAATAACAGATGATTGTTACGTATGGAGATTACATAATTCAGAATAATTCATACTGATTGAGTTCAATCTATACTTAAAGACATTGGTCCTACATTTGAAAATTAACAAAAGAGTGTATATTTGCTTGTTTAAATTAAAAATAAAATGCTGAAAGTATATGAGTCTGTACTTCAGTGCAGTTTTTCAACTGACAAATACTAATCCTGTTTCAGAAAAACATCCCTTAACAGAAAAGAATGAAAAAAGACATATGCTAACAAGATAGTTACACTAATGGTAGTAGCATAAGACAGTGTTACATTCAAGGAAAACTGGTCAGACAAAATGAAAAGGACACATTACACAAGGTATTATGCGCAAAGAAAACTGCCAAAAATCTTTACACACAAAATGGAACAGCATCAAAATGTCCCTTTCAGCCCAAGAAAGTGAAATAAACAAAAATGAAGAATACAGCAGATTTAAATTACATAATTACTTTATCTATTAAATATATGGGATTCTGGACTCCAAAAAAGTAAGAATAAAAATCCTCCTTTTCAAAAACTTATGAAATAGTTACTAAATGTGACAACATATTAGGCCACAATGAAAATCTCAGTAACTTCAAAGAATCAGAAAGATCTCATTAAATGGCCACAAGGTAATAAAATTGAATATCAAAAACAGAAAAATTTTAAATAGAACACCAAACATCCTTAAATAATTACTGAGTCAAAAAGGAAATCTCAAGTACAAAAATGGTATAGTATTTATAAAACTAACATAATGAAAATATTACACATTAAACTCTGCGATTCTGTAAGACCCTAAAACTAGGCTCACAGAAAACTTCAGTTTTAAACATTGAGAAAACTAAATATGGAATTAAAAGAAACTTGTGTATTCAATGTAGAAGTCAGGAATTACAACAGAAAAAGGAAAAGCAGAAAAAATAAAGATAACACAATGAATTAGAAAATAAAAAGTAGTAGTAAACACTGAGTTTTTCCTTAAGCAAAAACTTAATTGGTAAATAGCTGGCTGCTAATCAAGAAAAAATGGAAATTTATTTACACCAAATTAGAAATAGAACTACAGATCCACAAGAAACCAAAATATGTAAAAGTACTTTGAAAACTGTAAAAATTTGAAATTCAGATGAAATGGATAACTTTATAGTAAAAACACGTAATTACCAAAATTTACATCAGAAAAGGTAGGAATCCAAAAGAAGTTAATAGTGTCAAAGACCTTGAGAAACTAATTTAAAGAACTACCAGGGCTCTAGCTTCCCTAGAGGAAAAAAAGTGACAAGGCAATACAGACATGTAGATACAATAAACTACTTCACAAAACAGAGAAAAAAGCAAACTCCCAAATTTATTTTTGAAGCCAAAAGAAGACTGAAAAGGCATATATGTGTGTGTGTGTGTGTGTGTGTGTGTGTGTGTGTGTGTGCCACAACTGAACAACAAAGACAATGAATTTTAAAAAAAAAGCTGATCTAACTTACAAATACTGAAATACAAATCTTATCAGCAAACACTGGGAATGGTAAGGAGAAACAATTCAACTAGGTAAGGTACACCCCAGGATTGCGAGCAAAGCTGAGTATTTGTAAATTCATTAATATAACTTATCACAGATCAAAGGAGCAAAACATATGATCATAGATATAAATCACAGAAAAGATTTGGAAAAAAAAAATCAATTCCTGACCAGCCCCCCCACCCCCGACCAGCCCCCCAAGAAACCCTTTGTAAAACAGATGGCTATTTAACATATTTACAAGCACATTAAAAGCATATAAATAACAAAGAAATGCTGAAAGCTAGCAACAATGCCAAGTATCGATACTGTTAATTAACATTATTTTCAACATATTAGCCAAATAATTAGACTAGGGTTAAGAAGTAAGTATAAATACAGGAAAGGAAGAAACAAAATGTTGTTATTTGAAGATTATAGGATTGAATGGATACCTGGAACTACAACAGATACAAATGAACTATTAGGAAAAAGAAAAAGAACTCAAGGTAGTGAGTGACTGCTTACAAAATTTGTATGCAATCACTAGTAATTCTGTATTTTTAAAAAGCTTGCAAGTATGTTTACTACATAGCATACATATATGTATTACATAACAAAAGACTAGCTTCTACTTTTAAATTTCAAAAAGATGAAACTTAAAAAATAAACTAATTTTTTCAAATGTCCAGAACTACGTGAAAAACTTTAAAAGGCCTCAGAGGATCATAACAGATCTAAGTATACAGAAAGTCACATCTTGTTCTTATATAAAACAATTCAATCCTGCCAAAATATTAACTCAAGATCCCAGGAAACCATCAATGATGCTTTTGCAAGAAATGTGATAAATATTCTTAAAGTTAACTTTGATGTATAAACTATGAAAAGAGTAAGAAAAATTCTAAAGGACAAATAAGAGAGAATGAGCTGCCCAAGATATTAAAACATACTGTGACACCTTAAACCTGGAGGAGAAAAAAAGACCAGAAAGTCAAGAAATAGACCAAGATATATATGAAGAGTATGTAACTAAGACATGTTAAACTACTGGGAGAAAAGATGGATTATTCAAGAAACGATGGTAGTAGATTCGATAACCATTTGGGAGTGGTGGGGAAAGCAGGGCTTTTACTTTATTTCCTATATAAAAATAAATTTCAAAGGATCAAATATGCAAACATAAAAAAATACAAAAGATGGAGAAAAATCTTTTTAAAAAAATGAACTACAGAAAGCCTTTCTATGGGATAATATAAACTCTTGAATCCATAAAGGAAAAAGATCATCAAATTCAGAACAATGTGAAATCTGTAAATTTCTGGGTAGCCAAAAGTATGGCATAAATAAAGTCAAAAGGTACTGGAAGAAAACCATAAACACATACGACAGAGTTAAGTTCTATAATGCAGGCCAAGCTCTTAGAAATCAGTAAGAGAAAGGCACACAATCCTATAAGCAAATGGGCAAAATACACAAATGGACAGTTCACATAAAAAGACTGATGGAAGGAAGGAAAGAAGAAAGAATGGCAAGAAATAGAGAGCAAGATCAGGCAAGTAATAGAGGACATGAATTCAAAAGGGCAACCAGATCCTAGAAGATTCTCAATTCATTCATCACAAAGTACCTCAACAAGTTTGGGGGTGACAGAACCATTCCATATTGACTGTGGTGGTGGTTACGTGATTAAATACATTTGTAAAAACAATACAGACTGTACACTCTAAGGGTGGGTTTCACTGTGTATAACCCGTATCTCAACTTCAAAAATTCACTGAAAGGAAATTCAAAACAGAAAAGATAGTACCTTTCACCCATGAGCTTAAAAAAGTTACATCAGTAACAGTGATGGCAAGGGTATGGAAAACTGAGCTCGCCTGACTGTGAAGTGGAAACTGGTATAATTTATGGTGGATTATTTGGAAATATTTATCAAAATTTTAGATTCAACATATGCTTTAACCAAGTAATTATGCTATTAGGAATTTGCCTTTTGGACACTCATGCCAAAAGCATGGACATATGGAATATAATTTCCTTACAGCATTAATTTAATCAAACAAACAAAAAAGCTAGTGTTACTTGATCATTTACCTAGTCGTACCCTACTTACCAGTAAATACAGGCAGGCTTAATTATGCCACGCCTTGGTTAAGTCTTCTGAACATACTGAGTTGTTTCATCCTCCTAACTCTGACTTGCAGCTGTGCATGAAGCAGGGATAACACAGAGGGAGGCACGCCTTTGGAACCAGAGTGCATGAACGCACATCTACGCCAGCTCTGCTGTTAACAGCTGTGCCATCTTGGAAGTAACAGTATCTATTCTCACCTGAGTTGGGAGAGTTAAACGTGTGACCGTCTGTGGTGTCCTTACAACAAAGCCCAGCGCATATACAGGCTCCATAAGTGTTTGCAGCTGAAAGTTGAACAGTACTATCCCCGCCGTGGAGATGGGGAGGTGAGGCAGGGATCAAGGCACATGCCTAAAGTCACACAACCGATTATACAGAATGAGCCCATGCAATCACTACACAAGACACGATTCATTTTGGCAAAAAGGTGGACTTAGCCTAAATATCAGAAAACACCACATCAAAAATCAGTGGACTAGTTTAATAATCCACCCGTACAATGGAGTATTATGCAAATACAAAGGTCTAAGAAACACTGTTGGAAAAGGGCAAGCTACAAAACAAATGCAAATACGATCCCCTTTGTGTATCATTTATATGCCCAGATATGTATAGTCCGTGTCTCAAAGAATATGCAAATATGGTAACTACACCTCCGGTGAACAGGAGAAGTCATCAGAAAACTGAATAGTTTGTATTTTCTATACTGGTATACCCCGCTTTTCAAAGTTTTACAGAAGACCCCCACCAGTACCAGTTTTTGCTAACCTGAAGAAATCCCAAGACGATTTTCTCTTTTATGAAAAAACAGTGGAAAGTGAACACAGCACTGAGCATTTGTGTGAGCTGTCCCGGAGGCTGGACACCCCAACAGTGAGCGGTGCCTCCCGGCTCCTTCCCCGGCAGCTACACTCAGCATCTCAGAATCAACTCGCCACAGCTTTGAACTGTGTCTGTGAGCATCTGCGCTTTATCTCGATTTATTTTCTGCCTCCATCTGCAAGATGTATTCTAAGGTATCAGAAAAGCCTGAGAGAGGTTACTTTTTGGGTCTGGGAATGCTCAAAAATTCTCCCATATATATATTAATGGTAAGTGCTTCTTCGCTTATACCATTTCAACTTACAAAATGTTTCATGGCAACATTCTACTTTCTGATGCCAGGAGAAATCCATGTTAGGACCTTTCTGTAACCCATGAGCAGATTTTTACTTTACTACAGAACAACTGGTTACCCACCACCCCACACTTAGGAAAGAAAAGAGGCAGTCTAGGTAAAAGAATGTGTGTCGGTGTGTTTCTGCCCGCTGGAATCACACAGAGTAAGTCTCATGCCCTCGGGGTCAGGGTCTCAACAGTTTCTCTGCCTCGCCTTTCCCGCTGTCCCCGACACCCCCTAGCTTCTCACCCCTGATGCCCGTCTTCCCCTCCAGCCTCGTCTGCCGTCTCCTGCTCCCCCCTCACAGCTCAGACTCTTTCAGTGGCTCTGCTCCCTCTGGACACCGGGAATGAATGCCTTATCCAGCCAAATCCCGGACAGACACCCCTGGCACCCACGTTCACCCCGCACAGCAAGTGGTTTTCATTTAGGACGGTCTCTGTCAGTTTCCCCGACTCACGCCCCCCTCTGCTCCCTCCCCGGCCTTACCCTTGTCTTAACACCGGTGGATCACGGCACTTCCCTGAACAGCAGGAGGAGGCAGCTGCAAAGCCATGGTAAAAACACGGCGAAGAAAGATAAAATCCTTGCCCTCCAAGGACATTATGGTTTAATACAGAATGTAAGTAAGGAAACATTTGAAAGAGACTTTGAGAAGAGCTGTAACAGAAACACGGGGAGGCCGCTAGCCCTTCAGAGGAGAGACGCCCAGCAGAGCAGGGCTACTGTCACTACTGCTGAGATGCTATTTCTATCAATACCACCACAACCACCACCCACTTGGAGGCTACATGTACTAAAAAATGTACGTTGATCTTCTTGAATCCTCGGCAGAATTCTATTTCGAAGGTACTATCTTTAGTTCAACTTTACAATAGAGCAAACTAAACCTTAGAAAGTTTAACAATTTGCCCAAAGACACAAAGGAAGCTGCCGAGTAACCAACCCACGTGCTGACCCCTTGGTGCCTGATCTGGAAGCTGCCGTTTTGGGACTGTTAACGTGACAGGGGCGGGGCAGGCCGAGCCTGGAGATTCAGAGAGCACAGACTCTGCAGCCACACTGCCTGAGTTCAAGCCACGGCCACAACTTCCTAATGACCATGCCTCAGTCTCCTCATCTGAAAAAGGGAATAAAAAAGGCATATATCAAGGGGCATTCGATTCTGGCACAAGGAAACCAGGACGCTGATAAATCCTCTCTGCAAAAAGCAGCTATAGAGCCGGACCCACCTGTCAAAACCACTTTAACCATTTCAGCATTTTGGGGACAAACTACAGCACACAACTGAGAAACTTCATGAAAACCTCTGAACTTTGGGCCTCTATTATAATTACAAATTTTCATGTGTCCAAACATATCATTTAAGAGAAAGCAAGCTATAGACTAGGAGAAATCATTTGCATATCATATCTGATAAAGGATCTGTACCCACAACAAACACATACAGAACTCTTACAGCTGAATAATAAAACAAATAACTATTTTGAAAATAGGTAAAAGACATGAACAGACCTTCTACCAGAGAAGACACACAGATGGCTAATAAGCACATGAAAAGGTGCTGGTCATTAGGCCTATGACATGACAGGCCTGGTGTTATCCCAAGAATGCAGAAAAACTGGAACCCTTATACATCGCCGGTGGGAACGTAAAATGGGTTGCCTTTTAAGCAACGTTTCCTTTTTCCTTATTATGACAAAAATGATTAGAATTCATGGCTAAATATGTAACAAAAAGATTTTTGATAGACACACTTCAGACTCCGAGGACCCCTCCGTTCTCACAGACCACCTGCTTTCCTTCTACAGCTGCGGAGTCCTTGCGTCCTCACTCCTTATGCTTTTTGTGGGCACCTTGAAGAACAGGTTTCTCATTTGATTTTAGTTGACTTTGTCAGTCTTCTGTTTGCCCCTTCTATTGTTTTAAGAAATCCTTCCGATACTGAAATCATATATTCTTCCAGTATTTCCTACAAACATACTAAAATTTTGCCTTTCATATGTATGTCCTTCATTAATATAATATTGACTTATATGTGAGGTCAGGATTAATTTGCATTTTTCCATATGGATAGCAACTTAGTTCAACACATTCACAGAACAGTATTGACCCTCATAAGCATCATGAAGTCACTGTGTTGTACCCCTGAAACCAATACAATATTGTATATCAACTGTATTTTAATTTAAAAAGGTAAAAAAAAAAAAAAAGAAAATGGTAGGAAGGAGACACTATTCTAGATCAAAAGCTATGAAAGAGATAAAAAATAAATGCCATATGCATTAAAAGATTATTCTAGAATTCTTAATATGAACTTTGCATTAAACAAAGAAACAAACGTAAATTAAAACAATGATTTTTCGTAAGTCAGATCAGCAAAGTCTTTTGTAAAAGATGACATTCGTTACTTGAAAATGTCTTAATACAGTTGTAAAAAATATGGTTATACACAACTCTTAAAAATATTCAGTGTTTGCCCCAATAATATTTTTATGAACCTCAAATAACATGAAACCAAAGCATAACAACGTCCCCTGCATTATCATATATCGTAAACGTTGTAAAAAATAAATTTACATGTTAAAAATCAGAAACATTCTAATTTCCAAGAGAATTGTATGAGAACTGTAAACAAAATTCTACACAATGGGACTTTAGGGAACCACTAAAACTGATACTTATATAGAGTTATAAATAACATGGGGGGAAAGTTCATACTGTTCATTTGTTAAGTGCAAAAACACAGGAAACAAAATCATATGTAAAGTGTGGTCTCAATTATGTAGAAAGAATAGGGAGGAAAACCAGACCAGAAGAAATACAGCAGGACTGTCAACTGGACTGCAGAATTCTTTGTAAATATTATTTTCAACACTTTATTTTCAAAATATTCTACGATGAACATGGAATGTTTTTATAAGAATAAGGTCTGTGAGTTGTTTGTTCTTAAGTTACTTTTTTAAAGGGAACGGCTGAGTACATCCATCAGGGCAAAGCAAAACGCAATGCCCTTTCTTGGCTTTGAGTTATACCAGGACCACAAACAAAAAAATAAATCATTAGGTAAGAGCATTGTATTATTTTTGTTTGATTAGAACCTAGGCAGCCTCCTTCTCCTCACCCAACCTAAAATAAATTTTTGCCAATCTAACCTGACATTAAACTCTGATCAGTGTCTGCATAGTCAGGACTGCAGGATAATTAGCTGAGGAACTGGCCTTCAGTGTCCACAGTCTACATGGCGAGAGTAACAACCCACGAGCTTCGCAGTGACACTTCCCCGCCTTCCTCAGCTAATTATTTCACAATTAATCATAATCATTCCCTGGCATAGCCACTTCCCTCACTCTCTGAAACTCTCTTGCATCCAGTTCTTCCTAGGCCATCCTGCATCCTCGCAGGGGAACGTGGCTGGAGACCACCTGATCACTGACTGGCCTCGCTTTCAGCCAGGACCCTGATCCTCAGATGGAGCCTGACGGCTGCCTAGAGGTCAAACTGCGTTTCCCTGGTCCATTCACTCTCGCTTGCCTTGGGCCCAATTCACATCTTTCCTCACACTTACAATGCCTCCTCCCCCATCTCTAATCTCAGCAGACGGCTCAGCTTCCTACTTTCCTGAGGAAATTCAGGTCATCAGAAGGAAACTTCAGACCCCAACACCACCTCTATTCGCTTTCCAGATCTACTTCCATTGGCTACAGAGGCCCGCGCCCTTTCTAAAGCGCCCCTCCACCGGGGTACTTGATCTCCTTCACCTTCCCACGATTTCCACCTCTACATCACTCCGAAAAATGTCACTTTTCATTGATATAAACAAACTTGTCTGGACTCTGCTTCCCCCACCAGCTAGAGGTTTCATCTTTTTAATCCCCTCAGCAGCAAACACGTTGGGAGAAGCATGCATACTCAAGACCCACGGCTCCTTTTCTCCTGTTTTCTCTTAAACCTACACCAGCGACCTTCTCTACCACATTACACAGCAACTGCTCTTGTCAAGGTCACCAATGTCCACACTGCAAACCCAGCATCCATTCTCAGCTCTTACCTTAGATGCTCGGACGGCAGCTTCTGACACAGCCGATCACTCCTTCCCAGACGGGTCTGCCTCCGCTCTCCCAAGGCCAGAGGCCCAGCACTCAGCCTCCGGTCACTCCCCACCTACACTCACTCCCCTCAGGGACCTCACTCATTCTCATGCTTTAAAGAGAACTGATGTGTCACCCACCCCCAAATCTGTGTCTTTATTTACTCTACCCACAGTCAATTCCCTTCTTGACATGGCTGCCTCGCTGTCTTACTGGTACCTGAGACTTCACATGTTCAGACTGAACTGGGTCTTTCTCATCCCACCCAGACCTGTTCTACGTGCACTTTTCCCACTTGCATTTATGGCTACTCCATTCTTCCTGCTGCTCAGATCAAAGCCTTAGCAATCCTCCATGGCTCCTCTCTTGCTCTCACACCCCACATCTAATACGTCAAGAAGTCCCAACTTCAAAATATATGCAGAACCCCATCACGTTTTACCACCACGCTGGCCTGGCCTCTTGCCCTGTCTTGCCTGCATTACTGTTACTGCAACAGCCTCCTACCTCATCCCCATGCTTCCTTCCTTTGGCCCCTACATTCTCTTCTCGACACAGCGCTGGGGCTCAGGGTGCTGACACTCTGGGTGCTGCCTGAGCAATAAAGTCCTTCATCTGTATGATCTCTGACCAAGGAGTCTCGTGTCTTCTGGAGGCAACCATGAAACTGTGGTAAAATCTCCAACCTGTCACAGCTCATGACAACTACATACAAAGAACTAAAAAATAGTAAATGTAATACAATCATTTTCACTTCTTGTAGGGCCTCTAGATCTCACTGCAATAAGCTTTAGTTTAAACAGCAATATGAATACTTGCCCGGGTAAAAAGGGAGACAAAGAAAGTTAAAAGATAACTAAGTTAAGAAAAATTTAGACTTCAAGTTGCCATACAATCCAAAATTTAATAAATTGAGAATGAATTTATAAGCGTAAAATAAAATAAAATAAAATAAAGAATTTATAAGCGATTTTCAAGTGATTTAGTCCCACTTTGTAGGGTAGTGACACACAAGTATCAGGTGGCACTACATTTGCTGTATGACACCAAGTTAAATCCTGAGTCATGGTTTTCCCATATAAAATGAAGAAGTTATTTCTAAAGTATGTCTATCTCAAAAGTATCTGATTCAATGAACATAAAAACAGGCAGATTTAGAAATTTAATCTGCAGAGCACAACTTTTAATGTGAGCATGCTAAGCATCTTTTAAATTATGTTCAATAGATTTCTAGTAAAATGAATATAAAACAAGTGTTCATAAATTCAATCACTTAAAATGTTAATGGAGCTGGCTTACAAGAATTGATTAAAGAAATAAACTTATTCCTCAAATTTTTAATTCAGGTTTTAACATGTTGGATTTAAAAAGTCATACATACTTAAATACCAATACATCACTGTCATAGGTATATAGTGAATTTTTAATGTGTATGTTTTTATACCTGTCTAGGCACTTACCAGTGTTACAGATAACATAGCAAATCCCCTAACCAATCTCTTCTCTTCCACTTTCATTTGACAAAGTATGATCTCACTGGTTAAACTAGCAAATAGGTAAGATCCTTTGAGAATTTTTGACAAACTACTGACAATTAAGTAGGGTCCAAAGATCTGTTTGTTCTTTTTGGTTTTTTGGGGGCAGCGGTGCTATATCAAATAGTACAGTGATGAAGTTCCTTCATTACTTTTCATTCTTCAACACTTAGAGTAATCTGTTTATACATAAAAACTCTTAAAAATATTGAACTAAAGGAAACATTTCTAGTTTCTAAAAGCAAACATGCACATAAAAATAACTGAAAGGTGAAACAACTGTTTTGCTCTCAGCCTTTAGATCTTAATACAAAGGCTCCAACTTGAAAATCATTCAGTTTGCACCTCAGTATATCAGGTTTCAGTTAAAACAATCTTTTCCTCATTTTCCAGAATATGCCCAAATTAAGAACTGGGTTTCAGAACAGCAGATTTCAGATATAAAAGTAATACACATAAATATTTATTAAATATATATTAAGGGGAAACATAAAACTCATTCGTTGATCATTAGAGATAAAGGGAATCCTGAGAGCAATAATTATTAAAATTAACAATATAGTCCTATCAAGCAAATAATAATCTTGCAAAATGGAAAAGTTTATAGTAGTTACCTCTGAGGAATATGCTCAAGACCCCCAGTGGATGCCTAGAACTTCAGACAGTACTGAACCTATAGATGCTATATTTTTTCCCTATACATATGTACCAATGATAAAACTTATTTTATAAATTAGGCACAGTAAAAACTTAATAATAAAATAGATTAATATACTGTCATAAAAGTTACACCTCTCCCTCTGTCAAAATAACTTATTGTGCTATGCTCACCCTGCTTGTGATGATGAGATGATATAATTTCTACGTAATGACATGAGGTGAGGTGAAAGACACAGGCACTATGCTATGCGATTGAGTTAGGCCACTATTATGTCGGGGGAGGATCACCTGCTTCCAGATGGTGGCTGACTGCGGATAACTGAAACCACAGAAAGCGAAACCATGAATCAGGAGGCACAGTACACACATACTGTAAAATGAGAACCATCAAAAGTAATCACTTACTCTATCACCAAGTGTGGGATCTCTTAATGCCTTTAAAATGAGCAATGTAAAATAATTCATGTTATCCACAATAGATCGGTAGGCATTTCATAATTTACACAGAACTCAGTGACAGAGATGTGGCTTCATGACAGCACTAAGTAAAAACAAGTGAAAGCCTTAATTGAAAGAAAAATTAGATTTGCTTTCCCTGAAGTAAAAAGCTTTAATATGCACGGATGCTAGCAAAACAAACAAAAACTGTTAAAAAGAACAAAAAATTCTGGATGAGCTTCAGATGAAACATATACTTCTTTATCTTCCCTATCCCCCCCAAAAAACGCAAGGCCAGTGAAAACTGGAAAGCAGAAGACAGCAGCGTTCACTGGCTTAGACAAACCAGAGAAGTCTGGAACCTAAGCCTGTCGGAAGGGGAGGCAGGAAACCAAGCAAAGAAAACAGACCACAAATCTGCGACGAGTCAGATGAGATCTGTTCAGAAGGGAGGGGAGAGAACAGTTAGAAAACAAATCTATAGCCAAAATTTTAAATCAACAGGAGAAAAACTTGGGAAATCTCACAAAAAAAGAAGCAAAAACAACAATAACAAGAAAACCTGACTTTAAAATACTGAGAGAAAAGTGAAGAATTTTAGTGTATCGGTCCATCTGAGAAAGTAAGGCCAATGAAAGAAAGAGCTTCAGTCAGGAAAGGAAAGAAAATGCAAGGGAAGAAATTTTCAAAGAATTTTAAAAAGTTTTCCCAGAACCAAAGAATACAATTTCACAGATTTAAAAGGATCCATAAAATGCTCAGTACATCCAAAAAAAAAAAACAACAATGATCAGGCACGCCACAGTGAAATTCTAGAATTCAGGAGATACTACAAAGGTACTAAAAAGCTTCCAGAAAGAGAAAAAAATTACATATAAATGATTAGAAACAGACGGCAACTGACTTAGTAGTAACACTGGAAGCTGGAAGTTGGGGGAACAATGCCTTCAAAATTCCAAGAGAAAAGCTGCTTTCAATATGGCACCTATTTACCAGCCATACCTCTTCTCGGGCTCGCCAACACTTCCCAGCATCTTCCTTGCGGGGTCATATGACTGGTCTGGCAAACAGACTGTGAGCAAAAGTGACTCATGTCGCTGTTGGGCCAAATATTTAAGTGCCAGTGTGCGACCATGAGCTTTCTGCATATACTGTGACAACCGGAGCCTTGGGATGATAGGATGGGGAATTGCAGGTGAGGGCAGACCGGATCCAAAGGAAGATGCCAGGGGAGCCCCAGACCCAGAGCAGACTTAGTGAAAGCAAGAAATAAACCTTTATTTACACACAGATACCAGAGTTAAACTGTCGCTGCAGCATAATCTGTTCTATACTGACTAAAATGTTAGTCTAGAATTCAATGCACAACCAGACTATAAATCAAATATTTAGAACAGACATTTTCTTATACGCAAGGTCTAAAAAAAACCCCAACTCCCCCATCAGCTTCCTCAGGAAAGGTACTAGGAGGATGAGCTCCATCAAATAAAGGAAGTAAACTACGAAATAGCAAACAGGTAACCCCACTTAGGAAGGAGGAGAAAAGATTCTCCAGGTTGATGGTAAGGCTCCTGCTGCTCAGCCTACGTGAGATACTGTCCCCACTGCCCAGAGCAATTCTCAGTCAAATACAGGCTCCCTCCCAGAGGATGTCCCAACTGTGACATCCTCCGTGCAGACACAAGTCCAAATTCCTCAGCTCTCAGGAGTTAAATGAAACAACGAAAGAAAGCATCAACGGCAAGAAGAGTTGCACACATCAGACTCCACCCTGCAATCCGCTAGTAAGGTGGCCCGTGACTTTGGGCACATAACGTGACCCCTCAGTCTCAATGTCCCCATCACCTGTGCAGAGATAAAGGTGGTCAATAATCAGAAGGTTCTTTCTAATTGTTTAATGCAGTAATTCTGCAAATGTACAAAACTACTAAAATCCTAATATAATTCTATGTTTGATACATGCTTACCTATTGTGACAGTCTGTGATATTTGGTAATAATGTTACTCCCTGAGAATATATATATTTTTTTACTTTACAAGCAGTGTCAACAGACAAAAATGAGTATCATCAGAAGGATGATTATTTCCTTTAAATCCAAAATTAAGCTTTAACAATAAATACCTTCATGATTATAAACTTAAAAACAAAATTCACAAAAGGAAAAATTACACAAAGCAATGAATCTACCAGTGAGAATTCATCTCACTTTAGAAGTGTATGAACCCTATTGCTTCCACCATCCAGTGTGTTATTACTGGCTAGCCAGAATAATGCTTACCACTGGAAGTACAACCATACCAGCACTAATAATAGCTATTGAGAATATATGATGAACACACCTTTTCTAAATAGTTATAAGAATAACATTAAACTCTTGGAACTGTTTCTGATGGAAATCTTATCTAATAGCACATAATCCTCTGCCTTCTTAAAACAGAAACTTCAAACACAGTGTGTATATTAAATATAATCTCATACTGTCACTGAAGTGCTGTATACAAACAGATGCCTCTTTCGATCATCAAATTTACCTGCTGGAAAATTTCAGGATGACATAATGACTGACACCTTCTGGGTTTCCTGAGGCTCAGATAATTGTCTCCTAGGCCTTCAGCGATATTTAGCTTTTTCTTCTTTCTTTCTTCCTTGCTACTTGAAAATCTGCTGCTGGGGACAGTGGGATAGCCACCGCTCCCCAAACATTGTCTCCAAGTGTGATGCCCTTTTAATAATTTTAAAAAAAGACGTCAGTGTGATGGCTGTTAAGAGTGATAAAACGGTATTAAACAGTATGAAAGGACATGGGGCTCTGCAGAGGCCAAAGGTAGTGCTTTTCCTGCTCTAGCTCTCCCACCAACTGACTGCAAGACCCAGGCCCAAAAGATTCAATCACTGCTCACACTGTGACCATTTGTGATCCTCACAATTCTAGAAGCTGGCAGCATTAGGATTCCTGAAGACTCCCATTCTCCTTCCTCTATTTCCATTTTCCTTGTCCCTTCACTCTCACACCCTTTCCCCACACAGCTTCCTAAATAAGAAAAACCAAGTCTTACACATGTTGCTGATTAACGAGAATACCCCTTTTAACTAATCACAGTTAATTTTAAACTATTACTATTAGCACTTGTTAAATTCCAAGCACTGATCCACACATTTACATGCATTATCTCATTTAATTTTTACACCACTGCTGAGAAAGGCACTATTATTACTTCCCAGATAAGGCAAGTAAGACTGGGAGTTTATTTTTAAAAGCCACCCTATAAGATCACCGTGCTGAAATTCAAACCTAATCCACACACTTACGAAAGACTGATTTCATCAGCTGCAGGACATCTATGCCTTTGGTTTGAATCATTCCAAACAGAGATTTCCCTCCTGTTTAGTTCTCCGTCATATAACTGAGGAAGCCAGAAGGTCCCAGGTACCTGAGGTCTAACCTTACTAAGCCATATAAGCTAACACCAGGGGAAATGTGCTTTGGAGTGGTTACTCGCCACACTCTACAGATACTTCAAAGGTTGAGAAAGGCCTGGGCATCTTCCTGTTCAGCCAGCTGGGTGTGTGAGTGAACTCGGGCACATGCTTTGGCTCCACAGGTGGAGCCACTTCTCTCTATATGGCGCTACCTGGGACATGCAGCTACAAGGACTTCCACCTTATTAGTGCTCCAGTTTTTTCAGCTAAGCGGATCCACTCACACAGGAATAAGCAACACAAAAACACAACAGATTTCTAAAATTTACACAGAACACTTTTGTTTCTAATGTGTAGATGACAATAAAAACTGCAAGCACATTCCATACACTATGTCCCTGCTGAGTGGCCAAGCCCCATGGGAAGTGTTAGGGAGACACAGGAGAAAGACCACAGACCACACCCTGCCTACATGGAACCTGAATGGAGGAACAGACCAGAAATGAGTAAACAGAAGTTACAGACAGTAATAAACTTTACGATGGAAACACAGAAAGTCATTAAGTTGGTATTACTGAAGGAGCTACGAGGAGGAGCAGTCAGGGAAGGCTTCTCTGTGGCGGTGACACCTTCTGGGTTCCCTGATGCTCAGATAATTGTCTCCCAGGTCTTCAGCAATAATTAGCCTTTTCTTCTTTCTTTCTTTCTTCCTTGCTACTCAAAAATCTGCTCCCCAAACATAGTCTCCAAGTGTGATGCCCTTTTAATAATTTTAAGAAAAGATGTCAGTGTGATGGCTGTTAAGAGTGATAAAATGGTAATAAACAGTATGAAAGGACACGGGGCTCTGCAGAGGCCAAAGGTAGTGCCTTTCTTGCTCTAGATCTCCCACCAACTGACTGCAAGACCCATTAACGTGTGCATTAAGATCTGAAAGTGAACCAACCATAGGGGGAGCCACTGAAGAACATTCTGGGCAGAGAACTACCGTGTCAAAGGTGAGGAAGCCAGAGGCAACTAGGAAGGCTGAGGAAAAGAAAGGCTGCAAGCTAACTTCGGCAAAGCAGAGAAGGTTGTCCAAGACAAGCTGAAGAACCCGGCAGAAATCTCACAGCCAATAGTAAAGAGTTTGGATTTTACTTTAAACAAAATACATACTCACAACAGGTCTGTCAGATGGATTATTCTTCTCACTTTAGCCCCATATGAGGAGTAAGACTCCTCAGAGGGGATATAAAATGCGTTCAAGGTCACAAAGCTAGCACTCTTTCCTGAAGATCGACACCTCTGAGATGTCCTGTGTGCAATGAGAACTGAAATCTTAAATGACTTTGTGTATTCTTGAAACATCTGCAAGACCAAGAGCCACTTAAAAACAACTGTCCCAGCTAAGTGAAATTTAACGTTTGTAGGCACCATCAAAGACCCTGAAGTCCGTTTAAAGGAAAATGTGCCCTCAGTCCTAAAGCCTTCACTACTTGTTAGCTAAACCCATAAAGATCACATGACACAGAGCGTAATAAATTAGCCATAGAACAGTAATGACAAGTTCACTTTCAATACAACTTAAAACATGTTCCACTGCTGTTTCTCCTTTCCCACGGGGACAACTCTTTCCATCAATGTAGTCATCCGAGAAAGTTTCTCCTTACGATGCACACTGGTATTATAAATTTCTTCCTTATAAAAGGAGTAATTTTACAAAAGTACCCAGGCACCACTTACATGCCATTTCAAAAATAGGAAGAGTTAGGGATGAGGACAGAGAACTGAAACAATCTTCACTTCCCATGAACGATGCAAGGAACGAAACAGCCAAAGGTCATCTTAGCTCTAGGTCGTTTACCTACCTGGTCTTATTGAATATTAAAAGATGCACAGATATCTATTTGTTATACTAGAGTATAAATAGTATGGGGTATTTGACCTTCAACATACACATATTTGTGTATCAACCCACCTACCAGGACTGAATATTTTTAAAATTTTAGTAACACTAGTTACCACAAGTTTGGAAATGGAGATAACATTTCCTTTTTTTTCAGAGTATTATCACTTTAAGTAAGATCATACAATTACTTATGTGAGCAAAGTAAAAGACACGTACTATTAACGACAAAAAAGTTTCCTGAAAACTGACCACAATGGAGAAACTACCAGTTTTCTCTAAGGAGTGAAGTTACAAGACAGTCTTCAGAAGCTACTTGCTCCTTGTTCCCTAAAATGAGGGCCATTAACAGGAACACTAGGGACAGCAAAAGAGTAGGAATCCCGTCAGTACAGCAGAGCCTCCCCAGGTCTTGGCACAGCCACGATCAATGGCACCCAGCCCCTTCTGCACCACCCCTTGCAAGGTGCTGCCATGGGAGGGTGCCAGGTGACAAGCCGGTGTCACCAGGTGTGCCCTGGGTCCTGTGAAGGCCATGTTTAAGGCCTGCCTGCGCAACCCCCCTCCCCCAGGAAAAGGGCAGGTGCTTCTCACCAACTCAGAAGGAATTTAAAGATCATAATAAAGAGGGAAAGGAGTTGAGTGTTTCAAAAGAGATCCTGAAGGCAGTCCTAACTAGGATAAAGCAGGTGTGTAACAAGGCAGCTGATGCTTAGCCAGACCAAATAGTGGAAAGCACTTGCCAAACTCAATTAAGTTCTCCTTAGACTACTTATCAAGCCCATGGTCAGTGAGCCAGCTCCCCCAGAGGCAACAAAAAAACATCAGGAAGGGTGCTGGAACCAAAGAGCCGGACCACGTACTTTGTTTAAAGCAGGGGTAGATTGTGAAACCTGCCATAAGCACAGCAGGCGATGCAGCAGGGAGGAGAAACAGAAAACCCAGGGGGTACAAAACAGAGAGAGAAAACAGAGAAAAGAGCAAGAGAGCCCCAGGGAACGTACCCCTGGAGTTTTGGGTTTATCTGTGAAACTTGGTAAAAACGCCATTTATGTTTTTAAGTAGCACTGACCATCCACAGCACTAACTATTTAATTTAAAATTTATTCATTCAAGTAAGCTAAATGGACTTCATGTTGTCGTTTTTGTTGGGTTAACAAAAAAAGTCAAGATACATTTTTGCCTGCTATGGTTCAGAACACCTCAGATGTTTTATCCTGAAGTAGGTGGCAGCTTACTTTTGTTTATTACAAATGTATCTTTATTCCAAGGATTAAAAGGGTATCCGGGAAACGTGAGTCGCGTTCTCATCACTGTCCTGAGCACGATGCTGTCCGTCCTCACGCACAGGACTGGGCCCCACAGGGTAGGCGGTCAAGGGACTTTGTCGAGCACAATTCAACCCTGCACCCTGCACTACCCGGAGCCGGATTCCCAGCACATATGCCCACCTGGGGGGACGGGGACCCCAAATTCCACACGCCGACTACATGCTCCACTGGCGCACAGCTTAGGAACACATTCCAAGTTGTGTGCCAGGACCTGCCCCTGAGAAATGTCAGTAGTTTTGCTACATGACGAGCCCCAACGGTGTCCCTGAAGTTGCCAACTCCTTCGGCGAACTGGCAGAAAGGCCCGTCCCGGCTCCGGGGCGGCGTGAATCCACAAGCCCCACCTCCGGCGGGAGCCTGGGCGTCCAGCAGCCCCTCCACGCGCTGCCGCGGGGACCCCCCGGGGGCGCGGGCGGCGGCGCGGCCCGGACCCACGCCGCCCCCCGCGGGACGCGCGCCCCGGGACCGGCCGGCGGGGGGCAGGGGCGCGCAGGCCCCGCGCCGCCGCCCAGGCCTCGCGGGCCCCGGCCTCTCCCGGGCGGGCTGCGGGCAACAAAGGCGGAGGCCCGGCCGGCGCGCCGCGGACGGGGAGGCCGGGGGTCGGGCCGGCGCGCGCGGAAGCAGGCCCCGGCCTCCCCGCCCGCCCCGCTCGGCCCCGGGAGCCGCGCCGCACCCCGCCGGCCGGCCCCTCGCCCGCGGACCCGCCGGGGCCTCGCGCCCGGGACCCTGGGCGGCCGCGGCGCCGAGCGGCCCCGGCCCCGGCCCCGCCGCCCGCGGAGAAGGGGGGCCCCCGCGGCCGGCGCGGCGGGGGCAGCGGGCGCGGCCGGCGGAGCCCGGCCCCAGCCTCCGCCCCGGCCCCGCGGACGCTCACCCGGCGGCGGCCCGCTCCGCTTCCTCGCCCAGCGCCGGCGCGACTGGCGCGCTCGGCCCTCCTCTCCCGCAGCTCCTCCCCCGCCGCCTTCCTCCTCCCCCTCCTGCAGGAGGGGCGCGCGGCGGCGCCGCGGAGGAGCCGGGGCCCCGCGCCCCCTGCTCGGCGGGGGCGGCGGGGTCCGGGGGGCGCCGGGGGTGGGGTCCCGCCGCGCCCCCCGCCCGCCAGGCCGGCCCTCCCCTGCGCCCGCGCGGGCGGCCGGGGCCGCGGCGGCCGAGAGGACGCCTCCCGGGCCGCGGCGCGGGGGCCCCGCACGGCGAGGGGCGCACCTGCGCGCCGCCCGGCCCGGCCCCGCGGGCCTCCAGGGGCGCCTTCCTCAGCTGGGGCGTAAAGTGTGTTTCTTAAAAGAAAACTTGCTCCTTGTTTCAAGCCACCCATTTTTCCATTGACATCGGCTTTTTAGCGTCCTTTTCTTCAGGTGACAGTTCGCTGCGCCGCTGAATTGCAAGGGGATGTGGCGTGAGGTTGCGAGGTGATGACTTGACTCGGTGCTTTGGAAACGGGCTGAATGTGCCACTAAGGCAGGGCGGTGAGAGCAAATCTGGTTTTTGTCTCTGAGTCGACAGGAGAACTTCTCTTTTGACGAAAAGTAATTAAAGATAAGTATCATTAAAATCTGACAAGAATTATAACTGACTTTAAAAATGGTGTTTCTTGAACAGTCACGACCTTAAAAAAAGGAAACAGCTCCGGAGAAAAAGGTCTTGAAGTTGCTCAAGTGTGAATTTATATCTGGATTACACCTCAATAATGTTAGTTAAATAAGTTAAAGGCATTGATCTTAATTCCTAGAAATGTCTGTTATATAATATTCACCACTAAAACAAAATCTCCACTAGTACTTTAGAAATTGGATTGTCAGGTGATTCCATCGTTTTTTATGACTGAATAGCATAAGGTTGATGTCATTTGTTGTGTAAGTCACCAAACCATTGTCATCTTCGGTACTTACTTGGGTTTATTCATAAACCCCTCCCTTATTGTTACCCTGATTTAAATGCAACTCAAATATCACAGTGAATGTTGACTCAAATAGAATGGACAAGAGGTTAGTGACAATAACAAGTGGTAATTAATTAGAAAAGAAGCAAACTTTTCAACCCCACCCTCTCATTTTCCACCCCTTCAGAAGGTGCAGAATAGATGGGAGTATGGAGCTGCTGTCTGCAAGCATGAGGCTGTGCAGCAGGACTGGTGGGCACTAAGCTAGCAATGGGCTGAGCTGACCCCTTGCAGGGGACACCAAAAAGACCCCTGGCAGCTGAGTCTGGCAGGGCTGGCATCTCGGTTCTGACAATTCATATAGCTGTGTGACCTTAACCAAGTTTCTCAGTGGTAAGCTCATTTCCACTTTTGTAGAGGGACATAGGGGTGACGGAGTGGGTTTTATTATTACCTTTATCAAATAGTTGTGAAGGTTGCATGAAATAATGCACAAAAGTGCCTGGTCCAGAACATGAGTACTTAACCACTAAGTTAAAATAATAGTGATAACAATATAATACAGCAACAACTTTAGAGATAGTAGTAGCTAAATATATTATTAAAACCTCCATGCTTGGCTGAATTCCAAATACTTTTTGGCTATAAGCATGTGCTCTCTTCTTGGCTGTCCACCATCCAACTCTTCCTTCTGTTGGCAACTCAATCTCCCTTTGGGGGAAATCTTATCCCTGCTCTGCTTAACACCCAACACAGCTGAGATACATGCCCATGGCTGAGACTGCGAACTAGACTCGCCCAGGACTCTGACCCTTGACCAAGAGATGCAAACATACAGAGCCCATGGGAGAGGAAGGGGATTAAATCCACCTAGTGGGGTACCTGGGCCAGACTGTTCCTGGTGTCAGCCACTGGTTGCCTTCTAATAAGCCCCCTTTGTGCTCAAAATAACCAGTTTCTGTTGTTTGAGAGCACAAACGCTATCTGGTAGACATACTTGTTTAAAAACGGTGATGGCAAGGGTCTTACTGAGAGTCTATCCTCTTAACAGGGGCAGGGGAGCACAGTTCTGCCTTTTCCTCCTAAACCCAAAGCTTACAGAGCCAGAGGACCTTTACTGATCCTCCTTCACATCCCTGTTTTACAGAGGAGAAATCATAGAACTTGTGCAATGAGGCAAACGTGAAAGTAGCTGAGTCATGACTTGAACTACCATCTCCCAGTATGAAGTCTGGTTCGATATCTAATATGAAACATCTTCCCTTCGTCCAGAAGGAGAAAAGAGAGGAGTCCAGGTTTGGGAAATTTGGGTGGAAGCAGGATGGCCTATGGTGGGCAGCCTTCTCCCCTCTGGGCCCTGCAGGAAGGCTGCTCAAGTAAGCAAAATGTCCACATGCTCCACTTCCCTTTCTCCCCCCACTGCCTTTCTGCGGCCTCCTGCCAAGCTATCCTCCATGCATTCAGAGTTCCTGTTTGGTACTTGTAGTGGGTTGAAGCGTGTCTCTAAAAGATTCACATCCATCCCAGAAACTCAGAACATGACTTTGTTTGGACATGAGGTCTTTGCAGATGTGATTAAGTTGGTAGGAGATCTTCCTAGGACCTTAATCCAATATGACTGGTATCTTTTAAGAGGAGAAGAGACACAGAGGCAGACATGCAGGGGAAGGCCACGCAAAGTCCCGGGAGAACCGCCTAGAAGGCAGCGTTTGTGGCAATGCGTCCACAAGCCAAGGACCACCAAGGACTCCTGCCAACACTGGAAGCCAGGAGGAAGGCCAGAAGGACCCACCCCAAGGACCTTTGCAGGGAGTGTAGCCCCGCCAACCCCTTGATTTTGTACTTCTAGCCTCCAGACCATGGAAGGATATATTTCTATTGTGTTAAGCACCCACTTTGGGGTACTTTGTGATGGCAGCTATATGAAACAAATACCGTACTCCTAGGCCTACCTGCCCCCACCGCCATGCCGGGTGCCTGTTCTCTGAAATGAAGTCACTGAGGTCCCCTCTCAATCAAAGCTTCTCTTTGCAGAGTTTCCCAAACACTAGTGTGACCATAGCTCCAAGTTTACTGAAGACAGTACCAGGTTATCAGCACAAGTGGTAACAGTGCCACCTTTCTTTTCAAAATTGTTCCAATTCAGATAGTAAGTTCTGTGTTCACCCTGCCTTCCACCTAAAGTGTAAAATAATGACTCGGTTACATGGCATTCAAAGCTCTCTCAGAGTTGAATCCAACCTACTTCAGCATCCTCACAGTCCACTACTTCCTTATATTACACTTCGCTAGGCAAGTTGGGTAACTGCATATCCAGACAGGCCCAGCCCTGAGCCTTAATTCATACTTTTCTCTGCCTAGACTGTTCTTCCATCTCACTCCCACCGTCTGATTATTTCTGTATATTGAAAATCTTACCATCAGCTGAGGTTCAATCCTCCCCATCAGAAGGGATGTCATCCCATTTAGGAGTCCCACCTCTTTTAGAGCACACTTCACGCTCTACCTGGAATTACAACAATTTTTCTCTCTCTTCCTCTGAATGCAGATGTCTTATTCATATTTGTATTATGTGTCCTCATGTCTTGAGCAAAGATTTTTCACACAATAGGGATTCAAGAAATAACTTGATGAATAAATAGGAACATTCCATTCCTTTCTCCATCTATCTTAGAATTGCCTGGTAATAAATGGGCTTCCAAAACCCTTTTAAAGGTCCGCTTCAAGATACAGGGGTGACTGGTTTGTCTTTTGGGAAGTAACAAATACCTGCTTTACAGAGCATAATGATTAAGGAAAATACCTGTGCTGTTGTGATCAGAAGCTAGATTCTGCGAGCTGGGAACATGCTGAAGTTAAAGGAATGATGCCTACCTCCCAGAACAATAGGTGCTGAGGATTTTCTTTTTTTATTAAGGTATTATTGATATACACTATTATGAAGGTTTCACATGCAAAACAATGTGGTTACTACATTTACCCATATTGAGAAGTACTGAGGATTTTTAAGACCTGGCAGAAGGTATGTGGTTATCTGCTTGGTTACCAGCAAGATAGTACTTCACCAAAATATTGTTCCTGAATGATAGGAGTCCCTGGTACATCAGGTTCAGCTTAACATTATTCTCTATTTCAGAGTAGAGATTCCTATTTGTAGAAAATTTAAAGAAGTGCTTACCCTGTCTACTTTTAGGAGCCAGGACCCCTCTGACTGCTGAGGAGTCTTTCATTATGTAAGGTAACCCTATTGGTTTATGGCAAAAAAAATCTACCCAATATGCATTATTATAAGGAGTCAGTGTATTTGCCCCTATGGAAACTTAAGAGGTATGTCCTGTAGTAGGGAGTAACACTGTCCTATTACCCCAACAATGAAAGAATGTATTGGACCTCTGCTCCATGACGGGCAGACAGCCAGGCTGCCTACAGCCCAGCCCGCTCAGCCCATCGTCTTAAGCTCCCCTCTGTGCTTCCGCTCCCAGTGAGACTGCAAACCCAGTAGAATCCATTTTTTAAAGAATCCCTTGTCTTTAGCAAGACAGAGTACACAGTTAGCTCACTAAATTCAAAAGCTAGGAATCCATAGTAAGGTGAGCACTTACAGAAAAGGCAATTTCTACTCACATTTGTGATTCTGAAGCATTAGGAAGGCCTGACAAATCATAAAAAAGGAAAAATACTGTATGTCCTGGTGCACTGACTGAATTTCTATATTAGAGCTTTATTACTTTAGCTTTTGGAGCTACAAAACTACAAATACCTTCCCCTGAAGCAGTAGCACTATTAGATGTCATTGGTATTTATTACCCTGTAATCTATTTATATATATACGATCCATACATTAGTATATATTACTACCTATATATTATTATACCATATTACATATTGTATATATATTACATAATATACTATATATTACTACCAAATCTTTTATTTTTCAGAAGATATTAACCCAAAGTGTAGAAGAGGAGAAATTTCTTACCTCTTTAAGTAAAGTCAGATTTATTTCAATAGAGAGAAACCACTGTAAGGGGCAGGCGTGGTAACTGCAATAATGTAGTATTATTATCACTTAGTGGGCAACCCAAGATGAATATAAAGATTGTCAGTGGTGATACATTAAGCCACCAATCAAGGATTATTAAAGCATTTACACTAAGTATAATGCATTTAGAACTAATTCTACTGTTTTCAATTAACTGCAGACATATTTGAAAATGTGAGATTTATGCTGGGCAACGAAGAATCTGAGTCATTCCAATGTCTTGTTGCATAACAATCACAAACATACCTTTGCGGTAGGTGACCACAGATTTCCTGTACCGGGAGACGTTTTAGCAGGGGTCACCCAAAATACTTGGGCTCTAAAGGCACTTTCTTTGAAAGAAGTACTGTAGACGTGTTTTCAGTGAATGGCTTTCCCATCAGGGTCCATTTTAATGTCCCTTTGGCTCAGTTTTGGCAGAGACTTGGAACAGTGGGTGCTAAATACCCTTAGTTAAGTGTTAATTTATGCCAAACTTGCAAAAGGAGTGACTTCCAGGCCTGTTTTGCCTCAATTAGCCAAACTACCCAGCTTCAGGGTGCAAAAGGCTATGTGTCCCCTCCTCCAGTGAATGAAGGGAAGGAACTGTTTCCTTCCCACATCAAGCCAAATGATGGGAAGCTTGAAAAAAACCTGAAAGCTTGACCTATGCCCTTCGTATGTGAATCATGGAGGGGCTGATGTCAGGCTCACATGTGAAAACACTGAAGAATATAGACGGACCTGACCCAGCAACAGAACGAAGAGACAGTGTGGCACAAATGGGCTTCTGAACCTGTAGACGTGAGCTGGACCTTTACAGAGGACTCTGCCCTCTGGACACACCTGGTCTCTCTGCGCATGGATTGCGTGAACAGAGACCTCTCCCAGCCATCAGACTGCTGGAAAGCAAAGGGGCACACAGCTATTATCAAGGGCCCCAGAGGAGCCCTGCAGAGAGACTGCAATCCCGCTGATGTGGCACTCAGTCTCCTTGGAAAGAAAAAGAAGAGGCTCCAGACTGACAAATGGTGTGAAATTGTGAAGAACTGGCTACCATTCCTGCTGTGTGGAGTCACATATAGAATATGGTCAAGGATGCTCCCCTGGGCATCCATCACAAAATGAGGTCTGTGTACGCTCACTTCCCCATCGACGTCCTTATTCAGGAGAATGGTTTTCTGATTGAAATCTGAAATTTCTTGCAAAAAGGACATCCACAAGATTCAGATGAGGCCAGGTATTACTGGTTCAGTATCTCAAGCCCAGAAAAATGAGTTAATTCTTGAGGCAAAAGACGTTGAACTTGTAGCACATTCAGCTGCTTTGATTCAGCAAGTCACAACAGTTGAATAAACAGTATTGGAAATTTTGGGGATGGTATCAATGTTTCTTAAAAAGGAACCGTTCAGCAGGCTGATGACTAAGATCGAAGTTGTCCAGCTACAGAAACGGTAGGATGTCAGATGATTCCTCAGACTTATTTGTGATATTTTAAAGATGCACCAAAAGCCATGTATTGAAAACAAAAAAACAAAAACAGCCAAGGACTGCCATAGAGGGTGTTAAAAGATTCTTCTGACATTTGTTAAAACAGTACGGAAGACTTTATCATGATAGGGTCAGGCTATTGCAACAGGGGAAAGAGATGGGGCTTAACTCTGCATAAGGTACAGACACCTGGGGATTTATGTCAATAAGCAGGGGTCAGTGGAGGAAAATTATTAAAAGGAAAGATGAAGGGCCAGGGGATTCCTGCTAAACTATCACCAGCTTGTGAGGAGACTCAAGCAGCCAATGAAGAAGCCCAGGTGGGCAGGAACGGAGCCCTCCTGGCAGCCAAAAGCCCCCGCGTGAGTGAGCTAGATTGGAAACCCTAGCCCCAGGCAAGCTTTAAATGACTGAACCCCAGTGGCCTCCTACTTTGCTGCAACTTCATAATAAAACCCAAGCCAGAACCACCACACTCAGTTCTCTTTGGATTCTTGGTTCAAAGAAACTGGGAGAAAAAATGTGTTCATTTCTTGAAACCATTAAGTTTGAGGGCAATATGTTATGCAATAATAGGTAACTAATATGTTCCATTTAACAAATGGGGAAAGTAAGTCACAGAAAGGAAATAACCTGCCTGTGTCACGGAGCTAAAGGTGGCAAACCAGGGTTTGAACTCATTGTCTGGCTGAGCACCCCTCGGTGACCCTCACCCAGTTCCCTCCGCCACTGAAACAAGTGAGCCATGGTGTTCAGCATGGGGATAGACAGGTACATGAGTACGTCCAATTTTAGTGTTGTTTTTTTTTTCTTTAGAATTTTAGATAGACTATTTTTAGAGCAGTTTTAGTTTCACAGCAAATTGAACAGAAAGGACTGATTATTATTTTTTAATCATTGAGCCTTTGCATGTATTCAAGCTTATTCAGAAGCTGATAATAATTGAATATTTATAATAAAGATTCTCCTCTTCTCATTAAAAATTTTTTTGTGGAAGAAATATTTTCTTTTACCCTGATTTACCTCTCTTCTCCATTCATATTAACCCAGACTATTAAAATTTAATTTGTAATAGACTGGAAGTTTAATTGAAATAACCTAATGAAGTATTAAAACTTGAAAGAAGAACATTCAACAGCCTCTTGTAAGCGTTCAAAATATACAAACTGCTTAATTTCTCAATCCATGTCCTCATAAAAAGAAACTGCATACCATGACCCCTTTCCTATTCTAATCGATCTCCCTGCTTTCTGTCCACTGTTGACCCCAGGATAATCAGCTTGCTGTGTCCATGTTAACCATATTTTGTAGAGAAGAGATGATGCAACAATTAAATCAAAAAGGTGGGGAGCTAACCAGTTTTCAGTGCATTCTCATTCCAAAACTTTTGATCAAGAGTTGGGAATGACTGAATATAGAGCTACCTCATAGTTTATATTAGTAATTACCACAATAAGATAAATTGCTAAGTTGGCCACCTATGCACCTCTTTCCTCTCTCCCTTTTCTATTTTTAGGCTGTCATCATGAAAAAGGGTGATTTCAAATGAGATCCAGAAGTAGATGAGGCTGCGACCAACTTAGGAGACTCACTTGGCCAAAGATAGTTCTTCCTTATGTAGGAAATAATGCCTATCAATAAATACCTATTCGAATATTACATTTTCATTGGAAGATAGTGTGTACTTCATTATAATAACAAACTAACCTCTACTAAAAATAGTTGCTGAATAATTTTGACTGAGATCTTCCGGGATAATTTTCTATCAGCTTCTCCCTTTAACATGTTGCTGTAATGTGAGTAAACTCAGAAAAAAATCTGGCAACTCCAGGATTCAACTTGAAAAGAGAAAGCAACAAAAGACCTAGGGAGCTATTAAGGAAATATAGTGTGATTCAGATTTCCTTCTGTCATTGACTATTTTCAGGTTCAGTTTTGTTTGAAAACAGTTATTTGGGGATGGTGGGGTGGAGCAAACAGTAGCAGTCTGAGTTCTTGGCTTGGCTTCCCGGAGGACTCACTGGATCCCTGACGGATTCCCGCCGTGCAGATTAGCTTTCAGCTCAGTCTCTGCTCAGTACTGAGTGGCAGTGGGGATCAGCATTTTACTCCTGACAAATGGCTGGAATGTATTTAAGTCTTCATTTCTACCCAGTGCAGAGAAACAGGCTTAACTTTGAGACAGGTTGAGGGTAGGCCAGTCACACACACATGTAAAAGCTGACGAAGTAGACAAGGCCAGATCTGAAGAGAAGATTCTTTCGACCTTGGCCCACAGGTTGCCCACCGAAGGGCCCAAATACCCCTTAACAATTTTACTTACGCGCTGACATACCGACAAGCCGCAAAAGTCCCAGATTTAAAAACCATGCTTGAACAGGGCAAAAGCTTCTATCCTAAAACATTTGTTAAGCAGTGGTAAAGAAACACCAACCTCAGACATCTGCTGTGAGATGGAATAAATTCTCTTTATATTTTCTAGAACTTACTACATTCATTATACATTTTGGTGTGCCTTCTATTTTGAAAGAGGAGATAAGGATCCATGTAGTAAAATTAAGAAATACAAATGCAGGTTTTAATAAAAGCTAATTTTCAGAAATAGTATGATTACATATTTTAACTTTAATGCTGCCCATTTAGAATGACCCATTGTCTCAAAATATTTTGGTTGAATTTTTATTTTATTTTAAATCAGGGACTAGGAAAAAAGTCATTTTCCTCCCTAATTTTATTTATACCTTTTAGTTTCTTTCATCAGAGCCTTTTTAATCAATTATCATATATATATATATATATATATATAAATCCCATCTTGTAATTGAGGACTGCAACAAGAACAAAGTATTTCTTAAATAGTTATTCCAAGAGACGAAAAAAAATTTCAAATTATTTTATGCTAATTCATTCTTTATAAGGCAAGATGAGAGATTTCCCTGTTAATTTTGTTTTAATTAACTGAAAATAAAAGAATAATAGGTAAAATTTTGGCAATTCCTTTCACTTTATCAAATCAGTGGAAACAGACACATTGAGATTAACCTTCAGTTCTCATTAAATTGATTGATGACAATAACTCAGCTATGAGAACTCAGGTAAATTGTAGAAATGCTTACAAGGGATCTTCTAGTTTTAGCAGTTGTGCAAAAAAGAGTCAAATATTTGCCCGAGTAGTAATTCACTTTATCAGTGTCAGAATAAAAATTCAAAGTTATAACATCTGGAAAGAAGCAAAATTACACTGTTTTTTAAGAGTGAGTATTAAGGTAGTAGCTATGTAAAATATCTTCCAATTGCTTATCAAAGCCACCTTGGGTTCACAAGAATCCCAACTGTCTTTCAAGGTAAAATACATCTCATCCTTCGTCAATATTCAAAATTTCTTGTTACTGGAAATATAGCCAGATTATAAGAAAACATCACTTAATGACAGATTAGTAAGTAGAAAACCCCATCACCGATTTAGGAAAAAAGTAAAAACAAAACAACCTTTATCTCAAAGTCCAAGATATTTAATAATCCAACATGACATTTCATTTCATGAATATTTGCAAGATGTTCCAGACAGGGAATATCTTCAGGAAATCGATTTCATTAACCATGGTTTAAAAGTCCTGAGAGAATTTCTAGAAAAAAATTATTCTAAAGCCCTACATAGGGCTGGCTTTGTGGGCTTGGGGTCTCACAGTCAGATGGGTCCCACAAGGGTGGGCTAGTGCTCTGTTGTGGAATTTTGAATTTGAGTTTTGTAGGTGAAGTTTCATGGGACAATGGAGCATGCCCAGGGGGACTGGGGCCTCTCAGCTCACAGGTGGTCCAGCTCCCACCATCAGGCTCTGAGTCACCTGCCCCAAGAGTTGGTGAGCTACCAAGTGAATGTGGGGGTGCCCCAGAGGGTCTGCACTTTCTCTGCAAGTGACCTGGTGCCTGCAGGAGCATGACATTAGAGAGCAAATTAAAAAAAAAACAAACACCATGACAGGTAGAAAGACGCTTAGAACTACCTTTTAGAGCAATTGAGTATTTCCCAGCAATTTGTCACTCTTAGTAATATCGACGCAATTCTATTATTGACAGATAAGTTCTTCAGTAGGATCAGCAAATGTCATTTTTTAAAAAGGAATATACTTGCTTTTGAAAGGGGACCATTTTGGTTTAGAGGGATCCCTTGTGCACCTTATTATTCTCTCTTTTCTGCCCGAATCCACTTTCCAGCCTTGTGCGCTCTGCACTGCGCTCTGAGAGGCTGCCCTCCATGGCGGCACTGCCTGGGCTCCTGGCCCGCTGGCGTCCAGCGCACTCGGGCAATGTTAGGAAACCGCTGCGGGGCGAAGAGCCAGAGCAGAGAGGACGCGGTGCCTGTCCCCCCGCGCGGGGCTGCGGTTTGCACAGAGGCGGCCTGCCTTGGCTTTGGGCTTCGAGCTGCCCCTGGGCCACCAGCTCTCGCACTGGAGCTGCTCCCTGCTCTTGACGCTTCCAGCCGCTTTGAGTGGTAATGGTTCCCCACTGTTGCCAGTTCCTGGGGGTCATTATCCTTTGTGAGTCCTTAATTCTGCTGGCCACTCGGAGTAGCATCCCTTTCTTAGGCTTCCTTTGGTTAAACCCTTTGGATCTGCCTTCTGTTTCTGCCCGCACTCTGGTTGAGATGGCACCTCTTTACACGGCATGCAAAAGGATGCAATTCAGATCCGAGCATGGAGGAGTTTCACTGGCACAACCATTGCGGAACCGCGCCGTCATTTCATTGTCTAGATGATCCCTGAGCACACTCTGGTGGCCTGGCCATATGCTAACTTGGCTAAGCTGGACAAAGTTTCCTGGAATTCTCATCCTTGTGTATTTCTTGTTAGGGTAGCCACACAGTCTTCTGAAAAGAGGAAGCAAAGTGATATTACTCTTATGCTTGGAAGATGGGTGGAGATCGTCCAAACCCACGTTGCCGTTTGCCTGCTGGCTCACCTGTGGCTGTGCGCAGTGCCTGGGCAGACAGCTGCTCCGTCACCCCACAGGCTCCTTCAGCTTCTCTGCTGTCTGCGCCAGGTGTGTGTTTAGCTCTAAGATGAAAAGTGCCAGCCTCCTTTGCAATACGCTGCCTCACCAGTGCTGGAGAGGGCGAGAGGCTCGCCAGGTCCCACCTGCCTCTGTGGATGCCAGCTCAAGCCAGGGCTTTCCCATTTCCTTTACTCTTCACCACTTTTTACCACCTCCCTTCCTGCCTGTGGCCCCACAGACTGAAGCAAACAAGCCCCAGAGAGAAAGACTACAGCCTCACAGACACTGCCTGAGCAGTTCCCGTGATGTGTAAGGTCAATCGCTGTATCAATACTTGCACAATAGAGAACATCTATCTATCTATAGTGGTTCTGCGTTTAGTAAAACCTTCATATTGCTATATCGCTATTTTTTTAATCTTCCCATTACATGTTAAAATACTGTCTGTTATTTATCTTTCTTCATTATTAATGGCATTTCAACTATAATTCAGAGCCTCATTACCTTCTAAAATGCCTTGAATGATATTCTCTTTGAGAACAGAATTAACTAATTAATGTCAATCTGGATGCTTGCTTTGAGGCCATTAGCATTCTCACAGAGCCTAAGATTTGGAAGTTAAGCTAAAATTCCAATCAGCTATTTTTGTTATTTCTCAAACTACTGTATGATAATTATTACGTTTTGCAAAAATATTAAAAAATCATTAAGTTACATATTTTAAATGACCTGTGCACTTCATTTATCCACATTAATCTCATTCTTTCTCTCTCCCGTTTTCTTTTCAGTTTATGGATTTCTAAATTGGTCAAAAATGGGTGTTATCTATTCTTTTAAAATTACTCCTACCAGTCAACCTCCTTTTATCCCAGTGTTTATCAGTGGAAGGTAAAAACCTTTCATTGGGCCAATAAAAATCCCTCCACCTGAGCCCATTTCTCACTGTGACAATCATTGCAAACACAGATTTTCCATATTCTCCTTATATATTTTTTTCACATATTTGAAACTCATTCTTTTATCATCCATGTCCTGTGTGTGTGTGAAACAAAGGATCCTAATTAGTCTTTGTTTATTTTTTTATTCTAGTAGTTGCTACATTCCCATTTTCTTATTTTGGAATTTATTCTCCAAAGTTAAGACTAATTAGTAGAGTGTCACCGTTATCTGATATCCATTCTGATGGAAAATGTGACACAGCAGGAGGTAGCGATATTCGGAACAGATTATGTCAGAACTTCTCTGTGAATGCTTTTGCTTTTATGGATCATGTCATATTGTGATTGTACTAAAATATTTTTACGTTATAAAAGGGAAAAAGGTTTATTTCATAAAGATAATGAATGTAATAGTAAATATTTGGAAAACAATTATACTTCAAAAAAGCCTTTCCTATTCAGCAGCCTGAAAAATATTACATAACCATTGAAATGTGACTTTCTTTACTATGTAAACTCCCTCTTAAGAGATAAACAAGAACATTCATATTAATAAGCACATGCATTATCTTATGTAATTAAATGCCATCTAAATGGAACTCAATCTGAAGAGGGTGATGGACTTGGGTAACATTGGACAATTATAGAAATTAAGCCAAGACTTTCTAACTTTAAAAATAATTTTCTTAATCAAATACATATATTGGCACAGGGTTCATTTTAGTTAAAAGCACTTGGCACAGAATCTGGACAATGTTCTATTCCACTAATTTTAAAGTTCTGGGGAAGTCACTACAAATACATGAAAAGCATGGTCAGTAATTTCCTGAGCCAAATCTAAGTTTGTAATAATTTGTCTAGATGGGGTGAGACAGGGGAGAGAAGCAAATTCATAGGCAGGTCATCTGAAATTAACATTAAACTTTCCATAGTAAAATATATTTTGTGTAATTTACTACTAACAAATTAATTTCATTTGTATGATATATATTTCCTAGTTTCCTAAAATATAGACTAGCTTGATCAACAATAATAGCAAAACCATAGTAATTACCTAGATTTAAACAAAGTCATTGAAAAAGAAGCAGTTTCTGTTTTCACTGTGGAAAGAAGGGAAGGAATCATCTGCCTTATTATTTTTATTTCTGGCATAATGTGACTATTGGACTTTTCTGGGAACAAAAGATTGATGCTTCAACAGAAGATGAAAATGACCAAGTAATATTCAAATCCAGAATTTCTAGTAGAATTCTAATAAGTAAATTAAAGGTAAAGGGCTAATTTCCTTTTCAGGAAAACAAAGTAATTAAATTATCTTCTTTTAAAAAGAATTGATTTTTTAAAATTCCCTTTAAATTGATATAAGATGATTTCAATCTTTTCAGTTTTGTGACATCAAAATGATCCTTTCACACATTGTGGTAATAGTAAACATATGTTCCTTGGATTAGATTCCTAGCGTTCTAGTCCATATTAAAGTTACATGTATATTCTCTTTTAATTCCCAATATCTTAACCACAGCTGTTAGTTCCTTAATTCTTGAGATCTTAAAGGAAATAGAACAAACACTTCAGTGCATCAGTCCCAGTACACATATAAAATCTTTAAAATTTTTACCATACGTTTCACTCTTTTGGTTCTCAGGAGCACTAACTCACAAGAGAAGTTTTTGGGTGTTGTGCTATTGACTGATTTTCCTTCATGAATTCAAAGACAAAGATGGTATTGTTGTATGTCTAGGAAAATGTATTGCCAGGAACATGTCTTTAGTGCTTTAAGGCCATACAAAAATAGTCACTGGACTTTTCTCACTCATATTTTAAATTTATGAGGTAATGTTATGTCGACTCTACTGCATGAATTTTTACTCCAGAATATGACTGTAATGCTAAAATTTTAATGCAGACCAATCTATTTTCAGGATTGTCTGCTATGAAATTACTGATTGATCCCTCTGGCTGGACCCTGTTAACTGATTCCTTCTCTCTCTGTTAAGATAGATTTATAGATCTATCAAACATCACATAAAGCTAGTAAAGTAGAAATGTTATTTAACAAGGCTGCACAGCCAGTGTTACAAACTAACGATGTTAAAATTTAAAAGAAGGTTTGGAGAACAGGGCTAACTTCAACATTGTTTCCCTCTAGAAAATTGCAAACCCTTGAAGTGAGTAAGAACTTGTTATAATATATATAACAAACTAATACAGTGCATCAAAAATATAAATGAAAGATTTTCTTTTAAAATTAGTCAAACATTGCCATTTATTATATTCTCATCCTTCTACAAAATTCATCCATCCTCAGAACACAGGAGAAATTTAGTAAATTTTAAGTAGCAAACACTGCAACTTAATATGTCTGAATTTTCAGATAATTCTCCCTAAGCATATTTTGTGTTTACTTTTTAGAAACATCTCCTTTTGTTACACTGATGAATGAATGAGTTGCTTGATATTCAGTGGTTTGTGAACTCCTTAGAAAGGAAGCCAAGATCATAAAGCTATGGCATGGTTTCACTAAAAACAAGTAATATCACACTAACATACATTCTTTTTTAGACAGTGTGACTAAAGGGATAATTACAGGGCATGCTGTAGACCTAGGGTATTTGGATTTCAGCAAAGCATCTGACAACGTCTGGTCTCACACATGATGTCTTTGAAGATTAGATGGGGAAATCAGAGCTAGGGGCAAGGACAGTTGGATAGATGGAGCTCTGGATGAATGATCATAATCAAGACATGTCAAATGCTCACAATCAAGGACAAGGTTTGTCCTTGGCCCTTTGCTGATCAAATTTATTAATGACTGAGTTAAAAATATAAAGCCCTTTAGATTTATAGGTGGTATAAAAAACTGAATCGGAAGATTTGGACAAATAGGTCGAACTTACTAAAATGGGATTTAACACAATAAATTCTTGATACTTGGCCTTAAAAATTAATAAATAAATGTGGTTGCAGGCAATTTAGCTCAGCGATTTTAGTGAAGATATGAGTCAACAGTAAGATGTGACCTTAGCAATGCCATGCTGACTTGGAGCTGCATTATGAGAATATCTTTTCCAGACTGAACAGAGCAATTGGCTTCAATCCACTCAATCAGACCCCACTTGGAAAATTATATTTTCTGTGTGCAAATTGGAGCTTATTCAAAAGACAGTGACCAGAACAGTGAAGAAATTCCAAAGTATGTGATAAGGGGAATAGCTGAAGAAATAGGGATGTTTAATTGGGAGACAAGAAGACAGGGGGACGCTAAAATCATGGCTTTAAAACACTGGGAGGACAGCCAGGAAAAGGAAAATTAGACTAGTGATTAGTACACAGGGGTAACACAGCCCGTGCTCTGTTTAGAAGAGGAAAGCTCTTTGTGCCGATTAATGTTAGGTTACAATGTAGAAGGATTGATGAACTTTGAAAGTCACCACTTTGCAACTGCCATTGAAACCCTTGACTTAGGGATGATCAATGGATGCTAAAACCAGGAAGAGAAAGGTTGGTGAGAAACAGGATGTTCATACAGTGTCAAAGCATCAGTCCACAGATTGCATTCTGCTCTAACACTTGTTTTGAAACCACAACTTAGTGCCAAGGTGATTAATATATTAGGGAACAATTTGAGCAAGTTCACCCTTGCTTATGCATGATTTCATCCACCGGAATCATCCTCCTGACACCCACACGCAAACTTCATATCTCTGTGGAAGAAAGTGCCGTATTTATATAACATTTCTGTATTTCTTAACCACTTGACATGTGTAAAACTGTGCTATCATTTTTATTGGGTTTCACCTTTGTTTTTTTAGAGTGTCACTGATGAAGTTTTTGTGATTTGGGCCTCTGGCCTCATTTTCCCTATAAACCCTGTGGTTCTTATTTTATAATTTTGCATAGCTGATGATTTTTAGGAGCACATGTGCTAGGTTATAAATGACTCACTCTACCTCCAAATCACTAAGGTTAAAAGCACCCACAGTAGAGTGGTCTGGCTGTCTCAGCTTATCTGAAATGTCTCTTGTCTTATATGAAACGGCTTATAATAATCTGACATGTACTTCTTGATGGGATGCAATGTAAAGTACACACATCACCTATAGACTGGCCAGAAATACGTAAGTGGAACCTA
The DNA here is from genome assembly GCF_030020395.1 of Manis pentadactyla. Classification (NCBI taxonomy): domain Eukaryota; kingdom Metazoa; phylum Chordata; class Mammalia; order Pholidota; family Manidae; genus Manis; species Manis pentadactyla. The sequence continues at coordinate 151,656,090 of NC_080024.1, read as the reverse complement.
ATCAAGCCTTTACACCTAAATGAAATAGAACATGTTTATATATTCACATATAAGATTGGCACAGGATTTTCAATGAGCACAAATATTACATTTCAATTTGAAAACAAAAACTACAATAAGGCAAGCTATTAAAAATGCAGAAAATTAGGGAAATTTGGAAATAAACTGGGTATTAGAGAATTGCTATTAGGTTTCCTGGGGATGATAATGGTATCACGATTATATAGGAGCATATCCTTTTTAGGAGATGCATGTTGAAATTGAAGTAAAATATAACCATGTGTGCATTGTTTTCATCATACCATTTCTTTCAAATTTAGGTCTTAACATGTTCACAATAAATAGTTGAAAAGTTAATAAAATAACATGAAAAGTGAATGGGAGGGTTGAAAGACACTCTTACTGATAATGGTATTTCAGGTTAAATAGTGTTTCTGTGGTCTACCCCTATTTGAAAGTTCCATGTAAATTGTGCATGTTATATGTTTACTAGAAAAAAACTTGACTAATTACCATCAAGTCAATATTAAGGTCCCTGCTGTTTAAAACTCTAGCCCCATCCCTGAATAGTAGGCTTCAGGAAATTGCATTGAAAGGCACTGAAGTAAAGAAATGATTTATTTATATGCAACAGCCTAAGATGATAAAATGAGGTGAAGGTGAGGTGGGTATTTCTAAGCCATCTGAGCATTGGTGTGAAAAAGGAAGCCAATACTTATAGAAACCACTTGTTAAAGGAAAACAAAATCTCTGAATGTGTTTGTACAACATATTAGTTCAAAGAGAAGAACTGAGAAGCCTTTGAGCCAGCCGCCTTCTCCTGGACCTGCACCGCTCCCTGCACCACTCCGCCCCAGTACCTCCCTCTCAAACGAGCTTATGTCAGAGAAACCACTGTCACCTAAGTTTATCTTAAGTGGAAGTAATGTCAAGGTTTTACTAAGATGTATTTTTTCAAACTAGCAAAAAAAAAGGTAATGTCATTCGGGGAAAATATCAGTTATGTGGCCTATAGAATATAGATCTGATTTTACTCTCACTTTAGCTTTAGAACTAAGTGTGATAAACTATGAATATTAGACAGCCACCCACGATTTCATTACAGCTCTTAACTGCCTAGAGGGCTTTGCTTCATCTGTACTTCGGTTACTCTCCAAATCATTCATCTTTTCCATTTTCTCTATGGATGGGAAGAAAGTAGATTTTATGTACATAAATCTAAGAACATTTAAATGTAAGATATATCCCAAACCTGAAAGCTGATGACCAATATATCAGAATTACAAGACAAATTGTTACATTTTAATTTTTTACTCAGAACAAAGCTTTGTTAGAGTTCCCTGACTTCTGTTTTGTAGAGCCACAGGCCAGAGCAAAATTAATTCTTACGGAGAAGTGAAGAAATGGGTAAAAGGGCCAGCTGTAGGTTCTCAGTGCTGTTGGAGGGGGTTTAGAAGGAAATCCTGGCAAGTGTGCCTGGGTCCAAAGGGGCAGACGCGACGCCAGATAAGGCTGTGATGAAGGGTAAGGGCTTTGCTGGCTGTGTGAGAGGCCCGGGTGCTGGAGTGGAGGGGCAGATGGTAAGGAGACAATATCCAAACGCCCTGAGAACAAGTGCATTTCATGAAATGGTGGGTGGAAACAGCTTGGGGATGATTCTTTTGCACATTGTTGATAGCTGAAATCAGTCTATTATTTTTAAGTAACAATGACTTTATCTCTTGCACCCTAAAACCTGTAAGCTCTGACATCTCAGTTACAAATGATAGCTGGCCATAGTTCACGGTTTCTTGATTTCATATTTGAAGCCATCCACAGGCCACAGATGGCATCTGCCCTTTGTCTCAGAGGGACCTGTTTTTGGAGAAATACAGAAGAAAATAGGAGTTTATTCAGCTTGCTTTTCACCTCTCTTCCCCATTTGTTTTGCTAAATTGATCAGTGCACACACTTATTCGGTCCTCTCCCCAGATTTCTAAAGCAGCCGAAGAAACTATTCCCTCTCCGCCATTTTGCGGCCTTTGTTTTTCCTCAAGGGAGACTTTGAAATTTATTTAACTAGATTTCAGCTGGACAAAATTAATGGCTAGGAAGAGAAGGCAGCATCTAATATGATTATGTGTGCCCCAATACTTCCTCAGAAGAGCCCTGTGCACCCAATTCCCCCAAGGAGGTGTCTTGCTGTTGTTCTATGATCCACAGAGCATCCTATAATTACACAACCATTTATTCCTTTTCCTGCTTCCAATTACACTGATTAACTTATCTAATGGTTTCATTAAGACCCACGTATCATTTTTCACCATGAATCAGTTATTCATGAGTTTTATCCATCTCTGAAGTATGTTCACCAGGAAAAATAGCCTCAATTTGCATTTTAATTGACCAGGGTACAGTGGTATCTGACAGTACAAATGGTGATTTCTGGTCAGTAGAAGCTTATGTTTAGTAAGATGAAAATGATCTTTGTTTTACACTTCTCTGAGGTGATTTTCATAAATGCACAAAATTAAAGTATGGACTGCTTGTCCATTAACTGGTTTTACCAATAGCCATACAATTAGGATTGCCAGATATAATATAGGAGGTCCTAGCAAATTTGAAGTTTAGGAGAACAAGAAATAATTTTGTGTATAAATATGCATACAATAGTGGAACATATTTACACTAAAAATGTTGTCTATCTGAAATTCAAATTTAATGGTGTACTCTGTATTTTAATTGCTAAATTTGGCAACAACCATGAATATATCCAACTACACAGAAAGTCAAAATGACTGCACAATTCTCTATTGTCAATAAAGGTCTCCTTCATTACCGTGAATATCTTTTAAAGTACATTTTTGATAATTTTGAAAATAAGTACTTTGAATTAGTTGCATTTTACTGAATTTCTTTACAAGATAGAAATAGGCTCATCTATATATAATATTGAATAATTATATTGGTAGTACAAGGAAACAATATTGATTTTCACTTTCGATCTTGCTGCTGAGACAATCAGGTTTTCTCTTTCCAACTTTTCATTGTATAAAACCATGTGATATTTGCTATCTAATTTCATTTCTATCAGATGACATATACAACATTTTGCAAAAGCTGAGTCTTCAACAAACAGTTGCTTTTTGGTTTGCAACTTTTTTCTTTCTTAGGAGAGCTAAAAACTAATTGTCTTTTAAACCAGTTCCTGTCCCTACTTCAGAAGGACAATAAAATGCCAGTAAATAAAGGTCATGAGCATACTGTGTCTAAAAGTGATCACCAGGTCATTCATCTTGATTTTTACTTCTCACTTTCCTTGACTTCCAGGGAAAGGTATTTGTTTCCAATTACTGCTGTAACAAATTACACAAATCTAGTGGCTTAAAACAAGACAAATTTATTCTCTTACAGTTCTGGATGTTGGAAGTTCAACTTAAGTCTCACCGGGCTAAGCTTAGGGTGTCTGCAGGACTGTTCCTTCGGGAGTCTTTAGGGCAGAATCCATTTATTTACCTCTTGCAGCTTCTAGGGACCCCCTGCATTCCTTGGCTCATGGCCTCTTCCTCATTTTGCTCCTTATTGGTCACCACACGTCCTACTATGCACTCTCTTCGTCCCACTGCCCTCTTCTATGGCCCTTGGGACTGCGTTGTGTTTACCCAGACAATCCAGGGTAATCTCCCCATCTCAGGGTCCTTAGTTTAGCCACATCTGCAAAATTCCTTTTACCATGTAAGGTCACATATTCACAAGTTCCCAGAACTAAGATGTGAGTCTTTGGGGGCAGGTGCATTAATCAGTCAACCACAGGAAGAGATTGGCAAATTCAAATTTGCTACACATTTCCATGGCTATGTTATGAATGCCTTATGTATATATACACACACAGATATAGATACACATATACATTCATACACACATATCTTACATTTGTTTAGTGTTTGTGTTTTTTTTTAAGAGCAGCGCTTTTCACTTACATGAACTAACTTGAGTATTATGAAACAGTGGGGTAGACAAGGCAGACATTGTTTCACTTCTTTCCATAAGCTTATGAATAATCACAGTAGCAAACTTTTTTGAGTGCTTCCTATTATGCTAGCTATAATGTTGAAAATATCTTATTTCCTTTAATTTTTGGAACAACCCTATGAGGTAGGTTCTATTATTCTTATTTACAGAGGACAAAATGAGGTATAGAAAGGTTAAATAACATAGCACCAATTATTAAAACACAAACTTATTTTTTTAGTATTTACTCAGGCACAAGAAGACTTTGTGTACATTATCCCATTTAATCCTTACAAAACTTCAATGATTAGGTAATGTTACCAATGCCACAGTTTAAGAAGAGGTGAAATAATGCCATTAAGGTCACAGAGTTTGTCAGTGACAGAGTCAGGATGCAAACCCAGATCTATTGGATTCTGGGTGTCATGTAATTTAAAAGCTGTGCAGGTGATTGTAACATGCAGCTAGGATTTTGAGCCACTACTGTAGAAGGTGGATCCTCAGCTTCCAGGAAGCAGGAGGAGCTATAGGAAGAAAGAAGATAAGGATGTTGCTCTGGAGATCAGTCATGGACCTTGTCCCTGGCCACCAGGAAGTTTGCTGCATCTTAGAGATCATATGCAGGAGGCGGCTCAGAGCCTGCGAAGATTGGTTAATCATTTCTTTGCTGGTTCAGAGTTCTCCAGGGATACAGAACCAAGGGAAATAATAGAATAGAATACATAGATGGACAGATAGATAGATTTATTATAGAAACTGGCCCATGAGATTATGGAGGCCAAGATGTTCTGTCATTTGCAAAATGGAGAACCAGGAAAGTTAGTGGCATAAACTGAAGTGCAATCCCAAAGGTGAGAGGACCAGGAACCCCCATATCTGAAGGCATTGAAGGCTGTCAATATGCTGTATGATGCCCACCTGACATGATGAGGGCAATCTTTATTTAATCTACCAACTGAAATGCTAATCTCTTCCAGGAAATACCTCTCAGACACACCCAGAAATAGTATTTTACCAGCTATCTGGGCATCCTTAGCTCAGTCAAGTGGACACACACAACTGACTGTCACACTTTCATTCTTAATTGAGTTTTGGGTAGATTTATAATACTATGTTGGAAGTTTTCCACAAAAGTGTGAAGGCATGGTCCCAAAGTCTTCAAGCTATTTGAATCCCCCTTCCTTTACATGTGACCTGTTTCTTTCCTTTTAGCAGTATTCACTGTCTTCTTTTCATCTTTGTTGTTTTGAAACTTCACAAAGTCATTCTTTTTTAATGTTTTTAAAATTTTTAATTGAAGTATAGTTGACCTATATTAGTCTCAGGTAGACAGCATAGTGATTTGACAGTTATATACATTATGAAATGCTCACTCCACAAAGATATCCTTTGATGTAGATTTTCCCATATGTCATGCTGTGCCCTTGATAGGGACTTTCATTCTGAACATTTCTTACCTTTTGGTTTGTGGGGATGTTCTTGTAGCTTTGATGTTTCTCTGTTTTCTCTGTTACCTGTTTCTAGAACTCCAACCAGTTGAATGCTGGATGTTCTGACCTTATTTTTTCATGCTTTTTCTCATATTTTCTATCTCTTTGCTTTTAATTCTCTGAGAAAGATGCTCAACTTTATCTCCCATTCCTTCTATTGCATACTTTATTTTTGCTATTGTAACACTAATTTCCCAGTGCTGTTTTTGTGTATGAATCCTTCCCTTTTTCTAAGATCAGTTCTTGTTTCATGGAGGAAATATATTCTCTTACCACTTTGAGAATATTTCTCTCTTTCCTCTGTTTCCTGACTTTTCTCTGTCTCCTGAATGTTTCTTTTTTCCTGCCTCTTTGTTTTGTTTTGATCTTCCGTGTCTGGGTTTCTTCAAATGTTTAGTGGTTCCTCACAGTATGTTCCTATTTCAAAATGAGGCTGAAAGACTTCTCTGAAAGCTTCGTGTGTCTAGGCAGTGCTTTTTGTCTTGTGAGTATCAGGTAGGGATATTGAGACATAGATCTATCTTTAAGGTTAGGTTTTTGTTTGTGTTTTCTCTTTTGGTTAATCAGTTTCCTCAGAAAGGAGTGTGTGACTGCCTTTGTACTGGGGACACAGTTTTCGTAGTGAAGAATTTGACTTCTTGCAGTGCAAGGGAAGGGTGCGCCATCTGTTTCCTGCCAAGACCTGCTGAGCCAGAAATCTGTAATCCAGAACCCCACTAGCTCAGTATATTCAATGACTAAACCTCTAATTTTTGCCATAGATTAAGTGAGGAAACACTTTTTTTTTTAAGTTGCAAAGCAGTGATATGCATAATGTAATTGAAGTTATCTAAAAATTAGAATGCATATGCTATTTCCACCTACCTTCTATTTGCTTATATGGGCATACACAATATCTGGAAAGGTACATGCTGGACTGCTACATTGGTTATCTAGGAAATGGTTTGTGGGGAAAAGGAAAGAAACAGGGACTTCTCATTTTTAATTCTTGCAATTCTAAACTTTTCATAACTTTGTACTGATTTTCAAAAACAGCTCCCAATGTAGTTCTGATGTCCAACTAGACTTGGAACGACTGGCCACTATCTCATTTCTGTGTTCATCTCACATCAGGATATTGGAACATTGGTTATAATAGAAATTAGAGCAAAGACTGCATGGCCAAATGAAACGAATTCTGCAGAATGCTTCCTGTATGACGTTATGGGAAGGTGGGTGTTGCAAAAATGAAATAGTAAGCTTGGAATCGATGGGTTTTTTTTTTCATTTAATGCATTTTTGGTCTTATACTCAGACTATAAAGCAAGTCTGAGTGCTTACTTTATAGAGTACTGTGGACATTTAATAGATATTGATAATTACATCAATAATCTGCCTGTGATCCTAAGCAATGCAATACAGCTTTAAGTTGAGTAAATGATGTTTTAGATGCTTTCCTATACTTAAATATATGTGGAAAACCATTGATAAAAGCTGGTTCTTTTTCGTATTTCTATCTACTTATTTTCTATATCACAATACTTTTAAAAGCAAAGAAAATACTTGTAAAAGCAAAGAAAAGCACTAATTACCTACATTAACACAATGACTAGTTTTTAAAATACTTCTGTAAAATTTTTAATATTCTCCATGCAAATAAATTTTCCTAAGTTCTTGTGTGATTTTTATGATTCTGAAAACTACCAATAAATTTCACTTCTCTGCACAGTTTTTTTTTCTATAGATGAACTGCAATACATTTGAAAAATATTTTTCCATTAAATAAAAAAAAATCAAGTATTACATTTCTGAATGTCTGGTTGTTACTGTTTCCACCCACTAAAAAAACATTCCATTGCTACTCAAAAAATGTCACATTTTTTTCCCAAAACATTGTCAGAAATTCCGTGATAGTCTTTTTTTTTTTTTTTAATTCTTTGCTAGGGTGGAAAGGAGTAAATTTTATGCTGTAGACCTTTGTCTTATGCAGCATTGGAATTAAAGTATGAGAAAAATAATTTTGAGTAAACAAAGAAATAAAGCACCAAGCATTGTATTTGTAACCTCAGGTAAATCATGTGTAGATCTTTTGTCTCTGGGTATGGGAAATAGAACAATTCCTCTTACATTTCTGAGCCAGATTCCATTAAGTTTTCCTGCATGTCCAAGTTAGCAAACAATGTCATTTGTTGATACTCACTGTTTTTTTTTTAATTGCAGTATCGCTGACTTATAATATTATATTAGTTTCAGGTCACCACATAGTGATTTGACAATTATATACATTATGAAATACTCACCACGATAAATCTAGTTACCAACTGTCACCATACAAAGTCAACAATATTACTGACTCTATTCCATTATGTTCTACCTTTCATCCCTGTGACTTATTTATTTTATAAGTGAAGTTTGTACCTCTTAATCCCCTTCACCTATTTCACCCACCTCCTCACCCCCTTCCCCTCTGGCAACCACCAGTTAGTTCTCCGTATTTATGAGTCTATTTCTGTTTTGCTTGTTTCTTCATTTCTTTTGTTTCTTAGATGCCATGTATATGTGAAATCACATGGCATTTGTCCTTCTCTGACTTATTTCACTTGGTGTAATGCCTTCTAGGTCCACCCATGTTGTCACAGATGGCAAGATTTCATTCTTCTTTACGGCTTAAGTATTCAGTTAATTACTGATCTTCACACAATTCCCAGCAATTGTATTATTTGGAGTTCTATTTTCCTTCAAGCTTAACCAGTGTTTTAACTTGCACTGTAAATCCCCTACAAATTTGTGTAAAGGAATATATACCATTGTTAAACAGGAAAAAAATGCCCTTTTAAAAATAATTACTTCAAAATTCTCACCAACACTAGCTCTTGTTAATTCTGGCTACAATTCTGAACATCAGAGTAAACAGTGCACAAATTCATGAGTTTTCCACAGTCTGTGAATGAGGTATCCTCTAATGCTTTTGTTTTTATAAGCCTGAAATTTCAGGATTGTGGGCTTCACCACACCCTCGCTGGTTTTTACTGACAAAGGCACACCTTTGAAAAGTATGTGGGCTGTGTGCCATCACTTTTTCCTTGTTATAAAATCTCACCATTGAGTAATGATGCTGCTGCTATTTACACAATTAAATAAAGCTGTAATAAATAAATAATAATATATTGTTTATTCTAATGATAGAGCAGTTACTGAAAATGGCTCAAATGTCCAAATAGGAATGGCAATTTTACCAAATACCATCTTTCAAACTGAACGTGGCCTTTCTCAGCTTCAATTTTGTTTTCTAACAAGTCAGAGTTATTTAACTGACTTACAGAGTGTTTCTCTCTTTTCAGTCTTTGCTAAATGTTACCCAATTGTTCCTGTAACCCAGAGAGAGACCGTGATGTATGGTATGTCCACTGAGAGGCTTAGCCGCAGGGTCCCCCAGTCCGGCACACTCCCCTTATCCTTATGCCTCTGCTTCAGGCAGCCAGCCAGTCCCCTGCTGCTCCTCTGCTGACTTATTAATTCCTCCCAACAGCCACTCACACACATACACACACACAGCAAAGTTGTGATTCCATACACACAGGGCGAAAGTGATAGCATGTCACCCAGATGCCGGGGCCACTCCAGATTTCCCTCTGGAACAAGCAAAGATGAAGGGTGTCCAATGACAAAACTAAACAGTTTAGGAACCAGTGTGATGCCGTTTATTGGAGGGACAACATTCCGTGGATGGGGGAGCACGGAGCCTCACAAGCAGGGGGGTGCTCTTCCCAAGGGATCTGGGCCGAGAGCAAGCTGTACGGAGCACGAGAAGAGGCAACGGGGAAGCGGGCAGGACGGCTAGGGGACCCTGCAAGGCTAGCAGGTCCTGCTTCCTGGGGGGAGGTGAGCTCGCCAAAGCTGAGTTGGAGACCTGTGTCTGTTAGGTTAGGTTTAAATGTGTGACACGGGGCCAGAGATTCAAATTAACTTTAACAATAGGAACAGGGCTGCCGCCCATGTGGGAAGTGAAAGTTCTCCAAAGGCAGGAGCAGGCCGCCCTCAGCGTCCTGACAGGCAGTTCCCCTTCCCATCCAGGAGCAGGGCTACAGAAGCACCCCAGGGACCCACACCGCCTGTAAGGACCGAGGAGGAGGCACAGGACACCTGGCTGGCTAGGGAGGAGAAAAACCTATTTCTATGTCTACTTATCTCCACTGGGAAGGCTCTTGATGTATGTCCGTCTAGACTTGGTTAAGGGGAAAGAACCCACCATCCTCAATGTGAGTTTGATGTTCTGTTCAGGGTAATGATTCCTCATTAAGCTACACCCTGAGCATCTCGGTACTAAACTCCCCAAATCAAATCAGTTAATGAATTGGTTTTTGGCTCTATCAAGTGTCCGCTGGGACAGTGCTGTGTGAAAGTAACAGAGCACCCAGCTCAAAAGGCAGGGTGAAACCTTTCCACAACAAGTAGTGCGCAGGGAGGTGGGTCGCTGGGTCTTGGAGTGAGAGGCCCAAGACATCACGGAGGGAAAGGAGTTGTCTTTCTGCTCTGCCTTCCTCACCGCAAGGAGGCACCTGCTACCACTCTCCAGGGTCACAAAGTGGCTGCAGCAGCTTCCAACATCATGCACTCAGGGAAAAATACCCAACATTCAGAGGTTGGAAGATCACATTCCTTCTGTCAGAATGAGTCCCTGGTAGATTCCCCTCCTGTCTCTTCGGCTGGTGTTGGTTTCATCGCCAGTGTAACCCATCCCCAAGCCCTCACTGAAGAGCCAGCCTCCACTTCCCGCCCGGCACCCCCACCCCCACCCCTGAGCAGGACTGGGGGGGGGGCCTCACCAACCGGAAGCGTAGCAGGGACTTGGGTGGGAGAAGGTGATTCCAGCAGCATTCACCACAGTGGTTTATGCAATTCTTCCATTTGGTAAAAAGCAAATACCTTTTTTTTTTTTTTTAAGGAGAGACTAATCAGCACTGATATTCATTCAAATACATGTAGGATATTTGTTAGCTAGACACGTTGGTACTTAGGTCTCAGAGTAGAGAAAATAAGGATGGTCCACTAAAATACACAGTGACTGATTCTTATTAGTGTACAGATACGTGGCATCTCCACATAGTGAGCTTAATTTTATTTTTAGCGTGGGTTACCAAATTCAGCTTGCTCCAGGAAAAAGGCTAACAATTTCCAAGTGAAAGATGCCTCTTTCTGCAGTAAAATAAACAGCCCAGCACAACAGGATTCTCTGCCCAGACTGATAAATACTTCCAAGTGGAAAATCTAGTTTAATGAAACAAATGGGACCACTGAAACTTTAAAAGGATCATTATCCTTCCCCAAATACTTGACAGCTATTGAATTCAGTACTGTTTTAAGAGACAGCTTTTCAATTAAGAACAACACTTGTTCTTTACCTTATTTCTCTTTGTGAAGAAATGTGAATAGCCATGAAAGGTTTATCTGAAAACAGCCACGGGAGTTCAGTGACTGTAACTGTGAGATGGGGGCGGGTGGGGGGGGTGCCGTTTGGTTCTTTGACCAGCTGAACTGTACACAGGGCCACAGAGGAACGCGTCCTTGGTCACGACATATTCACTCAGAATTTAAAGCATCTTAAAGTCATTTTCTTCTTGGTTGTTTTCTCTGACTTTTCTCAAACCTAAAAAATATAATGATGGTGAGAACAACAATACAGAAATATAATGATTATAATGATACAATGATTATAAACATGACTGGGACAAGGACTTTGTCAAAAACACTGCAATCCTTCATATACTTAGTTTTGTAAGATCTTTGGGAAATTTGGGAACAGCTAAGGGAGTCTACTTTCTTCTCCCAGCTCTGCCACCAGCTGTGAGTTACTTCTTGCTGGATCTCAGGTGTTTATTGTAAAATAGAGAAGTCATTGGATTATATAACTTCCAAAGGTCTTTTAGTTCTAAAATTTTAGGCTCTTAAATTCTCTGGAGAGTCTGCAGCAGCCTGTTTCCCCAGCCACCCTCCCACCAACTGGGCCCTTTGCTACTCCAGGCAGTTACTTGTTTTCCAGCCCATCACCAAAAAGAAGTGACACCCTGATTTCTGTATTAACTCCCTAATTAGTAGGAGGGTGTGTATGCATTGGAGTAGGTGGGCAAAAGAGATAGTTGGAACTGGTTTCTTTGTGTTACAGCTTCAGCAGAAATACTGAGCAAATGACCAAAAGATGCTTAGTAACAGTGTGGTGCAGAGATGGTACTAGCCTTGGTTACCAAGCCAAATAAACTTGGAGTAAATTCCAGAGAATAGTGTTTTGTTGTTTTGGGGACATATTTTCATTCATTCACTTATTTATGTATTCATTCAGCACATTCTACTAAGTGTCAGGTAGAGTGGTTGATGATGGAGACACATCAAAAGTCTCTCTAGCTTCTAGACCTTCTAGAACGCTGAATGAGCTCATCTCATGAGCTAATTACAATCAATAACTGATAATATCCATTGAAACCTTAGCAGAGATCAAGTTGACAGCTAGAGAGGGAATTGGACAGAGGAGAGTTACCTCCAGAATTTGAGCAGAGCAGAGGGAACAGCTACGGAAGGACCTCTAGCCTGAGGCTTCATTGCCCACCATTGAGATGGTTATAGGTGCAAATGAATGGCATTCCCGCACCCAGATGAGCCAGATGTAAAACCATGAGTTCTTTTGGGCTTGCAGGTTCTCAACATTAGGCTCAACATCAGGCTTTAAACCAAGTTCTCTTGCTGTTGGGCATTTCCAGATTTTTACACACTTTTAGTTTTGTGTACTGTCTCCTTGAAACTGTGGGAAAATAAGACTGTTCTAAGGAAAACCAGGTCTTAGGAGCGTCTATGGGGAGAATGAAATGGTGTCACGTAGTAGTTGTGTGATCCTAGACAGGGATTTTACCTTTTAACTCATTCTCCTCATATGTAAACAACCGCCTCATAAAATCCCAGAGTTTAATTAGGGATTAAAATGTGCACCTGGCACATATACTTAAATTTAAGTCACAGTTATTATTAAAAACAAGCATTTTAAAAATGGAGAGTCTTGCTGTAAACTTTACCATTATTCCATAATCTTCTTGAAATCCTAATGCCCCACTGTTGAACTGAATATATTTTATCTACTTACTGTAAGTAGATGGTTGAGCAGCCAATACATCCATCAGCCACATACACAAGAAATTCCTGATTGTAAATTCACTGTCTTTAAAATATACAAAATAAACGTTTTTCACTTGTTGGCACAATCATTGTGTATGTTCATGTCTTTCAACTAAAACTTAGATTCCGTTATTGAAACCAGCCAAAAGAAGTCCTTAAAAGTTCTGACCACAATCACAATAACCAAAAACTAATTAAAATGAAAAGACACAAACAGACAAAAAGATTTTTCCTTCTTTCTATAGCTCAGTTATATCATTAAGCAGATTATCTGGTGACTATGATCAACGAAATGATCTTAAGAAATTCTTGTTTGGTTTACTTAGCTGGGATACTACTTTAACCTTTTACATAACCCTGTGAACATTCTATCAACAGTGGTTGAACATGTTATTTAAACAAATAACAGATCATAGGCACTTGCTTATTTAGGCAGAATGCAGAGGCTAAACCGGATGAGTACCATCGCAAAATTTGCAAATGTTGTGTCTCAGTCTTAAATCAAGTGCTTTCTCAGGCCAGTGATGACATTCAAAGATGGCATAAAAAAGATGAAAGCACATGAGGGATAGAGCTAAAATCCCAGATTTTACTGAACTCTAAATTCTGTTGTTTTTGTCTCTTCAAAAAGATGCTTGAATGAATGAATTGATAAATATATAATGATTATTATTTCAAATATATGAAATGGTTAAAACCTGGACATGTATTTTCAGAAAACATTTTCACAAATGAAACTACATTTATTGTTATTAAAACTGTACTCTTCATGAAAACAACATCTCTTGCTGTAGTAAACAATTCGTGCATGTTCTTCTGTTACCAAAGAGGTTTTAAATTATTATTATATTAGTTAACAGATACATAAAATTAAAGAAGAATATCATTATTGATATTCATAGTATTACACTGAAATGTTTTATAATAGGTAGAAGATGTAGTTCATAGCTCTTTGTGGCTAATCCTATGTTTGGCTTTACTCAGTAACATTGTGCAAACCTGCTCAAAATTAAAACAGGGAAAATATTACTTCAATACATAGTGGATTTTTCCCCCAACTCCGTGGTCTCACTTAGATAGAGCACTGTATGCTTTTCCATGCCCATGCTATATTATCGTAAGTCATGCACAGTATATTGGGATTCATTAACATTGCATATGTCTGATCAATTATTAAAACATCAATATAGTCTTGAATTTCTAACTGATACTCAAAAACAATTCAAGATGTATATCTATGATTGATGATTTTGGTATAATTCTCTTGGTAGTGAAATTGGACTTTGCTTTTCAGAAATAACTAAACATAACCAGTGTAATAATATACCTTGAATGGAGCTCAATTTTTCTTTTCTTTTTTAATTCTTTCCATTTTTTAGTGAAACATCATTGACATACAATATTATTATTAGTTTCAGGTGTACAAAATAGTGATTCAACATTTAAATATGTTGAAATGATCACCGTAAGTCTAGTTACCATCTGTCACCATACAGTTATCCCAATATTATTGATTATATCCCCTATGCTGTACATTACATCCCTGGGACTTATTTATTTTTTAAGTTATTTTATGGAGTTTATACCCTTTATTTCCTTTACCTATTTCACCCATCCTCTACCTGACTTCTCTCTGGCAACCACCAGTTTGTTCCTTGAATTTATGAGCCTGTTCCTGTTTTGTTTTGTTTGTTCACTTGTTTTATTTTTTAGATGCCACGTATAAATGAAATCATTTGGTCTTTGTCTTTCTCTGACTTCTTTCACTTAGCATAATACCCTCTAGGCGAATAGAGCTCATTTTGAATCATGGTGCATTTCAGTAGGAGGGTGAGATTGAGGTAAGAATTTACAGCTAAATATATACCCCGTGGGGTAGAGATAAAAATGTATATGGCCATTGAGGGTGACCCTTTATAGATCTGTGGAAAATGGGAGCAGTTACTAGAGCTTTAATACTTAAAAATATCCTGTCATTATATCTTAGTGGAACAATGGAATAAAAACCTTTCTGAAAGCCTGAAAGAAATATGGGTCATAAATTAAATATTCAGGAGGATAAAGTGCTGACCATTAGCTGATAATTAAGGACAGTTTCCCTATTCAAGAGAGAAAAGATTTGTTACTTCTTTTGGGATCTACTCTTGGGCTTCACCTAGAACAGACTACCAGTTTTTCACACAAAACAATAAAAATTGGCCCTCGAGCTTCAGGTCAGATGTAGTCCTGGGTCAGGAAGGAACTGCCTCCCGCTTTTCAGTAATGACTTTATCTAACTACACTGGCCAGGGCTGTTGTGTGAGTCACCAAGTCATTGGTCCTTACCTCCAAACCTCCTCTGCTAAGTTTTGTGACATGGGGGTTGGGTCTCTGCAAACCATGTTTCTGCTTTGCCAACTGGTTCCCTGTGGGTCCCCCACCCCCACGACGGCAGGCAGGAGGGAGGCTGAGCAGCTGTGGGGGAGGGCTTTCCTTCTGGTGGGCTTCTGTCTGCCCCTGTGGCTGTGAGCCTCACCCCAGCCATGCTGCTCCCCTCAGCAACAGCAGCTGGTACTGCCGTAGGGACCCACTTCACAGTCGTGACCCTTGAGGACAGCATTCCTCCTCCAGGGACACCAGCATCCTGGCTCAGCCGCATGGCACCCCCTGCTCAGAGGTCTGGGACTCAGTTTTGTGGGACTCCCTTCCACGTTTCTCTTCAGTCCCCCAGAGTGGATGGGGGGACCATCTGCTTCTGGCAGTTGCTACCTCTGCAGTGGTTTCCTGTTCTCTATTTTACCTTCTCAGCACTTTGAAACATTATACACTTAGCTATCGATTCTTTGTATTAAATTGTGTTCAAATAACTTGTGTCATTTCTATTGACTGATACAGTTATATGAGGAGAAAAGGAATGAAAACAACTCAGCCATAACAACCGGTCAACTAAGAGGGCTCGTACTTTCACAAAGATTCACATTTACTTGGAAGGTCAAATGGCTAAAGTTTATAGTATTTTATGAAGAAGGAGTAATGTAAAAGCACTCTGAGAATTGACTGAATCCAGTGGGCTTTCTCAGTCCCTGTACTGTGGGTTTGCTGTATTATTTATGAATGTTTAATTCTGCTACAGAAGGCAAGAGAGACAAATGATGCATCAGTCAGGGCTCTCCAGAGAAAGAGAGCCACTAGCATACGTGTATATGAAATAGGAATTGGCTCCTGTGGTTCTGAAGGCCAGGAACTCCCAGGAACCCTCCTGCCATCTTAAGCAGGAGAACCAGAAACTCCTGGGACATAATTCAGTCTGAGTCCAAAGGTGTGAGAGTCGGGGGTGTCAGCCCGGGTCTGAGTCGAAAAGCCCAAGAGCAGGGGCACCAATGTCTGAGGACAGAAGATGGATGTCTCAGCTCAAGCAGAGAGACCACTGCCTCCTCTGCCTTTTCGTTCTACCCCATTGGTGAGGGTGGATCTTTCTCACTCAGCATTGATTCAAATGCTAATCTTTTCCAGAGACAGCCTGCAGACACATCCAGAAATAATGTTCTACCTGCCATCGGGTGACCCGTTAGCTCAGACAAGTTCATGTGGGCAATTAACCATCACAGATGGGATGGACGAAACTCCTCAGTGTTAAGCATAGCTAATAAGTAAGCTAGTAGCTTATGAGTTACAGGTAAAACTCATAGGATGTGTTAAAGATACAAAATGGGTAAAAAAGTAGCTTGAAAACCATTAGCAGAATTCATAAGATATGTTCACTATAGATAGCACATTAGTAAATTCAAGACATCTTATATGAAACTAGGATTAAACCAGGAAAAGTGTCTGTTTCTAGAAAGAAAAATAAGAGACGACCAAGTCGTAAGGTACAGATCACATCACTTCTAGATAAGCAGCTAATCATCCCTAAGTTGGCTCCTCATTCGGACCCGTCCTGGCTCTATTTGTGCTCGGGTTAAGAAGCATAGACAAAACCATGTCTGTTCAGCAGGCCCCTTGGCAGGCAGCAGCCAGGCCACTTGCGCGCTAATGGAGGAAGTGCACTTTATTGACCCCGGGCACTTCCTGTTCGGCTCTCAGACTCTCTGCTAGTAGAGGGAGGAAACCCAAGTTTCACAAAGGGGGCTTCTTTCACCCTGCTTGTGCTCTGTGCTGTGGTGAATTATTCCACCTCTTGCTGTGTCTCACTGTGTGTTCTGAATTGATTAATAAACCATGTGATCTGGGCATCTTGATTCTGTCTGTGAGGCTCTCTGTTCAGTGAACTTTAGGATCAACTTTGTCTATTTCTGTAAAAAGGGCAGTTGGAACTTTGCTAGGGATCGCATTGCATCTGTAGATCGGTTTGGGAGTACTGACAACTTACCGATATTCAGTCTCCCAATTCATGACACATGATGCCTCTCCATTTATTCAGGTCTTTCAAAATTTTTTTGATGATGTTTTGTAATTTGCAGTGTACAAGTCTTACATTTGTTTTGTTAAATGTATTCCTAAGTATTTTTTGATGCTATTGTACATAATAAAAAACTAATGGTATATTATGTAACTATTAAAATGCAACTTAGAAAATCTGGTATAACAACAGAAATTAATATTTGAAGTAAAGTATAATCACATTGCAAGGTGATTTTTATTTAAGGTTAAAAAAAAAGACCACTAAATCATATGCATTATAAAATTGTTTCTATGGACCCCAAAATAACCAAATAAACCTGTGTGTAGGAGTTTTAAAGTAAAAGGAAAATGTAATTTTTCATTTTCCACCTTTTTGTAATTTCAAACATGGCTTTAATGACACCAATTACCTTTGTAGCAAAAACTCCAAATACATAATTCTAAAAAATCCAGCAATCTAGAATTATTTGGATGGTCAAAATAACCAGACTGGACTATGTCTGATACGTCCTTTTTGAGAGCTTTTGCATGTTTATTCTTATGATGTTAAAAATAAAATTGCCATATTTGATGTCACATTTACACCAGTTAATTGCATAAGAATTTATCTTGCTGAGAGTGGTGACAAATCAAAAGCTCTAGAGCCCAAGATCTCTCTGAAATAAAAGGATTTATTGAACCTTTACAGAGGCAGCCAGAAAAACACTGAGTCCTGGGATGGGAAGTTTCTGCTTCACCAGCAGCAAGGCCAGAAACAACTTGTCTGCCAGACTCAAGAAACAGGGGACCTCTATGAGGGGTCTCAAAGAAAGAAATTTCTCTAAATCCACATTGGCTACAGGTAGGGGAGGTGGGCCCACACAAGGTGGGGAAAGCCTGAGGACACTTGGTGAGTCCATAGAGAACACTTGTGATTTGGTTGTTGATGGGGGTCAGACACTGGTCACGCACAGGGGGATGCGGTGGCTCTGGGGCCCTTCTAGGTGACCATTGAGAGGACTTCCTCCAGGAGTAGAGATTCTGGTTAGCTCTGTCCCTCGGCTACTGCCTGATAACCTTCCCTTGTCTCTCTCCCCTTTTCTGGCCCTTCTGCCACTTAATTTAGGACATTTCAGAATTTCTCCTTATCTGCAGGTCTTGTAATATTCATTTACATAATGTTTAGATGCAAATTGTATCTATATTCTACTTATTAGATTTTTTTTCCCTATAGTTTTTTATTCCCCATTGAAGTTTATTCATACCATACATTATTATAGATAATCCTCAGGTAGATTAACAGTCAGTATATGGTTAAAGAAGGTGTATCAGCAGAAAACTGTACATTTGACACCACTGGAAAATAGTTTTTATTTTTCATGGAGCAAATAATTCAAATTCTGGCTGCACCATGTAGATCATTGACAAGACCTGTCTATTATGCCTCCTGACTGCTAATTTCATGGGTACAAGAAAAAACAGACCAGCATCTCTTATACTTGCTGTCCACATTGCCTGGAAAAGACAGGTATATAGTCATGTATAAGAAAATGATTTACGGCTGGAATCCTCCATATCCATAAAATGTGTCTCTTACCATTACTAAAAAAGTGAATTCCTGATCATGTGGAGAATGTGGAGCAGATGTGAACCCCGTTTGAGCCGCTCACCTCCGCTTTCTCCCTAGGCTTTTGCTGCTGACCAGTGCTTCATGCTGGAAAGATTATACCCCACACTTTAAGTGGTTGATAATTCTAACCTACTAATTTAACTAACACTTCTTGTGAGCATTGTTTACTCGACATAATATTTTTGAGACTTAATGGAAAAGTGCAGTTTCTGGGCAGCATACCTTCATTTACTGAACCACGATGGGACCTTCAGTACTTGATTTAACTACTCTGTTCTTTGGTATTGTGAGGTTTTCAGCCAAACCTATTGACGTGTTCTTATTAAGACCAGTTGTCTACAAAACACCTGCTTTCCTGAGAAAGGATCCTATTACTAAAACGTAGCTAGCTCTTGCCAAAAAGAGGGCTTAAATCTCTTTGGCTGGCTGGAGGCTTTATCAGACTGCCTGTCTGGTCTTTGTAGTCATTGTGCCAAGCTTGAATCTCTTCCTTCTTCTTTTGTTCTGGGAAGGTCCTGCTGTGAATCGCTCTCCATCCTCCCTCTCGGAAGCTGGGTCATGCTGTGCACAGCCCTGCATCTAGATCATGCTGTGATATGCTGAGTGCAATGGTTCCAGTTCCTGCTACCTGGGGAGTCTTTTAGGTGCAAGGACATCCGAGGAGTTACAGTCTGCCCCTCCCACTCCCTCCCCTATCACTGTCAGCAAACGCTGCACCTTTCCCTGCTTCTGGTCTGGTCCCCCCTAGTAAAGGCAGGACAGCAAAGGCGGGGCATGCTACCATCCATTCCTTTGTTCCATGGACAGCTAGGTCCAGCTGTGCTCTCTTAAAAATGGAAATAATTCCACACGGGAGGCCACCTGAAACTCAAAATACCTTAGGGAAAAGGAGAAGCAGAATCTAGGGCACCTAACTGTGTGACCTTGGGCTAGAAGCCACATTTCTTCAGATCTCAGTTTCCACCTCTGAAAAAGGTAGGGCAGGCTAGATTTGTTTCTTTGTTTTCTGCAGGTGGATAGAATGCTTTGGGAATCTGATGAAAGCCATGGACTTTCTCCTTGGAATAGGGCACATGTGCAAATTAAAAATAAACAATTAAAAATAAACAAGCAAACCAATAGAACCATGGACACAATCTCTAACATCATTTTGAAGTCTTACATTCTGCGATTCCCATCTTGTCCCGGTACTTGACCTGACTCGAATGTCATCAGCGCTGATGTGTGTCCCTCAGGCCTCATTTCTGTGTGATGTCACACGTTTGTTTTCCATTAGCTCCATCTAACTAAGGGGTCGCCTTTCGGCACAATCATGAAACTGTGATGAGAAACTATAGGGCTCGATCACTGGCCATTTCTTTTCACTTTTGAAATGTATGTCTTTTTTTTTTAATTACTTTTTTAAATTGCAGCAAAATATACATTAAGTTAACCATCTTAACCATTTGTAAGTGTACCATTCAGCAGAATAATTGCACCCATCACCATTATCATCTCCAGAACTCTGTCCCCACGAAACACGAACTTTCCATTCTTCCAGCTCCTGGCAACCCCCGTTCTACTTTCCGTGTCTGTAACTTTCTGACTATTCCAGGTAGCCCATGTAAGTGGAATCACATAGCATCTGCCCTTCTGTGGAGCTGGCTTATTTTACTTGTTATATTGTCCTTAAGGTTCATTCAAATACAGAATTTCATCCCGCTTTAAGGCTATATCATATTTCATTGTGTATCTGAGTCACATTTTGCTTATCTATTCACCCACTGATGAACACTTGGGTTGCTTTCGCATGCGGCTCTTGTGAAAAATGCTGCTATGAACAGATGTGTACAAACATCTGTTTGAACTCCTGCTCTCAGTTTTTTGAGGTACGTACCCCGAAGTAGAATTGCTAGATTATATGGTAATTCAAAGTTTAATTTTTTGAGGAATTGCCACGCTATTTTCCATAGTAGATGCACCATTTTGCATTTCCATGCACAGTGCACAAGTAACCCAATTTCTCCACATCTTTGCCAATATTTGTTTTTTTCTATTTTTTTTTAATAGTAACTAACTATCATAATGGGTGTGAGGTGACATTTCATTGTAGTTTGATTTCAATTTTTCCAATGATTAGTGATGTTGAGCATCTTTTCATGTGTTTATTTGCCATTTGTAGTTATTTGGGGAAATGTTTATTCAAGTTTTTTCTCTTTTAGACTAAGACATTTACATTTTTTCTGTGCTTTTCCCCCCTTTTCATCTTCTATGTCTTAGATTTTTTTGCTTACTTAGTAGTGCTAAAGTACATACATTAATTTTGTGGTAGTTGTTAGTGTAAAAAAGTTGGGACAGTTGCTTTATTTATTAATACTACTACTATTTCATTTATGTTCCTGAAACTGAAATGAGTCTTAAAAATAAGCATTAAAAGAAACTCACCTACTATCAATTATAAAATAATTCTTACCATTACCCACCCACTAATGTAGCTACACTTTAAAGACTCTATGTAAAGAATCAGTCAGGTTACTTTCGTTATTTCCATTGATACCATTTCAGAGGGTTAAATTTTAATTAATATTTGGATTACTAATTATTTTTAAAAGTCTTCAAAAAAAGTACACCCTGATGCAACATTGAAATTAAAATACAAACATTTCACAAATTGTTACATGCCAGACAATGCCATGAGAAACAGGAAAAACTCCAAGTGTTAATAAAAATCCCCTGGAAAACTATAAAATACTCAGAAAATAAATGACATTTGAAGCATGACATGCCAGAATTGGGGAACAAATAGAAAGCAGAATATAATATAAATTTATATCTTTGGATACATTTATCAGAAAGGAAGTGAGAATGAAAACATCCCCTGTCCTCTGAGATAAAACATGTGCTACAATAGCTGCTTGGACTCAGAGAGGAAAGGCACACCTTGAGGCCCTAAGGCTTTGTATTGCCCGTTATCTGGACCTTTAGTTAGAGGGAAACACACTTCTGACTTTCTTAAACCACAGGTAGTTTGGGGTCTGCTGAAGTTGCTAGCTGAGCCCATATCCTAACCAACAGAAATGTCCTTCACAGCACATTATAAATTTACCTTATAAAAGATAAACTCCATTCCAATGAACTAGAAGCCTCATTGGGAAAGGGTAAACCACAACACTTACAAAAGCAGGAATGTTCTTGAAATTTGGGGAGGGAAAGGTGCTTTAAATAAGACACCAAAGTACTTTACAAAAGTACTTTATCAACCCCTTGGAGACCCAGCCTGTTGGGAGTCATATGAGGTGTCCAAAAACACTATCAATAAAAAGTGTGTTGATTGTGGAGACCTGCTATCTGAGATAAGCTTTAGAATTTCAAGACTTGTGTCATCAGAAAGAGCATAAGGAGGAAAAAAGAGAGATTTGATGACATAAAAATTAAGATTCTTGTTGAATGAAAGACACCACAGAAAAGGTTAACTGAGTGACATAAGAAGATGAGAAGATTTTTTTCAATGTGCAAATCTAGAACATGGTTAAATATCTGGAATATACAAGGAGCTCTAGTCAGTCAAAAAGAAAAAGATAGGGAATTGTATTCACTCTCTTTATGCTGTTGTAACAAATGACCACAAACTTAGGGCTTAAAATAACACAGATTTATTATTCTACAGTTTTGGAGGTTGGAAGTCAGACACAGTTTTCACTGGGCTAAAATCCAGGTTTCTGCAGAGGTCTATTCCCTGTATATATGCTAGAGGAAAATCCATTTCTTTGCCTTTTCCAGTTTCTAGAGTCGCCAGCCTTGCTTGGCTCATGGCCCCTCCCTCCCTCCCTCCTCACAGCCAGCAATGATGCATGAGTCCTTCTCACATTCCTCACTCTGGCCTTTTCTGTCTTCCCTTTCTACTTTTAAAGCTCCTTGTGATTACACTGAGCCCACTCAGATAATCTGGGATACTCTCCCTATTTTTAAGTCAGCCGATTAGCAACCTTAGTTACACCTGCAACCTTAACTCTCCTGTGCCACGCAAAGTTACATATTCATAGGTTCCAGGGATTAAGATGTGGCTATCTTTGGAGTCAGCATTACTCTGCCTACCAGATACACATCAGACCAAAAGACAAAGGATGTGAATTTCCAGAAGGTGGAACACTACTGTTTAACAAATTATGGTCAGAAACTACCAGCCTAATGATCTTATGTGTCATCTGGAAGTTAGTTAATTTATTCAATCAGAATATTTATTAAGCCGATAACATGGGCTGGATTCCAATGGAAAAACAAAAACACAGATCTTCAAGTGGTCAGCCATAGACCGCCTTGGAAACCCAGCCTGTTCCCGGTCATACGAGGCATCCCAAAACACTATAAATAAAAAGTGCACTGATTGTGGAGACCTGCCAGATGAGAAGACGATCTTTACAATGTCAAGAATTTTGTCCTCATTGGGGAGTGAACGTGACACAGTCTTTAATCTTTCTCATTGCTGTGCAAGTTACCTCCACAAATTCAGAAAGGACTCAAAACATTAAAAAAAAATTTCCAGTATTAGTTCTGGACTGCCTTTTTATCTTAACTAATATCCCGCTTTCCCTAAGAGACATCTAACTTTAAATTGACCCAGCACTGAAAAATACGCTCAGTATCAAAATGCATTCCGTATAAGTGACCTGAATCACTATTTTACTTACAGATCCAAGATACATTTAGCACAGCTCTATCGCCAGCCAAGGCAGGGCTGAAAGTCAGGGTTATATTCTGAACTTCAATTAAATAGATTACATTCAACAGGAGCATAAATGGAGGTCATTATTTTTAAAGTTGAGTTGAGAGAGGTTGCAAACAGGGGAGCCACCTGAAGATCACAGGAAAATATATCTTTGTGCTAGATCCTTAAGGGGCTGGGCTTTAATTTCTTCTTTTCCTGGAAGTAGTACCTGCCCAGAATCATATATCTGGCTGTAGTAATGAGGTTATTGACTTTACATACTGAAAAAATATCTGAACATAATAATAATATTACTTTAAACTTCCACTGTATTCTTCATCTAAAGATGTTTTCATCATGAGCTAATTAAATCTCACAGATTGGAAATGAAAGGACATCGTCATTTTATCCAACGGAATGCTTTTGACAGGTCTAACTAGAAGGAAGTAGAGAAATGGGGCAGAAACATCTTGCATTTGGTGAATAATGCAGATTCTGGGAATGAAGTTCAAGGGTTCACATAAGGACCATCTACTAATGTATCATTTTAGAAGGGTTGCATCTAAATATTGCCAGATATATGGAAAATAATATCCTCACAAATTCTCAGGAAATGCCACCCTGTAACTTTCCTTAGCAAACTATTTTGGTGCCTTTACCAAGTAACTTCTTGATAAAATACATTCTTGTTTTCAACTACATGCCTTCTATTGCTTTTGTTTTTGTAAGACTTTATTGGGGTATAATTCATGTACCATCTATAATTCACCAATTTTAAAATTACCAATTTAAAATGTACACTTCAATGGTTTTTAATACATTCACAGATATGTGCAACCATTAGCACAAACAATTTTAGAACATTTTCATCACCTCAAAAGCTAACACTCCTTAGCTGTCACTGCTCTCTCTATCCCCTCAACATGTTCCAAATCTAAATAACCACGAAATCATTTTCTGCCTCTATAGATTTGTTTATTCTAGACATTTCATATAAATGAGATCATATAATATGTGGTCTTTGTGTCTGGCTTCTTTCACTTGGCCTAATGTATTTAAGATTCATCCATGTTATAGCATAAATCAGTATTTAATCGCATTTTTTAGCTATATAATATTTCACTGTATAGATATAATTAATCCATTCTTTACACCCATCATTTATCCATTCATGAACTGACAGACATTTGAATTGTTTCTACCTTCTGTCTTATGAATAATGCTGCTGTGAACATTCATGTACAAGTTTTTGCAAGTATACATGTTTTCACTTTTTGGGGGGTATATACCTAGGAGTGGAATTCCTGGGTCATATAGTAACTTTTTGAGGAACTGTTGACTATTTTCTGAAGTTGTTCCAACATTTTATTTCACAACATGAAATATTCTCCAAGACCTCCCCCATATTTGTTATTCTCTGAGGGGATACTTTTTTATTGAGGGGAAATTCACATAACATAAAGTTAACATTTTAAAATGTGAAGTCTGTAGTATTTAGTATATTCACCATTATCAATCAGCCATCACTTCTATCTTGGTCCAAAACATTTTTATCACCCCTGAAAGAAGACTTTGTACCCATTTATAAGTCACTCCCCATTTCCTCCTCCCACCAGCCCCCAGCAATCAATGATTTGCTTTCTGGGTCTATGAATTTGCCTATTTGGAATGGTTCATATGGTCACAGACTGAACTGCCCCACCCCCAACCCCAAAGCCGTATGTTGAAACGCTAGCCCCCAATGTGACTGTATTTGGAGAGAGGGCATTTAATGTTAAATAAGGTCATAAAAGTGGGGCCCTAATCTGATAGAACTAGTGTTTTTTTAAGAGGAGGAAGAGTCGGCAGAGAGCTTCCTTCTCCGTTCACGCACACACACAAGAAAGGCCATGTGAGGACACAGGTAGAAGGCGGCTGTCTCCAAATCAGGAAGAGAGGCCTCATCAGAAACCAAATTTTCCAGTACTTTGATCTTGGACTTCTTGCCTCTAGAGCTGTGAGAAAATTCTGTTGTTTAAGCCACCCAACCTGTGGCATTTTGTTATGGCCACCTGAGTAGACTAATACACAGATAAATGGAATCATATAATATGTGGCCTTTTTTGTGACTCCTTTCTTTCACTCAACATGTTTTCAAAGTTCATCTATGTTGTAGCATGTGTCACTAACTCATTCCTTCTTATGGCTGAGT
The DNA here is from genome assembly GCF_030020395.1 of Manis pentadactyla. Lineage (NCBI taxonomy): Eukaryota > Metazoa > Chordata > Mammalia > Pholidota > Manidae > Manis > Manis pentadactyla. The sequence continues at coordinate 151,630,606 of NC_080024.1, read as the reverse complement.
ACTTTTCAGTTGTATGGACATTTGAGTTGTTTCCATCTTTGACTATTGTAAATAGTGCTACTATGAACATTTCTGAGCAAGTATTTGCTTGAACACCTGTTTTCAATTTTTTTGGGAATATGTCATGGAGCAGAATGGCAGAGTCATATATTAATTCTATGTTTAACTTTTTGAGGAACTGTCAGACTTGTTTCCACAGTGGCTGCACCATTTTACATTTCCAACAGCAACGTATGAGGTTTCCAATTTCTCCACATCTTCACCCACAATGATACTTCCCCTGTTTTGGATTATAGCCATCCTACATGGTGTGAAGTAGTATCTTATTCTGGTCTTTTTATTTGCATTTCCTTGATGACTAATGATATTTAGGATCTTTTTCGGTGTTTATTGGCCATTTACACATCTTTTTTTGAATAATGGTCTAATCAGATCCTTTGCCCATCCAATTTAGGATTATTTGTCTTTTTGTTGTTATTTGTAAAAGTTTTTTTAAAAACATTTTGAGTAATAGATCCTTATTAGGTGTATGATTTGCATATATTTTCTCCCACTCTCAGACTGTCTTTTCACTTTCTTGATGGTCCTTAGAAGTACAAAAATTTTATCCGATCATCAATTTTTTCTTTTGCTTGGGTTTTGCTAGCATGTCTAAGAAACCATTGTTGAATTCACACTCATGTCTATGTTGTCTTCTGAGATTTCAATAGTTTAAGTTCTTGCATTTAGGACCTTGATACATTCTGAGTTGCTTTTGTAATGTTATGAAGCATGGATCCAAATTCATTCTTTTGCATGTGGATATCCAGTTGTCCCATTTGTGGAAAAAGTATTCTTTCCTCCATTGTTTGGCATGTCGGTTGGTAATTGATGGACCATAACTGTGAGTTATTATTTCTGGACTTTCAATTCTATTCCTTTAGTCCCTGTCTGTCTTTATGCAGGTGCCTTGAATAAAGGCACATTCTTGAATACTGTACCTTAATAGCAACTTTTGAAATCAGGAGATATTAGTCCTTCGATCTGTTCTTTTTTGAGATTGTCAGATTCCCTTGTTTTCCACATGAATATTAGCCAATAGCATCCATATTATTTCCATATTGGTAAGCCTGTCAGTTTCTACTAGAAAAGCAGCTGGATATTTGACAGGGATTGCTTTGAATCTGTGGCTCCATTGTGAGAGTATTGCCGTCTTAACAATACTAAATCTTCCGATCAGTGACACAGGATGTCTATTTATTTAGGTCTTCTTTATTTTTTTTCAATATTTTATAGTTTTCCACATAGAAGTCTTACATTTTCATGTTGAATTTATTCTTAAGTACTTTATTCTTTTTGATGTTATTGTAAATGGAATTACTTCCTTATTTTCAGATTTATTGCTCATATATACAAATATAACTGATTTCATACATTTTGTATTCTGTAACCTTGCTAAAGTCTTCCCTTTGCTCTAGTAGTTTCTTGTGATTTCCTAAGTATTTTCTATATGGGACGTCATGTCAACTGCAAGTAGAAATAGATGTATTTTTCCTTTCTATGCTGGATACCTTTTTTATTTCTTTTTATTTTTTTGCCTAATTACCCTGAATAAAACTTCCAGGACAATGTCAAACAGAAGTGGTGACAGCAGACATCCTTGCCTGCTTCTCCACAACTATATTAACATGCCTATTTATTAAACTGTGCGAAGGAAACAGAATTCAAATCCATGTTACTCTGCTGTTTGAAATCAAACATAAATATACCTTATTTTAACCCTTTACTTTAAAATGTCCTAAAATAGTCATTAACTTTCTTTTTTGGTATTGGGAGTATAAATTAGAATTTGATGATCCCCTTAAAAATTAAATATTACATAAGTTCATAGGACAAAGTTGTGGGGCATTATTAGGAAAATTTAAGTAGGGGATGAAACTACTAGCCTTTTTTCCTTGAGATAAGAATTATTAATAAATCATGATCCTTCTTCCTAAGTAAGGCAGGCCTGAGGTCCAGGTGACTTTCTGGAAGACACAGAATGTTTGCCTGCCCTGGGGACCACACATCTATAGGTTAGAACCCATTTTGTTTAGGGGAATCATGCTTCTTGTTCTTTTTATATGTTGCCTTCATGAATAAATTAGTACCCCAATTAATGTAAAAGTAGCCTGTAAGAGGATTTCCCCTTTGGCAATAAATTCTTCCCTCTGAAAAATGAGGATAAAAGGGTCAAAGCACACCCTTTTTATGCCGGAAATTTTGCCTGGATATGGCTGCACAGATGGCTGGGAGGCTGCGAGCACCTCCCCACCTGAACAGCAAGCCCAGTTCTGGGGCCCAGAATCCACCCACGAAGGGAACTGCCTTGGGATTGTACTTGTAGGTAGTACTGGAATGTGTCTGACACTGCATTTGATTCTTAGAAAGAGAATTATTTTAGTCTGTTTGGGCTATTACAACAAAATGCCACAGATAGGTGGTTTATAAATATCAGAAATGTCTTTCTTCCAGTTCTGGGGGCTGGAAGTCCAAGATCAAGGCCCCATCCCACTCAGCGTCTGGTGAGGACCACTTCCTGGCTCACCTGGAAAAGGAGAGGGAACCCTCTGGAGCCTCTTTCGTTAGACCACTAACCCCATTCCTGAACGCTCCACCCTCATGACCTAGCCGCCTACCAAAGGTCCCACTCTTCAACACTATCACGAGGGGATTAGATGTTCATATATGACCTGGGAGAGGGAGGGGACACAAACATTTAGTTCTTAGCAAAGAGGCATCTTCAAGCTTGACAGCTTCTAAAACAGCTATTATTTGTAGTTAAACTACCTATTCTGGAGGTCTGGGGAGAAGTGCTTTCTGTAGGCTATCCCTTTTGGTCCTCAAACAATCTTCTCAGTAGGCACTATTATTAATCTCCATTTCTATTTGTAGAAGGTGGGGCTTAGAGATTACAGAGGCATCAAGTTTTTTTTCCCCCCTACCCAAGAGTCTTTCTCCCCATTTTCTGTTAACATTCCCACTCCTTAATGCAAATCTACCTGACTCCCTGTAACTCCGGTATGGTCGCAGTATCTTGCCCTGCTGCTCAGAAAATGTGAACAAGTAACCCAGGATTGGGTAATCTCATAATGATGATTTTAATGGGGGTTATCATGGATTTTATATCCAGAAGTTGAGAGAGAAGCTTTCTTCTTCCCTTACATTTTGTGGGGGATCCTGACTGTAATCCAAGAGAATGAGACAAACACACTGAGAGAAGCAAAAGCAAGAGATTGAGAAAAAGATACTGCTATTTTTTGACTTTGAGGCCAGATCCTTCTCTAGAGTGGATAGTAAATAACTTATCTTTGCCAACTTGTTTGAGTTTTGTTATTTGCAACCAAGAATGCTAAGAAGCTTACTCATAATTATACAAGTAAGAAGGTTGTGAAGCTGGTTTTAAATCCTATCTGGCTTCAAAGTTTGTATTTTAGCTTCTATGGCAATGAGCCAGATATTTTATGTTAGTCAACTACCAGAAAGAAAGGGTATGAAATGTGTATGATTACAACTCAGAGACCTTCTGTATATAACCCCAAGTATTAAAATTCAGGTGTAAGTTGTGGGGAAGAGCAAAACTGCACATCTTTTCCAAGAACAAAATAAAGCACTTCTTTGTCTCTGAGAATAAATCACCACAAACAGTAATACGAGTTCCTAGCAGAGTAAATGAATATTTCCTATGACTTTGGGTATCAATACCTCTATCTAATCTGAATGATCTGATATAGCAGATGGAGGTAATGACTGCCAGTGATTTATGGCTGAAGAATAATTGAGAATTGAGTGGCACTTAATACTTAGTAGAATTTGACTTGTGCTCCTAGGTCCACATATTATTCTTTATGTTGCTGGTGATATAATATTGCAAATCTCAAGACGTAAGATCTCTATCCTTCACCCCTTTCATGATCCATATATGTATCTCCAGTTGAATGACTATCATTTGCAATCATTTAATATTCAAATGTTCTTATTGTAAGTTAACATTTAAATAAATATAACAAAAACAATTGTAAGTACTAGTAGAAAAATGCAAATACACATATACATACAGTTTCCATACATTCATACCAGATACCTATTACCTATTTTCTCAAGTAGTCAGGCACCACATAAAAATTTACCTTTAAGTCCAAAGTTACAAAGCCCAGTTGCTGTTTGGGGTGATAAAAGTAGAAATTAACAACTAAAGCATATTAAATAAAGACTTGATGATTAAAAACCACCTTGCTAGATAAATCTTGGGCAAAATAGGAAGTATCAATAGCAATTTCAGGATGCATGAGCATAACAATAGAACATTATAAATCTAAATTCATAATATATGATTAAAGCTTTTCTTAGATGCAGATTCATGAACTTAAAATTCTGTATAACTAAGTAGGAAGGAATGAAAACAAAGTAGCAAAACCTTTAGCTCAAGAAGTTGGAAAAGAGAAAACAAACCTAAGGAAGGAACAAGAAATTATTGATAATAAATAAAAGCACAGTTAATACATTAGAGTATGTGTATTTTTTAAAACAGAATTAATAAATTGAAGATTGATTCTTTGAGGAAAGATAGAAAAATCAATACCTAGTCTAACAGGAAGATGATATATAATTTCTTTGCTCTAAATGTAATAAGTACGACAATGATTTTTGTCTGATTATAAAAGCAATATACATTTAATAGTAACAATGAAAATTAGAAAATAAAAGCAGCATAAATGAGACACTTCTTGATAGCTGGTAACTAAACTTACTGTGATGATCATTTCACAGTGCATATTAATATCAAATCATTATCTTGTATACTTGAAACTAGTATGTCAGTTATACCTCAAAAAGAGCTCATTTCATAGTTTGACCCCCCCCATTTTACTTTCAACATGCTTCTTTTCAACTATTTTTCTCCCACAGCATCATCACCCCTTACCCACTGACATGCCCAGTTTCTCATCAGTTGAGACTCTTCATCTTAAACATAACCTTGAAAAGCTATTTCCATCATTCCTCTGTGCTGTCATGTCTATTTTGACCTTGACACTTCAAATCCACAGCTTTCAAATCCCAAACCTTCACACCTGGATAACTACAGAAACTTCCCAGCTGGTGTAACTGCTTCCACTTTTTGGTCCATCTGGCACTCTGTCCATCAGGAGCTGTCACCCTAGGGTTCAGGAATGGAGTCACTGTTAAAATCTTGGCCAGGCAGGCGTAGGTGTGGGCTAGTCCAGTCTTGGTTAAATATCCACACCTCTCTTTCTTCCCACGCTCCAATTTCCTGCTCCTGACTACCACTGGTCAGATGCAACTGGAAGCCAGGGCGTCTGGATGGTTCCGTCTCTTCATCTGTACAGTTACTGTAAAGGCCAGCAGAGCTGGGAAGAGCAACGGGAGGGCCAAATGGAGACTGACCAGCATGCCAGCAGCCCCCTTCCTCTCCCTCTCTTCCTCCAGAGATAATTTGGCCACAGAGAATTTCTTACTATTTCTTGACTATGACAAACTCATCCTGAATCCTTGCCTTTTCATGTACTGTTTTCCGTGGCGGGAATTCCCTTACCACATTTCTTTGCCTGACAAACTCCTACTTACCCTTCAAGATCCGGCTCAAATGTCACTACTCACTTGCACTTACAGACATGCAGAGGCAGCAAAGTCCTAAGAGCGTTACAAATAAAATTAAGGTCAGGTCCTCAATCTGCCTCTTACTAGCTGATGACTTCAAGTGAGGCATGTCTCTGAGATTTAATTAAGTACACCTCTACCTCCACCCTCCTTTTTTTTTTTTTTTTGCAAAATATGAATGGGAATACCTGTCTTGCCATCCTTTTCTCGGGGAAATTGAAAAGAACAGTGAGATAAAATGTTCTCTAAAATGCAAATCATTTTACCAATTTAATTTTGTTGCTGTTCTTACCATTGCTTAAGAGATTTCCCCCTTTTTATTGAGATCAATCACAGAGCAGAAGGCAACTTCAGTGGAACTGACATACTAATCCATACCTTTACCCCTTCCCTCCCCCGTTTTTTTCTATAGCTCCCTTTTTTCTTTTCTGTTTCCAACCCCGTTTGTGACTTACTTGTTTATACACTGAACTTAGGTATCCCGGGACACTGCTTGACTTTGCAGGTACATTTCACAGTCAAAGAGTGTAAGTCATTTAGTAACGGGGGTGGAATCCAAACCAAACAAAACAAAGCTCTGCAATCTAAATTGTAAAGTTTTGGGGATTTTACAAGCTGAGAATTCAGTGTTAGGGTCAAAACAGAATCCCTTGCAGGGCGAGGACCCACGGCCAGCTTGGGCTTCCTTTCCCTGGGAAGCCCGCGCCAGAACCCGCGCTTGGACGCCGGAACCCTAGTCGGGCGGACGCGGTGGTGCGCCCGGAATTTCGGGAGAAGTACAAATGGGGAGACTACAACTCCCGACGTGCATGGCGGCCAAAGCACATTTTACCCTGCTTGCCTTCTCATTCTTTCCAGTTCTTAGGACAGAGACAGCTGTCTAGGAACTGCGTAGCAGTAATTACAGAGAGACTGCAGGCTTCTGTGGGACAGTGGACAGCGCACGGAAGGCCTCTCACTGGTAGGGTGGCTAGCTCCGGCATTGCGGAACCCGCCGTCCGACTGGCGGGGTTTCTAGGGGGACACTAATTATGGCTGGACGCTGTGGCGCGGCAGTTTAATTCTCCGGTGGCGGCTGATTGAGCCAGACGCGATGGTTCTGACCGGGCTCATCAGGAAACTCGGTAATAGTCTGAGTAGCTCCTCGCGCGAGTCGCCCTCCTGCCGTGGCCGCTTGCTGAGAATGGCCGTGTAACGTCCTCGAGGCCGGGCCATTCCGCGACGACTTCCTCTCGTTCTGGCTTTGCCGGGGCGACCCCCCGGGACCCAGCCCTGACTCGGTGTAAACTCTGCAGTTCGCTTCTCGAATGCTCCAGCGGCCTCTGTGAAAAAAATGGTTTATTTCTTTCTTCACCCCGATCCCCGCGTAAATAACGAAGTTTCAGGTGAATTCCGGGTGGGCGTCTCTTTGAGGTCAGGAAATAGCTTTGTGCTGTCCTTTTTTGACAGGTCATCAGCTGGCCGAGATCAGGGAACGCGCTCTCAAAAATATCCTCTGCAAGGTGGAGCACAACTTAATCTGCTGCGCTGATCTGATTCAGGAGAGGGTACTTTTTCTCCATTTGCTGGAATGGTTCAATTTCCCGTCCGTTCCAATGAAAGGGGAGGTTCTGAGCCTGTTGAACAGATTGGTTAAGGTAGGTTCATTTTGAAATAAAATCAGAAGAGTGAGTGTTTCTTAGTCAAATAATTGTAGCATCTGTTGAGAAGTTAAACAGTTAAAAATAAACTTAAAACCACCGGAGATGTCCACTTTTATTTCATCTGTGTATAGGATGCTCATCTTCCTTTTCTGTTATTTATGATGTCGAATCTCGCATTGTCTCTCTTGTGCTCTGAACTCACACAGGACTTAGAAATTCTTGTGTGTTCTGATTTTTGGAATCTTCTTTGGAGATTGAGGTTTGTCATTCTGTTTTCCCTTTATGTTCTCTTATTAACATGTTAACAAATTAGATGTATCTGAATGAAAGAGAACATATTTGAGATAAAGTTACAGACCATGATTAGTAGATAGCACAAGTAAGTTGCTTTTCCCATATCTGTTTTTCAGATTTATGTACCTCAGAGTAGTTAATCATCAGGGTCAATGACAAAGTGCAAGTTTAAGTTTCAAAACTGTGAATCACTATGCAGTTCTGTGGGGTTATTGGGCATCCGTTGACTGGTTACAAGTAGGAGAGAATAGGATGAGGCAGTGGGTGAAGTAATCCATTTACTAAATCAAAGTAGGAATTGATAGAGTGCATTTCTAGTGTTCAGGTCTGGGCTTTTCTCTCAAGTGTTGTCAATATTTTATGTATGCCTCTATAAATCTTTGTCCCATTCATGGAAGTTCTTTTCTTTTGGGTATATTGATGTAAAATATATTGTTTAAAAAAGAAACATCTGGTATACTAAAGTAATTTCATGTTTTGATGGCTGTAAGGTAAAGTCTAGAGATTCTGATGTTTATGTTTATTCTCGAGCCTCTCTTCTTATTTCAGTATCCCCCAGCAGTCCAGCATTTGCTTGATCTTGGTGCAGTTGAATTTTTATCTAAACTTCGTTCTAATGTGGAGCCCAATCTGCAGGCTGAAATTGATGGCATTCTGGATGGACTTTTTATTCTTCCTTCGGAAGATCCTGCACTACCTTCTGCATCTTACCAAACCAATCCAACTGGTAACTCTTTGAAACTAATCTTTTGTGTTGTTAAAATAGAAATATATTGGGGGCAGTGGCCCATTTTAAGGAAAAGGACCTTAGATAAAACAACAACAAAAATCAACTTATTTTTTTGTGTTAACTGACGTGAGCTCGACCTTTTCCTCCTCCCCTACGGTTATTCAGAGTAGGGCGTTGCTGTTTACTGCTTTTTGGTCAAGGGGCCTGGAAGATGCCAGTGATTTTCTCTTGGTGAGAGATTTATCTACTAGTTTAATAGATTATTTCCTTAACAATAACAACAAATTTTCACCAAGTACTCAGTATTATGTGCCAGACCTCATTCTAAATGTTTTGTACTTGCATTTTGGACTGTGTTCTTCACATTGTTATGGGGCACAATGAGACTTGCTCTAGTTTGGAATTCTGTTGGGCTCCAATCAATATGAGCGATGCATGGTACACTGGTTAAAATCAGGGTCAGAGAGACATGGATCAGGTCTCAGTTCTGTCCCTAGTTGTGTGACTTAACTAAGGTACATCATCCCTCCAGGCTTTAGTTTTCTCGTCCAAAAATTGGGACAATAAAAGTAATATTTTACAGAATGGTTGTGAGGATTAAACAAGACACTTCCTCTGAAGTGTTCAGAGTAGGGCTCAACATATACGCAGTACAGAATCATTGGCTGCTTTTGTTGTATTCTTGTTGTTATTTAATAGTATAGCTCACGCAGGGCATCTGAGCTGAAGAAAAAAAATGCTCATGAAATTTATGTGACTGAGTAGTAAATGTATAAAAAAAGTGTTTCTGTTTGCTTAATCTGTTAGAACAAATTCCTCTCTACCAGCGCAGTAGTGCTGCTGTGGCGATCTGCGTTAACGTTAATGAGAACCTCCAGCAGCTGCCAGCGTAGAGTTCTTGTGTGATTATGATTCTTAACAAGGTGTTTTATAATTTCTGTCTAAGCTGTAACAATTCAAGTAGCATCTAAAATTATTATTTTTCAATCTGGTTCCTTGTAGGTGAGATTGGAGGTATGGTCTAGTTTGTAGTTATCTGTATTAGTATGAGGAGCTATTGGCATGCCAACAGAAGATTACAAAATTCGGTTTCAGCTTTTTGCTCATTTTATTCTCATTGCGGCTGAACAGCTGACTGTGTAATTGTGTGTGACAGAGACTCATCAGAGGGACTGATAGTGCTCGACTCCTTTGCTCCTGACAGCTTTTAAAAAAGATATTAATGGAAGTTAAAGTGATCAGGAACTATGTAATTGGAGTAAAAGAGGAGGGAGAGGGACTAAGAAGCAGAGATGAACAATCCTTGAGTAAATACTTTGTAACAGGCTCTTTATGTACATCGCGGACATTCTCATTCTAATAAACTTATTAGACAGTAAAAGAGAGAGGGGGAAAAAAACCCTCAACCCTAAATTGGCTCAGCATTCTTTTTTTCCTCTTGGAAGGCAGACTATTCACAGAAAAAAGCTGGGTTATTTTTCTAGTTTTCTAAATGATTAAGAAACTTAAGAGAAAACATTCATATTTGAAAGAGTAAGTTTCACTTTGAACAAATAATGAATCAGTAATACAGTAGTACTTATTTTCTTTTACAGAATTGCCACAACAGCCTGAAAACTTAACAGGATATTTTCCTCAAGGCAAGAGTAATTTTCAGCAGATGGAAGTGCCTCCCCAGCCAGTGGGTGTGTATCCGCAGGGAGTGGAGCCTGTTGACCTGATAAGTCGGTCAACTACTTTTCCTGGTTGCGAAGACATGTGGTCAAACTTGAATGTTTCAGGACCACCCTGAATGTTCAGTTTCTTCAAATTAACTTAGGATATAGTCTAAATGGTAAAATTTTATGTTATGCTGAGTGCATTTGAGCAAGTGTATAGGTAGGTGGTAGCCACGGCCATCGTCCTTGGTGCTTATTGAACAGAGATTCATAGTCTGGAACTGTGCCTTGTACTGTACATATGTCATCTCACTTATTCTCCAGCTTTACTCAAGCCAGAGACTCAGAATCCTCTTTGTTTCTTCGTTTACCTTTTCCCCAACATCCAGTTGATTCAAGAGTTGTGTTTCAGAGTCTCTGCCTCAGTCTCAGCCTGGTTTTCTTGTGTCTGGCTGTTTGTGGCCTTTGCTCACATGCTGCCTCCTGAGAAACCTTCCTGAGGACTAGCTAGGGATCACTTTCTTTGCTGAGCTTTCTTCTAACACTATCATGATCTGAAATTACATGTTTATTTACTTCTTGTTTGTCTCCCTCATGATAAGCTTAATGATAGCTGCAAACACTGCTTTATTCCCAATGTGTGAGCAATGCCAACACACTCAGTATATAGTCTTTGAATGAATGAATGAATCCTCACGGAGTCCCAGTGAGACTGACTTGTTAGTATCCCCCTTTTACTGATGAGGACACTGAGGCGTAGAAAGGCTAAATCCTTTGCTCTACATGATGCAGTTAGGGAATAATTATTTAAAGCATGTACCTCACATTTTATCACCTGTGGAGTTGAAATGAAAAGGTTGTGTCTGAGGGTCTATCTGCTGTTGTCAGGTATTCAGTGTAACTCACTTTGGAAGCCCTCTCATTAAAAAGCTGTCATGGAAACTTTCAGGTTGAATCATGCATAAGAAACTATGGAAAATTTGTTCACCTGTTAAAATGCGCTAACTTTCCTTTCTGGAAAAGTTTCGTTAGGTTTGTAGGGAGCTTTGGTCCTGAGATGGTAGTTCTTTGTGCCTGTGGCTGAGAGCGCCGCTGAGTGACAGTGGGAGTTCTCTGAAGGGGGGGAGTGGCTCCAGGGCTGGGGAGGAGGGGTGCCTGTGTGAAGCTGTTGAAACGTTGAGGACAGTGGAGGCGGGAATGCTGTATGTGAGATGCAGTTTGTGGATTGGTGGTGTGGCTTATTTGGGACACATCTTTATGTGTGCAGTGTAAGCCTGGCCCTTTCCTTCCCTCCACCCACCTCTTGCTCTTCTCTTAGCAAGTAAACTCTGCTTTTGTGTTAGCACTTTTGAAAGAAGCCACTGTGCTACCTTTGGGAATCTAACAATCCTGTTACTTGAATTTAACGATTCCATGCTCAGTTTAAAGCATTGGGCAGAGACTCTTTGCCATTTGGAAGGGCCTGTGTCGATGTAACTTGTACGATATAAGATCTGTTAAAAAATCATTTGAATGGGGATGGTTTAGAATTGTGTGGCTTCTCGGGTTTCTTTCAGTCTTGTTTGAGTGCTGATACTCGATCTGCAGCCTTATGGTCTCCAAGTCATCTGCAAAGAGATTTAAACATCTAACACCATTTAGGATATTTGAACTTGACTAATTATAGTATATTATTATGTTTATATCACTTTAAATTTTTACAACTTAAGATTTGCAAATACCTCTTCCTTTTATGTTCTGTTTAAGTTCTATGTTGTGGTTAGCCACAGGGCAAAATAGAAAATGTAATTGGAACACTAAATGTCATTCAATATTGATTTTTTTTAATGCTTTTCTAATAATCTATGAGTTCTATGTAAATTATGAAAAGAGAGTTTTGTTATTTATTTTGTGAGGGAACAAATTTGCAGCTGACTGTGTTTCCTAGACTTTAGGTTACTGTCAGATGTAACTTTATTTGGGGACTTGTTTTAAAGGTGAAGCCTTACTCTTAAAACTGTCAACATTGTCTTCTTTGATTCCTTAAATTTTCCTGTATTCCATTAACAGTAAATCAGACTGTGAAGTGTTTGCGGTTTTCTACATTTCCTTGGCTACCCTTGACTGCAACAGACAGACATGTTCTCTCCTCTAATGAAAGGTACAGTGCCTGACGCATTTAAGGTATTTTGGTTCATTTATAACCATTAACTCTGGTAGTTATTATGTTTTCTTTTCACCAGGTAGAAAAGATACTAAGTGGCTGTGAAAGGTAGTGGTGGGAATGTGTGAATGATGTTTAGTATTTCTAAAAGCAAGCCAGAAAATTCCTTGCCTTTAATCAGCCGACACATCAGGTTTCTTTTCTGATTGGAACCTTCTCTACTCCTTGGTGATGTGAGACATCTTGTATTGACCAGATTTTCTGATTGGCCATTGCTTATGCTCTTGGTTAATAAAAATGGAAAAATTAAATATAAACACACTCTTTGTAGTAGACACTATATTTCAAAACCTGGGCTCTGTTAGGAAAAGGTTGGGGACCACTTATCTAATCTTATGTCATATATATGAATTGGTCATTACTCCCAAAAGTAGATAGCCCATGTACAGAAGTTTGGAGAGTATTTTAATGTTTACTTTCATTTTTTGCTGAAACTGTATTTTCAGTGAATGCAACAACAAATGAGTCACCTATCTTTTTTGGTGAGAATCTGGTAAATAAAAATCAACTTGCTTGAGTTTGGGCCAGATACAGGCAGATGCTGTTAAATGATTTGAATGATGGCACTTGCAAGCATCAGTAAATTCCCTTGGAACAACATATTGGTGAGGCAGTGTGGACACGTGAAGGGTGCAAAGCATGGTTTTGATCTGTCGGCTTTGAATCCATCCCTGAGGAAGAGACATGGTTTCTAGTGCATACCTCTGGGTGGTGATGGTGCACCGGAGCTGGCTGAGGGGAGGGGTTTGGTTCCCTGGGATGGAAGGTGAACGGCTGCTGCATACCTGGAAGGGCAAACACTGTCTGAGGAGCTGAGGGGTGTCCTCTGTTTGGGATAAGAGGGGAGTCTCAGCTTGATTTGCCTTGGTTAGGAAGAGCAGTAAGGAATCTGATTCCTAGAATTTAACTTGGTATTTACTATTATTTTTTTCTCTTATCTCATCATTCATTTAGCAGATTTCACTGAATTCTGTGCCCTTTGACCTCACTGATCTCATTTTGTAGCGTCGTGTGACAGTCTGGGCATATGGTGGTGGACCCTCTGGAGGAGGGTCTAGTGAGGCATACGAAGTTGGCACCCAGTTACCATAGTGCCGGATACAGGCAGATGGAGGACGCCCCTCTCAGAGTTGTTTATTGATTAGGGGAAAGGTTGACCTGAGGGCCTGTGAATCGGGTCCTTTTGCTTCTAGGTTACTTAGAATCTTAAACAGATAACTTGTAAAAAATAAGTAATACTGTATTTTGTAGCTCTTTGAGAAGTAGTAATCACACTTTAATCTGGAATACCTGTGAGCTGTTGAAGGATGTTATCATGCAAGATTTTCCTGCTGAGATTTTCCTTCAAAGGCCAAAAATTGTTCAGGTGGGTATCATCTGTAATCATTTTAGATTTTGAAAAAGAGAACTTTTTACAATGAAACATTTTGCAGAGTAGAAGTCTTTGGAAAGAAGATGTGCATGACTGCATTTAAATAAATGATGTATTTGGTTATTTAAACCAAATTTGGCTACTTATTCTCTAATTTATTTGGAAAGTGATAGTTCTTCTGATAGGAGGTAGTCTCATTCGACACAGGCAGTCCAGTTTGAGCACTTGAATCGGCCACTTCCTACAAGGGTCATATAGGGTAGTATAGGGTCACCTTGCCTACAAGGTAGTACAGCCTGAAAATTGAGGTTGGGCAGCAGTAACCTTTCTTAACAGCCAGAACATTGTCACTTTCCGAGTATCTAGTATGTCTAAGGCACAGTGCTAGACACTGGGGAACTGTGGTAGTAGTGAGCAAGATAGATTCTTTGCAGTCTAGTCGATTGCTTGCGTAGTAGAGAGATTGGGATCGTGCACATCTATATATCTCGTGATGCCACAGCAGCCTTGCTCCACAGTCACAGCTGGAATGGGCAGCCCTGAATGGCAACTGCTAATGTATACTGTTATAGTTGTCAAATGATAGCGGAGGAAGAGCTGTTAATTACCTACAAGTGTCAAATTGATTTAGCTGTTTGAAATGTAGAAGGCTTGCTGTGATTTTTAATAATCCCTGTGTAACTTAATGCCCTGGATGGGGAATAACTCCTGTCTTCTCTGAGAATAGGTACTCAGCTAACAGATTTTAGATATAAGAAACACTGACTATTCTAGTTAAAGTTTATTATCTTATTTTGCCCCACTGTCTTGCATTATGCTAACTCAGTTTTGCCCATTTCTGTTTCTTATATCTTATATTTAGCAACCGACTTTATCCCTTTGAGGGTTCATTTGACCTTTCTTAAGCTCTGCATCCTTTTCTAAAGTTGAGCACTTGTTCCCTTGATCATTTTCTTTGCTGTTACCTATTTCAGAGCCTTCTGTCTCTGTTGAAGCTGGCCTTTGGAGGAGATGGGAAGCATCGCCTGGCGTTACAGTCGGTGTCCTGCTTGCAGCAGCTGTGCACCTATTTAAGAAACAGACTTAATTTTCACCGAGATCCAGGTTTTTTCTCTAGCAAACAAGGTATTTATTCATTAGTCACTGGCGGTATTGGCAGATTCCTCTGAGAACCGCCCCCCCCCCCCCCGGGACTTCCTGTGAGGCTCCCTGGCTATACACTTTGAGGACATAAACTCCCCATTCCTAAGCAAAGTCAGATTATAACCTTTGAAAGCAAACTGTCAATGACAGACCCCTCAGGATCCCATCATCTCTTTCTTTTTGTTTTGTTTGGTAAGGGACCTCTGCAAAGTGTTTCCTTTCTCCCAGGTGTACAGAGACACAGAGTATTGGTGGAAGCTTGGGACTGGGATTCTATGTCCAGTGTTCATGTGGGGCTTTGGGCATTTTAGCAAGTTGTATATCGGTTTGGAAAATACCGATTTGTGTTTTATGGAAACTCTTTTTATGCAACTTGTGTAGTTGGAGTGTTAGTACAGGAGAGCAGTGCCAGACTTTACAGGGAAAAAGCACCACCTAATGGCCGAATGGAGTATTGACTGCTTTGTCACGGTGGTATTTACAATTCAGGATTTCTCTGCACTTCCACAATATGCATCAAAAGTCAGTTACTAAGTTACATTGATTTGTCCTCATGCTTCACAGTTAATCACTGTTTTGTTGAGAGTTTCACTGATCCTACGCTACTTGAATTTATGCTAGATATTAGCCTTATAATAGATCTCAGAGTGGATGAGATGTCCTCATTGACGTTAGAGAGCTGTAGATACTTAACATTTCATCAGAAAATGAGTAATAATGTTGATGAAATAGTTGATATTTCTGAATATTTATTTATGTATTAAATATTTATTTATCAATTACTGTATGTCAACTGATATTCTGGTCTCTGGGGCTCTAACCATGAACAGATAAGGTTCCAGCCCTTATGAGCTTCTTCTATTTTAGAAGGTTGGGGACAGGTAATAAATGAATAAGCAAGTTTGTTTCAGATCGGGAGAAGTGCTTGAAGGAAAATAAGGGTGGTGTGATGGAACATGGCCGGGGCAGTGGGGTTCCTTGGACAGGGTGGTCAGGGAAAGCCTCTCAGGGAGAGACCTGGAGGGTGGGTTTTAGGAGGTCTTGATGTGTCCTGGTTATTAAGTCCTCATCAGATATGACTTGCAAATATTTTCTCCCATTCTGTAGGTTTTGTCACTTTCTTGATAATGTCCTTTGAGGCACAAAAGTTTTTAATTTTTGATGAAGTCTAATTTTTCTGTGTTTTCTCTGATTGTTTGTGCTTTTGGTATTGTATTGAATTCATCGCCAAGTCCAAGGTCATGAATATTTACTCCAGTGTTTTCTACTAATAGCTATGGTATTAACTCTCATATTTAAGTTGTTGATCCATTTTGAGTTACTTTTTGCATATGGTTTGAGGTAGGCTTTCTTGGAGAGGTTTAGGCAAGGGAGTGCATATCTGGTGTTCTGCTTTAGCAGTTGCTAATGTTTTCATAAATAATGTTGGCTAGAAGGTTCCATATAATCAGGTCAGTTAGATATAAACCTAAATGTGCTAAGTGAATGAATACTTGCAGAAAAGTGACTTTTATTTTTACCCTGTAGAAGCATTTCTACTATCTTAATTTTGTTAATGTTTTTTTGGAAGAATGAAACACACATACAACATAATCAGTAATCTGTCTCTACTAAGGGATAATTTTATTCTTTTTTTTTTCCCAGATACAGTTTCCCAAAATTCTTCTTTATCTTACTGTCATGAAATGAGAGTTATTCATCATTCCCAGAATCCTTCTCCAGGAAGCAGTAGTCCCCGGCCTTCTGTGGTTGGACGCACAGGCCAGCGACCCAGAGGAGACGGCCAGGACTGGGATGCAGTGTCTTCCAGGTAACTCGAGAAAAGCCTGGTTAACTTGTGTGTATGTTCTAATTTCAGAAGGAGAGCATTATTTTTCTGTCTCCTCTTTTGAAACATTGCCATAGGTATTGCCCTTGTGTTACAGTGGCTTTTAGGCTTTTTTGCCCATGACCCAGAGTGTGAAGTAAATCCTGCATTGCAACTCAGTACACAGGTAGATACTGTAGGTGTGTGTGCGTTTGTATTCATGTGTGTACATATGTGTGTGCCTGTGTATGTGTATTCACAAAATAGTACTCTGCTTCACTGTGCTGTACAGTGAACTCTATTTTCTCTTCCTTTCTGTTTCATTAAAAAAAGAAACATGATTCTGACCCACTCAGTTGTTCTTACTAGCCACAAGTGGAATGTGATCTAATTTCAAACCCTAGCTTTAAATGGCATAAAACATATTTTGATAATGACATAAAATATATTTTGATAATGTTTTAAACCCATTTTTTAAGTTGGATTATAATTTAAATGCATCAGTGTTTACCATTAAAAGGAATGATTTGGAGAATCTATGGAACATAGACTTCTTCAAGGTGCACAATTATGGTAGTTCACTTATTTGCATAACTACAGATTTTTAGGTATCAAATTTTCTTAAAGGTAGTTGCATGGTATTTGTTTCCTCGTCCTTAGGCTATAAGTCTCTTAAAAACACCGTAGTCTCTCCTTTAGTGTCATTCTCATAAATGCTCAGGAAGATGAGCGCTTGTCTGCTGCTGGGGTGTCTCCTCCTGACGTGGCTACTTCAGGCTAACGCCGGTCCGTGTTCGCTGTGGCCTTGGTGGGGTGCCTAGTGCTGCATGGACCTTTGGCCTTTGTTCTTGTGGCAAGCCGATAGTAAGATTGGTATTATTATCGTCATGTTTTACAGAAGAACCTGAGGTTTGGAGAGGCTGCGAGCCTCTCCCCGGCGTGTACAGCTGGTGAGGGGCAGGCCAGGGGTTCGGGCAGCACGGCCCGAGAGCCTGCGCTCCTGCTCCTTCTGCAGCAGCTCGGGTTGATCCGGCGCAGCTTTTCCCTTTACTCTTATAAAGCCCATCTGCCTCGTCCTCTAAGCTGTATCCTGTGTGCTCCATGCTGATAAATTTGCCCTCCTAAGGGAGCAACTCCCTCACGGGGCCTTTTAGAGGTTGAGAAAAACTCAGCTCATTTCCCTAATTTGGGATGTTTGGTGTATTGATACTTTTTTTCTGGCGTTTTCTAACATTCTTCAGTTGCTAACATTGGCTGACTTAGAACGTTTGGTGAAAATCACAGAAAACCTAGGAAACTGTGTAAAATATTTAGTTTTGCCTTTATAAGTTGATTACAGAAGAACTTTGCTATGAATCTGCTTGTTTTCCTATAGAAATGAATGGGTTACTAGTGCTAATGTTGATTGCCACTATAAGAAGTTGACATATTTCAAGAACATCAGTTTGAAAAGCAAAATATAAATGTGTTTTTGGAGTCATTCATAATTATGACCCATCTTTATGGAATTTAATGTCAAATTTGTCAGCATTCCTACAAATCTGACTGGAATTGTGTCATGAAGCAATGTAGTGTGTCCAGTGGGAGGCTCGGAGTATGCTGGGCACTTGTAATGCGGTAAATCTGCTTGTGGGCTGGCTGTTCGTATTCAAGGACTACCGTTTGTTTATTTTACAGTGGAAGTAGTAGTCATGTTCACATGAACTCCAGGGTATCGGGCCCTTCCCCTCTGGATATGGCCCACGTAGACCTGCCGGAGCTGGAAGCTGAAGACACGCTGGAACTGCAATTCCAGCAGCTCAGCCTCCCCCAGTTCTGTGTCTCCATTCTGGAATCAGCAGTTCCTCTCTTAAGAACAGGTTAGTTGTATTTGAAGTCACAGTTCTTTTTACATAAGTTGTGTTTGTTTTCTCTATTTTCTAAGACTCTTGTTTTTCTTTTTTACCCCTTCTATCTGTGTTAGGAACTTTAGAATCTGTATTTCTCTTTGGGATACAAATACTTCAGAACTTAATAAGGTCTTTGTTGTCTCCTGATTAACCGTGGCTGCCAGGGAGCGCTCTTCAGTAGGGTGTCCCCTTTTCGCTTGGGGGTGTTTGTTGCATAGTCTTGCACTTCTCTCTCGCTGTGTTGAATGTAAGCCCTGAAGGGACAGTGCACCTGGAGTAAGTTCGAGAAGGTGGACTGGCATGAAGAGCAGGGTAAAATAACCTTTGGCTTTTGAGTTGCTTTCACTTGTTCACTCTTTCCATTTAGTTCTTACTTAAGCTATGAAACATGCGAAAAACAAAAATAAACCTAAAACTGGATTCTTACCTTTGTAGTGATTTCTTTATCTTAAAACAAACAAACCTAAAAAACATAAAACCACCAAGAAACTCAAAAGACCCAAAAGATTCTTGACTTACATTTTCTCTCAAAAGTGCTCGGTTAACTTAATTTCAAAGAAAAGAAGACGTGCTGTTTTGGTTTACACTGGCTCACTAAAAGATCTTTCCTGTGTTAATCGTTCTTTCAGTGTCATTTAAGACTATTTTTTGCCTGCTTGCAGGTGATGGGAAGGAAAGCAGGAAGTAACCATGTATTTTGGGAACATTCAAAATTTTTGTATTCTGAGGAAAGCTGTAGACCATAGCTTCTCACTGACTGAATAACTGCTTCTGGGAGTTAGGAGTACATGTTAATTCATGTTCTAGAATGTGAAATGAAGGAAGATCTGAACTTTGGCCTCAAAAAGGATATATGTTTATATGCACGTCTGAGAAGAAGAGTTCTAAATTAAATGATTTTGCGTTTAACCTTTTCTTAATTTGCTGTGAAAGGTCAGATTGATTATTATAAAGCTGTATCTTTTACATAAATTTTCTAAATGTTCCCCTGCCCTTTTGTGGTAAATTAGTACATAATTTGTAGTTGCTCAATATTATAAGAGATTTCTAGGAGAACTTGCTTCAGTTGTTCTAATGAAGCAATTAACCTAGACCCTTATGAGCTGGTAGTTTGTCCTTTATTCATTAGAAGGTGACCTCTGGTATGTGGGACAGAAAAATCTTGATTGAATGTTCACCTCACTTAGAATTACGGATGGTGGAATTCCTTTGATAGTCTGGCTCTTTGGGGAAAGGAGATTGCTTTGGGGGGTGTGACTCTGACAGCACAGTTTCTTTTGGAGTTTAATTTTTAGAGTCCTAAGGTGGGTGTAGGCTTAAGAACCTGTTGCATATGGAATTTCTTGAAGTTTCTTTAGCAAACACCAGCATGGACATTTATTCTTTCAGTTCATCTAGCCAAGCTCAGCTTTCCAGGCAACTTGTGTGGGGAAAATACTAAGTTATGACAAGGCCTAAGCCTACTAGTACTACATAGGAAATTATTAGCATTTTCTAAACTTACTTTGTTGTATATTACATGTAACATGGATGGTCTCTGAATTTGGGAAATTATTTTAATCTATCTCATAGAACTTTCAGTTTGATTTTGCTACTCTCTTCTTGGGTATATTTTTTCACTTACGAACCTATTTAATTTGTTGTAGTTAAATAGTATTATGATTGAAATAGAAGCCTTTAATGGTGGTTGTAGATTGTAAGTTTCCTATTCATTTCTTTCAACAATTCTAAAAATATCAAAAAAATAAAAGAGAAATATAAGTTTGGGAGCATAACTAACTAGAGGATTGAGCAGTATGATATTCAGCTGTTTATTTGAAAGCTAACTTTTTTCCCTTCTCTCTCTCCTATTTGTATTCTTAGGTAGTAGACAGATGATAATAAGAGTTCTGGAATTGCTTGCAGAGGATATGATACTTACTGGTGAGGCAATTTCAGCAGATATCTGGGATGACAGCAGCCTTTTTGCTATAGATATGGTGAGAATTAATGTTTTCCTTGGGATATGAGTAATAGTATTAGTATTTATTGTATTTTGATCCTTTTAAGCTGACTTCATTGTCTCATTTGTCTTTGAAAGCTTTCTTTAGGACACAGTATGTCCCAGCCATGTTTTGTGCATAGTATGGAACAGACTGTTTCTCCAGAGACATTTTAATGGAGGAATGCACTCAAAGAGACTCAAAACGGGCCATTAGGGGTGTTAGAGTTACAGTGATTTCACTCGTCCTTTCTGTGATATTACTAGGAAGTATGTATTTTTAAAAAAAATCATGAGTTCGGATTGCTGTTTTTCTAATTTAAAAAATGTATTTCTTTGCTCCTACTTGTAGTGTTGCTCATAGAAAGTCTTTATTCTTAGCAATCTCAATGTAATTGCTTAGTAGCTTTCAGCTTGAGTACACAGTAAATTCAAAATAGCAATTTTAGTATCACTATGGCCAATAATAAAGTTCAGGAGTTCATTGCAGTTCTTTTTGACTTAGACTAAATCTCACTAAGAATATACTAGAGTCAAAATACTGTGTCTTAAAGTCACTTGAGAGAATTCTTTTTTCTGTTACAAATTCATTATACAGGTTTGTTTCAGTTTGTTTTCGCTTTTGGGGATTGTTGTCTCTTCATAAAAATTAGCTCAGATATATCTCCCTGCCATCCTGTTCTTTGGTTTATATGTTTCATTTTTATTTTAGTTTTTGCAAATGCAAGTCAGTATGTAGATTCTTATTCCCCCTCATATATAGAAGGTGATATATATGCATTTATGATTTTACGTCTTGTTTCTACGATTCAAGGATACATGTCCATACATGGTGATCTTTGTATTTTTTTATGGACTGCAAGTGTTTTGTGTTGTGTTCATTCATCCAGTCTCCTATTAATGGACATAATTGCTAATTCAAGTTTTTCAGCAGGGAGGATGATTTTGGAGAGTATGGCCATGTATTTTAGTTTTTTGGAAGATGTATTTTGGTAGTAATTTTTTCACGAGTAATTAACAAATGTACAAGAGCCTCAGGAAGGTCATATTACACGTGATATTTAAGAGATCTGTGAATCACCAGAGTATTTGGAAACCATATCCTTTTTTTGTGTTTCAATATGTCATAAACCATTTGTCATTTTATGTCTTATTTTGAAGTTGTCATCTCATAAGCTTACTTTCCTCAAATAAATGGTGTTCTATCTCTTCTGTTATGTAAATTGGTAACTCATTTCTGTTTTTTTTTTTTTGCTTGCCTTGTCTGAGAAGTGAAGCAAAATTTATTAATCATAAAAATATGTATTGATTCTCATAGTTAGCAATTTTTTTCTCTTTATGTTATTTTGACCTAGATCTGTGTTTCATTAAACTTCTTAAAGGCTGCCTGAAATCCTGTTAATAGGGGTTAGAACATAAAAAATAAAATAACAATGTTAATACTAATACTTGTGTGTGAAAAACCTACTTTTAAAAAAATAACATAAATCTTATGAAATGAGAAACAAATTAAATATTTTACAATAGGCATATCATTTCAAGTCCTTCAATCTTCTTATCTTAAAAATTGGGATAAGAGTTCTTAATCTTAGTTTTTTTTTTTTTTTCAGTCCTTAAGGTTAGTACACTACTTGGTAGTACTTTTAGAAGATTTTCACATATTGAAGGTTTTCAACAAGTGATTTTTTTTTTTCCTTTAGAAGTGTGAAGAATGTTTTATCAGTTGCTTCTTAAATTAACTTAAATTTTCTTGGCCAGAACATTTATCTGTAAAAGTTAGTCATTCACTTTTAACTTTGGCTGCAGATCTTTTATGATTCAATGAATTATTTTTACTTTAAAGGTTACATGTGTTGTACAAGTTCCAATTGGTATGTTAGAAATGTTAAATGAAACAGTACTGCTTGAAGTTATATTTGATTTCCTTTTACTTGTTTGAAAGAGTAAATGCATCTAGGGAAAATCTCATTCCTTTGGCTATATATTAATAGAAGCAAACAATGAAAGTTTCTTAATGTCTCTACTTTTATCAAGTTTAAAAAGAAAGGTAGAAGCAGTATCTTTGTTGAGTTATTAAAGGAACAAAATAAAAAATGTTATCAATTCAGAAATTAAATACCTGAGGATATATAAGCAAATCTCTAGATCTTTCCAAATAATACTAATAGGAGTCATGTCTAAAATTCCATACCTCAGTTTGTGTAAGCATAGTCAAAAAATTCCCCCCTGAAACTGAATATTTTTATTTCCCTTGAAGTAAAAAAAAAAATATTTTCCCTGAAATCATTATATTTTGTTAAAATAAAAACTTCATTGATAAGCACTTGTAAAAGTTAGGTTGACCTCAGATTTTTTTCACTTCCCTATGAAATCATCTGTTTTTGACTTAATCATGTGGTAAGTTAAGTTCAAGGAGTAAGGATCTTCCTCTCATGCGGGGTAACCCCAGCCCCCTGAGGCCATCTCCTGTTGGTTCCTTGCCTTCCCTCTGCCACTCCTGGTACTGCAACGCCAGGAAAACAGTTTCTTCTTTATGACTCAGCTTCTCAATTCTTGTCTGACCTGCTGTGAGCTGGTAACTTCAGTTACCTAGGCATCTTGGAAGGACTGCTGGCTGTTCTGGAGGGGCTGAGAGGGTTGTGAAAGAGTGAGGGAAGGGCTTTGTATCCAGTAAGAGTTCCATGAGAGTGACTGAACCGGACTGTGAGTTCATAGCTGTGTGAGTGGGATCTCTGTTTAGCATATGCCTTCCCCGTGACTGTCACCAGTCCAGAGATAGTTATTTTAGCTCACCGAACAATTCTTGATTGCTTGTTATGTGCTAGGCACTGGGCTCACAAGATGAGTAAGAGACAGTTCTTTTCACTCCTAATGGAAAAATCTATACTTTTAGGGTGACACTAGTAAAACAGAGGTAAGCACAGAGGACTAATAGTTAAAGTATAGCATGTACTCTATGGTAGATACTATTTAAGCACTCTGTTTATGAAGTCATTTGATCATTACGACCCTGTAAGCTAGATAACTTACTTTACAGATGAGGCAATGGAGGCAAGTTTCTTTTTGAAGGTTACTTAAGATTCTGTTTTTAATCATGTTTTATTGTGAAGGATGCTTTGAGAGTGCTCGCAACTTGGGATCTGAGGGAGGGCTCTTTGTGAATCATGACTGAACTGAGTCTTAAATTCTTGAGTGTGATTTGGCTAAGCAAATAAGGAGGGGTTTCTTATCTGGCAGAGAGGAAAAGATGGACAGGGAGGAGTGGGTAGTAGTGCTGACGGGGGATGAAGGGTAGGGCTAGTGGGGGTGCAAGAAGCTAGCATAACCCTGCGGTGGAAGGGGTGGGGGAGAGGCCGGTGAGTGCAGAGGACCCGCTCCTTGAGGGCCTTCTCTGTGGTGCCTGCTAGTCTGGCTGCCATTCTGAAGCAGATGGGCTTGATCTGCAGAGGGCAGCGCCGCTGAGGGTGGCATGCTGTGGAAGGGCTGCAGCGTGGAAGGGGCTTGGGGGGCATGAGCTGGAAGCAAACGGGGTGCCCTTACCAGTTGCTTATGTCAGATGCTTTATAGAATTGACAGCCTGTTTTATAATGTGCAGATGGGGAAGAAATTGTGTTTGTAGGGAAGAAATTGTGTTTGTACTATAAATTCAGTTTTATTGAGAGCATTTAGAATATTTTGCTAATCTACTATTTTACTTCTGTTCCTTCTCTTGTAGAAGCTTATGAATATCCTCTGAAAACTGGCTTTCCTCCCTATCAGCTACTTCACAGCCATTTAAACATTTTTAGCCCAATGAACTAAAACTGTAGACCAGTTATTATTGTTTTCAACCCTTTTTAAAAAAGAAAAACATTATTTAAAAAGTCCGTTTCTTTTACTTAGAAGAAATGCTGGAAATAGTGAAAATCACAGGACTGATTCTTATAGTACTTCCTTTTTGTACTATTTTGAGAACACTCAATTCACTGTTAGAATTTTTAGGGTTATTTGAAGTGATTTCACAAGTAAATAGATGTTTAGAAAATGCCCTACAATACTGAGATCTGAAATATGTTTATTGATTTAAATTGTAAATTGTCAGAGTTAATCTTGAGTAATGGAGGTGTTTTGTTTTATATATAAAAGTAGTATTTTAATACTGTGTGGAAGAATTGCCTGTCAGTATAATAAGACTGTTGCTGGGTTTCTAATTTGTTTTCTCTAGACCTGTAGTTATTAATACAATGGCTATTAATTTTTCTGTTTAAATTTTGTAAGGGTTGTCCTACTTTTGGTTTAAATTTTTATTAATTTTTCATTTTATTTCCTTGGGATTAGAGAATAAAGCCTTAAATATATATTGAAGTTTTCTTTTCAGTTAAGTAAATGGTTAATATTTGTCTATATTCCTTGGTAATTTGAAGAGTTGTATTCTTTGAAATATTCAAAGTTTATATGTATTTATTAAGTTCCAAAGGACGGAATTAAAACCTGTAAATCCATCTTCATTTTCGTAACAGGTTTTGTTTGATAATATATGTTATTCATAATACAAAGACTCATTCATATTGGGTCTTTACTCTTGATTATACATTTTATCAATAGAAAATTATCCCCTTTTATCCAATTTTTTTTGCCCTGAATTGTTCATTATTCATACTTCATAGATTTTTTTGTCTGTATTTCACCACACATTTAATTTTTAACATTTTTGCACAAAGATGAAGATGTCTTTTTTATGCATATATATTATTTTTGTTTTTTACTTCAGAAATCATATTTCACTTGTAGGAAAAGAAATTAGAGTTTTTGTAGTACAGTTTGCTTGGTCTTCTCAGAAGTTTTTGCTCTTGTCTATTTACTTTCTTTTTTAACTATATAAATTGTTTTGTCTTCCTTTTAATTCTGCAATGACTTGGAAGTCATTATCGTACTTTTAATTTTATTTGTGTTTATTTTAAACTTAAATAAAATGATCTATGTGAGTAACAAAAAATGGTTACTTCTTGATGTTATTTTTTTTGTGGTAAAATATACATAACATAAAATTTACCATTTTAACCCTTTTTTGAGTGTATTATTTAGTGGCATAAAGTATATTTACATTGTTGTATAGTCATCACCATTAGCTCCAAAACTTTTTTCATCATCCTAAATGGAAACTCTATGCCTCCCTGTTCCCCCTTTGCTCCAGCCCCTGGTTGCTGCCATTCTGCTTTTCTTTCTTTATGTGTTGGCTATTCTAGATACCTCATGTAAATAGAACCATACGCTGTTTGTCTTTTTGCATCTGGCTTATTTTACTTAGTGTAATGTTTTCAAGGCTCATTCATGTTGTGACATGTGCCATTCCTTTTTTAAGTCTGAATAATATTTCATTGTATGTATGTACAACAAACCACATTTTTAAATCTATTAATCTGTTGATAGACGTGTTTCTACCTTTTGGCTATTAGGAATAATGTTGCTGTGAACTTTGATGTACAAATATGTGTTTGAGTCTCTGCTTTCAATTTATTTGGGTATATACTCAGAAGTGAAGTTAGTGGATCATATGGTAATCTGTGTTTAACTTTTTAAGGAGCTGCCATATTGTTTCTACAAGGACTGCACCATTTTACATACCCACGAGCAATATACAAGGGTTCCACTCTGTCTACATCTTGGCCAACACTTGTTATTTTGCATGGTTTTTGATATTAGCTACCCTAATGGATGTGAAGTGGTATCTCATTGTGGCTTTGATTCTTTATGTAATTTTTGTAGACTTCATTCCTTTTTGTTTTTCATATATTCACTCTTGAAACAAAATTCTGATGTACACTAGTATTTTAGCCTTAATTTACAGGTTATTTCCCATTTCTATTTTCAGTGTTTTCAATGGGAAGTTGAGAGTGAGAACCCCCACGCTCATTTTTGTTCTACTATCTTACTGATGCTGTTCTCTTACCAGCTAGTCAATAGGGGACATGTCTCATATCTAGGATATATTTTGGTCTTTATTTATGATTTGCAAGTTAGTGTGCTATATTTTAGCTTTCTCTTTGTATTTTATATATGCCTTTCAATTTAAAAGATACAACTTCTATGTAAGTGGTAAGTTATCTAGGAGTTTATGATGGCAGAATATTTTCCTTTTGAAACAACCTTGAAATTATGTGAAGAGAGAGATTTCATACAATTCAATATTTAATTGTTTTTTAATTATTTAACTTTTCCTGTTTCCTTTCTTTCGTGACTTCAGGATCAATTTGAGGGCAGGGATCATGTCTCCTATACTAACTAATTTTTCTCATTATACCTGCCATTGTGTTAAGCAGACAGTAAGCCTAATAAACACTTGAGATTTAAGCAGATGTTCAAAGTTGTAACAACTAAGCACTAGTATTAGGAGGAATTTATGGTTCATTAAGCTTTCATATTTTATTTATTTTTATTCATTATTAGAATTCATCCTAGTAAATACTTACAAATTGTTAGTTTTTAAAAATTTTAGGAGTGCCTATCATTCTTTTGTACTTTTAAAATTATGTCGGTAGATACTGGTTCTTCTTACATAGAGAAATACATTCTTGGCTTGTTTTTGTTATTTAATGATAATATTTTGAATTGTTCCCCATGACATTTGCATACTGGCCCCTGAAAGTGGTGGTTTTCCTGTTTTCTGTTCAAATGTTTGCAGAGAGAGAAAGTGCTGTCTGTGCTGGGCGTCCTTGGGGACACCCTGTGCTACCACAAGAGCAGGGTCCGTCTGGAGCAGCCGGGCGCGGCGCTCGTGCCCCACAGAACGGCCTTCGTCAGCATTTCCCTGTTCACAGTTCGACTGCTGCAGACGCTTCTCCCTGTTGAAAAGGTAAGGCGGGTCACGTGGTTTCCTCGGCATTGAAACAAGCGCTCTGTCCTACAGTCCTTCTGCTCGTTTCCCTGTGTACAAAGAGTGTGTTGGAAATGTAGACATTGAGAAATGACTAACATTTTTGAATAGGTTTGACAAATCGTTTCATAGGAAAAAACATTAATTCTGTAAAGGTTTTTCTTAGATTACTTTTTAAAATTGTAGTGTAACATATCTTTAGAAAAGTACACAGTTAATTAATTTTTACTAAGTGAATATATCCATGTTTAAAAAGTAACCACCTCTCAGAACATGAAATAGCATATTACCAGCATTTCAAAGGCCCATTCTATCCATTACCTTTCCTTCCTCCCTCAAGCCGAACTCCTCCTTTCTGACTTCTGTTACTATAGAGCAGTTTGTCTGTTTTTGAACATTATATAACTGGAATTTTAAATTATTTACTCACAGTTTTTTTTGAGATTCATCACTGTTGCTTGTAGCAGTTCAATTTTTATTGCAAAATACTATTCCAGAGTATGACTGTAAGTTAAAGGTGATTTAATAGGTGTATGTATTTCCTCAAAATCATCTAACTGCCTATATTTTTAAATGGAGGTTATATCTCTGAATCTGAATGTTAGTGGTAAAAATACCTCAAATGATTAATACACAAGGTTTTGTAGTATGCTTATTGTAAAAAGAAAGGTGTGGCATGTTTAAATGAAGGTCGAGGAAAATCGCTGCAACTAAAGAACTATTTCGTGTGCCTTTTGTTGCCCTTTTGTTTCCTAGAAATCTGCAGGGCATGTATTCTAAACTCCATTCTTTTTTATTTAATTTTTTGAAATAAAAAACAAAAAATTCAAATACAGTTGATCTACAACATTATATTGGTTTAAGTGTATGACATAGTGATTCTATGATAACATGTATATGTACCACTTCTTCATCCATTCATCTACTTATGGACACTTAGGTTGCTTCTATGTCTTGGCTATTATAAATAGTTCTGCAATAAACGTAGGGGTGCATATGTCTTTTTGAATCAGGGTTCTTGTTTTCTTTGGGTAAATACCTAGGAGTGGAATTACTGGGTCAAATGGTATTTCTGTTTTTACTTTTTTTGAGGAACCTCCATATTGCTTTTCACAGTGGTTGAACGAATTTGCATTCCCACCAGCAGTGTAGGAGGGTTCCCCTTTCTCCACATCCTTGTCAGCATTTGTTGTTGTTTGTCTTGGATGTTGGCCATCCTATTTGGCATGAGGTGATATCTCATTGTGGTTCTAATTTGCATTTCCTTGATGATTAGCGATGTGGAGCATCTTTTTATGTGCCTGTTGGCCATCTGTATTTCTTCTTTGGAGAAGTGTCTGTTCAGATTCTCTGCCCATATTTTAATCAGATTATTTGTTTTTTTTGTGTTGAAGCATATGAATTCTTTATATGTTTTGGATGTTAACCTATTATTGGATAAATGATTTATGAATGTATTCTCACATACTGTAGGATGCCTTTTTGTTCTACTAATGGTGTCCTTTGCTATACAGAAGCTTTTTATTTGATGTCGTCCCACTTGTTCATTTTTTATTTTGTTTCCCTTGCCTGAGGAGATGCATTCAGGAAAAAGTTGCTCATGTTATATTCAAGAGATTTTTGCCAGTGTTTTCTTCTAAGAGTTCTATAGTTTCATGACTTACATTCAGTTCTTTGATTTGTTTAGAGTTTACTTTTGTGTATGGAGTTAGATAATAATCCAATTTCATTCTCTTGCATGTAGTTGTCCAGTTTTCCCCACACCAGTTGTCGAAGGGGCTGTCTTTTCCCAATTGTATATTTATGCCTCCTTTATCATATATTAATTGACCATAGATGTGTGGATTTATATCTGGGCTCTCTATTCTGATCCAATTATCTATGGGTCTATTCTTGTGCCAGTACCAAATTGTTTTGATCACTGTGGCTTTGTAGTAGAGCTTGAAGTTAGGGAGCGTAATCCCCCCAGCTTTGTTCTTTCTCAGGATTACTTTTGCTATTCAGGGTGTTTTGTGGTTCCATATGAATTTTAAAACTATTTGTTCCAGTTCATTGAAGAATGTGGTTTGTATTTTGATTGGGATTGCATTGAATCTGTAGATTGCTTTAGATAGTATGGCCATTTTGACAGTATTAATTCTTCCTATCCATGAGCACGGGATAGATTTCCATTTGTTAGTGTCTCATTTCTCTCATGAGTGTCTTGTAGTTTTCAGAGGATAGGTCTTTCACCTCCTTGGTTAGGTTTATTCCTAGGTATTTTATTTTTTCTGATGC
Organism: Manis pentadactyla; assembly: GCF_030020395.1. Taxonomy (NCBI): domain Eukaryota; kingdom Metazoa; phylum Chordata; class Mammalia; order Pholidota; family Manidae; genus Manis; species Manis pentadactyla. The sequence continues at coordinate 151,601,119 of NC_080024.1, read as the reverse complement.
AATTGTAAATGGAATCGTTTTCCCGATTTCTCTTTCTGCTAATTCATTGTTAGTATATAGGAATGCAACAGATTTCTGCATATTAATTTTGTATTGTGCAACTTTCTCTGAGTTCAATTATTCTAATAGTTTTTAGTGGCGTCTTTAGGTTTTTCTATGTATACTACGTTGTCTTCAAACAGTGACAATCTAAACTCCTTTTTTTAAATTACACACATGCAATGTATTTTCAAGTCACCTGTGAAAACAAAAATAAAACATTAAATTTTAAATATAATATTTTGTTCTAGAGGAAATAATATCACTTCTGTTAATTTTAACTTTTAACTTTCATTCATTAGTAATTATGTTTCTGAAAGACTTCTGTTTTGAAGTATGATCATGTTCCAAAGCATGAGCATTATAAATTGAAGAATGCCAGTCATAGAAGCCTTTAATTACATTTAAATATGCATGTCTCACTTTGCATAATAACATATAACTGAAAAATTAGTAGTGTTACAGTAGCTTGTTATTAAGTATTATAAATGACTATCAATAGGTTGAAGTACTGGTGAAAACTTAGGAATTGTATTACGTAGACTTACAACAGATTTTTTTTTACAGGTTTTTTCATCTATGTGCTTATTTGTTAAATCAGTTAAAATAAAATGAGTAATTATTTGATTTTCATTTATTTTACTATTAAAATAATGTTTTGTTATTGAAGGTAATTGCTTTTTATTTATTCTGTTTTTGAAGTCAAATCAATATCTGTAATTTTGGTGGCGCTCTTAAATATATGATTTGGCATGTCATTAAAACACTAAATATGGCCATTGAGGAGACTGTAGTTAAGGTATTGGTTTATAGAGATGCTTATAATTACTTTGATTGACTAGTAACTTTAAAATGAGATCTAAACAAAGATGCTATTCCAGTGCTGTTAAATTTCTCCTCCAGTTTATGTAAATACAAGGTTGTGCTGCCCTCTGCTGTTGCTAGCTCACCAAAAATTGACATGGAATTTGGACTCTGAAACTTTCTACTTTGAGAGTCGTTTTTAAATATTTGTGTTGCCACTTACCAAATATGTAAATTGGAAATTGGAAAATGATAGTATGAATCTTTGTAGGGATATTGTGAAAATGACCTTAGAGACCTTTGTTGAAATTGGTAATTGTCGGTTTTAAATGATTTTGGAGAATACCTTTGTACAGGTTAAAACAATATGTTGGTAATTTATTTGGTTAAATCAAATTCGTAAAACAAATGCAAGTAACTTCATTTGGGGAAATATTTGGAAAATAAGAGATAAAAGTACTGGCCCTGTGCTGGAAGCAGGATCCTAGAGCATCCCAGGAATCCCCTGTGAGTCTTTCTTAGCTAGCCAAGCAGACTGAGGTAGGGAAGAATTTACACTACAAGGCTTTGACTTTTCCAGTGAGGTTTATGAAAGATCTAATAGTTTGGTGAAGCAGATAATTCCAGAGCAGCACTCCTCAAAGTGTGATGTGGACACAGATCACCTAGAGATTTTGTTAATCAGATCTTGCATGATCTGATGCATTAGTTTGGGAATAGGGCCTGTGAGTCTGCATTTCTAACAAGCCCTTCAACAATGCTGGGGCCGCTCTGAGTGGCAAGATTGAGAGAAAACAGTGTGACACCCCTTTCCCCACTAGCACACATGAGATGTTGTTGTTGACTCTTTTTTTTCTAATAGTGGTGATAGATTTGTACCGAAATATCCTCATGTTTAGTCCCAACTGATATGTGACTAACACTTACATATGTAGAACAGCTGTTCTCAGTCTGGAGTGTAAACTGTGATCTGTCCATTGGACCAGCCCTTAATCTTAGACTTTCAGGCAGTTAATAATTATCCTTAAAATAGGTTATCCATGAAATAAATCATGACCAAAGCTACTTTAATAAAGACAGTATTTCAGCCAAAATAGTGACAAATGATTTTTTCTAAACATTGAATTTTTAATCCTAATCATTTCCTTAGTTGATATATAGAATCCTATCATGAAGCTCAGTCGTTAATGGAAAAATAACAGTTCTTTTAGTTTTAAATCAATTGATTAAAGATTGTAAAATGTATAATGTTTCATTTGGGCCTGTTGATTTTATACTAATTAAGGGTCTGTCTTCTGTGACCATTCTAGAACTGTTAAATATTATGATGAATTTCCCCTTTCCCCTCTAAAATGCAAACCAAACAAAAAAATAAACTTCTTTTCAAATCAACCTATACATATATTTGATTTAGTGTTATTTAATTCAATGTGTAGTTAACAAGCTCAGGGTTATGTGTTCAGCTAAGGTAGGGATGTGTTCTAAGATGTCCTCAGGAATTTAATGCATTATTCTGGAGATTTGTGCATGAAATATTTGGAGTAAAGGGCCCTGTGCCTAAAGTTCAGTAGCAGAGGTGTAAATGAAGTGTAGGACTGAGGGGGAGAGTAACTCTGGTTGTTAGTTTGGGAAAGAAGAAAGTATCTTGTATCCCAGGCTTTGGGAAAGAGTTGAAATTTGGACTTGAGATGTTCTAGGCAGATGGATTGCACTGAACAAAGGCATGGTATGTTGGGGAATAGAATTTTCTTTGGAAAAGCACACAGTTTGGGATAGTGGATGAGATTAAAAAGGAAAGTTGAACTACTTTAAGATTACAGTCTACTATGCTTTCCTAAAAATTGTTTTTATGAAAAAAATTTTAACTTGTTTTTTTTTTCCTCAACTTATCAAGGCAAGCCACTTTTTACCAGAACCTATGTCAGCAGCATTATTTCTAATTGCTTTGGACATGCCTATTTCTTTGGAATACCCAAATATTCATGAAGCTGTTGTGGCCTATTTGGAACAGCTAAATTCTGAAAACTACAGTATTTATAAACGAACCGCAGAGGCTGTCTATTCAATTGAATGTACCTGTAACTTCCTGTCTGATGTTGGGAAGGAGGTAAAAAGTTTTGTTAATATCTTTAAAAAATTCCTTTGATAAAATATTTAGAAAATTTAACCACTGCTTTTCAAACTGATGGACATATACCTGAATTATTTGATGTGGGATGCATCATTACTGCATAAATAAACTATCAGATTAAAGTAAGGATATGAAGTAAGGATTTGTATAAAAGTGAAAGACTTTAGATTAGTGATTGGTATATATTCATAAGATCAATGGCTTTAAAAATACAGTAATTATTATCAGTGTCTTAATATTTCATTAAGTGAGTTCCTCTTCAAAGTGGCTTATGCTGTGTGTGAGCAGAGTGACAATTGACATAAACACTATTTATAAAGGCTGTTTTAGTGTTTACTTGTAGATAGTTTTTCCTTTAATATTTTACGGACTTTTATTATGCACTCACACAGAAAGTCTGATTGTTTATTAAATAAATTCGTGAACTAGATTGTTTATAAGGTAGGATGACTTCAGGTGCAATGGTATAGCAATACTTATATATTGTTATTTGTCCCTTTTAGAGATATTATTAGGATATTTAGTATATTATCAATGAAAGGGTTAATGAGTCTTAAAGTAGACGTTGACTACAACACTTATTTACTGTTTGAAAATTCCAGAATTAATCCTGAAGATCTGGAAAAATTAGGATGAAAATTCCTATTCATTTTGGTTCCTACAGTAGAATCCCTCTGAACCTCGTATTTCCAATTTCCCTTTATTTACCCACTATTTTTTTTATGTTCTTTTCTTTTTGCCATATCTTGTTGCCACTGGCTTCTTGTTTTCTCCATGATAGACTTCCAAATTGTCATTAAGTTGAATTATTTCTGCGGCATTCTGCATGGTCAGTTAGTCATGCATGTACTGGTTGTCCTCTACGTTTCTGGAACCGGTCAGGATGTTGGAAGGGGAAAGTAGATCATAAAGTACACAAGCCCTGCCTGGAGTCTCAGAGTTAGTCGGGAGATGGGGCTACAAACAACAATCAAAGAATCAGGCCACTAGCCTGTCACTTTAAGCCTACTCAGAGATGAAAAATAGAACCTCCTATATGGCATTTAGCTAAGGATTTTCCCCACATTTCTACTTCTAGGCTGACATTTTTAGTTTGCTTGTTGAGAAAGTGGACTTGAACAAATGTGAACAATCTTAGGGTTTCTGAATGATCTAATTTCTTAAAGCTGCTTAGGTAGCAGTTGAAAATTTTATTGTACATGAACTTGATATTTATTGTCCCATTCTGCTGCTTTTTTAGGGAGAGAAGAATCTTTTAGAATTAGTGGAGCTGGCAGACCAAGCCCTGCGAAGCTTTTCCTATCATCAGCATTTCCCCCTAATAAAGGAAATCATCTGCATTTGTTCAAAGATGTAATATTTTCTTTTTTAATATGATTATATTATTATTGAACATATTGTGTGTGTGTAAACTTAGCAATGAAAACGAAACTGGTCTTAAGTCTTATTTTATTATTTTTTAGATTAAATTGCTTTTATATGTGTCTGACCTTTAAACTGTATATGTACAGCTGCAATAGGATAGTTAAAACTATGTTATTCAAGAGTAAACATTAAAAATGTTATGCCTATAATCAAATTGAATTATCCTTAGATTTTTATGCATTTGTTTTGGTGTCCATCCAAGCCAAATAACTAAGCATATTTATTTATCTTGAAAGTTTTCAATTAATAACTTAAGGTGAAATTTTTTAAATGTATGTTTCGTTTCTTACTACCTTTTTCTTATATGGGTTTTTGGAAAATGCTATGCATTGGTTAATTTATTTTGAGGGCATTGGAGCAGATTCCTATTAAGAACTTAGTATCTTCATTGCTTTGGGAAAGAGTAAATTCCATGAGGATAAATACCAATTCAGTATGGGTTTTTATTATTTATTTTTTACCTCACAGAGTTATCATTTTTTTTTTTGGTAGTGAGAACTTTTAGGGTTCCTTGTAACAAGTGTCAAATGTGCAGTATGGTATTATTAACTGTTATCACATGCAGTACATTAGGTCTCCCGAAGGTATTCATCCTGCATCCCTGAAACTTCGTAGCCTTTGACCAGGCATCTCTGCATTTCCTCTACCCCTGGTGACTACCATTCTGCTCTCTGCTTCTACGAGCTAGACTTTTTCAGATTCCGCGTATAAATGAGACCATGCAATATTTGTCTCTCTGTGCCTGGCTAATGTCACTTAGCATAATGTCCCCCAGTTCATCTGTGTTAATCACAGTGATAGGATTTCCTTCTTTTTTAACACTGAATAATACTCTGTTGTGTGTATATATATTTTTTCTTTTCATTCATCTATTAGTGGGCACTTGCTTGTTTCCATTTATTGGCTATTGTCAGTAATGCTGGATGAACATGGGAGAGCAGAGACCTCATCCAGATACTGATTTCATTTCTTTTCAATGCTTACCTAGGAGTGAGATCGCTGGATCATATGGTAGTTCTAGTTTTAATTTTTGAGGAACCACCATACTATTTTCCATAATGACTATACCAATTTTCCTTCCAAAGATGGGCTTTTAAGGACATCTGGATTTTTTTGTACTCTTTAAGAGAGGATGTTCTCTGTCTTGAAACAAGTAAGTGCCTGGGTAAATGCTAATGTTGGCTTAGATAAATAAGATCCCACGTTGAGGAATTAGTGTAGGAAGAAACCCCATCTGCTGTGCTTTCCAGTCTCTCTAGTAATTTGCTTGCCTTAGATGTCTTAAATATTTTACCTTTTTTACCAGCTGGAAATCTGCACAGGCCAGTCCATTACTTCAAGGAGAAAGTCAGAAGGTGTTTCTTCAAATGTTGTCTCACCCATTGCTACAAGTCAAAGTTGAAACTTATCACTGCTCTCTGGAAATTATTAAGGTGGGTTTTTTGGTTTTGGGTTTTTTTGTGGGGGAGAATAAACAGATTCTCTTATAACTCCAAATTAAATTACTTGACTCTTTGGGTGAGATGTAAGAACTACTACCATAAAAATAGGTGGTAATTATTAGCTAACTAAGAAATTTAATAAATTTAATAAATACTTTTAAATTCCTTTCAACTTAGTAACTCTAGCTATTGAATTGCTTTGTTAGAAGTTTTATGTAGAATTATATTTGTGTTGTGTTATTTAATGATGGAAACATTGTAAGGAAAAGTTGATGTTTGTCAGGTATTCAAATGTGATTTCTATGCTTAGGAAAAATTTTAGGTTATTATGGTTCCACTTTTCAGGTCTGTTTTCTGAGTAATGTGGTTCTTTTCAAGCAAATACTTATTTCTATCTTTATTAATTATAAAATATTTTAGCATAGAATAGTACATAGAATATTAACTTTCAGTGTTGAAATAACATTGTACATAGGACAATATTGAAAAATATATGTTTCTATATATTCTTGATGTCCTCTTATATTTAACATTCTTTTGAGTACCATCTAGATATAGCAAATGTTTATATATTTTGCCATTTTTAGAACTGATTGATCCTCTTATATTCAGAGAAATAAAAATATTACAATTACAAGTGAAGCTTCTTTCCTTTTTCTTACCCCTTCTTCCACTAAGACATCCACTCTTATAAAGAAGTGTTTATCTTTTCCATGCATGTGTTTTCTACATTTTTAGTATATATGCATATCTTTCTAAGTAATATATGTTATTGTTTTATGTGTTTGAAAAAGTATATAATTTCATCCTGCACATACGTTTTTGCTTTCATTTAATAGTTGGATTCAATCTACCTACCTTTTTCATATTAACTTTTCTTTATTTGAATACACTTCCTTTTATTTACTGATAAACATTTAGGGTCCATCTAATTTTTACTGAAATAAATTTTTCAGTATTTTCATTTCTAATCTGTTACTGATGATGCATATGTTTGAAAATGTCTTGATTTTACCTTACTCTTGAATGGTAGTTTAGCTGGATATAAAATTATTCATTCACTGCTATTTTTCTTAGCACTTTGCTGAAGCTACTTTGTCCTTGTTGGGCTTCTACCTTTGTTGAGAAGTCTTTTATCAGTTGAATTATAGTATCTTTGTATTTGTTTTTTCTCTAGTTGTTTTTAAGATCTTAAATTTTTTATGGTGTTCTGCAGTTCAATTATAATGTGTCTTTATATACATTTAAAAAATTTATCTTGTTTAGCACTCTTCTTTCTGAAGACTTGTCTGCCTTAATTTCTGGACAATTTTCAGTCATTATTATTTCTCTTGTCCTTGCTATTCTCTCCAAGTGGAACTCTCATTAGATCTAACATACGATTTCTTATGCTTTCTTTTGTGTCTTTTAATTCCTTTTTCATATTTTCCATGTATTTTTTTGTTTTGTTTGGATGGAATTCCTCAGTACATTCATGTAGTTTGCCATTTGTTCCCTCAGCTATCCCTAATTTACTTTTTTTTTTCTTTTAGCTTCTTTTTTTTTTTTTTTTTTAATTTTATTTTGGTATCATTAATCTACAGTTACATGAAGGACATTATGTTTACTAGGTTCCCCCCTTCACCAAGTCCCCCCCCACATCCCCGTTCACAGTCACTGTCCATCAACATAGTATGATGCTGTAAAATCACTACTTGTCTTCTCTGTGTTGCACAGCCCTCCCTGTGCCCCCCCCCCACACTATACATGCTAATTGTAATGCCCCCTTTCTTTTTTTCCCACCCTTATCCCTCCCTTCCCACCCGTCCTCCCCAGTCCCTTTCCCTTTGGTAACTGTTAGTCCATTCTTGGGTTCTGTGCTGCTGCTGCTGTTTTGTTTCTTCAGTTTTCTTTTGTTCTTATACTCCACATATGAGTGAAATCATTTGGTACTTGTCTTTCTCCACCTGGCTTATTTCACTGAGCATAATACCCTCTAGCTCCATCCATGTTGTTGCGGATGGTAGGATTTGTTTTTTTCTTATGGCTGAGTAATATTCCATTGTGTAATGTATCACATCTTCTTTATCCATTCATCTACTGATGGACATTTAGGTTGCTTCCATATCTTGGCTATTGTAAATAGTGCAGCGATAAACATAGGGGTACATCTGTCTTTTTCAAACGGGAGTGCTGCATTCTTGGGGTAAATTCCTAGAAGTGGAATTCCTGGATCAAATGGTATTTCTATTTTGAGCATTTTGAGGAACCTCCATACTGCTTTCCACAATGGTTGAACTAATTTACATTCCTACCAGCAGTGTAGGAGGGTTCCCCTTTCTCCACAACCTCGCCAACATTTGTTGTTGTTTGTCTTTTGGATGGTAGCCATCCTTACTGGTGTGAGATGATATCTCATTGTGGTTTTAATTTGCATTTATCTGATGACAAGTGATGTGGAGCATCTTTTCATGTGTCTGTTGGCCATCTGAATTTCTTCTTTAGAGAACTGTCTATTCAGCTCCTTGGCTCATTTTTTAATTGGATTATTTGCTTTTTGTTTGTTGAGGTGTGTGAGCTCTTTATATATTTTGGATGTCAACCCTTTATTGGATCTGTCATTTATGAATATATTCTCCCATACTGTAGGATGCCTTTTTGTTCTATTGATGGTGTCCTTTGCTGTACAGAAGCTTTTTAGCTTGATATAGTCCCATTTGTTCATTTTTGCATTTGTTTCCCTTGCTCGGGGAGATATGTTCAAGAAGAGGTCACTCATGTTTATGTCTAAGAGATTTTTGCCTATGTTTTTTTCTAAGAGTTTTATGGTTTCATGACTTACATTCAAGTCTTTGATCCATTTCGAATTTACTTTTGTGTATGGGGTTAGACAGTGATCCAGTTTCATTCTCTTACATGTAGCTGTCCAGTTCTGCCAGCACCATCTGTTGAAGAGACTGTCATTTCCCCATTGTATGTCCATGGCCCCTTTATCGAATATTAGTTGACCATATATGTTTGGGTTAATGCTAGGAGTCTCTATTCTGTTCCACTGGTATGTGGCTCTGTTCTTGTGCCAGTACCAAATTGTCTTGATTACTGTGGCTTTGTAGTAGCACTTGAAGTTGGCGAGTGAGATCCCCCTCACTTTATTCTTCCTTCTCAGGATTGCTTTAGCTATTCGGTGTCTTTGGTGTTTCCATATGAATTTTTGAACTATTTGTTCCAGTTCATTGAAGAATGCTGTTGGTAGTTTGATAGGGATTGCATCGAATCTGTATATTGCTTTGGGTAATTTGCTTTTTTAAAGTTGAGGTAAAATATAGATAACATAAAATTTACCGTCTTAACCATATTTAAGTGTACAGTCAAACCATATTTAATTGTACAGTCATAGCATTAAGTTCATTCACAGTATTGTGCAATCATCACGATTATACATCTCCAGAACTTTTTCATCTACCAAGAATGAAACTCTGTAACCATTAAACAATAACTTTCAATGCCCCTACTCCCAGCTCCTGACAACTACCATTCTGTTTTCTGGATTTGACTATTCTAAGTACCTCATATAAGTGGAATCATATACTATTTGTCTTTTTGTGTCTTGTTTATTTAGCTTAGCATAATGTCTTCAAGGTTCATCCATGTTGAGGATATACAGAACTGCATTCTTTTTTTAAGGCTGAATAATATTCTGTTGTATATATACTACATTTTGTTTATCCATTCATCTGTTGATGGAAATTTGGGTTGTTTCCATCTTTTGGCTATTATAAACAATGCTTCTATGAACATGGGTATCCAAAAATCTGTTTGAATCCCTACTTCTAATTCTTTTGGGTATATATCTAGAAGTAGGATTGATGCATTGTATGGTAATTCTGTTTAATATATTGAGGAATTACCATACTGTTTTCCATAGTGGCAGCACCATTTTACATTCCCCTCAGAAGTATACAGGGTTCCAGTTAGTCCTCATGCTTGCCAACTATTATTATTTTCTATTTTTGTTTTGATAATAGCCATCCTAATCTCATCATGGTTGATTTTAATTGATTCATCAAGTTTCAAATTTCAATTTTCAATTATTTTTTTTCTATTTTTCTTGGCTTCTTTTTAAATTCATTTGCTCCTTTTTTTCAAAATAGTCTTTCCTTGGTGTTTTTTGCATATTTGAAAATATCAAAGCACTTATTTTATGATTTTATTTAGGTTCTATTATATACAATTCTCATTTGTTATGGCTTTTGAATCTCTTATGTTGTTGATTTCAGCAGCAGGTGGATTTTGATTATGAGGTCATCTTTGGCAGGATAGTTTTTGCTTTGGGAATCTCAAATTCTGTGGACAGTGTTTTTTTATTTACTTCTGCCTTATATCCGGGGATTTAACAGAGTTGAGGTGTATCATAGCCTAGGAGGGGTTTGTTATGAAGGTGTATTTTCATTTGACTATGTTGAAATGCTTATCAAAAGAACTCGTAGAGAAGGACAGGCTGAAGATGGGGGCGGCAAGTGGCTGAGTGAAAGGAGCCAGTGCCTTTGAAAGCTGAAGGTGGTCGCATCTGTCACACGGATGGCTAAGTGAGCTTAGGTGGGCTTCGGAGAAACTGGAAGTTGGAAGAACTTCCTTCTGTTCTGTGTTTCTGTTGAGATTGCAAGAAAGTAAGTAGGGTGTTTAGTGTGTTTGAAATGACTGATGTGAACTGATGTTTGGCAAGATTAAACAGTAGGACTGGGCCTATTTGGAGAGCCCAGTTGATTGTGTTCATTATCTTAATAGTGAAACCAATCTACTTGGCATGATTATCTCTGGCTAGCTGTTTGCTGTTTTGGGGAGGTGGTATTTAAAGTCATAAGATGAGCAGGGTCATCTAGTGAGAGAGTGGACAAGAGAAGGCCAGTCATCTAGGGTCTAATCAGTTAGAAGGTGGACACAGAAGGTGCCCATGGAGACAGAGATGTGTCTGAGGTGAGAGGGAAATATGGTCTCCTGGGCCGAGTCAGATACAACAGAGATGAGCCCGTTGAGTTTGGTGCCACAGTGGTTGACGGGAGCCTTCCACGGGCTGGAGGCCTGCCGTGCTGCTGGCTTGGGTGGAGGAGACTGAGGAGTGGGCAAGTGCAGCCTGACGGCAGCAGTTTTCTTTGAGGACTTGTGCAGGGCGGAGAGCTGACAAATGGGTTATCAGCAGTAGGGGCAAGTTGGGTTCAGGGACACACTAGAGGGGGTCTTACGGTGACTGGAGTAATTTGGGAAGAAGAAGTGAAAGCTGCTGGAGAAGACAACCGCAGGAACTCAGTCTTGGTGTTAGAAGATAGAGGATGCAGATCAGCAGGTAGGGACTGGGCTTTACTAAGATTCATGGTGTTTTTTTCTGTTGTAAGAAGACCAACATAGGTAGGTTGATGTATTTAGTGATGGGAAAAGAAAGGTATTTCCTTAAGAATTAGGCATTATTCCTATTTTGTGGATGGATAAACTGGCACTCAGAGCATCTGAGTGTTTTAAGGAAGTAACTGACAGAGCTTTAATTAAACTGTAGGCTGAGACTTTTAAGTACTTTTAAAAACATGAACTGTAAAGTTTTTGTCTGTGATATGAAATTAAAATTTGAAAAGAAAAAAGGTGTATGTTTATATATGTATGTAACATATTGACCTCTGAATTGTTGGTAGTGGCTATTAGGAACTAATAATTTGCAGGGTGAAAAAATTACATTTCTTTAAGTCATTGTGGATTTTATTTTTACCTTTTATATTATATTGAAATTCTATTAATGTTTAAAGTAGCTTTTTTGCTCTCTCATCTTAAGCAGTCTCTAACAAGCATTACTCTATTAGTCTCTAGTTCAGATTTAGAGAAGAGTCTGTGGTAATTAGTCCAAGAGATGGTGCAGTCTTTGCTTGTACTCAGGTGCACAGCTGTCTTGATGATAAAAATCCTCCATGTTGTTATCCTTCTTTCCCCCAGAGCTCTAAGTTTGTTTTCTTTCTAATTTTGTTTTTCTTTTTCAAATCTCAGTAAGCAAAATGCAGACACCTTAGGATAAGTTTATTATGTTGTTTATTTCCTTTATGTCTATCACATGAACAACTTGAAGAGATTATGTTTGTCTCAGCGGTTTGGTTATTTAATTTATTAAGACTGCTTGTTGGCAGAAAATAACATAACACATATCTCATGCAGACTCAAAAACTGTTAGGCAAGAGTGTCTTTTTTCCTCTTCTGCTAGGTTAAAAAAAGTTCCAATGAAGTGAAAACTAAAATTGGAATTGAGTTATAAACGGAAGAAAGTGGAATCCTTTGGAAAAGTCAGTGTCACTAATTTTAAACATTTATTTTATTTTGCAGGACTGTTTAGGTGTCCATAATGTCACTAAACCAGTGTCCTCCCTTTGTAATGGAATTCATTTTCTACTTCACCCAAAAGTCCTGTATGAAATCTGTGCATTTGGCATTCAAGATCCCAAAAATGAGGTATGGCATGTTAAGAAAAAGTGCAAAAGACTCCTGTAAATATGCTAATATAACTAAGTCATATGATGAGAACCTGAAAGGCAACTTGTCTTTGATGTATGGGTTCAGTTGAGGTGTTATTTGCATAAAAAGAGATATTAAAGAAAATGTGAGAATCTCGAAATCAGAACAACTTATGTTTTTCATCTAAGGTGTGGAGAACTATACAGTAGTCATAGTAAACAGGTTATTGAGTTATTTAATTAGGGAAATTTTTAGTCAGTGAAAAAATATACCTTCAAAAGTTAAAAAAGGTAAAAAAAAATAATGGAAATCATTGAGAGAGAAAGACTGGTCAAGAAGAGAATGTAAGATGATGCAAAGGAAAGAGGAACATTTGAGAGAAGATATGTTAATTAGGCTCCCTTCCAGATCTTACGAAACGTGAAAGGTGTGTCAGGTGATGCGGTGAGCTGGCTCACTTTGTCGCATCACTTTATCTGAGCAGGTAAATGCTGCCGCCAGGGCCATTCTGACGCACCTGCTGCAGGGACGATTGGTGATGACAGCGGTGACCTGGAACAGGTTTATTGAGGCTCTCTGTCCTGTCATTCCAGTCCTACAGGTACTCTGTACACTTCCCCGTTTATGATGCCATTTATCTTTGGTGAGTGTGATTGATTTAAACGCATGCACACAGTGGACTGTCATGTTGTGAGAGAAAGGAAGAGAAATCGTGAAGGCGCTGTGGATAAGTGAATAGGAAGTGGGTGGCGTCATGCTTCTGGCAGAAGCTAAAACCAGGAGAACTAATATGTCTGTGTCTACTTTATGTATCTGTGTATACTTCCCGCTGGGGGACGAAGTGGCTTTGACTGTGAAAAATAGAACCCAGACTCATATAAAGGCTTTTAGGAAAACCTAACAGTGCTTTTTAAGCAGATATAATATAACTCAACTTGCCTCCTGAATTCCTTCCGTGTGTGTCTGTGGTTAGAGTGATACTTTGAGTAACAGCCTCTTGGGACCACAGCCTTTTTAGCTGTCCTTTGGGCATCAGAGGAGCGAGGGAAGCTCAGGGGTCCTTACCTCCTTGGGCGAGAAGTTGGAGATGGGAAACGCCATCCTTGGAACACTCCTCTGTTATTTATTTATTTACTTACTTATTTATTTATTTATTTTTGATTGAAGTTTAGTTGACATACAGTATTATATTACCTTCAAGTATACACAGTGATTCAACTGCATACACATTATTAAATCCTTATGCCAGCCAGTGCAGTTACTGTCTGTCAGCATAGAAAGATGTTACAGAACCGTTGACTCTATTCTCCATGCTGTCCTACCATCCCCGTGACCAACTTATATTATGATTTAGAGTCTGTGCCTCTCTATGCCCCTCACCCACTCCACCCACCCGCCCAGCCCCTCCCCCGTGGTGACCACCAGTTCCTTCCCAGCGGGGGTGGGTCTCCTGCTGTTGTGTGGAACATTCCTCCTTAGAAGAGTGCCCAGCCTTCGGCCCGGAAGCTCCCGCAGTCTGGCTCGGGGAAGATGTGTCTGTAGGTCTCCATCCTTGTCGTGTGGGGACAGGTCTGAAGATCTGGGAAGTGCCTCATCCAGGGGCAGTGTCACTACTAGGATCTTGAAAAATAGAAAAATTAGTGAGTGTCAAGAGGGGTGTGTATTTTCCTGAAGTTCTCCAGTATTATTTTTTAAAAACAATTTTATGTATGCTTCTTACCTCATATAGGTTATTTTGAAAAGTGACTATTCAACTGAATTGAAAGAAATTTATGAGTTGCTTGACAGCATAACTATAATTCCTATTTTCAAATTAAAAAGTTAAGCACCATGTTTAAAGTCAAACCCTAATTTCTCTTTTTATGAAATCTGTTAGGGCTATGCTGACCCGGAAGACCCTCTGGGTAACTGCATTCTCCACCTAAGCACAGTGGGTCCTGAGGCAGGCGAAGGGGTTCTCCCCAGCACCGCCCGGTTGAAGTCCGTGCTGCGGCTCCTGCTGGTGAAAAAGCCGTCGTAAGTACAACAGAATCTCTTGCATGTAAAAGTTCATGGGACCGTTCTGAGATAGTGGAGTGATTATATCAACCTGAAACATACAGAAGTAAAGAAGTTAAAGGAAAGTGATTGTCCGTTATCAGACAGAGAGAGGAAACCCTTGCTGCAGGTAAACAGACACAAGCTCTGGATGCCTTCTTGAAATGCTTCATACATTCCCAGCCCAGGGACCAGGTCGGTCCGCGATAGAGGCTCCCTCACCAGGCGCTGTTCAGCGGTGCTAAAGGTAGGGCAGAGGCCATGGGGACAGAGAGGTCGCAGCAATTACAGTGTTTTCATTGTCTTCTCTCTTTAGAAATTGCTAGCCTCTTGGAGACACCCTTTTCTAAGCATTAGTTCTGAAAGTAAAGTTTTTCATAAAATTGCCTCCGATACCAGAGTATGCAGGCATTTTCATCTTGTTTAGCTTGTCCCCTTATTTGGTGTGCTGAAAAAAATGTCCTTTCCTCCACCATTACTTTAAGTAACATTTTAACTAAAAGAAAAGGAGGAGAAATACGTTGTCTTCCTTCCCTCTCTGTAGTGCAACGTAAATCTGCTCTGCTGCTCTCTTTGGGTAACTGGTTGAATTTTCCTTCATTGAGAAGAGAAAAAAAGCTTAGAGTGAAGCTGGATAAGCAGTGATGAGGAGGAGGAGTCGGTTGAAAGGCTAGGAGGAACGAAAGACGATCGTTTAACGATGGATAATTTTGTTTTCCCCAGACCTTACATCAGGATAACACAGCAGCTTATTTATAAACAGATGATCAGACTGAAAAGTAAGGAAGTAGGTGGAAATAACCTAAAACATTAAGTGAATGGAAGGAGGAAAATCAAAAGAAGATTGAGAAAGTACCTGTGAAGCACAGAGTGGAGAGAGGGTGGTGCAGGAAGCAGGAGGGCAGGAGAGGGCAGTGACGGGTGTGTGCCCCCGGGCGCTGGCTTCCCCGGGACCCTGGGCAAAGTCTTCCTCAGTGTCCTGAAGTCGACTCCTTCCCCCAGAGTTGGTGATTCCACACAATAGAAGTTTATTTCCTTTGGGGCCTACGGTCTCCTGGTAAACAAAGATGGTCTTATCAGGCAGGACTTTGCCAGCATTTGGAGGTCTCCTTCAAGGGCCCCGAGCAAGCCCACACTACTCTTTGGGTGAGGTAATTCTCTTTCAAAACAGAACGTGAAACAATTTGAATTATATACTTGTTTTCATTATTTGATTGATTCTACCCCATCCTACTAGACCGTAATCTCCATGTAGGCAGGAACTCTACCCACTGGGTAATCTTTATATCCTCAAAGTTCTTAGAGTACCTTGGGTATAAACATGCTCAAAATGTATTCATTGAAAGAAATAAGTGAAGAGAAATAACCAGACTGTTGCCCCATGCTAACCCTGAAAAGATACGAAATTCATAGACTAGAGGAAGGAATGCATAAATACATGCTTTCTGTATCCCACCATAGCCTTCTCACTGGGGATTGTACCTGTCCTTAAACCAGCAGCCCCAGATGTTAATACTGACAGCGTTGGTGGTGGGTGCGAGGGGCAAGGGGAAGCCTTATGTAGGTGTCTAGCTGTTCCAAGTGCTCGTGAGGTTAACAGCAAATGGGAGAGGGAGAAAGTTTGCCTGACTTCCCACACCATCATGGAGTATATATTGGTCCTCTGAAGATGGTACCTGCTATTAGAACAGTAGATTTCTGCTTTCTGCTACATTTGGCAAGCACGCACTGTCGGCAGTGTGCCTGACAACCGTGGCCAGCTGTGGGAACGTAGCAGCTCACAGCACAGACACCACCACCGCCCTTACAGAACTGGGCCCGTAATTGGGAAGAGAGATCTTAATCAGTTATACTGTATCATTAATTGTAATAAAGCAAGTTCAGTGTCATGATGAGGGAACTTAAGGTCAACGGGACTTCACGCAGCAAGGTGGCCTTCCTGTGTGCGAAGGTCTAAATTGTTGTCTTACAAAAGTACTTAAAACCTGGAATTTGGATTATCATTTAAAATATGCCCAGTTCCTATGTAGTTGGACGAGTGGTAGGTACATGGTTGTCTCACTATCTTCCAACTTGATGGTCTTTGTCTAATTGATGGTTTTTCTGTTTTTCCATTTCATTGTTTAATGTCATGCAGTATTTAACTTTTCTTGAAATTTCCCACCTCCCCATTCAATTGACCTTAATCCTAATCTAGGCTAGAAAGAATAGAATTTTAATGGGGATCACAAGTATTCACATTTTCATGTTTGAGAAGAATCTGGCCACTGATACAAGATGTTTATACATGGTCACAATATCACCCTTTAGCTCTTCGTGTGGTTATTCTGCTGGAGGTTCACCCTCATGGTTGTACTCTGTTCGTGGGCCTTTATAGTCTGTACGTGTTTGTACTCTGTAATCATGGGTGACAATCTTTTGATAAAGATGGATCACTAGACTTGAAGTCAGGATGTACAGATTTAATATACAGATTAATTTTTTGAGGTTGTAGTGTTAACAGTGGACTTTAAAGTTGACACTCTCAGTGACCCTGTCTTCATTTGCAATTACTGGTTATTTTTTATTTCAGATGTTTATTTATAAATGTGAAATTGGAAGAATAATTGTAGTTCTACACTAAATATTTTAATAGAAAAAGTAAAATATCAGTAATTTCAGTGTAAGCAGAGCTAATTATTGTGTTGGTATATAATAATTCATTGTGCTTATAGGCATTTATTATGTAAATTATAGTGATATCATATAATAATTTTATATTACAAAATGTTGACTTACATACTTTGTTTCTTGAGGGCCCGTTCACGAGCACTAAAGCTGTTAGCATGTCATCTCACACGGGAAGAAGGGGCTGAGAAAAAGCGCCCTTTCATAGATGCCAGAGTTCTCTCCAGAGTTCCCAATTTATTTATTGTGAAAAAGCCTATTGAACTCAAATTGGATGACAGCAGAGAACTGATTATTAAGGTGACTATAACTTTTGAGTTTCTTACTGTGTAGTCATTTGACATATTTGTGTGTCACATATTGTGTGTTACAGTCTTCAGTGTGTGTGTGCACCGGACAGGGAGAGACGTGGTATCGTCAGGCGTGGTCCTTCATGGCTAGGCTGAAACTGTGTTCTGGCTTTATCTGGCTTCTGGATACATTTATTTATTGAACAAATATTTCTTGAGTTCCTACTATATGCCAAGCATTGTGACCCTTTTCTTTTATTATGTATTTTGGAAATGCAAATTAATTTGAATAGTATCTTAAATACAACATAAGGCTAATCTAGTGGAAAGAAATTCTGTGATGACTCTTAAAAACAAATGTCACTGACATAAAAGCTATTGGGGATTCTTCTTATGTTGGTAATAGCTGGTAATAGCAAAAGAGAAAAAGTCCCCATGACATTTTCAGCCTCTTCATTTCAAAAGGAAAAGAAAAAAAAGGAGGCAAAGGCAATTTATCTTAAATGTTACACTAGTTCTGAGATTTTGTCATTAATCTCTTTTAAAATCTTTGGTTCTGTACATACCTTAGAGATGTAGCATCGATTTCCCTTTTCATTTTTTCGTCCAGGGCTGCAGCTGCGGCTTCCTAGACCAATGCAGTTACCTTCATTGATTCATTCCTGTGTTTCATAACTTCTCCCATGACTTAAAATGTGCGGTCTCTCTGTTTTAAGTTCAGATCTACCCCCAAAAGCCTGTGATCATATAGTAGAGACACATGTAATACCGTGGATGTTTTTAAATTGGGGAAACACATTCAGTGTGCTAACCTAAGTGTTCAGAGCCATGTGAGAGCCGTGGCCACAGGATTGGAGAACCTACTGGGCACGTACCAGGTCCTGTGAGGACTCCCCGAGTACTAACCACTGGGAGTCACTCCTGTGCTCTGTGTGCGGTGGGAGGAAGGTGGGGAGGAGGGGGTTCCGGAACTGTCTTTCGGGAGCTGCGTTAGGGCTGGAAGGTAGCAGAGGGTGGGAGAAAGGAGTGCCGCCTCTGGCCTTTGCCGCTCCCTTTCCTGCTGAGTTTGGCCGCCTCCGTTCCCTCCGGGCGTGCGGCGACGGGGCTTGGCTCCAGGGGGCGGCTCTGTTGCCTTGCTGGCCAGCGGCTCCCGGCGAGTGCCCGCCCGGGGCCTTCCAGAGGGAGAAGAGGGAGAGGGGAGGGCCTGGGAGGAGCAGCTGGTGGCTGCCGAGAGCACCCGAGAAACCCCGAGGCGCTTGTTGGGTCCTCTGCTCAGGTCCGCCTGGGACTCCCTGTAGAGATGGTACGGGACTTGGATGTTTTCTGTGAAATTCTGAAAGTGGCTAATGGGTTTTGAGTGACTTGCTACCAAAAATGTACATTAAGAAGAGAGTCTAATTTGACATGGTAGCTCTTTGTTCTAGATCCCAAGCTCCCCGACGTAGCTAGTGCTTCGTGGCTGCGAGTTCACATGTAAACATGCCGGTCATTTGAGTAAGTTGGTGTTCTGAGGTTTGGCTCTTAGGGATGAGCTGTAACGTTTTACTGGAGAACTGGAAGTAGATGGATTATTCTTTTTCGTTTTCAGTTGGAGACTGTTGAGAAGGTATACGATATCTTTACTTCAGATGGTATCGACCTTGTTGTGAGGAAGTCCGCTGCAGAACAGTTGGCCGTGATCGCGCAAGGTAAGGTCGTTCCCAGGAAGTGCCGAGCTGCTGGCGAAGGAGTCTTAGGGCGCTGTGCGGTGGTGTCAGGGGTGGGCGCACTATGATTGTGGGCCAGACCCAGGGTGGCCTTTACTTACAGCCCGTGAGTTAGGAATGGTTTTTACATTTCTAAATATTTGTTTGAAACAAAACCAAAACCAAAACAAAGAATATGGGACAAAAGCCTTATATGACCAGCAAAGCCTAACATATTTACTGTCTAGTTCTTTCCAGGAAAATGTTTGCTGACCCCTAGTCTGGATTATCACTATTTGACCTTTCAAATATCATTTGATGGAATTATCTTCTTTCTAAAATACTGATAACAATTCTAATAGTAAATTTCATGTTGCCTTATGTCTTCAGTGTGTTCTGACTTGCTCATAGAAATCCATCAAACAGTACTGTGTGGGCAGGTAAAATAAAAATAATGCAGTGTAACTGTATTCTCTTTAAAGGTTTATTTTGAAATGTAACCAGCACAGTATACTGTTAGCTATGTTTGTAGTGTTGTTATTCCATAAGCTCCCATTCTTTGGGCTTTTAATTTTTTCTTAAGTGTGATGTATATGATTTATCTTTAATATTTGAAAGAAATGATAACTTTGCACTTACATAAAAAGAGTTTTTCTAATTTGGAAAGTAGGACATGGTAATATTCCTGTCCTTACATTAATGGAAACTGGGATGAGAGTTACTAGAAAAAGCATTTCCAACATATTTGTGGCAGGCATGAGTACTTGTATGTTTCTTTTTATGTGCATTTGTATATTCCCAATGAGAACATAGAAGAACAAATTAAGAAAATCTGTCTGCAGATTGTTAAATACTTGTAACTAATCTATAAGCAATTAGAGTTTTTGTCTCTAGTAATAGCTCTAGTATGTGTGTGTCTGTGTGTAAATGTGTGCCTTAGTCTGCAGGGCACCATAGACTGGGTGGCCTAGAAACAACAGAAATCAGTTCCTCACAGTTCTGGAGGCTGGCCATGAAGATCTAAGGCTCCAGCAGATTCGTGTCATGTGAGAGCCTGCTTCTTGGTTCATAGACAGCCGTTGTCTCCCTGTGTCCTCACATGGAGAAGGGACTCGGAAGCTCCCTGGAGCCTCTTTTATTAGGACACGAATTCCATTCATGAGGGCTCCACCTTCATGGCTAAATCACCTCCCAAAGGCCCACTCCTACACCAGCACACTGGAGATTAGGTTTCAGTGTATCCATTTTGGGGAGGCATGCACATTGATTCCATAGCAGTGTATATGTGCATGTGTGCATGCACACGCACATGCACACACTAACACACACACACACCTTAATTATAAAAGTGTGTAGTCTTTAGAAACAGAGTTTATTTCGATCTCTTTCCCTTTATATTTTCTATTACAGTTTGAGGATAGGGATCTTTTACTAATAGAAAAATGATCATATTGTAAGATATATTTACACATTAATTTGTGGCTAATTCTAAACATTTTGAGGTGATGGATTTAGAAAAAAGAGTTGTCAATGAAACAATACAAAGAAAATATTTATGTACAAATAAAAGGATTCATTTGTATACTTAAAATTATAGTACTTTGCAGAGTCTGAACTAGTTTGTTTATTCTTTTTAACGGTTTTTGATTTTTACATTGATTTATTATAGAAGTGCTTATATGTAAAAGTTTTCAGAATTTTCAAGTGTGTATAAATTAAAAAGTTTACAGTTCCATCCTCTAATTTCAACACCAAGTGTAACTATTTTTATTAGTTTCAGTTGTGTGGATATCTGTTCTTTATTTTTAAACCTAACAAAATGTTCTTTAACTTCTAGTGACTTTTTTTTGGTCTACAGATATTAAAACACATGCTGTGGTGAAAAAGTTATGCCTAGTTGACAAGATAATTGAGTATTTAAATGAATGTGTGGGTCTGGATGGCAAGGTAAGACTAACGTGTATCTTGACATGTTTTTACAGATTTGTGTTTGTATTAATTGTACCTGAAATTGAATTCAGGTGAATTTGGATAAGTACTTGGAGTTTTAAGTTCTGAGTTAACACCCACTACCTTGTTCATTTTTTTATTTCTGTGAGTCAAAAAGTAATCTTAAAATTTCTGTAAGAGATGTAAACAGAAGTATATGCAAAGCTTATTTTCAGTAATACTTCTTAATATTTACATGAATTTTCATTTCACATGATTTTGATGAAAAAGCATAAAATTTAGAATAAGACAGTATTATAGAATATTTTATTTCACCTTAGAATTGATGAGAATAAACTGTTTTTTCCCTCCTGGCCAGGTTATAGAATGTTTGATACAGCCATGCCTCACACTCCTGAGGAAAGTTCTTTGTGCTGATCCCGTCGCGCGTGGGTCCCTCTCACAGCAGTCTTCTCTCTTGACCCTGTTATTCAGAGGTGAGTAAAATGAATTACGCTAATAAGGAGATCAATCTCAAGCTTTAAGTGTTATTCTTTTTCTGTAGGTAACATTTACTTTCCATTTTACTAACAGAATAACAAAGGTTTTTTGTGAATATGACAGTAAAAAATGTATCACAGTGGAAAATATTTAACACTTCTGTGGAAATTTCCTTATAATCCTGTTATTGCCGGGACCTTATAGCTGAGAAAGGCTGAAGCCTCTGGTTGTTCTTGGGGCCTTGACATGGCTGTCATTTGGCGCTCAGCCTGTTAACTATTACCCATAAAGAGAAAGCTGCACCTGCTGTCATTATGCCTTCTTTCCGGTATCTGTTTCCGCATTCTTAATTTTGCTAATGCCTGTGCATCCTGAACCTTTGGTGTGGTACACGATTATGACAATAAACTGGCACTAAGAGTACAGGACCCACTCTGAGGTGTGGGCACTGGAGCATCCTGAGTGACTCAGTACTAATTTATTACATTTTATAGTGTGTAATTTTTTTTTTAACCTACTTCAGTTTGGTGATAAGTTAGTAATGTGTTTAGATAGCAAATTTCATGTAGTTTTGTTCTCTTTTTTTTTTTAATCCAACTCTCCTCGGTAGAGAGCTTGATAACATTTTGTGCTATTTTCTTTCCCAGAAGTTCAGGCCGCTGCTTTGCAATACTCTACAAGAGGCATCTTGGGCAAATGTCTCAATTTGCTTAACTTTTTCTCAGTTACAGTCATGTAAGAGATAAATGATATTTACGTTCAAAATATTATTAAAATACAGATTAGAATATAGTAATTTCATTTTAGCATTTTTCTTTTCTTCTAATGGCTCCTGCTTGCCAAGTGAGTAAGACACAGTTTATTTGATAGAACCAACAAAGGTCCACACCAGGTACAGTTCTAAACAGACTCGGTCTGATCATAAAATTTTGAACAGAGTGTAAAATTTTATAATTTTTTTAAAGGTTGGTCTGGAAGAAAGACAGTTGTGGGTCTCTAGTTTTCTGTAATCTCATTAACAATTATCCTCCTATTAACCACATTCAGTAGAATTTATTTAGTCCCTGGTTTACTTTTTCATTTATAATTTGATTTAAATTATTCGAACATGTAGCAGATTCAAAGGCACTTTCTAAGGCAGCATAATCTGTATCCTTTTGGTATTTAGCAATTTTTCTATCTCATTAATGTTTGTGAAAATTACTTCAGTGAGTCTGAACATGAATTACATTATCTCTCATTAATGGATTTAGCTTCAGGGAAAAATTGTTTTTTAACCAAATATTCCACCAGGAAAATTCATATCTCAGCAAACATTTATGAGTACTTACCATGTGCTAAGTACAATGTTAGACCCTTGGGATATATTGATGAGCTTGGTAAATGACCCTCATGGAACTGACAATACAGTTGGAGTCTTTCACAAATCAATCAATACATAATACAGTGTAATACCTATAATAGTGAGATTCCTGGTGCTAAAGGAAGTGTTCCTGAGTAGTTTGGGTCGTGGATAAACATCAGAGTGTTTCCAAGGAATGTGGCATGTAAACTGGAATCTCAGAAGTGCATAGGAGTTGAATAGAGAGTGTTGATTTCCTCATAGAAGGAGCCACAGTTGGCGTGAGAGACATGGTGTGTTTGGGATGGTGGTTGGTTATGAATGGTTGGATTTTGGGGAGGTCTGCGGTGAGGGGAACATGGTGAGATAAGGCAGGGAGGGTGGCTTACGCAGAGCCTGGTAGGTCATAGTAAAGAGCAATGAGAAGCCATTAAAATTTTTATGTAGAACAGTATGTGTTTCAGGAAGATTATTGTTTACAGCATGGAAAATAGATTAAAGGGGTATAATATATCTTTCAGACATACTATTTTGAATTATAAACTTGATGTCATGACAGAATTCTACTCTGTATTCAGGGTTATATATTAACTTAGAAATAATTTATTGCACCATCTTATAGTGAGGAAATTGAAGTCTGAAGAGATTTAGCGATGGCCAGGGTCATACCTGGATAATGCTGGAGGCAAGGGAAGAACCCAGTCTTCCTTTTTTTGTTGATTTGCTTTTGTTTTAAATAATTAGAAAACTGAAACAGAATTATTGTAAAAATTCAAGCAGTATGGAACTATACAAACTACAATTCTAAAAATTTAAAAAATTTTTCTCAATTTCCTCAAAGTAGAATGTGCTGTTCAGCATATATTATCTGGAATGATCTTTTCTATACACACGTATTGTATTTTTTGTATTATATACTTAAGTATTGTGTTGCTTCCTTTTTTTCCAACTGAAAATATATCTTGAATACTTTCTTGTGTTATTTCATATGAATGTACCTTCTGAAAAAAACACAAAACCAAATCATTACTGCATAGTATTTCAGAGTTTCAGTTTGCTGTATTAATATTAATTAATACTGACTAATTTTTATTAGTATTAACAGAATATGGTATAAGATAGGGATCTAATTTTTTTCCCCATATTATAGGCAATTATATTACAATAATTTCTTATGTACTTGGAAATACTAATGGCTCATTTTATCTCCTCTGATATGAAATGTCTACTTTATCATAAATTCTTACATGTGTCTCTATTTCTTTGCTTTTTAGCTCATTGCTCTTTTTATCATGCCTATACATCATGATGTTTTCCTTTTCTCACAGTTAGTGAAAATTCCTTCTTTCAAAACTAATTTCTTGTTGCTTCACTGGATTTGCTAACTCTAGTTCACTGCTACTCCTGTGTGACTGGTGTCACCCCCATCCCTGTTTGGTTAGAATTTCGGTTACCAAGCACCGAGAAGCTGTAGCATTGGGCACATTGCAGGGGTGGAAGCCCAGGCCTCTTGCTAAGGGATTGGACCGGCGCATTTCACCAAACGGGAAGTGATGGTGGTGCTGGCTTACTGCGAGCTGGTTCAGAGCACTTTGCTTTTCCATCATCTTGTAATAAACAAGACAGAAAAGCAAACCGAGAGCATCGGCACAAACAATGTTTTAATGTCAAATCTAAGTTCTATGATTGTATATTTGTAGGACAGGGCAGAAATTTTAAGGAGATCTTTCAATGAGCACACTTCAGCTGGGTTCAAATGATCTGTCAGAACCTCTCTGGAAGCTGGATCAGTTTCCTTCTCCGACTGACTGAAGCTGGACAGTGTCTAGTGAGTGGATCTGCAGGTGTGGTTCCTGGACCAGCAGAATGTGTCTTTGGGATTCACAGGCCACCCCAAACCCACCAAAGCACAAACTGTTTTAGCAAACTTTACAGATGATTCACATACACTTGAAAGCTTGAGAGCCACTGTGTTAGTAATGCCAGCTTATCTGGGTTAATGTTGCATTTCTCTGAGAATGCATCTCTTTCCTTTGAGTGAAGATATTTTAAACTTGAAGTTTATTCTTTCTAGAGATAAAAATATTTTATAAAGTTATGTTTTTTATTTCTCAGTTTCCTTGATATTTCATGAAGATAGTACTGTTGTGACTGAAGTTGGAGCATTATTTTGTCTTCTATTATTTGATGAAGTATCAAGGATGGATATGTGGTGAGCTTTAAGAATTTTAAAGGTTTTTTATTCTTCGTATTTACCTAAGTTTTCTGATGTGATCTTATAGCAACACATGGGAACTTGGGACTTGTGAAGTCTATGCTTTCCATGGTAAATATAGTGGTATGATTTGGGGTTTGAGTAAGCACTATGAAAAAACACATTGGCTCAAAAAGTCGCCCTGAACTTTTATTTTTGAACATTATAAGTACATTTTCCAAAACATACTCTCAACTTTGTGTATTTTTTCTTTAATGTTTTATTAAAAAAAAAACCTTTGGGAAGATGTTTAGGATAATAATATCTGATTAACACTGACTTTGAGCAGGATCAGTGGGAGGGAGACGCAGATCCACCTGCCAGGACAGTGCTTGCAGTATGTGAATCATGTATTATGTGGGCTTCCAAAAGGAAAGCATCATTTACCCTTCTAAAGCAGGTCCAGGCAGTAGCAAATATCTTATAACTGTATTAACTGGACCAGTTGCAACTCTTGATTTGAAGTTCAGTAGAGGAAGTGAAGCAAGTTGTATTTGTCAGACAGAACTATGGTCTACTCAGCTGTGTCTTTCCTTTGTGAAATAGGTCTGTTAATCCTCCCAATAAATCTTCTTCACCATCGATCTTCAGTTTGCCTGTTTCAGTTTTAAGAAGGTAAAGAATAAAATTATTTCTTTAACATTTGAACATGCTAGGCATTGCTGTCCTGTTAAACACTGTTAAATTAACTTTAGTTTAAGAGATATTGCTATTGAATCTGTTCTTAGATCTAAAAATATTTTGAGTTCTCTTGGTAGCACAGAGTGACTGAGTTTATTGATGATAGATACAGCTGTGTTCTCAAGGGACTATAATAAGTTATGATTTTGTCATTTAGTGACCCCTGTGAACATAGGCAATTAATTTAGCCTCTTGGGACTCATTTTGGCCAACTGTAAAATGGGTATCATAGTGCCATGTAACTGATAGATAACAGAGTTTGGCATAAAGTAGGCATTTGTGTTTTTTGGCCGAACACTTTTTTTGTGTGGTTCACTGTAGTTGTGGGCCTTGACCTTAAGGGGCATGAGTCATCTTTGCAAACCACTCTAATATAGCATAGGGAATCCTCAGGAAAGAGTTTAATACAGTGTTCTTGGGAGTTGAGAGGATGGCAAGAGAACAGTTGAAATACCATATAGAGCATGTTGACTGTTCAAAACAGGGGCTATGAGGGAGATCTCTGCATTACTGTAGAATGGGAGGCATAGAACTAGTCCTCCTTTGTGGCTCATCCTTTTGCACAGTGTTTAAGAATTTAGCAGTTTGTAATTATTTGTATGTTTTCTTTAGGTATCACCTGCCAGTACAAGTAACTGGCCACCATGCTGTGAGTCCTTACTCCATAGTTTTGCCATTAGCTGCTGATTGTTTGGCCTTGAAGCCTGTCTCAGATATGCTGAGAATCGCTTGGAACCTGTCATGGTATCATGGGACCGATAATCTGATGAAGCAAATTAACTCTGAAACTAAAATCCAAGAGTAAGCTGTTACATTTAGTTGAAAAAACATTCACATTGAACTGGTATAATTAATCAGTTGGTTTTATTTTTCCTTTAGGTCGAGTAGCTTTTTTACTTACATTATGATTCTGCTTCTCCATTGATGTAATTTTAACTTTCTTTTAAAGATTACATGTGCTCCAGAGAAGACAAATAATGACTCTATAGTGTCTTACTACACTGACGGACAGTGATTGCAGTGGTGTTGGGTGGGGGTGGGCTGGGGGGGACTTGATAATATGGGTAAATGTTGAAACCACAATGTTGCTCATGTGAAACTTTCATAAGATTGTATATCAATGATACCTTAATTTAAAAAAAGAGATTACATGGACTCATTACTTTTTTTTTTGATATCATTAATGTACAATTACTTAAACAACATTATGGTTACTAGACTCCCCCTATTATCAAGTACCCCCAACATACCCCATTATAATCACTGTACATCAGCGTAGTAAGATGCTGTAGAATCACTACTTGTCTTCTCTGTTTTACAGCCCTCCCCATGCCTTCCCCACATTATGTCTGCTAATAGTAATGCCCCTTTTTTCCCCTTATCCCTCCCTTCCCACCCACCCTCCCCAGTCCCTTTCCCACCCACCCTCCCCAGTCCCTTTCCCTTTGGTAACTGTTAGTCCATTCTTGGGTTCTGTGAGTCTGCTGCTGTTTTGTTCCTTCAGTTTTTTTTTTCTTTGTTCTTATACTCCACATATGAGTGAAATCATTTGATACTTGTCTGCCTCCTCCTGGCTTATTTCACTGGGGCTCATTATCTTCTAAAAACTATCACAAAAGGAAATTTCAGTGAAAAAGGGTTATGCTCCATGTTGGTTTTGAGACTATATAAAGTGTGGTTAGTTAACAGATGAAAATCACTAGGAAAAGTGCTGTGGATGAGAGTAAAAATGCCAGAAAATGTGTGTGAATGTTGTCCTTACAGTGATAAAGATGAGGATTACTTTTGAGTATCTTAATACACCAGTCTCTCAGTACTTTCTTATTTGAATGAAAAGTATATTTCTATAAGTAGGAAAATGTTAGTATAAATATAAACCCTTAGGATGCTAGTGAAAAAACCCTAATACTGACAGATACACAGCAGATTTTCTTTGGGCCAGGAGTCAATGTTTAGTTAAAAGAAAATGAAGATAAAACAGAACTTTGGGAAAGAGTTTACAATCAAAATGAATGTAAGCTTTTATTTAAATAGCTTTGTTGCTCTTTCTTTTTTATTTTGTTTAGATTTGTAGATACATTGAAGTTATCTGCAGAGGACACCCTTACTCTGAAGATAACACACACAGCTAGTGGGCTGAAGGACTGTCTGCATTCCATTGTGGAGGCGGTAGCCCACAGGGAAGTGAGGGCTGCCATCACCAGGATGAATTTTTATCTTCTGAATGACAGGTTATCTTTAAAGGGCAGCCCTGGCCCATGTGGGCTTACCTTGAAGTCTCTGTCCTGGCACACCACCCTAAACAGGTCAGTGCGAGCTCAAGGCTGCCAGTTTCAAAGATTGGGATTGATTGTATTTGGGTTTATCTCCACATCTTTGAAGATGAGAGCACATATTCTTATCTTTGCTATCATGAAAGAAATGTTTTTTTTTAAGACAGAAAACCTGCAGGATTTTTATTATCTGCAACAAATAATCTAATAATAGTAAGGAATATTTATTTTGATCACTGCAGTTTGGAATTATTAATAAATGTGACAGTTTATTTTTACATCCTATCATATAAAATTGTACTTTTTTATCTATCTCACAAAAGTAAATGATGAGGATAAGACATGGATGAACTAACTGCATGTGTATTCTGTCCATATTATAAATGAGCCAAGATATCAGTGGGTCGATTAATAGGTTTTGTACACATGCACTGGGCTGTTTTGTTTGCTTTTGTTTTCTTCTTAAGTCAATTACCTCATTTTTCTTTTTACTCTGAATTTCATAAAGTTGATTGCCATGTGGAGGTCCTTTAGTAGTTCTTGGGAAGGCTCTAGCTTATAAACTTAACATGTTTAACTGGTAGTAGGTGGCTGCCTTTGAGACAAATAAGACTGATAAGCGCCCATTGCCAGCAGTTCTACATTTCAGTCTTCATGTGACTTTAGTATAAACTGTAAAACTTTCTATTAAACATAAGGTGTGCAATTTTCAAAATGCAAGGTTAAATGAGTTTTCCAAATTGTGAACTCCATTATTAAGTATAGATTCTCAAAATTCAGCTAATTAACTGGCTTTTCCAGTGGTGTGCTGGAGCCAGCCAGTACTGCCTTGTGGGAGAGCTAGCAGGTAAATGTCAGGGTGTTTGCAAGTTGTTAAATACAGCCATTCTTAGAAATTAAACTATATAAACTTTCAATTAAATAAATTATATAAAAATTAAGGTAATGACTGTACAAAAGTTACCACTTCCTAATTACATTGCATTTTACTGTTATCTCAAGGTTATTTGTGTCTAGTATGTCTGCTACGGAAGTGCTATGTAATGGTGTGTCACAGTGCAGGTCTCCACAGTTGGGTTACGGTGGCTCGCCATCAGCCGTGGGGGGAATATTTACACTCTGAAAATTGATAAACACAATAGATTGGCATCCCATTCCTCAGTCAGTTAAATAGTTATCACAAGTCACTTACTTTAAAGATTAGAACCCATGGTTATTTTCTTTTTGTAGGTTTTTACAAGTCCTTCCTGCTTGCACTGAAGATGAAAAATTGCTAATAGATATCATACATTTTTTAAATAAGTTATTGAAGGAACAAAGAAAAAATTCATCAGTAGAACTTCTAAACTGGCTTCTAGAATTACTCCTTAGACATGTAAGTGTTGTTAAGGAATTTGGATTTTAGACTTGACTGACTAATGATTTGTAAGAGCTATTAATGCTGTATAATGGAGAAGTATAATATTATGCAGCCCATGTTGAGTAAAGTAATCCTCATGGTGGTGTTGATGGCCTGCCTAGTATGACTGTGACTAAGTTTATTAAATTAAAAGTCTATAGCATGGGTGGGACCTTCTTGGTGTTTACCAAAACTTGTTCTCTAGGTGAGCATTCTGCTGTGCCTGTACTGTTACATGGGGCCTGGGGCAGGGGGAGCGCCTAGGAATGTGGAGAGGCCGGACAGAGGCAGTGAGCAGTATAGTGACGGTGAGGTTGGGAAGAATGAGTCCAGCCACACCCAGGCGTAATGTTATTCACTGCAGTCTCTACCCTTCCAGCCCCCACTGCTCTCTACTTTCTGTATTTGACCGTGTTCTGAGAAATTTGCCAAGAACCCAAGAAGCTAGCACGCTGTTGTTCTGTGTATTTTTTTTTTCAAATGCCATGAATTTATTTAACCTAGTAAAGATAAACCTTTGCATAAGAATCATGAAGAAAACACATAACAATTAGAAAAGAGGGCCTAAATTGATAAAGAAGATAGTAGACCTTGTAAGGCAAATATGTTGCTTTGTATGTTAATACATTTGCAAAGCTCATTTGAAGACATGATTCTCTATAAAAAATATGAAGGACCAATGTAGTTTAAGTTAGAAACTCTAATTGATATACTTTTTAAAGTATTTATAGATTTAGTCTATGTATATGAACATAATTTGTGTGTGTATAAAACTTGTTGAGATGTTTACTGTTTCCTGCGTTACTGTGGGCTGGTGAAAAGAGGGCCTTAGTTCATTCACAGCGGCACACCCAGCAGGTACCATAGTGCCTTGTAGAGAGGAAGCACCCAGTAAACACTAACTCACTAGTAGACATATGACATTAAAGAAAGTATCTAGTGAATTACAAGAAACACACATAACCTTAATTTTGTAACTTGTTAAAATATACCAGAAATGTTACCTGGGCCATATCACCCATGCAAATGTACTTACAGACTAAATGCCCAGAACTATCATTGCCAGGTCCTTTACAAAGTGCAGAGGTACATGTGTATGTGTATTTGTACTGAGATTTTTTTTATTTCTGTGTTTTTTAAGTAGATAACGTATTTTGAGTGAGATGGAGATCTTTGTTGTGTCCTTTGCTGTGAATTGTCCCTTGAGCCGCTGCTGGTTCTGCTGCACAGTTGGGTTCTTAGTCTTCTCTTGCACCTGTGCTCTCTCTCTCTGTCTCCTTTTTTCTTTTGGTAATGGAGCTCTTCATAAATTAGGGAGACTGGCTTCTTATCTGTGATATGAATTGCAAATATTTTTTTCTTTTCATTTGTTTTCTGGGCTTACTTTTGGTAATTTGGACTTAGTTATCTTATTTGCCTACCTCATCTACCCCTTTCTTCTCCTTGGTTTTGTTAGCTCTGTTATTTCTACTTTTCATCTTTTATAATATTTAAATTTTGTTGCACAACCATCATTTGTACAGTTGTAGTGCAACAGGGTGTGTGCATGTGTGTGTACGCGTGCGTGCGTGTGTGCGGAACCTGATGTCTCATCACTGTGACCGTGAGCCGCATTGCCACCCCTCCTCCCGGGTCACTGAGGGCCTTGCAGCATCATCAGGCCACCACCCTCCTCCTGGGTCACTGCGGGCCTTGCAACCTTCATCAGGCCGCCACCACCCTCCCGGGTCACTGTGGGCCTTGCAGCGTCATCAGGCCGCCACCACTCCTCCCCAGTCACTGCGGGCCTTGCAGCCCACTCAGGCCGACACCACCCCTCCCCGGTCACTGCGGGCCTTGCAGTGCCCACTCAGGCTGCCACCACTCCTCCCGGGGCACTGCGGGCCTTGCAGTGCCCACTCAGGCCGCCACCACCCCTCCCCGGTCACTGCGGGCCTTGCAGCCTCACTCAGGCCGACACCACCCCTCCCCGGTCACTGCGGGCCTTGCAGTGCCCACTCAGGCCGCCACCACTCCTCCCCAGTCACTGCGGGCCTTGCAGTGCCCACTCAGGCCGACACCACCCCTCCCCGGTCACTGCGGGCCTTGCAGTGCCCACTCAGGCCGCCACCACTCCTCCCCAGTCACTGCGGGCCTTGCAGTGCCCACTCAGGCCGACACCACTCCTCCCCGGTCACTGCGGGCCTTGCAGTGCCCACTCAGGCCGCCACCACTCCTCCCCAGTCACTGCGGGCCTTGCAGCCCACTCAGGCCGCCACCACTCCTCCCCGGTCACTGCGGGCCTTGCAGTGCCCACTCAGGCCGCCACCACCCCTCCCCGGTCACTGCGGGCCTTGCAGTGCCCACTCAGGCCGCCACCACCCCTCCCCGGTCACTGCGGGCCTTGCAGCCTCACTCAGGCGGTCTTGGTTCTGGAGACAGTTGCTGAGTGATCTGAAGCTTAAGCCATGTCATGTCGTTCTCCTCAGAATCCTCTACCAGCTTCCTCTCTCATTTACCTTAGGCTGCATAGCTAGCTCTGTTTGAGCTTGACTCTGAACTATCTTTCTGACCTCATCTCCTACCACAGAACTCCACTCATTCTGTTCCATTCCAGGCATACTGGCCTCTGGTTGTTTTTCAAACGTGGCATTCACAACTACCCGAGAGCCTCTGCACTTCTTTTTCTCTCTAGCTGGACTCCTATTCCCTTATATGTATCTTTGTGACTACCACATTTAATTCAGTGCTCTGTTAAAATGCTAGTCAAATAGAGGAGCCTTCTCTGACCCTTGTATCTAAACTAACATAGCATTCCTGCCTGTCTGTCTCTCTCTTCTTATCCTGTTTTGTCATTTCATTGCATTTATTGCTCCCCCTGCAGAATATATTTGTTTAATTTCTGTCCAGAAATGTAGGCCCCACTAGAATGTAGACTCCATGAAGACGGGTTGTTTTATTCACTGCCATATTATTTTCATGACGTTGTATTATAGACTTCTTTCTTTATAGGTTCTAAATTATGTATCTTCTTGGAAAGATCTTCTCTTTCCAAGAGTTAAGTTAGAAACTCTAATTGATAATACTTTTTGAAGCATTTATAGATTTAGTCTATGTATAGAACATAATTTGTATGTGTATAAAACTTGTTGAGATTTTGTTGAAGTTTTAAGTAAGCACTCTTTAACTTCTAAGGTTTTATTTTTGATTGCATCTTTATTTATTTATCTGGAATTTCTTTGATGGGGATTATTTCTTTGAATGGTTAACAGTTTTCCCATGTCATGTCTCTACTCCTGATTTAAATTGCCACCATTTTTTAGGAATTATAAGCTGTTTCCTATATCTACCTGGTTCTTTGATTGTATATTGTACTATGTTTCTTTGATATGCCTGAATTTTCTGAAGAACTAAATTTTAGAATTATCTAAGCAGATTTTCCTTTGCTTTGTTTATTAAAGTCTAAAAAATAGACCTTATTTTTTAAAGTTTTCTCTAGCCATTTTTACTTCTTTCAGATTAACTTTATTTTCATTTTGTGAAGCTTAGGGCAGGGCAGTTGTCCTGTAGGAAGATATTTATATGTGAATTTTCTTGGTTTCTGTATGTATGGCAAAAAAAACCCCGTAAACATATTTAAAAAGACATGATAAACTGAGAATAACTTAGAGCATAAATTAGAGCCAACAGACTACTTTCCTTAAAGTATATATTTTAAGTCCTTAATAAGCTGATTGAAATCCCAGAGTACACAGACTTACTGTTCAATGAAGTATGCTCTTCTGTTACTTTCTCAAGGATGATTTAAAAGTACCATATTTAGTTTGTTTTTTTCTTATCTTTTAATTGTTAAAAAAATTAAGGAAGCAGTTAGAGCCAGTTATTTTCTAAACATTTTTAATAAAGCAAAACAGTAAAACCTAAAGTCATTGTAGTTCTTTCTTCTTTGAGCTTTTAGGTATGCTTAAATATTTTAGAGATTGATATTAAAATATTAGTTCTAAAAATCAATTTTTATTTAAAGTTAAAAAACTCAGCTTTTCCTCTGAGTTTTTCAATAAATCTATTTTTGATCTATAAATTTTTTATAACTTCATAATCCTTTTACTCACTTTTAAACAGGAATAAGATTTGAAGCAGTGTCCTGCATAGGTTAGAGTTCTTGTATTCTGGGAGTTATGGTTGCTTTGGGTTGTGAAAATGGCAGATAGAGTGGGCTTTAGTTTTAGAATCTTTTCTGGAAAGTCTGCAATAATTGACAGTTTACATATAAGACTTTACACATAGTATATAACAAAATAAAATCACTGTCCATATTAAAATATATTTACCTAAATTATGTAACTATTACCAGATAGTCAAAACTTTACATTTAAATGATTTTGAATTTTGTGGTGTGTCATGGTGCTGGTTATATATTGTATAATTTTGCATAGTTTTTTTTTTTCACATTTAAAAAAATTTTGTTATCATTAATCTACAATTACATGAAGAACATTATCTTTACCAGGCTCTCCCCTACCCCAAGTCCCCCCACTACAAACAAACCCCATTACAGTCACTGTCCATCAGCATAGTAAGATGTTGTAGAATCACTACTTATCTTCTCTGTGTTGCAAAGCCCTCCCCTTTCCCCCACCCCCCACATTATACATGCTAATCATAATAGCCCCTTTCTTCTTCACACGCTTATCCCTCTCTACCCTCCCATTCTCCCCAGTCTCTTTCCCTTTGGTAACTGTTAGTCCATTCTTGGGTTCTGTGATTCTGCTGCTGTTTTGTTCCTTCAGTTTTTCTTTTGTTCTTATACTCCACAGATGAGTGAAATCATTTGGTACTGGTCTTTCTCCGCTTGGCTTATTTCACAGAGCATAATACCCTCTAGTTCCATCCATGTTGTTGCAAATGGTAGAATTTGTTTTCTTCTTATGGCTGAATAATATTCCATTGTGTATATGTACCACATCTTCTTTATCCATTCATCTACTGATGGACACTTAGGTTGCTTCCATTTCTTGGCTATTGTAAATAGTGCTGCGATAAACATAGGGGTGCATCTGTCTTTTTCAAACTGGAGTGCTGCATCCTTAGGGTAAATTCCTAGAAGTGGAATTCCTGGGTCAAATGGTATTTCTATTTTGAGCATTTTGAGGAACCTCCATACTGCTTTCCACAATGGTTGAACTAATTTACATTCCCACCAGCAGTGTAGGAGGGTTCCCCTTTCTCCGCAACCTCGCCAACATTTGCTGTTGTTTGTCTTTTGGATGGTGGCCATCCTTATTGGTATGAGGTGATATCTCACTGTGGTTTTAATTTGCATTTCTCTGATAACTAGGGATGTGGAGCATCTTTTCATGTGTCTGTTGGCCATCTGAATTTCTTCTTTGGAGAACTGTCTGTTCAGCTCCTCTGCCATTTTTTAATTGGATTATTTGCTTTTTGTTTGTTGAGGTGCATGAGCTCTTTATATATTTTGGATGTCAAGCCTTTATCGGATCTGTCATTTATGCAAATATTCTCCCATACTGTAGGGTACCTTCTTGTTCTATTGATGGTGTCCTTTGCTGTACAGAAGCTTTTCAGCTTGATATAGTCCCACTTGTTCATTTTTGCTTTTGTTTTCCTTGCCCGGGGAGATATATTCATGAAGAAGTCGCTAATGTTCACATCCAAGAGATTTTTGCCTATGTTTTTTTCTAAGAGTTTTATGGTTTCATGAATTACATTCAGGTCTTTGATCCATTTTGAATTTGCTTTTGCGTATGGGGTTAGACAGTGATCCAGTTTCATTCTCTTACATGTAGCTGTCCAGTTCTGCCAGCACCATCTGTTGAAGAGACTGTCATTTACCCATTGTATGTCCATGGCTCCTTTATCAAATATTAATTGACCATATATGTTTGGGTTAATGTCTGGAGTCTCTAATCTGTTCCACTGGTCTGTGGCTTTGTTCTTGTGCCAGTACCAAATTGTCTTGATTACTATGGCTTTGTAGTAGAGCTTGAAGTTGGGGAATGAGATCCCCCCTACTTTATTCTTCTTTCTCAGGTTTGCTTTGGCTATTTGGGGTCTTTGGTGTTTCCATATGAATTTTTGAACTATTTGTTCCAGTTCGTTGAAGAATGTTGTTGGTAATTTGATAGGGATTGCATCAAATCTGTATATTGCTTTGGGCAGGATGGCCATTTTGATTATATTAATTCTTCCTAGCCAGGAGCATGGGATGAGTTTCCATTTGTCAGTGACCTCTTTAACTTCTCTTAAGAGTGTCTTATAGTTTTCAGGGCGTAGGTCTTTCACTTCTTTGGTTAGGTTTATTCCTAGGTATTTTATTCTTTTTGATGCAATTGTGAATGGAATTGTTTTCCTGATTTCTCTTTCTATTGGCTCATTGTTAGTGTATAGGAAAGCCACAGATTTCTGTGTGTTAATTTTATATCCTGCAACCTTACTGTATTCCGATATCAGTTCTAGTAGTTTTGGGGTGGAGTCTTTAGCGTTTTTTATGTACAATATCATGTCATCTGCAAATAGTGACAGTTTAACTTCTTCTTTACCAATCTGGATTCCTTGTATTTCTTTGTTTTGTCTAATTGCCGTGGCTAGGACCTCCAGTACTATGTTAAATAACAGTGGGGAGAGTGGGCATCCCTGTCTTGTTCCCTATCTCAAAGGAAAAGCTTTCAGCTTCTCGTTGTTCATTATGATGTTGGCTGTGGTTTATCATATATGGCCTTTATTATGTTGAGGTACTTGCCCTCTATACCCATTTTGTTGAGAGTTTTTATCATGAATGGATGTTGAATTTTGTCAAATGCTTTTTCAGCATCCATGGAGATGATCATGTGGTTTTTGTCTTTCTTTTTGTTTATGTGGTGGATGATGTTGATGGATTTTCGAATGTTGTACCATCCTTGCATCCCTGGGATGAATCCCACTTGGTCATGGTGTATGATCCTTTTGATATATTTTTGAATTTGGTTTGCTAATATTTTATTGAGTATTTTTGCATCTACATTCATCAGGGATATTGGTCTGTAATTTTCTTTCTTGGTGGGGTCTTTGCCTGGTTTTGGTATTAGGGTGATGTTGGCTTCATAGAATGAGTTTGGGAGTATTCCCTCCTCTTCTATTTTTTGGAAAACTTTAAGAAGAATGGGTATTATATCTTCTCTTTATGTCTGATAAAATTCTGAGGTAAATCCATCTGGCCCGGGTGTTTTTTTCTTTGGTAGTTTTTTGATTACCGCTTTAATTTCTTTTGCTGGTAATTGGTTTGTTTAGATTTTGTGTTTCTTCCTTGGTCAGTCTTGGAAGGTTGTATTTTTCTAGGAAGTTGTCCATTTCTTCTAGGTTTTTCAGCTTCTTAGCATATAGGTTTTCATAGTAGTCTCTAATAATTCTTTGTATTTCTGTTGGGTCTGTCGTGATTCCTTTCTCATTTCTGATTCTGTTGATATGTGTTGATTCTCTTTTTCTCTTAATAAGTCTGGCTACAGGCTTATCTATTTTGTTTATTTTCTCAAAGAACCAGCTCCTGGTTTCATTGATTTTTGCTATTGTTTTATTCTTCTCAATTTTGTTTATTTCTTCTCTGATCTTTATTATGTCCTTCCTTCTGCTGACTTTAGGCCTCATTTGTTCTTCTTTTTCCAATTTTGATAATTGTGATGTTAGACTATTCATTTGGGATTGTTCTTCCTTCTTTAAATATGCCTGGATTGCTATATGCTCTCCTCTTAAGACTGCGTTCGCTGCGTCCCACAGAAGTTGGGGCTTTGTGTTGTTGTTGTCATTTATTTCCATATATTGCTGGATCTCCATTTTAATTTGGTTGTTGATCCATTGACTATTTAGAAGCGTGTTGTTAAGCCTCCATGTGTTTGTGAGCCTTTTTGCTTTCTTGGTACAATTTATTTCTAGTTTTATACCTCTGTGGTCTGAAAAGTTGGTTGGTAGGATTTCAATCTTTTGGAATTTACTGAGGCTCTTTTTGTGTTCTAGTATGTGGTCTATTCTGGAGAATGTTCCATGTGCACTTGAGAAGAATGTATATCCTGTTGCTTTTGGGTGTAGAGTTCTATAGATGTCTATTAGGTCCATCTGTTCTAGTGTGTTGTTCAGTGCCTCTGTGTCCTTACTTATTTTCTGTCTGGTGGATCTGTCCTTTTGAGTGAATGGTGTGTTGAAGTCTCCTAAAATGAATGCATTGCAGTCTATTTCCTCTTTTAGTTCTGTTAGTATTTGTTTCACATATGCTGGTGCTCCTGTGTTGGGTGCGTATATATTTATAATGGTTTTATCCTCTTGTTGGACTGAGTCCTTTATCATTATGTAATGTCCTTCTTTATCTCTTGTTATTTTCTTTGTTTTGAAGTCTATTTTGTCTGATACTAGTACTGCAACACCTGCTTTTTTCTCCCTATTGTTTGCACGAAATATCTTTTTCCATCCCTTGACTTTTAGTCTGTGCATGTCTTTGGGTTTGAGGCAAGTCTCTTCTAAGCAGCATATAGATGGGTCTTGTTTTTTTATCCATTCAGTGACTCTGTGTCCTTTGATTGGTGCATTCAGTCCATTTTCATTTAGGGTGATTATCGATAGGTATGTACTTATTGCCATTTCAGGCTTTAGATTCATGGTTACCAGAAGTTCCAGGTTACTTTCCTTACTATCCAAGAGTCTAACTTAACTCACTTAGTATGCTGTTACAAACACAATCTAAAGTTCTTTTCTATTTCTCCTCCTTTTTCTTCCTCCTTCATTCTTTATATATTAGGTATCAGATTCTATACTTTTTGTCTATCCCTTCATTGACTTTGGGGACAGTCAATTTAATTTTGCATTTGCCTCACAATCAGCTGCTCCACCCTCCCTTCCATGGTTTTACTACCTCTGGTGACAGCTATCCAACCCTAGGAACACTTCCATCTATAGCAGTCCCTCCAAAATAGACTGAAGAGATCGTTTGTGGGAGGTAAGCTCTCTCAACTTTTGCTTATCTGGAAATTGTTTAGTCCCTTCTTCAAATTTAAATGATAGTCTTGCTGGATAAAGTAATCTTGGTTCCAGGCCCTTCTGCTTCATGGCATTAAATACATCATGCCACTCCTTTCTGGCCTGTAAGGTTTCTGCTGAGAAGCCTGATGTTAGTCTGATGGGCTTTCCTTTGTATCTGATCTTATTTCTGCCTCTGGCTGCTTTTAACAGTCTGTCCTTATCCTGGATCTTTCCCATTTTAATTACTATGTGTTTTGGTGTTGTCTTCCTTGGGTCCCTTGTGTAGGGAGATCTGTGGATCTCCATGGCCTGAGAGACTATGTCCTTCCCCACATTGGGGAAGTTTTCAGCAACTACCTCCTCACAGACACTTTCTATCCCTTTCTCTCTCCCTTCTTCTTCTGGTATCCCTATAATGCGAATATTGTTCTGCTTTGATTGGTCACACAGTTCTCTCAATATTCTTTCATTTTTAGAGATCCTTTTTTCTCTCTGTGCCTCAGCTTCTTTGTATTCCTCTTCTCTAGTTTCTACTTCATTTATTGTCTCCTTCACCGTATCCAACCTGCTTTTATTACCCTCCATCGTGTTCTTTAATGATTGGATCTCTGACCTGAATTCATTCCTGAGTTCTTGGATGTCTTTCTGTACCTCCATTAGGATGTCGATGATTTTTATTTTGAACTCCCTTTCAGGAAGAGTCACGAGGTCCATATCATTTACATCTTTCTCTGGAGTTGTATTAACAATTTTACTCTGGACAAGGTTTCTTTGGCGTTTCCTGTTTGTATATGGCGCCCTCTAGTGTCCAGAAGCTCTATTCTGGAGCTGCTGAGCCCATGAAGCAATGTCATGGGTCACAGGGGAGTGGTACTGGGCATAGGAAAGAGCTGTTCCCCGCCTCTTGGCTCCTGTGCCTGTCTCCCCTGCCTGAGCCAGTGGGCTGGTCACACAGGTGTAAGTTTTTGTCCCAGAGCAGGCATATATGGATCCCTGCTTTCCACAGGCAGCTGGAATCCCAGTCTCCCCAGGAACTCTGCCTGTATTAACTTTCCAACCCGGTAGTCATGCAAGTCTCATGAAAGCACCATGAAATGTAGGTTTGTGCTCCCAGCGCAGATCTCCGGAGCCAGGTATTCAGCAGTCCCAAGCCTTCCACTCCCTCCCTGCTCCGTTTCTCTTCCTCCTGCTGGTGAGCTGGGGTGGAGGAGGGGCTCGGGTCCCACGGAGCCACAGCTCTGGTACGTTACCCCGTTCGGTGAGGTCTGCTCTTTTCTACAGGTGTGTGCAGTCTGATGCGTCCTCTTTCCTATTGCTCTCTCAGGATTAGTTGCGCCAATTAAATTGTCTAATTGTATCCAGTTTTAGGAGGAAGCCTCTGTCTCTCCTCTCTCGCTGCCATCTTTAATCCTAATTTTGCATAGTTTTGAAATTAAAATGAAATTTCTGCAAGATTCTAGATGGGTGTACTATAATTTTAATGCAGTTTTAGAAAAGGATTTTCTGTATAGTTGCATTTATTTATTTGACTCTGTATGGTATTTGGCTGTCTTTGGAAAGCTTTTGCTTTGCTCATATATTATTATCACTAGTATTATAGATAATAATACTTCTAAGGCTGAGCAAAGTGGATGTAAGTGACCACTATCAGGGAGTGTACTCTAAATATTATGCTACAGGATTAAATTATTGT
This sequence comes from Manis pentadactyla, assembly GCF_030020395.1. Classification (NCBI taxonomy): domain Eukaryota; kingdom Metazoa; phylum Chordata; class Mammalia; order Pholidota; family Manidae; genus Manis; species Manis pentadactyla. Next base: position 151,561,080 of record NC_080024.1, on the reverse strand, counting down.
TATGTAACAACCAATGTTCAAAATAAAGGAAGCCTGAAAATAGAAAGTCAAATACCTTTTAAAGTTTGTTATTTAAAGTGCATAAAATAAGTGAGAAATGATTTAAGAAGATCAGTAGAATAACATTTCCAAAGGAATTATTTTGAATGTATGGACATAGCATGTAAAGGTATGCAAAAGTGATAGTTGCAGAAGCTAACAAAATTAAACAGATATGAATACCTGATTAGGGTGGAGAATGCTAATAGGAAGGGTAAAGGAAACTCAGCCAACTTACTGAGGGAAGGTGTAGTAACTTTCTCTTGTGAAACGTTTGTCTCTGTTTTATGAAAATGTTGATTTATTATAGTCATTTTAGACACTTCAGGAATTTATTATGCCATTAATTTATGTTTTAATGTAATGATATTTTATTAATACATAAAATAAGCTAGGAGTCCTGAGTTTGAATACTTTTATTTTCAGAATGACTTTTATCATGGGCATTCACAAAAGTGGGGCCATAATTTTTTTGGAGGGGGAGACTAGTCAGAACTACACAGCACACATCTCTCTGTGTTGGCCAACTTTCCGAGGCTCATGTCCACTTCAGAGTTCATGGAGGGTGTTGCACATCCTTCTATTTTAAGTTGCTGATAGATGAGAAGTTGCACTGATGAGTGATAGCTGCGTAGGTAAAGAAAAGGAGCCATGGTTATAAAAATGGTTGCCTTTTGGAGGTCAGCAGTGACAAAATAATGGCCCACATAGTTGGCTTAAAATTAGGATTGACTGTTAATGTTCAAAGACAAGACCTTCATGTATGATTAAGTACTTGGGATCAGTAGAGACATCTATTCTACTTTCTGTTGTACTTGCGGAAAAGTTATTCATCACGTATTTGAGAAATGATATTGCTGAGGTTCACTGAGTCTTAAGGTTCTCATGTCAATCCAGGATGTATTATAAAGGAGAAAAGTCTCAGCTATTTACAAGCAGACACAAGTTACTAACGGGATGAGATTATTTGAAAGAACCTTAGTTTTAGGTGTATACATAGTGTATCAATATATTAATATATTAATCAATAGCTTCTACTTAATTTTTATCTGTATTTCAGAATTAATGATTCCTGATAGTAAAATTACTATCTTACCAAGATGAATTTTGCATTAAAACAGCTTGTTCATTTTGTCAGTATTTATGGGAGTGGGAGGGAGTGGGAGTGGTTATTTGGGGCTAAGAATACTATAGAATATATATTCATTTTTGTGATTTTATTAAATATGTATCTTAATTGTTTTGTTCATGAATGAAACATAGAAGTTGTAATAATGTTTTAGGTAATTTTACTTGATCCAAATAAGGCATTTCTTGTTCAAGATGAAAGAAGCTGAAAAAAAAAAATGCTGCTTAGGCATGAAACATAGTGAAGTAAGTTAAAGGCAGAACATTTCTCGCAAAAGCTCTCAATTATATTATTTATAATTGTACCTGATTGAAATGTGCTTGCTACATAATATAAGTTAAGTGACTTAGAACTTTCTTGCTTTTTTTTTTCATTTCATTTTCCTAAAAAAAAGAATAGGTTAATTTTGAATTGAGCTCTGTAGATAAAGGATTTCATGACAACAGAATTACATTTTTATATTGTCTCTTCTTGTGTATTATAATATGCATTATTGATGTGAGAGAATGCTAGGGATGGGATATGAACTAGCTTTGAAGTAACATGGTTCTGAGGTTGAAGCCTTGCTCTGCCCATTTGTATCACTTTGGACAAGTTACTTAATGTCTTTATAAACCTACATTTGCCCATCTGAAAAATATGAAGATGAAGATGTAAACTTTCTAGTTCAGTCAGAAAGTTAAATGAAATGAAATATTGTTTTCTTTGTCCTTTAAGCACAGTGCCTGTGACATAGATGATTAATAAATATTCCCTATATCTTTAATGCTGTTGGCTAATATAACATTTTCTATTCTCTCAATATTATGAGAAATAATCCTATTACATTTCTTTAACTACATTTTTTTTTTAAGTTGGAAAACAGGGAAAAATTTAAATTGCGCTAGTTTTATTTGTTTATCAGCCTGCCAAACTGGCAACGACAACAGTAACCATGCTCAGTGCTGCTTTGGGTGTGTGGCCCTTCTTACACCCTGGCAGTCATATGCGTGGCATACTCTGCACAGGGACAGTTTGGCAATAAACACTGACAGCATTAAACCTCTTGTAACATTTCAACTTAGTGATTTCATTGCCTAGAATTCATACATAGGATATAGTCAGAGTTCAGCCCATTGCTGCAGTTCAGTGAAATTAGAAATCGCCGATTACCCAGTAGTTGGTTTGGTAAATCTTTATGATTGTAGAACAATCAGATATTAAAATAATGTTTTGAAGAACCATTAATAGTAACATTAAGGTAAAAAAAATGGCTACAGTAGTAGATTTTTTACTTGATCTCAGTTTTGCTAAAACTATAATTCTGTTTATACTTATGCTCACACGCATAAGAGTAGTACCAGTGCTGCTAGTGGCTATCTCTGGAGGTGTGTTTATGAGTGGTTTTTAGTTTTCTTATTATGCTTCTCTGTATGTTCCTCGGTTTCCTATAATGCTTTCCTTTTGTTCAGATATATAAAGCACCTATTGAGTTTAGAGCATCTCTTCTAATGAGTTTAGAGCACATCTACTGATGAGGTAATACAGCTTTTAGTAAATCCAGAACATGATTAACATCAAAAACCTTTACAGGATACAATATATAGTTCAATTGGAGAGTAAATCTACTTTTTACAAATTTCATTTTCTAGAGTCCAGATCCACTCTTAGACCTGCTGGTTCTGGCAGAGTCACAGGCACGAGAGGAACCAGACGGCGTCCGGGCTGCTGTCAGGCAACAGCTCCAGAAAGAGCTGGTCGCGCTTTTCAATACCTTGCTGCTCAGTGTCACGGCAGCTCCTGACAGGTACCGTCCGCAGCACTGGGGGTGTTTATGTAGAACCTAGTTTTCTTTTGATTTTCAGAGATTCTTTTTCATTTGTTACGAAATGAGAGGAAGAAAGACTTTAGTAATAATCAGTTGTGGTGGTCTGTTTCATCGCAGTTGACTCTCTAGTATAGTCTGATTGTAATTTCGCTCTCTCTCTCACTCTCAAACACACACACACACACACACACAGTATTTAGTTGTTTGTAGGTTTTAATTCTTGGTCCTCTCTTAATTCTCTATGTATGTACTGAGCAGTCATACCCACTTCTATGACTTAATGACTATTTTCACATTGGTGATTTTCAAATGTATTATCTGTATTGCTGGCTTCTTTTGAAAAAACATTTTAGGTAAATAAAATTCACTATTTTAACAGCTCTAAAGTGCACAATTGGGTGGTTTTTCATTCATTCAGAATGTTATACAACTATCCCTGTTTAGTGCCAGAATGTTTATATTACCCAAAAGGAAACTTTGTGCCCATTAAGTAGTCCCTCCCCATTCACCCTTCACCTAAGCCCCTGGCAACCACTGATTTTTCTGTTACTACGAATTTACATATTTTGGACATTTCATATAAATGGAATCAAACAAAAGGTGATCTTTTGTGTCTGGCTTCTTTTATTAACATCCTTTTTTTAGGTCCATCCATGTTATAGCATGTATCAGTGTGTATTTCTTTCTGTGACTGAAGAATGCTCCATGTATGGATAGATCACATTTTGTTTATCCATTCATGTCTTGGAGGACAGTTGAGTTGTTCTACCCTTGACTATTGTGAATAATACTACTGTGAACACTTTCATACAAGTTTTGTGTGAACATACGTTTTCAGCTCTGAAGTATATATCTAAGACTGGAATTGCTTGTTCATGTGATGACTCTGTTTAGCTTTTTGAGGAAGTGCCAAACTGTTTTCCACAACAGCTATACCATTTTACATTCCCAGCAGCAAACTATGAGTGTTGTAATTTCTCTATATCCTCACTAGCACTTAATATTATGGCCATTCTAGTGGAGTAAACTGGTATCATTTCGGTTTGGATTTCTGTTTCCCTAATGAAAAATTATACTGAGCATCTTTTCATGTACTTGTTGGCTATTTGTATATCTTCAGAAAAATTCAAGTCCTTTGCCTATTTTTGAATTGGGTTGTTTGTTTTTTGTTGTTGAGTTGTCTATATATTCTAGACATTAATCTCTTATCCAATATATGATTTACAAACTTTTCTCTCATTCTGTGGGTTGTGTTTTCACTCTCTTGATAGTGTTTTTTGATGTACTGAAATTTTGGTGAGATCTTCCTGTGCTTAGATCCCAAAGCTCTGGTGGAGGCAAAGACCTGATTCTGTGCACATGACAACTGAAACACACTAAAATGTCAGAATAGCTCTAATTCATCTGATTAGCTGATTAGATCCGAAAGATCAGCTCCTAATCTAAGTCTTTGACCAAAGGACACGCTGTTTCTCTGAGAAATTATGTACTTGGCTCAATAGCTCTTTTACAGAAGTGTTTGATACATAAGCATAAATGAAGAGAATTATGAAGACCATAATTATGAGAAAAAAGTCATTAGAAACAGATCCACAGATGTCAAATGAGGCAAGAATTTAAAGCTATATTGTAAATAATATTATTTTAAGTAATAAACATAATAGATATTAGATGAAAAGATGGACAAAATTAATAAAAATATGAAGAATACCAATAGCAGAGAAATGGAGACTGCAAAAAATAACTAAATACAAATTCTACAACTGAGAAATATAATTGCTAAGGTAAAGAATTCATTTAATGCACTTAACAGCAGACTGTTAAGTGTGAGGGAGGATTAGTGAAATCAGAATATAAGTCAACAGAACTCTCCCTGGACAGGCGCACCTGGGAGCCTTCTGAGGCACTGAGAATGTTTTATATTTTGTTATGGTTGGTGGTTGCATCACCATATACATAAGTAAACCATCTTGTAGTGTGCCCATCAGATTTGTGATTTTTACTGCATATATTTACTGCGTGAAGACACACACAAAGCGAATCCAAGGGTAGTAGAGTCTGTGCAGCTGGACAATGTGTGTAAGACTCTCCTGGGGTCTTGTTAAAAAACATCAGTAGCACACGAATCTACATATTAACTGACACAGGTGGCTCTTGCATAGACTTGGGAAAAAATGGAGTGGACTGTTCTTTAGGTGAATTTTGATAGTAAGGAAGGCACTGTGTGAGAGTGTGTGTCAGTCAAGAGCAGATTAGATTTGTATCTGTTTTAGGATGGAAGATACTTATGCATGCTTATGGGTTGTTGGACATGTGCCCTTTTAAGGGAAAATTAGAGTGAGAAGAGGAGAAAGGTGGAGGGGAGAAGAGAGGAGAGAGGTAGGTAAGAAGAGACAGTGAGAATGCAGGTAGGAGAGGAGACAAATACTGAGGAGAGAGAATGGATGGAGCAGTGGATTAGAGAAGTGTGGGAGAGAGATACAAGGGATGAGACAGGTAAGTGTGTAGGATGCGAGAAGGGCACTGAGGGAGTTAACTTCGGTTCATTTCATTGTTTTCTATGAAATGAGAGGCAAGGTTGTTTGCCAAGAGGGCAGCTTGCGTGCAGCCTGTCGGGGAGAACCTGGTTGCAGATGTGGCTTGGCAGTTGCCCTCCATGGTGGCACTATTCCCTTCAGTGGTAGTTTTTCTTCTGATGTGATTAAGGGAAGAAGAAATGAGAAAATGAAAATAACTTGTATGTTAATTAAAAAAACAGTAAGAACATTTGTAATGGTCTTGATTAGATTATTTTGTTGCTGACCTATGGAAATACAAATTTATAAAAATAACTCCTGGGCTTTGGTATAAGTTCTGTGTATTTCTAAAACTTTAAAAGCAGCTGGATGACAGGTACATAAAACTTACGATCTTTAAAAGTCGTATATCTACATTTCATAGTTGTGATGGAATAGGTAATAATAAAGGCAGTAGTCAGTTTGGAGTCTAAAGATCTGTAAAACTGAAGAAATTTCAGATTTTATTCACTGTTTTGTTATACAATGGTATTTCTTCGAGGAATCACATCTTTGGATTCATGTGTAGCTACTTAATTTCAGGGGCTTTGCTTCCTAATAGAACATGTTCTCCTGATTTTTCTTACTCTGATTTTGCTTCAATTGTGTTTCAAACTCATTAAACCATTGTTTTCGTTTTATTTTAGCTTCCTGGGAAAAATACATTTTAACCAAGAGAAATTCAATTTTTTAATGATACCAAATGATTAAAAGTATAGTTTTAATATATGCCAATGAAACACATTTAAAATATGCATTTTCCATCCCTACTGTTAATTTCCTTATTGGGTGACAATACCAATGTCCATTTATGTATTTGTCAATGTAATAGTTGCTGGTATTTTACATCATACCCCTAAATTATATTTTAACTATGTTTTACTTGAGAAGTCTTTGTTTTGAATGAGCATTTTCTGCCATTTCTCTTAGTTGGTATTGTTCTGGTACAGTAAGTTGTTAGCAACTGCCTACCACCAATAAGAGCCCCTTAAGCACAATGCACTTGTTCCATGGTTAATTTTTTTCTCCTTTACATATACAGGAAATGCTTGGAACTTCTTCATGTTTTTCAAACACAGTTGGCTCTGAAACTGCTCCAGTGTCTGAGGGTCACAGATGCTCCTCATTTCTATGGCCTGCCTTCCCTCGAGAGGACCTTGCGAGGGATGGCTCACCTCACAGCACTTCCAGGCTGGAGCTCACATTCTCCTCTGACAAAACCACTTGAAGTTTGTATGAAGTACTTGTCCGGTCTCCTTGAAGTAAGTAAAAATAACCAGTGACCATAACAGCAATAATAACAACTCCCAAAGGATAGCTTGCTTCCCGTGTGCTAGCCAGCCACAGTGATAAGTGTGTTTTTTTATGTATATGTATGTTACTTTATTTAATGTACATTATTATTTAGTATTTGTATCACTCATCATAATGGCTAAATGTTTTAATGATTTTTATTAACAAATACTGGAGTAAGATCACTTTTATGAATATACCCATTTTCAAGAAAGATAAACCAAGGCTTACATTTAAGTCCCTTCATTAGGGTGATTTATTTACTTATATTATGTAAACTTTTTTATTTGTGAAATACAACACATATAGAGAAAATGCACAAAACATGAATACCTAGCTCAGTCATCTCATGGTGCACACCCATGTGACCACCCCTCCAATGGGATGCGGTCAGTCCCCTAGAAGCACTGGTCATACCCCCTCCCAATCTCTCAAAACTCCATTTCATTGCAGTTGTTATTATGGTCTTTATGGTAATCACTTCTTTACATTTCTTGGTAGTTTTACTACTTCATTATATATCCATGTATACAATAATACCTCATTTTTTTTATTTTGGAAAATGGAATCACATGTCAGGCTGCTTTCTTTCATCATGCTTGTGAGAATTACTCATTTTGCTGCCAGTAGGTGAACTTAGTTTAATTTTATTGTAATGTATTCTTTCTCTACATTGAAATGTACAGGATACTTAAAATGTTGAAGGACATTTGGTTGTTCTTTTAGTTCCATTTTAGAGCAGTTTTGGATCCTGCTGCTATGTGCATTTTTGTGTCTCAGGAAAATGAATTTTTGAAGTTTTATTTTCTAACTATTGTTGATACAAGGAAATACTCAGTGTTTATATATTAGCCATATATCTAGTGATCCTTGGTTCCAAACTCAAAGGAAAGGCCTTTACTTTTTCACCTTCCAGCATGCTGTTTAATGTAGTTTTTTAATTAAAGAAAACTAAGATTAAGGACATTTTTTTTCTGGTCCTACTTTGCTAAGGACTTTTTAAAAAATCATAGATTTATTTTGCTTTTTTTGGTATCTTTTAAGATAATCATGGTTTTTCTCCTATGTTTCATTATGGTGGTGAATTACATTGATTTTAAGTTGTTGACCTTTCATTTCTGGAAGAATTTCAACTAGGTTGTGATGTATTCCTTTTATATATTAACAGGCTTAATGTTTTTAGAATTACTGTATTTGTCTTCTTTCTCATAAAACTTCTGTCAGTCTTAATGTCAAAATCAGTCCACCTTTATGTGTATAAAATTTTCTTTATCTTCATATAACTTTCTTTCATCTTTTGAAGTGTTGATTTGAATTGTTGTTACTTCTTCCATAAATGTTTAGTAGAATTTAATGATGAAACAGTCTGTACCTGGAATTTCCTTTTGAGAATATTGAAAATGAATGATCTTTTAAATCTAGAATTATTTAGATTTTTTATTTTTGTGTGTGTCAGTCTCAGTAAATTAGGGTTTTCTAGAATTCTTCTAAATTTTTTAATTCATTGCTCTAAAGTTATTCATTATATCACATCATCTCATTTTTAAAATATCTGTCGGATCTGTAGTGAGGTCCCATTTCATTGCAGGTACCAACTTACACCTCTCTTCTGATTGTCTTGATCTAATGGTTTGTGCGTCTCCTTAGTGTTGATCCTCTCTTTCATATTTTTTCCCTTTTATTGATTTCTGCTTATAATTATTATTGCCTTCCCCTTACAGCTTAGTTTATGACTCTCTTTCTAATGTTTCTAGGTGGAGTCTTAACATCACTGATTTAAAAATTTTTTAGCTTTCCTCAAATGTTCATTTTTAACTAGTATCTTCCTACGCATGGCCTTAACTTCATTCTACACATTCTGATACACCCTATTTTGTGTCATTTGGTTTAACCCATTTTCAGTATGATTTATAAATACACCAGTGATGGGATTGTACGTAGTAGTGTAAGAGATGAGCTTTGCCACAGCGCGCTGCCAGCTGTGATGTATGCAGGGTGAATTGCAGCTGTTTAGCCCTGCAGCACATCCTCTGATCCTTGTGGCACATGAGAATATGAGAGGCTTATGCGGAGCGGCTCTGAGGCTGTTTCTCATCTGCTTTGCTCTCTTTATGGAAGTCCATCACCAGCTTGTTTCTGGTGCCTGGTGCTTTCTGCATCACTTGCCTTGCGGGGATATAGGGCTGCTGGCTATAAACGGCTTAGGCGCAGCAGGTCTGAGCTCCTCAGCGACTGTGCCCTGCATAAGATTGCTGTTCTCTGGCTCCTGGGTTTCACTGTTCTGCACACGGGACACGCGGAGCTGGCCCTTTGGCTGCTCTTGCATTTGCTGTTTATGTAGGTAATAAATTGCCTTAATCTAAAAATGACTCATGGTTTCCTTACTGACCAAATGTGTTAGCATGGCTTGTTTTAAAAGGCTCAGGGAGAAGAAACAAAACAACAGCAGACTCACAGACTCCAAGAAGGGAGTGATATATGTGATATAAATGATGTACATGATGTGTGTTTAACTTCTGTACTTAACATTAAATCATGCTTTAGGTGATATTTCTATATTCAGCTATAAATCTTGTTTCAGATGATGTTAGCTAGGATTTTTTTTCCCAAAAGTACATCTTTTGTTTTTAAAAAGATTTCAAAATTCTGTATACTCTTAGCTATATAGTACTATGAAATTTAACATGAATATTAGGCCATTTTAATACAATAAACCCTTTTCTCGAATAATTGTAAGTACTGAAAAAGTGCAAACCTTCAGTATATTAGCTAGCTATTCCATGTTTCAAAGTGACCATGATCAGAAATGTATGCATTTTTGGGATGAATATATTAGGTAAAGATTTACTGTAATGTTTTTTAAAAATAGAGCTCCTCTAATGCCTTTAAAATATAATTCAATGTACAAGTACCTAATTTACAGCATTATGTGTAATGTAATTTATAAATGCTCCATTTATAATCTTTTTGGAACTCATCTCTTTTAAAGTGACTTTTCTCTGTTTTATATCACAGTATGTGAGGATCTGCTACAGTGGTTATTGAAAAAGTTAAGTGTTACATATTTTGTTTATATTTAGAAATTATCAAAAGTACTTCTGTTTTAAAAGTTGTTTAAGAGGAGACACTTCTGATGACACCTGTGTTTCAAACACCAGAAATTAAAATGAGCTTTCCTGGTACCAGAGAATAATAGAGCTAAGTTCTAGGTAAGAAGTTGAGGCAAAAAGGCAATAATGTCACCCTAAATTCAGTTGTCTTGGGATAATAAAAATCAGCACAGTTTATTAGCTGAGGAATAGATAAAAAGTACAACCCCTGGTTTATAATGTTCTACAGTTTGAAAAACCTGATTAACAAATCTTGATTTGGTATGAACAGAGGAGTACACTTGATGCTTCATAAAACATCTTGGTAAGAGTATCTTTACGTCTTTACATTAAATAACAGGAGAATAATACAAAGAAAGCTGTCACTTTTGTTAGAAATTGTGGAAGGGTCCCATTTAATTTTACATGGGACCTTCTGCTTAGTTAAATAATTAAACAGCTTTCTTTATTTTACTGCTGAGTTTATCTTTTAAACTATCAAGTAAGGCTTTGTGAATGGCATCAAAATAAAATCATTGTTGGCCGAAATGATTTGCTTAATTCTTTCTCACTAAAGCTGATTCCTTTTTGGAAGGGAGCCACATTTCTAATGCAGAAATTTTGTTTCTGCACAGTGAAATTTGAGCAGGAGTACTTGCTTCTTGTGGTTGAGAAATGCAACTTTTAAACTAAGCATGATTCATTATGATAGGTGAATAAATTATAGTAATTAAATCCTTAAAACTAGGTATGTGAGGTATAATTCCAGGGATCTGTCAAAAAGGTCAAGTTGAAAGGAGGTAATACCAGTGTTCTCGGCTTGTTGCTTATAGTCTAGAAATAGAACCAGCCCAGTATAGCTATCTCCAGTGACTTACAGGTAGGTAATAAGGACTTGATATTTAGGTATCATATTTATAAGATAGTCCCTTGAAGTTTTTAATTTGTAATTATGAAAAATTTCAAACATATACACATATAGAGGGAATAGTAGAACAGAACACATGTAGCTGTTATGCACAGTTGTTAATCCCTGGACAGTCTTGTTTCATTTCTCAGACATAATACACAATTAATGTAGTTTATGCAAATTCTAATTTAGCTCAAAGTCCCCAGGTTATCTACAAATAAATTGCTTTTGTTAAGTAGGCTGTGTCTAACGTGATTTATTAATGTTATTTAAAAAATGTATTCTGTTTTGCTGCATGATCTGAAAAAAATCCAAACTAAAGAAATAGTCTTTACCAAAATGGCTTACATGAAAGGATTCAGTGATGAATAAAAGCATCAGAGTCTTTGGGTGGATGAACTAAAAATTTTCTGTTGTATTAGTCAGATAACAAGGAGTTTTGATTGTTTTGACTCTAATAGATTATTCCTTCATACTATATTGGCACCTAAATATAGTTAGCATTCTTCATTAAAATTTTGTGAATTATAAGTGATGTTTTACCATTTTGAATATTTTTTTTATATAGGAGTTGAAAGTTATTAGGGTTCTTTTTATTCAGTCAGTCAACAAATATTTATTGAACCCCATTTGGGGGGCAATATATGACTTATGCAGAAATGTTCCAAAGGGCTTTGCCATGTAGAAGCACTTGTCCTCAAACTGCTGTCATCTAACTCCCTAATGTCACAATGTCCATTCTGATTCAGCTTCCCAGTTAAGGGCATATTCCTTCAGATAAGAAACAGTTCTTTTGTTATTATAAATGGCAATTTATCAAATCCCTCAGATATGTGGGAGAGAAGAAGTTGAGAGCCAGCAATTTAAATAATAAACATATACTTCAATGTAGAATATTGATATTCCAACAATCAATGTGGAATAGAAATAAAAGTTCATTCAGAAGTGGGGGAAATGTCCATTTAAGCTTAAATTCTAGAAGATCTAGCTTAACTGTGGTAAGTCCATAAGAGTTTTTATATAGCTGGCAATTAATACGTATACTTTTTAATAAGATATTTTGTAAACTCTTTTACTTAAAGGATACTGTAACATTTGAGAAATATTACGAGCATATACCAAATCACAAATATCTATTGGAGGGTCCTACACTTTGTACAAGTTTGAAAGGGGAAAAATTTTAAACTAAGAATATTTGTTTTAATTGTGGTAAAATACATATAACATAAAATCTACCATCTTACCCATCTTTAAATATATAAACTAATAATATTATATACATTTCATGTGGTTAGGACTCAATCAGACAAGTCAGTAGAAATTGTATATTTATCCTTATATACCACCCAGAGTAAAGCCACTATGAAATTGTTTTCATTTGTCTTTCAGGTCATTGTTTCTTTTTATGTGGAGCGTGGAGGAAATGCTATGTCCTTCATGGGAAAAGGTGTCACAAAGAGCACGATTCTTTGCTTGCTTCACTTATCTCATGAGATGATGGCCCAGGCCCCGAGCTCGGTGAGACCCTTAAAAGCTGCTTGTCTGAACAGTTGCTGGAAGAGGAATGTGCTGTGGCTAACACACTTCAAGCCTACGTGAAAATGTGTTTTTTGACTTTTCTTGGGAGACAAAAACAATTTTTGACTAAGATGTTTCTTAGTATGTATTACACAAATCAGAATTTTATTTGAAATTTATGCTAATTAAAATCTGCATGCACTAGAGAATTACATTTTGCCCAGATTATAGGGGAAATAGCTGTTGTGAAGAAAAATTGTTATATTTAACTTTTTAAGGAGAACCTGAGATTTTTGTTTGCCCTGTTTTGGCTAAATAACGAATTAAAACCGAGTCTTAAGTACATTTTAGCTTTGTTTTGATTCTTTTTTTTCAATTCAGAGTTATATTATACTCTCCTTATTTTATTCTTATAAACTTACGCAATGTCCTAATGTGTCTCCATTCCCTTACTTTTTCATTCTAGGAGTGGGTTTCACTTTGGTTCTTGCCTTTGGGTAGCCACAGTGAAGAACATGCTCCCACTCAACAAGGCCTGGCTTGGTTGATTCCGTTATGGGTTGATCGAGACCCAGAGGTCAGTGTGAAGGAAAATTGAGTCGGTGATGTATAGATTAGAAAACAGATGGAACAAAATATATATGCATATATGTATTCATATTTTCCAAAATGTGATTATTTTAGTGACATACCTTAAGCTATATAACCCTCTGTCTTAGTGTGGGCTACCATAACAAGGTAATATAAACTGGGTGACTTGAACAATAGAAATTTATTTTCTCACAGTTCTGGAGGCTGGAAATCTGATATCAGTATGTCAGCATAAAGACTCTGCTTTCAGACAGCCTCCTTCTCACTGTGTGCTGATGTGACCTTCCCTTCCTCTTATAAGACCACCAGTCCTATCTGATTAGGGCCCCATCCTTAGGACTGCATTTAACATTAATTACCTCTTAAAGTCCTATCCTTGAATACAGACACTTTGGGGTTTAGGGCTTCAAACAGGCCTTTTGGGTGACACAATTCATGACACTCCTTCTTTAGTTAAACTCTTAAAACAAGAGTAGGATCTATCACTTTTAGGAAGAACAGTGAAAAATTATTGGAGAAGCTCAGCCATTTTCAAACAGTTTAGGATAACTGCTGAGTGACATTTGAGTGTCACTTAATATAATAGTACCATTATAGTGCAAAATTTTACATTATTAGTGAATTTTCTAGTTTAACCATTTGTCCACTATTTTTTTTAACCACTTACTGATGTATGATTGACATACAAAAAGCTGTACATGTTTTAATATGTACAACTTCATGAGTTTGGATGTAAGTGTACATAGACCCCTGAAAACATTACCATAGTCAATGCCATAAACATATCCTTCACCTACAGAAGTTTTCTCCTGTCCTCTTTACTACTTATTTGTTTGAACACTTCCCATAAGATCTACCCTTTTAGCATATTTTAAGTATATAATACAGTACTATTAACTATTGGCACTATCCATTAATTGCAAGCAAGAAATTATTATATCCTCTTTATACTAAAAGCTTTGATTTGTAGAAACATTATTTGATCTGAATTTAGAGGTTATGTTCTTTAGACACATTGAACTTGGTCTTGTTGCTTCATCATGTTACGACAACATTTTTTATTATTACCCTGTAGCTATCAGTGGCACTCTTAATTTGTAACCAGAATTTAGAAATTCACCCAAATGTGTGGCTGGAGCAGCAGTGGTACAGTGGCAAACATACACTGTGCCAATCTTATCTGAAACATTTTTCTTTTAAAATAATTTTGGGGCAAATACTACATGCCTTATAAAAAGATATAATTTAGTTACTTCTCTTTGAAAAATAGTTTCAAAACAAATCAGAACTATTTATTTGGAAGAAACACTAAACAAAATTAAGGAAGGTAGACCAAAATACTAGGTAACCTTTTTACAAATGAAGAACAAATAGGAATCATGTTCATAAAAGATATGTAAGAAACACCCTGTGCTTTACCTAAAAAATGACTTGTTAACTATAATTTTTACTATTTACACCAGGTTTTGACTTTTTGGCTTTTATTTAACTTTCATTTTCCATATTAATTGCTTTTTTGAGTTGTGGAATAGGTTTTTACCATTCATAAACTTACAGGACACTTTTCTGTAAGGGCTTTTATAATTTAGTATTATTTAAGATAGTGTCATAACAGTATATTTTATGTATCAGAAAATGTGTTTTTTGTATTTCAGAAGAATTCATGTTAGGAAATTAGATTCTTTGATTTGACAACTTTTCTTTAATTTGAACAGGTGAGGTTCACTTCTTTGGGATTGGGATCAGCGCTGACCACCATCGAGATGGGCTGCGTGGCCTTGGCAAACAGCTGTCAGAACATCTCTGGTGGGCTCTGGGGGACTGTGCTCAGCCTCCTCCTGGATGGCTCAGAGTGCTGTATGGTGCGCCGCGAGGTGAGCCAGCTGTCTAGCTTCCCCCTCCCTCCGCTCAGAATCTGTGTGGTGGTTCTTGTAAACGATTTGCGACTTCCTGCTCCGCTTGGCGGACTGACTGCTGATCACTTTCTCCTCTGCCTGCAGGAAACCCAAGTGAAGTGGTAGAGAACAAGAAAGGAGATAATTTGCAGTGTAAATTGGAGCATTTATGGGTCTCTATAATGTTTATAGAGCCTTAGAGGCTGTCAAATACTTTGTAGTATTTATCATACAACATACAAGAGTAAAAGTAAACCCTGTTTTGATTCTGTCCAAAGAGTTTGTGGTTTCCTTCACTGCTGCTTTTATCGAAGTGGTGATTGGGGCACATATTTTTAAAACAGTAATCAAATCATAATTGGAGCCTTATAAAGGAAACAGCTGCTGCTGGGTGCACCATTAAGCAGGTTCCCAGTTCCAAAATCCAAAGCTGTAGCTTTCTTGTGACTTGTCTTTTAATAGTAGTGCTTGAACTTACAGCTTACTTTTGATTTACCAACTTTAAAGATTATTGACTTCCAGTAAAGATGGTTGAAAATTCCACTCTTCTCATCTCCTCTCTTACCCCTGTTCTCCCATGATGTTATAGTCTTTGAGCGAACAGATAATCAATGTTTATTAGTATGATTATTTAATTTGACCATCTTCAGGACCTTGGAGGTTAAATTGGACATTTGTAGTTTGTATTTCAAATTAGCATTTTTTTATTGAGAGGAATTTGTATGAGTGAGGGAGAAAGGTTGAGTGGGGCCATGTGTGTGTGTTTGTGTTTGTGTGTGCATTTAAGAGTATGTGTATAATCTGTGAGGAGATGACAGGAACATGAAAGTGTATTTCTTGAATGCTACCAGAACAGTTTATATCTTACAGGTCATTTTCTTGAAATAAGAAATAAGAAATTCTGTAATAGGAAAAAAAATTTTTCCTGATGAAATAATTTCATCCACTGTTAAGTCATCAGCTAGCAAGAAATACAGTTTGGCAGTTCTCATGATGACCTCTGAGCACTGACCAGTGATGTGTTTTATTGTTGGATTACTGTACATTGGTTATTCCAGAGGTGACAACAAGATGGCAGTGTTGACTTTTTTTTTTTTAATTTTAGGCTGCATTTATTCTTCAGAATCTCCTTGTAATTCCAATGCCTTCAGTAATTGTTAAGGATTATACATGGCAGGTGGGTGACTTTAAACAATTATCAAGCCAGTAGACATTTGAGATTGATGATAAAGTTTCAGCATATATATATATATTTTATTATACAAGGCAACAAGATCTCTTAAAAGAGAATGTAGAAATTTTCTTACACTTGATCAGATTTACAAATTCTTTTTCATAGTGTTAGCAGTAGATTTAAAAAGAACAATAATAGCTAGCATGGTGTTTACTATGTACTAGGCTTTCTTGTAGGAGGTTAATGAATAGTAACTTGGGTAACTGAGTTGTAAGCCATTATTATCCTCATTTTGTAGATTATAGAGGGTTTTTGAATAGTTTGTCCTCAAACACACCTTTGCTTAGAGTCCAGGAAGTCTGTTCTATCCACTCACTGTACTGCCTAATTTAACTATGATAAACAAATCTATAGGTGAATACACATTGATGTTAACATCCTTTTTCTTTCTCTGGGTTGAGACTATATAAATACCTATTTCTTGTCAATATTCTTTCACTAGTTTTAACTTTCATTTGTGGTTTTGTCTGAAGCAGTTATTACAGAATGGTTGTCAAATGATTTTCTAATTCCATCTACATTTATTACTATTATTCCATCTACATTATTACAACTTACTCTAAGAAATTGCTTTCCTGGCTATATATTTATACCAGTATAGACTCAAGGGTCATGTTTATTTCATGGGTTAAAATCTGTTTCTATCATCATTTATTTAGATACTGAAATCATTCTGGATTTGGCTAGGAGGAGCCCACTTTTCATCTCTTGTGTCTTTTAACATGTTTTCCTCAATCTCTGAGCACTTCCTTACTTTCTGGTATAGTAAGATCTTCCAGAATTTCTCCATTCCTGCCTAGAATTAGACATTTGCTCACAGAGCCCTTTTTAATGGAGATGGTATTTAGAAATGAGTTCTGGGTTTAAGATATGCTCATTGTTGCTGGGAGGGGTGTCATTTTCCATGCACTCTCAGTAGATACAGGTAGAAGCTGCATATGAATCTGTGTGTGTTTTAGATAGGTGGTTGACTTATTTATATTTACAGCATATATCATTTTCATATTTAATGTTTTAATTTTCAATACCTATTTTCATCTTCTAATGTGCTCATCATGAATCATGAATATTGGTTTCACAAGGCAGTAAGTATTTGGTGTCAGAGAAGCAATATCATTTTAACTAGATTTATAATTTATCCATAGTTAAGGATTTCTTATGTAATTAAAGTCATTTTTTCCAATTTCTGGATTACCTTATAGCATTAAAAAGCTCTGTTATGTATCAAAATAATTTCTAATAATCTCTGTTTTTCTTCAATGTAATTTTTATTTTGCTTCTAGTTCCCTTTGAATCATACCCGATGTGTTCATTAGCACTGTGACACTAGGAATAAACTATTAAAATTAGCATTTTAGCCTATCGAATCCTTGATAATTATATTTTCCAATTAATCAGAGTGTTCTATGACATAATCTCCTCTTTTCTTTGTAAATTTATTTGTAATCATGGCACCTGTTGACAAAGAGTTTTCTTTCTTTGCATACCGTCCTCAGCACTCCCTAGCAATTTTGCAGGTGATCTGGCAGCCCCAGCACTCACCTGAGGGCAAGGCTAGTAAGGATATAGACATCTTGAGACAGCAATTAAACCACGCTGACTTCCCCACTGTGCCAAAGATAGCCCCATCACTTACCAATAGATCTGTGGAGTGGAGCCTGGTGTAGCCATGAAAGGCCTCATTGTTCTGGCCCCTGTACCATCAGTCAGCTGTGGAAAGCCTGAGTCACACCATCTTTTGTGCACATGCCGGTCTTGGCTTCTCTGCTGTGAGTAAAGAAAGCTCTGTTGATGATAATGCCATTGCCACTGGACGCTTTGTCATGTGGTGAATGGGCATTCAGGCTTAATGCTTAGTTAAATCAAATAAAAACTAAATAATGGTTGTGCAATATGTACACATCCCAAATCATTTGGTTTTCTTTGAGAAGTTAAAAATATTTTGAGTGGTTTGAATTTTTAGAAGTTAATCTTTTTAAATAATAAATACACGTGGTTAAAAAAACTAATAAAGCTTATAATGAAATTCAGTACCCCTCTCTACTCTCAGAGACAGCTTTACCTCCTACTGATTTTAATTCTTCAGGCAGTTACCTTCGTATCTAAATAGTTGGTAATAATTTGTTTGTTCCGTTACTGGGTCAATACATAGGATTTAGCTCACCTGAACAATCTCCTGCCGGTATCGTTCTGTTACTGTTCTCAGTTTCTCCACTGTTCGCCTCTGCTGTTTCTTGTCTCACTACCAAGTACCTCTTGGTGCTCACTCAGAAGGTAAGATGTGCCCAAGATGTTCCTGTTCTTTCATCGGTGTCTCTTCCTCAAGCTCATCTTTGCTGGTTTTATTTTTACTTTGTGAAGGCTGATCATGTTTATATTCTCTTCTGTGGCCTCGATTTATCTGTAAGTTTATTCTTAAAATTGAAAACCAGTAATTCACTCAGAGCCACTTTACTGGGATGTGGTTACACTTCTTCTGCTTCCAGGGCCATAACTTCTCTGGCACTCAGAGTAAAATCTTCTGGTGTTTGTATATATGTGTAGGTATACGTGTGTGTGTGTGTATGTACATGTGTGTAATTTAAAACATATATTTTTTAATTTAAATTTTTAAAAAATAATTTATTCTTCCCATTGAGCTTCTATTTATTTTTTTCTTGCATGTGAGTACATATTATATCTCAGGTTTTTCTGAGCCCTTAATCATCCTTTCTCTTTAGTTAGGATCTCCTTTCATTGTTGGCAATAATCCTCAAAATAACTATACTCCTCCCCAAACACAAAACTTCATGTGTTATTGCATATTTGAAAATGTCCTTAAATTGCGCTAGATGATGTGAATAGCTAGCAGATACTAGATTCAAATCGTTCCTCATAAGAATTTTGCTCCACTGTTTTCTAACATCATGTGCTATTGATGAGGATGCCTATCTGATCCTTTTCTTTTACCATCTTCTCTTTATCTGTGATATTTTAGAATTTATGCCTGTGTGTCTTTTTTCATTTCTCTTGCTTGACACTCATTAAACTCCTTAATTTGAAGATGTAGATGTTTTGTTTCTTTTGATTCTGACATGTTTTTTCCACATTTATTTTAAAAATGACTTTTCTTTGTTTTGTTTTCTATCTTCCTACAAATCATGTTGTACCATAATAGACTTCTTAAATTGATTTTTTTGACTTTTAAATTGATTTTTTAAATATTTCTATCTTTTAGTCTTTGTTTTCTGAGATACCACTTCTTTTGTTCAAATCAGAATTAGTTCTACTTCTTTAATCTTGGTAAGCTGAATAATTTTCACTGTGATATTATAGGCAAAGAAAAAAAAACAGTTTCTAAAACCCTATCAGGTAGATTGAATTTTATATTTATGTATTTTATCATGACTTCTTTTGTTATCTTTATTTTCTAAATTTTTTCTTTTTATTATTAAACTAGGGAAAAAACAAACTTTTAAAATACAGATCTTCCTTGACTTATGGTGGGTTATGTCCCAATAAACTCATCATAAATGGAGAATATTATAAGTTGAATATGCATTTCATACACATAACCTACCAAACATCATAGCTTAGCTTAGCATACCTCAAATGTGTTCAGAATACTTATATTAGCCTACAGTTGAGCACAATATCTAACACAAAGCCTGTTTTATAATAAAGTGTTGAATGTCTCATGTAATTTATTGAATACTGTAGTGAAAGTGGAAAATAGAAAGGGGGTGTGGGTGCAGAATGGTGGCAAGTGGCATGGTCGTTGACCTTTGTGACTGCGAGACTTCCTGCAGGCCGAGGCTCACTGGCCTGTCCTGCGTGGTGCCAGCCTGGGAGGAGGTCCAAACTCAGGATTTGAAGTATGGCTTCCATTGAATGTGTACTGCATTTGCACCATCATGACGCTGGAAAGTCCTAAGGGGAACCATTGTAAGTCAGGGACCATCTGTATAGTAATTGAAGGATAAATATGATAATGTTAGTGACTCTTTATTGTTATGATAATTATACATTATTATAAAATAACTACTACAGTTCTGTATCACATTTATATGTATAATTTCTCACTTACTTGGAAAATAATTGTAACTAAAGAAAAAATGGATTTTAGAAGATAATGGGTTTGTAAAACCTTTCCTTCTAGCAGATAGTGTAACCATGAGCCTCAGCAGGCCTTTGCAGAATACACATTTCAGAGTTCTTGAAGAGCTTGTTTTGAGATTTGTACAGTTTACATTCCTTCACCTGTTTTTGTTAAACCTTTGTGAATTTTGGACTGTGGCTATAACTCATCCAGGCAACAATTATATAGGCATGATTTTGCAAAAGTAAAGATTCTGAATAATTTCATGTAATCTGTGTAAGAAAATATTTAAAAATTGTTCTGGGCATCATTATGAAATATATCTTGAAAAATAGTGTTTGTACTACTTTGTTTAATGATTTTATGTTATTGATGTTTGTTAGGGAGTTGGAGTTGAGCTAGTAAACTTAGCTGAATTATTTATGACTCCCATCTTGCTTGTTAATTCCTCCCCTGAATTATTAAAATGAGGGCTTTAGTTTGTGATTTAAGCAACTATTGCGAATCTCTTGTGTATATATTATGTTTCATACATTTAAATGTTTTAAGTTGCTTAAAAGAAAGAACATTTTGAAGTTGTGAATGTTAGGATTGGCTCTGTGGTTTTGGATAAGTACTTCATCCTAGATAGCTAAGGTAGTGCATGAAAGGGCCACATTACCTCAGACGTACCACGGTTGGTTAATAAAAACAGGAGCCACGTGACCCTGTTCCCTTTGTACTCTTATCAGTTTTTCCTGCTCCTTCTAGACCTCAAAATTTAAAGGTTCACAATGACCATCATATACTAGCTTCTCATTAAATAGTCTTATTTATTTTTAAATATGTAAATAGCTCTATTAATGAATAAGTTCACAGTGTTAGTTTCATAATGATAAAAGGTATCTAATATTGAACTAAGGTTTAATTATAATGATAATATCCTTAAAAAGAAGTCTTAATGGAAATAATCTCCCTAGTGTAATTATACTTTTAACTTGTGAATTACTTTATCTTCTTGGATAGTAAGTTTTCTTCTTGGATAGTAAGTTTTAACATCCATTTTTTTTTTGGTGATGAAGAAGTGTGAGAGAAGGGACATAAATACAAATCTCAAGGTTAACGATAAACTTTGTGTTTTGACCATACTTTCCTTTTAGCACTTAGATTTCTATTTTCTATTTTTTATTTTTCTCTCTTATGGTCTGTTAAAAAAAACCTCTTTATTGTCATTTTCCAAAAAGAGAAATATTTATAAGTTAATCATAAGGTTATTTGCAAATTTAAACCAGTCCTGATTGCTTGATTGTGTGTTCCAGGAAGAGTAGTAAGTGGCAGTGAGAAAAGTTTTTCGAAGCAAAATGTGGAGATTAAATTTGTACAATGGCAGATTGTTCTTGGCGTCCAGGTGGAGCGTGCCCTCACGTGTGGGCCTGCCAGTGCCTAGGTTTCCCCTTGGCGGGGTGACTTCAGTGGGAAGTAAAGAGGCAAACAGATTTTACCAAGGATGGCAATGAGCCTTTTCATTTTATCTGGCATATTGGAAGATATAGAAAATACTATGGAACAAAATTATTGGACTATATTGTTTTAGATATTTTCATACTTACCATTTTATTGTTCTGTACGGGTTGAAAAATACTGCTTTTATTGTGTTTGTGGCTCGAGTATATAATTACTTAGTTAAAGCTGTACCATTTCATAGAAACATTTTAAACGAAATGGCTCTCAAGAGACAGAAGAGATGAGCCTCGTGCCTTCAGAGCGTGTTTAGGCAGCCAAGGTCTAGAGCGCTGTGAGGCAGTCCGCCCCGGGCCCGCTGCTGTAAGTGGAGGTCAGAGGCAGGTACAAAGAGCACGGAGCCCCGGGGGCCCATTCGATCCATTGAGGGCCACGTGGGGGGGCAGTGAGGCTTGTTGAAGAAATTTTGTGGTAAGTGGGTGTCTCTTTCTCTCTCCCTCTTTTTCTTCAGGGCCCCTGTGTCCACGATGAGGACTCTGGCTTATCGCTTGTGGGAAAACCTGCCCTTCAGGCTCTTTTATATCACTGCCATTTTTATGAGCAATTGAATCAGATGGTAAAATGTTGTTACTTGGGACGGTATATGTTTGATTTAAATTGTCAATCTGCTCTTGATGGAACTTCAGAGGGTAGTGATTTAAATGGTAAGAACTTTATAGTTTTATTTTTACAAAATGTAACTTTTTAAAAACTTGGTGAAAAACTGTGTGTTTGATATAAAGTATTTGAAAAATACTGAAAAGTACACAGGAAAAAATGTTCATCTCTACCCCCACTACCCAAAGATTATCTTTGTTACACTAAGGGGGGTGTTTTCTTCCAATTTTCTTCTCTGTGGAGCTTTTGTTTGTTATACATAATTTTGTTCATATCATATGTACATTTTTGTATTCCCTCCTTTCCCTAAACATTGCCTAAGCATTTTTCTATGTTATGAATTCTTCATGGAAACCAATTTTGACATCTTATTAATGATTTATAAGTTATTTCATACCCTTCAGTAAAGTTTTATTGTTTTTTTTTTCTCTATTAACGTCTTTAACTTTTTGGAAGGTTCTTACTACGCAATTAGGAATGAGATCTCTTGCTACTGATTTTCTGATTGTTGCTAATGTATCAAAAGCCATTTGGTTTTGATATGTTACTCATTTATCAAGATAACTTGCTGAAACTTTTTTATTTCTATTTGTAGATTCTTTTGGATTTCATGAGTGTAAGATCTTAGCATATATAAATAATTTCATCTAATAATTAATTTAATGACACTAAGTTGTATTTTAAAATTAATTTTAAAGTAATTTTTACAAATCTTGATGTAATTTCACACTTACAGAAAGGGTGCAAGAATAGTACAAACCGTCCCTAAATGTTGACATTTGACTATATTTGTCTATGTGTATGTGTGTATAAATAAAGTTTATTTATTTATAAGCATATATACAGAGTTGACCCTTGAACAGCGCAGGGGTTAGTGGCACTAGCCCTCCCTCGCACAGTTAAAAATCTGCGTATAACTTTTGGTTCCTCAGAAACTTAACTATTAATAGCCTACTGTTGACTGAAAACTTTACTGATAACATAAACAGTTGATTGACACATATTTTATATGCTATATGTATTATATACTATATTCTTACACTTAAGTAAGGTAGAGAAAAAGTTAAGAAAATCATAAGAAAGAATATACATTTATAGTACTGTACAGTATTTATTATAAAATTTGTATATAAGTGGACCTGCACAATTCAAACTCATGCTGTTTCAAGGGTCAACTGTATATTTTTTTTCTGAGCTATTTAAGAGTAAGTTGCAAACATAAATTTCTTTACCTCCAAATACTTAAGTGTGAATTTCTGATTCACTTTTCTTCTCACTTATTGGAGGAATTAAGAGAAAAATGATATTTGATGAAGATTTTGAATATTCTAAATAATGTCCCTGTTAGGTAAGTGACCCAATTAATTGTGTGGATTTCTCTGGGTCAGTGTTACTCAAAGTATGGTGCTTGATTCAACAGCATTGAGATCTTCTGTAAACTTGTTAGGAATGCACATTTATGGTTCCCACCCTGATTTGGGGGAATGGAATCTATGGGACTAGGATCCAGGAAACTGCTTTAACAAGCTCTTTAAGTTTTTTTTGCACATCAAAGTTTGGAGGCTGATACTCTTGATAAATTGTGTTAGAGTAAGCTAAAAGCAAAGTCCACTAATTGTCATTAAAATTTTTTAAACAAGCTTTATATATAAATTAAGAGTAATAAAAATTAAGCCTCTTTATTGAAGTTCTTACTAGTTTAATGTAACTAGTATTCTTTCTGTTAATTGTACCTATGGGGACTGTTTATGTTGACAGTTTTCTGTTGTTACAGGTTTAGATGATTCATTCAAGTTTTGGAGGGCTCCATCTAGGATGTCCAGTCAAGATCCAAGTTCTCTCTCTACCTTGGAGACAATGGTACTTCCAAAGAATGCATAATTCGATGCTTTACTTTGAATGTCTAAAAAAATTTGCGTTTACATAGTGGAGAGATAAGAATGTGCACAAAGTATAAGGTTATGATTGTAACAGTTGTGATTTACTTGAGGCGCTGTCTGTGAAGAACTAAGGTCTGCCCCGCTCATGTAGCTACTCTGAATATCCTTTTAGATGAGTTCACAACCTCTTTCATACCTTTTTTTGATAGAACCAGAAGTACAAAAGTTTAAAAAGGCTTATTATTAGTAGAAGAAGAGTATAGTTCCTGTATAAATAATAATGCCTGTTTAACCTACAGTTTCACTTAAGGGCAAAGCAATTTGGAGAAAGTTGACCTATTCAAATGATTCCAGTGTGGTACTCATGATTTTAAATGCATTTCTAAAAACTTGCATGGGCTAGAAGCTTGTCTTGATTATCTGAAATAACCTGAAATTTATGTATGCCTGTGTGGCTTTCCTTTCTCTTTTCATTCATAAGTTGCTTTGCTCTAAAAAGCTTGAGACACTGAGTATTTCTAAATAATGACTGATACTAGCATACAAAATCATTTATTCTTAACTATTTACTACACTGAATTGTAGTGTTTTTGGCACTATTTCTGTGTAGAACCTATTAGGAAAGCAGACTTGGCATCCCTTCTTCCAAGGGCAAAAGTAATATGAGAATAATAAATAATTACACAGGCATTAATAAGATTCACCCCCTGCAGTTTCTCTGATACTTTACACTGATACTTTTTGCTATAGTTTTGTCATTTTCATCTAAATCCAGAAGAATTGTGTTTAGTACTAAATTGAACCTTGATTTGGAAAAGTAGAATGATTACTCCAGTTCCACTAGATGTCATGCTTTCCTTTCCGAGTTAGAAACAATGTATCTTTTTATCAACAAGAGAAAAATGATACGATTAAATGCAAAAAGAAGTATTCATTGGTTACTTCACTCACAGAAGGGTAACATTAATATGTGCTTCAAAGTAATTCTTCTTAGGTTACACTGTTTGCTAAACTATGGCTTTTACTCACCAAATTGGAACTTTATTCACAAAAGTCATCTATCAACTGCAGTCCCACTAGTTGCCATGCTTTCTTTACCATGCCAGAGATACTGTGTATCTTTGTCTCAAAAGGAGAAAAATCTGGAGAGTCCAGTCCTTGTATCAGTATTACTATAAACCTAGGCTATCAGTACCCAGAACAACTAATAATTTCAAGTTTGAGAAAGTGTTGAAGTTACAGATTGAGGTATCAGTTGAGTGGATGTAAACATTGTTAATAAGCATATCTGGTTGTCTGTATCACTATTTTGTGTATCTCCCAGATAAGAGAACAGATAGAATTGGCTTATTGGTTTATTGGCTTTGTAGGGAAAGCGCTCTTGATTTGGGTCAGATCATCTAGTGCTCTTGTTCCTGGGTCATTAACCATTCTGTGCTGTTAACGCCACATTGGGAACTTTAATGGTGTTATTTAATAAATGACAGTTCAGTTGTTTGGCAAGCTTTGTAAGGACTGGAGCTTGTATGTTTTGTAAATCTTAGGTAGGGAAAGGCGTGTCATTGCCACCCTGGACACATTGCCCTTTTAAATAATCATCTCTTCCGAGCTGGCTTCCATCCAACTCACTGTCCTTCTCCAGGGTAGGAGGGGTCAAGCACTCGTTATTTTTCCTCCTAAAATCACATTTCCACTTCTTAAAAATATCCAAACTAAATACTCATTTATGCCTAGCACATACCAATGTGCAGCAACATTTTATGACCAAAATTTGGTCTTTTCTGCTGCTCTTGAGCAGAATTATGTCTATATTTTAAAAATCTGCTTTATAAGTTGTCAAATGAAATGTGGTTCTTTTCCTTTTGAGCTTTTATTTGTGAGATAGGTGATCCTTTCAAACTTTTTGGAGCAGCAATTTAAAGAAAACTAAGTTTATTAAGTGCAGATATTTAGAGGAATTGGCAAAAACATTTTGAACTAGATTTTAGCAGTTTTATTAAGCAGGTAGCTATAATTAAAATAAGTAAAATAGGCTTTAAAATTTTATATTTGTACTAAAATATATTAATTTTGGTAAAAAATTAGTTATTTTATACAATAAATTCTGATGTGTGGAGAGTCGACTTCTTGGCCAGTCGAACTCAGATGATGGCTCTCCCTCGTTTGCTGTCCCAGGTGAAATGCTGCAAATGGTTTAGGTGTTTAGGTGTTTAACTCTGCGCCATTTGAGGGTAGTACCCTTTTACAAATGACAAAATGAAGAAGTTAAATACTTAATTAAAGATCTGACCCAAGGTCACAAAACTAAGAGAGGTGGAATGGGGCAAGCTCCAGGTGTGCAGTAGGGCACAGGGATGCACGGTCAGGCACTGGTGGCAAAGCTGTGCGTGTCAGTGAAGCGGTGGACAGGCCAGGATCTTGTATCATCTTCTGCCTGTTCCTTTAATGGTATTTTCCAGAGCCTCCTTTTTTCTTTTTTTAAATACTGTGTACAATCCATTTGAATCATGAATCTGTATAGTTGAAGTGACTTAAACTTCTTGATATTAATGATTACAAATTGTGAAGCATGCCAGAGCTTTCCCTCTTGGGCATATAGAGATAGAGAAAGGTGTCATTTATGAAAATGAACGCATGGAACCTAGAATCCCTTACCTTTCATACTTTGTATTTTGCCCTGTTTTTAAAATGTGAATAGATTTGTACCCTGTTTTTTCATTCCACAAATCCTCATTCTCTTCCTGTGATCTCTCTTAATTTTTTAAAAAATCAAGAGGTCTTTTTAGGCACCAATACTACTTTTGAAGGAAGAGGCTGGAAAGTCCTGAATTAACTTTCAAACAATTTTGAAGTATCCAGCAAATGCTTTCATTTCTGTAAGGCAAAATACAAAGAAAGTAGCTTTTGAACATTGATGCATTTTGTTTATCTGACAGAAATTTTTTTTTTTTAGTAATTTCATCACCCAGAGATAACTCTGGTAAACATTTTGGAAGTCGTTTTTTTACAATGCCAGTTCTACTTTGATATGGTAAATGACCTTTTCTATTATGTGGGTCTAATATCATATAAAATATGGTACTTAATGCATTCTTATTTATGAGTGATTTATTTAGACTGAAATCTATCCAGGTTTACTTTTTAGATGACTTTGTGTTCTTATGTTTTTCACTGTAGCTTTCTGTTACTTATTTCTTGTTACTATTACTGCATGCATGAAGTGGTGATAGTTATTAAGGTCATAGGTTAAAAGGGGAATTTTAAAAACTATTAATTTAATCTACCATTTTATTCAAATTTACATTCTCTTTACTATCAGAAACTACAAATGAAAATAACCTTGGTTAACCTTGGTTTTTGCTCTCCTATCACATTAAATCTAGGTACCTACTTTAGTATTAGTACAAACACAAAAAGACTAGGTAAGTATTGTGAGCTGTGTAGTATCTGTGTCTGAGGCAGGGTGGATTCGTGAGTTGTAGTGACAGCTCGTGCTGTGTGCACGCACTGACCTGGAGCTAATCCAGGTGTGGTGGGGAGTTCATGCTGTCCCAGAGGAAATAAATTGATTGTAAGAAAAAGAGTGATCTGACCTCTTTCAGATCTGACCTCCTATTTTTCACATAGGAGGTACCAAAAAGATCAGTATGGGCTTATTTTAGGTGTCCACACAGTCTGCTCATCTATAAGTGTGTAGGTGATATTGTGTTTGCCTTTCACAGATTTTGAGTCACGTTTAGTGTTTTAAAAAAGTGTTGTATTCTATGGCACCATGTCAGCATGTTGCCTAATTTTTTAAAACAGTTCTTTTGCAGTATGGGGAGAGGTAGAGAAAAACTTTCAGTACTTCTGCTAATTTGTTCATAGGTACTCTTAAAATTTGTGTGGGCCATATGAAAGTTTAAGAAACCCTTTTATTATGAACTAATAAGTGCAAAATATCTCAAGGACACAATGTATTAGAGTTAAAATACTATGTTTTGGCCTTTCAACTTTGGGCAGTAAGAGGGAATAGGCCTTATTGTACCTTAAAATCCTTAGTGTATCTTAACATCCAAACTTTGCTCCTTTTAGTTACTGATTTATATGAAGTCTAGCAGGTACTATAAGAAGAAATAGAAAACGCCATTCAAAAAACTGTTATAACTCTCAATATACGGAATGTTTTCCAGTTGCTAATTGTTGTAATTTTGTTATAAACCTTCTTGTTTAAGGATCTCTTGTGTATGCATTGCTTCTGTTTCATTCTCCATGTCATTGCAGCTTTAATGGGGGAAACGTTGTGAGCGAAATAATTTTCTTTGCTCCTCCCTAGGTGGCCCCTTCTCCGGGGAGTGCTGAATTCCCAGTGCTTGGCCCCTCGGCTGCTCCTCCCCCTGATGCTTCACACGGCCAGTTTATGGCTCAAGGTACCTTTTAGGAAGACATTCTATTTTCAAAACTAAAGACAGGTTGGTCCAGATAGATATTTTGAGAGTAAATGTGTAGATAAGAACAAAAATAAGTTATAGGACAAAATGTCTAGATAAGATCAAAATGAAATGGTAAAGAACATGGTAGAATAAATTAGAATAAATATATCAGAAATTAAAAAAACAAATACTCTTACCTAATAAATGGGAATTCAGCCATCAAATAAACGTCTGATTGCTGTATGCATGCACTGACATGGAGCTAATCCAGGTGTGGGAAGTTCATGCTCTCCCAGAGAAAATAAATTCATAGTTCCTTATTAGTTAAGCATAGATACTTGGTGTTTGAATTGGGGAACCGATGGATATTAGTTACCTTTATTTTCCTCCTCCTTTTGAGGAAACTTCAGTTTTCCACAGTAGTCGACTTAAAAGTGAAGAGAATCTGGTTATTTTTCAAAGGGTATGCATCCGTTTTAAAGCACACAAATCATATTGGGTCTTTATTTTATTAGAAATGGTTGATGAGCAGCCTGGGATTTTTTTTTTTTTAATGGCAATATATAAATGTATTCTTTGTATTATGGACTGCTTCTAACTCTGTTATGCTTAAACTATATATTTTGGAGATTACAATTTAGTTTTTTTTTATTCTAGAGAGTATACAGGCCTTTATTCAGTAGCATTAAATTACTAACCTGTAAGGAATATGCTACCTAAAAAGAAGGTAATCTTAAACAGTGAAATATATTTTATATTTGCACACCTGCAGAGAAAATGCTTTCTAAAACTTCAGAAATACTTGCTTAACTTCCACAACCTCCTAAATGATGTCCCATTTATGTTTTAGTAACATGTTGCAATATACAAAAGTTTAGTTGTAGAAAGTACTCATTTGATCCTTTTAAAAACAAAAGGAGCAAACTCAGATTGTTTGAGTAGCTAAGGACCTGGAGTATGAAATGAAATTCGATAATGAATTTTATGAATATTTTTCTCTAAAATATGTTGCCCTACCACTTCTAACAGCTTTTTGAAATAATTCATATACCATACAAGTCATACATTTATAGTATAGAAATCATTGGTTTTAAAATACAGTCATCCGACCATCACCACAATCAACTTTAGAACATTTTCATCACCCCAAGAAGAAACTTCATACTCTGTAGCAGCCAGTCCCCATCTCCCCCCATCCTCCCCTGCCCTCGGCAACCACTTACCTATTTTCCCTCATTATAGATTTGCCTGTTTTGGACATTTCATGTAAACAGAACAATATGTGTTCTTTTATGACTGGCTTCTTTGACTCAGTCTAATGTTTTCAAGGTTCATTCATGTTGTGTGTCAGTGCGTCATTTCTTTTTATTGCTAAATAATATTCCCCTGTACAGATAATACCGCATTTTGTTTACTCATTCATCAGTTGATGAACATTTGGGTTTTCCACTTGTTGGCTATTATGGACAATACTGCTGCAAACATTCGTACACAGGTTTGTGTGTGGAAATACGGTTGTGGGTTGTTGTTGTCATTGCGTGACTCTTGATTTGAAGTTATTTTATTCTCAAGGATTGTACTTTGCTATATGCATGCACACTTGCTGGTGGCCAGTCACCTCAGTGTGTGTATTGGACAAAAGAGCATTTTGTTGAACCTGCCAGTGAATCTTTGAACAGTGCTGCAAAGCATTAAGTCTATATTGTCGTGAATCTTAAAACTAGAGCAATTTTTGTTGTTAGAAATCTTCATGAATTCCATCTCTTAAATAGCATTAAAATAAAATACAATTTTTTTACTGATAATGAGACGTTAGTTCCCTGAGCTGGAATGTCCAGCAGGATTTCCCAGTGAAGCTGGTTGGTTCTTTTATTTGTTGTTTTGTTAATTCTTGATTAACCAGGGAATTATTATGCCCCACAGTGATTTAGAGCAGGATGGCAAGAATTTTCTCTGGCATCTACATTAGGGCCACTTTAGACATCCAACTTTTCATTTTTCATTTTAGTCTAACTTTTTTTTTTTTTCTTGAGAGGGCATATCTTCTATTTATTGGTCAAATGGTTGTTAACGACAATAAAATTCTGTATAGGGGACTCAATGCACAGTCATTAATCAACCCCAAGCCTAATTCTGAACAGTCTCCAATCTTCTGAAGTATAACGAACAAGTTCTTACATGGTGAACAAATTCTTACATAGTGAGTAAGTTCTTACATGGTGAACAGTGCAAGGGCAGTCATCACAGAAACTTTCGGTTTTGATCACGCATTATGAACTATAAACAATCAGGTCAAATATGAATATTCGTTTGATTTTTATACTTGATTTATATGTGGATCCCACATCTCTCCCTTTATTATTATTATTATTATTTTTATTTTTATTTTTAATAAAATTCTGAAGTGGTAGGTAGATGTAAGATAAAGGTAGAAAACTTAGTTTAGTGTTGTAAGAGAGCAAATGTAGATGATCAGGTGTGTGCCTGTAGACTATGTGTTAATCCAAGCTATACAAGGGCAATAAAACATCCACGTATGCAGAAGATTTCTCTCAAAACAGGAGGGGTGAGGTTCTAAGCCTCACCTCTGTTGATCCCCAGTTTCTCACCTGATGGCCCCCCTGCGACTGTGCCTGTCTTAGGTTGTTCCTCCCTTAAGGAATCTTACCCGTCTCTGGCTAACCAGTCATCTTCCGGGGCCATACAGGGAGATATAAAGTTGGTAAGTGAGAGAGAAGCCTTATTGTTTGAAAAGGTTAGCTTTTTACTTCTTTGCAGATTTATGCCCTGTGGCTTCTATGCCCAGCATTTGTCTTGAGGTATCTTTACCACTTGGAAGAATTATGATACTCGGTAAATTTGATATGAGGCATGAATTCTATTTAAGGGTTGTAATTAGGAAGGAAGAAGAAAAGCTATAGAGGTAGCAGACAGAAGAAAACATGGGAAGATTGATTATTTCTTTGACATATTTTCTTGTAGAGTAATTTAAGCATGTATAGGTTTTAAACTACTAATTAAATTGCAGACATACATTAACATAATAGGAATACAGTTACATAACCAAAGCAGATCTATAATTACCAGCCATCTCCAGTGAGGCCAAGAAAACCAGTTAGGCACCCTAGGCATTTGTGAAAATTTGTCTATGATATGATGGATATTGTCCAACTGTACTTGAACAGTCTGAGAGAAATCAGACAAATTAAAACAGCCCATTCCTGGGAACTGTTCACATCCCATATGTTCTTTTAACAGTAGATAGTCTGTAGTTGTAAGATTTTGGAGCGCTACAACTTGCACTTCTCCTAATTCTTGGTTGAGTTCCAACAGTATAGATCCAGTCAAATTTGTTGTTTTACTGTATGCACAGGCCAGCTTAGATATCTTCTTCTTCATTCCAATGGCAAGTCCAGGAACCGGTGGGGTGAATGCAGCTACAACTGCAGCATCGCCTGGATCTTTGTTGAGGTTTTTTGATGATCATCTTCTGGTATGACTCTTCCAGAGAGTGCTGATGTTGGAAGTTCTCTTTCACATCGTATCTTAGTTCATTTTCTGGGTAGCCAAATTAGGCTTTGATCCTCTGTATAAACACAAACAGACCCTTTGCTCACACTTTGATCTGCCCTATATACCATTGTGTAGAACTCATTGGAGGTCACCACACAAGAACTGCTTTTTTTTTTTTAAGAGAAAGGAATATTATCAGAAAAGTGTATGTCCATGGTCGATCATCTGACCGCCTTTAAGTGATCAAGATTAAGGATATTTAAAGCATGCATTAACCATTGATTTATAGTTATTTTTATCCTATCATGGAGTAATCCCCCTTTTCTTTCTTTTTTTTGTTATTTTTAATCTACACTTACATGAAGAATATTATGTTTACTAGGCTCTCCCCTATACCAGGTCCCTGCTATAAACCTCTTTACAGTCCCTGTCCATCAGCATAGCAAAATGTTGTAGAATCATTACTTGTCTTCTCTGTGTTGTACAGCCCTCCCCTTTCTCCCACCCCCCCATGCATGCTGATCTTAATATCCCCCTTCTTCCTCCACCCCTTATCCCTCCCTACCCTCCCATCCTCCCCAGTCCCTTTCCCTTTGGTACCTGTTAGTCCATTCTTGGGTTCTGTGATTCCGTTGCTGTTTTGTTCCTTCAGTTTTTCCTTTGTTCTTATACTCCACAGATGAGTGAAATCATTTGGTATTTCTCTTTCTCCGCTTGGCTTATTTCACTGAGCATAATACCCTCCAGCTCCATCCATGTTGCTGAAAATGGTAGAATTTGCCCTCTTCTGATGGCTGAGTAGTATTCCATTGTGTATATATACCACATCTTCTTTATCCATTCATCTATTGATGGACATTTAGGTTGTTTTCAATTCTTGGCTATTGTAAATAGTGCTGCGATAAACATAGGGGTGCGTTGGTCTTTCTCAAACTTGATTGCTGCGTTCTTAGGGTAAATTCCTAGGAGTGGAATTTCTGGGTCAAATGGTAAGTCTGTTTTGAGCATTTTGATGAACCTCCATACTGCTTTCCACAATGGTTGAACTAGTTTACATTCCCACCAGCAGTGTTGGAGGGTTCCCCTTTCTCCACAGCCTCACCAACATTTGTTGTTGTTTGTCTTTTGGATGGCAGCCATCCTTACTGGTGTGAGGTGATACCTCATTGTAGTTTTAATTTGCATTTCTCTGATAATTAGTGATGTGGAGCATCTTTTCATGTGTCTGTTGGCCATCTGTATTTCTTTTGGAGAACTGTCTGTTCAGTTCCTGTGCCCATTGTTTAATTGGATTATTTGATTTTTGTTTGTTGAGGCATGTGAGCTCTTTATATACTTTGGACATCAAGCCTTTATCAGATCTGTCATTTACAAATATATTCCCCCATACTGTAGGGTTCCTATTTTTTCTATTGATGGTGTCTTTTGCTGTACAGAAGCTTTTCAGCTTAATATAGTCACACTTACTCATTTTTGCTGTTGTTTTCCTTGCCCGGGGAGATATGTTCAAGAAGAGGTCACTCATGTTTATGTCTAAGAGGTTTTTGCCTATGTTTTTTTCCACGAATTTAATGGTTTCATGGCTTACATTCAGGTCTTTGATCCATTTTGAATTTACTTTTGTATATAGGGTTAGATAATGGTCCAGTTTCATTCTCCTACATGTAGCTGTCCAGTTTTGCCAGCACCATCTGTTGAAGAGACTGTCATTTCCCCATTGTATGTCCATGGCTCCTTTATCAAATATTAATTGAGCATATATGTCTGGGTTAATGTCTGGATTCTCTAGTCTGTTCCATTGGTCTGTGGCTCTGCTCTTGTGCCAGTACCAAATTGTCTTGATTACTATGGCTTTATAGTAGAGCTTGATATTGGGGAGTGAGATCCCCCCTACTTTATTCTTCTTTCTCAGGATTGCTTTGGCTATTCGGGGTCTTTTGTGTTTCCATATGAATGTTTGAATTATTTGTTCCAGTTCATGGAAGAATGTTGCTGGTAATTTGATAGGGATTGCATCAAATCTGTATATTGCTTTGGGCAGGATGGCCATTTTGACAATATTAATTCTTCCTAGCCACTAGCATGGGATGAGTTTCCATTTGTTAGTGTCCCCATTAATTTCTCTTAAGAGTGACTTGTAGTTTTCA
Organism: Manis pentadactyla; assembly: GCF_030020395.1. NCBI lineage: Eukaryota > Metazoa > Chordata > Mammalia > Pholidota > Manidae > Manis > Manis pentadactyla. Next base: position 151,526,893 of record NC_080024.1, on the reverse strand, counting down.
GACTATAGGTCATTCACTTCTTTGGTTAGATTTATTCCTAGGTATTTTATTCTTTTTGATGCAATTGTGAATGGAATTGTTTTCCTGATTTCTTTCTATTGGTTCATTGTTAGTGTATAGGAAAGCTACAGATTTCTGTGTGTTAATTTTGTATCCTGCAACTTTGCTGTATTCCGATATCAGTTCTAGTAGTTTTGGGGTGGAGTCTTTAGGGTTTTTTATGTACAGTATCATGTCATCTGCAAATAGTGACAGTTTAACTTCTTCTTCTTTACCAATCTGGATTCCTTGTATTTCTTTGTTTTGTCTGATTGCCGTGGCTAGGGTGAGTGGGCATCCCTGTCTAGTTCCCGATCTCAGAGGAAAAGCTTTCAGCTTCTCGCTGTTCAGTATAATGTTGACTGTGGGTTTATGATATATGGCCTTTATTATGTTGAGGTACTTGCCCTCTATTCCCATTTTGCTGAGAGTTTTTATCATGAATGGATGTTGAATTTTGTCAAATGCTTTTTCAGCATCTATGGAGATGATCATGTGGTTTTTGTCTTTCTTTTTGTTTATGTGGTGGATGATGTTGATGGATTTTAGAATGTTGTACCATCCTTGCATCCCTGGGATGAATCCCATTGGTCATGGTGTATGATCCTTTTTAAATACTTTTGACTTCGGTTTGCTAATATTTTATTAAGTATTTTTGCATCTACATTCATCAGGGATATTGGTCTGTAATTTTCTTTTTTGGCGGGGTCTTTGCCTGGTTTTGGTATTAGGGTGATGTTGGCTTCATAGAATGAGTTTGGGATTATTTCCTCCTCTTCTTTTTTTTGGAAAACTTTAAGGACAATGGGTATTATGTCTTCTCTGTGTGTCTGATAAAATTCCGAGGTAAATCCGTCCAGCCCGGGTATTTTGTTCTTGGGTAGTTTTTTGATTACCGTTTCAATTTCTTTGCTTGTAATTGGTTTGTTTAACTTTTGTGTTTCTTCCTTGGTCAGTCTTGGAAGGTTGTATTTTTCTAGGAAGTTGTCCATTTCTTCTAGGTTTTACAGCTTGTTGGCATATAGGTTTTCATAGTAGTCTTTAATAATTCTTTGTGTTTCTGTGGAGTCTGTCGTGATTTTTCCGTTCTCATTCTGATTCTGTTGATTTGTGTTGATTCTCTTTTTCTCTTAATAAGTTTGGCTAGAAGCTTATCTATTTTGTTTGTATTCTCAAAGAACCAATTCTTGGTTTCATTGATTTTTGCTATTGTTTTATTCTTCTCAATTGTGTTTATTTCTTCTCTGATCTTTATTACGTCCCTCCTTCTGCTGACTTTAGGCCTCATTTGTTCTTCTGGTTCCAAGATCAATAATTGTGATGTTAGACTATTCATTTGGAATTGTTCTTGCTTCTTCAAGTGTGCCTGGATTGCTATATACTTTCCTCTTAAGAATGCTTTCACTGCGTCCCACAGAAGTTGGGGCTTTGTGTTATTGTTGTCATTTGTTTCTATATACTCCTTGATTTCTATTTTAATTTGTTCATTGATCCATTGATTATTTAGGAGCATGTTGTTAAGCCTCCATGTGTTTGTGAGCCTTTTGTTTTCTTTGTAGAATTTATTTCTAGTTTTATACCTTTGTGGTCTGAAGAGTTGGTTGGTAGAATTTCAATATTTTGGATTTTGCTGAGGCTCTTTTTGTGGGCTAGTATGTGGTCTATTCTGGAGAATGTTCCATGTGCACTTGAGAAGAATGTATATCCTGTTGCTTTTGGATGTAGAGTTCTATAGATGTCTATTAGGTCCATCTGCTCTACTGTGTTGTTCAGTGCTTCCATGTCCTTACTTATTTTCTGCCCGGTGGATCTATGCTTTGGGATGAGTGGTGTGTTGAAGTCTCCTGAAATGAATGCATTGCAATCTATTTCCCCCTTTAGTTCTGTTAGTATTTGTTTCACATATGCTGGTGCTCCTGTGTTGGGTGCATATATATTTAGAATGTTTATATCCTCTTGTTGGACTGAGCCCTTTATCATTATGTAGTGTCCTTCTTTATCTCTTGTTAATTTCTTTGTTTTGAAGTCTATTTTGTCTGATATTAGTACTGCAACCCCTGCTTTCTTCTCACTGTTGTTTGCCTGAAATATGTTTTTCCATCCCTTGACTTTTAGTCTGTACATGTCTTTGGGCTTGAGGTGAGTTTCTTGTAAGCAGCATATAGGTGGGTCTTGCTTTTTTATCCATTCTATTACTCTGTGTCTTTTGATTGGTGCATTTAGTCCATTTACATTTAGGGTGACTATTGAAAGATATGTACTTATTGCCATTGCAGACTTTAAATTCGTGGTTACCAAAGGTTCAAGGTTAGCCTCTTTAGTTTCTTACTGCCTAATTTAGCTTGCTTATTGAGCTGTTATATACACTTCTGGAGATTCTTTTCCTCTCTCCCTTCTTATTCCTCCTCCTCCATTCTTCATATGTTGGATGTTTTGTTCTGTGCTCTTTCTAGGAGTGCTCCCATCTAGAGCATTCCCTGTAAGATGTCCTGTAGAGGTGGTTTGTGGGAAACAAATTCCCTCAGCTTTTGCTTACCTGGGAATTGTTTAATCCCGCCATCATATTTAAATGATAGTTGTGCTGGATACAGTATCCTTGGTTCAAGGCCCTTCTGTTTCATTGCATTAAATATATCATGCCATTCTCTTCTGGCCTGTAGGGTTTCTGTCGAGAAGTCTGATGTTAGCCTGATGGGTTTTCCTTTATAGGTGACCTTTTTCTCTCTAGCTGCCTTTAGAACTCTTTACTTGTCCTTGATCTTTGCCATTTTAATTCTTATGTGTCTTGGTGTTGTCCTCCTTGGATCCTTTCTGTTGGGGGTTGTGTGTATTTCCGTGGTCTGTTCGATTATTTCCTCCCCCAGTTTGGGGAAGTTTTCAGCAATTATTTCTTCCAAGATAATTTCCATCTCTTTTCCTCTCTCTTCTTCTTCTGGAACCCCTATAATACAGATATTGTTCCTTTTGGATTGGTCACACAGTTCTCTTATTATTGTTTCATTCCTGGAGATCCTTTTGTCTCTCTCTCTATGTCAGCTTCTATGCGTTCCTGTTCTCTGGTTTCAATTCCATCAATGGCCTCTTGCATCCCATCCATTCTGCTTATAAACCCTTCCAGAGTTTGTTTCATTTCTGTAATCTCCTTCCTGGCATCTGGGATCTCCCTCCAGACTTCATCCCATTGCTCTTGCATATTTCCCTGCGTCTCCGTCAGCATGTTTATGATTTTTATTTTGAATTCTTTGTCAGGAAGACTGGTTAGGTCTGTCTCCTTCTCTGGTGTTGTCTCTGTGATCTTTGTCTGCCTGTAGCTTTGCCTTTTCATGGTGATAGGAATAGTCTGCAGAACTGGGACGAGTGACAGCTGGGAGGACTTCCTTTCTTGTTGGTTTGTGGCCCTCCTCTCCTGGGAGAACAGCGGCCTCTAGTGGCTTGTGCTGCGCAGCTGCGCGCAGACAGGGCTTCTGCTTCCTGCCCGGCTGCTATGGAGTTAATCTCCGCTGTTGCTGTGGGCGTGGCCTGGCTCGGGCCGCTGCTCCAAAATGGTGGAGTCGCGTTGGAGCAGGAGCGGCTGGGAGGCTATTTATCTCCGTAAGGGGCCTCCGTGCTCCCTGCAGCCCAGGGATTAGGGTGCCCAGAGATCCCGGATTCCCTACCTCTGGATTAAGTGTCCCACCCTGCCCCTTTAAGACTTCCAAAAAGCACCCGCCAAAACAAAACAACGACCACAAAAAAATAAAATAAAATAAATTTAAAAAGTAAAAAATATAAATAAATAAAAAATGGCCACTCGGTTTTCTTTTTTCTCCGGTGCCAGCCTCAGGCACCTGCTCACTGGTCTTGCTGCCCTGTTTCCCTAGTATTGGGGTCCCTGTCCCTTTAAGACTTCCAAAAAGCACTCACCTCAACAAAACAACAACAACAACAACAAAAATGTCCGCTTGCTTTTCTTATGTCCTCCGGTGCCGGCCTCAGGCATCTGCTCACCAGTCCTGCTGCCCTGTTTCCCTAGTATCCAGGGTCCCTTGCACGCACTGTGTCCGCGCTCTGGCCCGGATGGCTGGGGCTGGGTGCTCGGCAGCCCTGGGCTCCGTCTCCCTCCCGCTCTGCCTGCTCTTCTCCCGCCGGGAGCTGGGGGGGAGGGGCGCTCGGCTCCCGCGGGGCCGGGGCTTGTATCTTACCCCCTTTGCGAGGCGCTGGGTTCTCTCAGGTGCGGGTGTGGTCTGGATATTGTCCTGTGTCCTCTGGTCTTTATTCTAGGAAGGGTTGTCTTTGTTATATTTTCATAGATATATGTTGTTTTGGAAGGAGATTTCCACTGCTCTACTCACGCCGCCATCTTGGCTCCACCGCCCATCTCTAACTTTTATAAGAGAAAATTTCTTTGATGTTATCAGGAAACCTTTAACAAGGTCTCTCATGATCTATAAGCCTACAATTGATGTACAAAGTTGAAAAGAATCATTAAAAAAGAAAACTGCATATTTGAGTACTGTAAGTATAAGTAACTGGGATAGTTCTCCCCAGATAAAATATAAACATTTTATTGAATATATTAAGTAAGTTTGGATATCCTAAAAGCTGTGTCCCTCCCCTTTTACTGCTGTTCAGTTCTTCTGTGTACTTGCCCTAGAAATGCTGAAGACTTGATACATGCTTTGTGAATATCAAATTTTTCCTGTAAAGCAATCTTAACTATTTCTGTGGAATTGTCTAAACTTAATTTTCCCAATTTTATTTGTCTTAAAATACAAATTTTTTTTGACAATGTATGACCCCAAAGTACCTCCTGAAAGGAATAATTAATGATAAAGGGAAAATGATCACTTTACAGTGGGAAAAGCTAGTAGACACCACCTCAATCAAGTGGTTGATTTGACATAGCTAGTAAAGGGACAATAGAAGTTGTCTTTCTCCTAATGTGACATACTTAAGATTGAATCATGAAGAAATAGCAAATGTCAGGCCTTCTACGAAGTACTGGCCTATGTTCTTCACCAAATGTCAGAGTCCTGAAAGACAGAGTAAGGCTGAGGAACCCTTCCAGTTTAGAATGACAGCTGAATGCGCAGTGTGATCCTGAATTGGATCCAAACAAGAGAAAACTTTTTTTCTGTGCTATAAAGGACACGGCTGGAACAGTATGCCAAATTTGGGAAAGACCTCTGCAATAGATAATAGCGCTGCTTCACTGTTAATTTTCTCATTTTGATAATTATATTGTAATTATAAAAGACAAAGTCCCTCTTCAGGAATTTAATTTAGAGTTAAAGAGGCATATGTTTGCAACTTACTGACGGTTCATAAGAAGATAGGTAGATGAAATGTGGTAAAGCGTTAATACTTAGGCACCTGGGTGAAGGTATATGGGAATTCTTTATACTCCTGTACTTCCTGCATTTATTCAAAATGTAATGTTTCTTCAAAAAAGATATAAGTAAAGGTCATGAGGGAAAGTCTTGAGGTAAATTAGCTTTCTTGTTAACAATCTATTGCTGAGTCTTCTAGGAAAGGTCCATAGTCCCATATCTTCAATTCTAAAATTGAGAATCTCTGAAAACTGGGAGTTTTCTCAAAACTCACTTTGTAGTATAACTTGCCCTTACTGAATGCATTTGGCTGCAAACCTGACCAGTCCTGATTTGAGGTTGTATGTACTGTTTTATTCATCCTGGTTACTGTGATTGTGTGTATACTACATTATGGAAATATTTATTTCATAATGGGGTGTTTCTCAAGATCCCATTGGAGGTGTCAATTAATGTATAGTATATGTATGTTATTTTTCTAAAATCCAAGGACATTTTGAATTCTGAAACTTCTGGCCCCTAGAGTTTCAGAAAAAAGATTATGGACCATCTCTCTGTTCCTCAGTTCTGAATGCTTGGGGCACAAAGCCCTTCTTGTCTTGGTTCTTAGACTGTCACCTGAGGCAGACACACACACGTCCATGTCTATGGATGTATGCATGCACACACATCCATGTCCATCGATGTGTAGACACACGTGCACACATACGCACTCACATACATGGATATACAGACACACGTGCACACACACATCCATGTACATCGATGCGTGCATACACAGATGTGCACACACATCTGTGTACATGGGTACACATGCGTGCGCACGCACACACACACGCATGCAGCAGAGGAATTATTGGATATCTAACTTCCTGGCCTCAGGGTTGAGATGAGTTGGGCACTAGGGGAACTTCTTAACCATCTGTCATTGGCACTTGGAGTAACTTTCCTTTGATTATTAGGGTTTGTGAAGATTGTACATAACCACAGGGTAGACAAAAAAGTGATAATTTTATGCTTATTTTCAATGATAGGTCAGCATGAAGCTGCCTCACCACGGCTCTCTCATGACTCGCCCCTTCCCGCCCCTCCGCCCAGGCAGTGCGCTCGTGTCACTCCGCCCCTCCTTTCGGCAGTGTGCAGCCTCTTGGACGGCCTCTTGGCAGCTGCCCCAAGGGACACTGCGAGTGCTTTTCGGCAGGCCCGTCTCGTGGAGCTTCTCTGTGGGTAAGAAGGGAGTCCTCCCAGGGAGGCACCGCAATAGAGATGAAGTCACACAAGCCATACTCATGACTTGGTGTAAGATTTCCTAGGTACTCGTCCATCTTTATCCTTTCTGAGGCTCATTGGGCTGCACGTTTTTGCTTTTGCCAGGATTGTTTTGACGGTTTTACGTTTTGGATCTGTTAAAGAACTAGTATTGGTTTGTTATATTGACTTTAGGGCCCCCCAAAAATCCTGAGTTTTAAAATCCAGAGGTTCTAAACCTTATTTGTCCTTGTGCCACACTGTGAAGACATAGGATGCCATCCTTGGTCATGTTAGATGTAAGTGGAGGAGTTTGGGGATTCTCTTCCCTAGTGCTAATACCATAATAATGTCCATGGGTTGAAAAATCATTGTTTAAATTCATTTGGAATTATTTAGTTATTAGAAATGAAACTTTTACTAGAAAGTATTCTGATAAAATTTAGGGAAATCATTATTTTGTTCTTTCATGTATCTAACATTAAAGAGCCTCTGACATAAATATTAGAGTTTCTTATTAGTTATATGATATAGTGAAAAAGGCCTTAGATACCGAATTCAGTCTGAGTTAAGGTCTTAATTATAATTCATTCACTCCCTAGTGCTGTAGCCTTAGGAAAGTTACTTTAACCTCTGAGAATCATTAATAGTATTTGTTTCTTGGGGTTAGTGTGAGGATTGAAAGTGGTGATGCCCAGGGCTCTTCCCTGTCGGGTTACTCCCCTGGCCTTCTGGCTTCTAGTTTGTTCCAGCCGAGGGTGCCCATCTCCCGTTAACTGCGCATTTGTTTGCGTTTCTCTGCCTCTGCCCTTGGACATCACTGTCTGAAGCGGCTTCTTCCTCTTCGCCAGGTCACAGTGCTTTCTCTTTCTTCTTTGAGTTTCTAAGAAAAGTTTAAAAAAAAGAAGTGTCCCATGTTTCACTCCCCTCAGTTGTAATTACTGCCTTACTGGTTATCACACGCCGCGAGGTGTGAGTTTGTTCTCTGTATGTCGAGATGTCATCCTTTCTACTATGATGCCTGCCACGGTTGGGAAAGGAAACTGCTGGTTGGTTGACTTTCATTCTTAGGTGTTTCAGCCTCAGAATGACCAAAGCAGAGCTTAGGATTATTCTTGTTTCTCAACAGCCAGCTAAGAGTCTGTTGTGAAATTGAGGCCACATATGTATTAAAGAATCTTTGATGGCAATGGCTTACGTTTCCATATCTGGTCTTTATTTCTGACTTAAAATTTTTTTCCTGTTTGTTTTGCAATATTTAGGTTTTTACTTTCTAATCAGAACTTATTTCCTAGCAATTATTTTTCCTATTTTAAATAGAAACTTAGTGACTGAGGTTTTTCTCTTCACTTTCCTTCTGAAAGAGCTTCCTTATATTTTATTCTGCTCTTAATGATGTTGCATTAGATATCCTTTCTTCAGAATTCTTTGCTTCCCACATTTATCAGATAAGACCATTTCCTATGTTCTGAAACATTGTAGAGAACCTTTTTTATCAACATTTATTGTCTTTATAAAAATCCATTCTCTTGAGTCCTTTTCATGGTTACATTCAAACTTCAAATTCTGATTTACTAATCTTTAATAAGAAGCATGTTGCTCATCAGAAGGGTTTTCTTTTCCTGCCGTTCACAGCGTTGCAGATGCTGCCCTCATAGAGGCCTGCGTCCAGGAGCTCAAGGCCCCACTGCCTTCGTCACCTCCAGTCGAACACGCTCAGGCTCACGTAAGCGTCACATGACTCCCTCACCACGCGTCTATCTGTGGGTCTGTTTGCTTTCAGTGCCAGAAACATAAATTCTGCTAAGGACGTACTAACCATAGGAGACAGATGAAAACTGTCAGGATATACATCATATATGAGGTTATTTGAGATGTGTTACTTGACATTTTGATCTGAGATGTCCTTGGTTGGTAGAAGAGAGCAGTGAGGCTTGGCGATGTGGCTTCTACCCCTGACTGCATCGTTAACCAGCCACAAATGCTTCGTCAAGGGTCTGGAGATCTCCAACTACCACATTAAATGAAGGAGATGTTGTATAGCCTGCCTTCCCTTCTGTGGTTTAGACTATTGTTCTCATTTGCACTTAAATTGAAGTTGTTAAAATACGTTCTGTGTGTCTTCAAAACCTGACCAAATAAGAATAAATTCATTTTTGTTCCTTCACAGATATTTACTATTTTTAAGTTCTGTCCTATAGCCAGAGTCTGTGTGTAAAGTATGCTTAGTAATTCTCTGTGTGGTTCTCACCAAATCAAACCAAAAAGGGCTGCAAGATTTATTTGGGGTTCTAATTCAAGGTGGGCTAGACCAGTGTCTCTTGCTCATAGGCTCTCCTTTGAGCCTTTGAATGGGCAGAGCCCCGATTACAGGGCTGAGGGTGCCCATCATCCAGAGGACACTCATCCCAGGGTGGTGTTTTCATCTGCAAGTGTGCTTACTTGCATAATGGCTTCCACCTCCAATTTTTTCTATCCATCTAACAATTCTTTATTGAGGACTGTTGTGTACCAGGATTTTCCCTAAGCAAACACAAATTCTTCCCCTGAAGCTGGGGGAGCAGATCATGAGCAGATTCATATATGCCTGATGATGGTAGACATCTAAGAAGGAAAACTAAAGCAGGGGACAGGACGTGATGTCACAGCTGTGGGGGTAGGGCTTCTCCATTTAGGGTGCTCAGGGAGAGCCTTTCAGATAGGGACATGTGCCGAAGCTCGTTCTGTGGGGATCAGCAGGGCCGCTGGGTTGGGGTATGTTCGGCCCTTCCAAGCAGCCCTGAGGAGGCCGGGGTGGCTGCTGTGAAGCCTGTGAGGGGAGGTAAGTTAGAGGGCACACCGAGCTGCGTGCAGGCAGGGCCTTGCCTGTTCTCGTGTCCACTGTGTCCTGAGTGTCGAGTGTCTGCCTGTCCCGTGGCAGGTACTCATTCGGTAGTTGTGGAGTGAATGAGGAGCAACAAACATCTTGGGGGTGATCCTCCCAACCGTCGCAGGAAGTACCATCAGCAGCCTCATCAGGAAATGACTGGGCATGTCCAGCGCTGCTGACATAGGCAGGGCAGAGCCAGGACGCCCGCCAGAACCCATGCTCTTTCCCACTGCCTTGTGTAGACTAAATGCTTCCTGGCTGTTTGTCCTTATGCGAGATTATTCATTCACTCCTGAAAAATTCTGGGGCATTTTGTTGCCAGATTGAGTTGTAGGTCCTGGTGATACGTCTATGAACAAAGCACACACAACCCCAGGCCACATGATGTCTGTGTCCTATGTGCAGGGCACAGACAGTGAACAGTAACAAATGTTTTATCAGCTGACAGATGGCATGGAAGAAAATAGAAGATGATAGGTAAAAGGGTACATCAGCAGGGAGAGACGTGGCTGTTTTTTGGTAGGGTGGTCGGAGAAAGCCCCATGAAGCTGAGATTTGTGCAGATAGCTGAGGAAGTGAGGAAGCAGCCGAGGGCGGCTGTGCAGAGTGGGGGGTTACAGAAGATTGACAGTTCGGCCCTTCTCTCCCCCAGGGCTTCTCATTGGCTCTCACCGTCCCTGGCTTATCTGTTTATGGTGCACTTCATACACCCACAGTCAGGCTTGCCGTGACTTTAGTAGTGTAGACGGTGAAGAGACCAAAGGAGACTTCATAACAGTCAGGAAATGAAGCTTCACAAACTTACTTGCCTTTTATCCAACAGGACAGTAGAGCCACCTATACTTTTATATAAAATAAGTTGGCAGATTAAATAAAGGGAGGACATATTTGTCAGGAGGAGGAGGACAGAAAAACTATTTTGAAATAGTCTGAGGCCATTTTCTTTAAAGGAACACAGCCCTCCACGAACACAGCAGTCCCAGAGTAGAGTGGGAGGAAAAAAGTTGTGTAGAGAGGAGAGAAGCTTCAGAGTCTCTCTGCATAAAGTACATTTATACGGACTGTCTCATTGCCTGGGGAGGATGGATAAATGAGCCATCACAGCTTAGTCATTACATAGGCAGAGAACTATTTTTTCTAAGTATTTTTGCCACTTAATACTTATAATATTAGAATCTAGCAATATTCTAGAGATGGCTTTATTGGAAGATTGAATTTTTCTTTTATAATTAAGAATAACATTTTTATGCTGAAGAATAATTGAGGGCAACCAAACATATTTATATTTTATTCGTAGCAATGACTAGGCTATTAGGCTAGCTTTCCCCTTCCCTCCATAGTAACGCACTTTGAAAAGTGTTTTTGAATTGTTCTTTCTTTAAAACATTTTTAGGCTTTATGGTTTGGAATGTGCCCTCTTCAGCTTCTTCCAGAACATTGGCACCACAGTTTAGCTACTTGAAAAGTATAAAGGCTTTGTTCTCTAAATGAAATCCAAAATTTGGCTTTGAAAATATTGCTTTGTTTGGTATTATTATAGTTGACAGTGTTACTGTGGCTATTAATGACATGTTTTTTATCTGAAAAAAATAGTACTGTTACTCATTTCAGATTTTTAAAAATTTTGATGAATATCTTATTAAATTTTTTATTAACTTATGTTACAAAGAAATGACTTGGAATGCATAGAAAAGTAAAATGCATGATCACCAAGATGGGCTTTTCATATGATGTTTTGTTTTACTCTCTCTCCCTTTTTAAAAAGGTGTCCTTTCTCCTAGAGTACCTGTCCTCTTTGTCCAGGCTTCTGCACTCATGTTTATTGGTAGATCCTGAGCTTGTAATTCAGGACAAGCCTCTGAAACCTCTTATCACAAATGTCATTGGAGTTCTCACCATATGCACCAAAGATATATCAGGTAAGCTTTATTTTTTTTTAGTTTATGATGGAAGTAAATAATATTGAGGAAAAAAATATCTGTGCGCCAGATAGTCGCTTTAAAGCTAAATTTTGTGTTGTTCTTTGCTAGTGTTTTGGAAGGCTTTTATAATGTGTTTTATAGTTTGCATGTTTTAAGTGGTTCCAGGAGACCACTTGAGTCAAGTGTGAGGTATAATAGGACCATCCCCTGGGCTGTCAGTTTAAATGAGGGCAAAGCTCTTTATCTAGTGTCAGAGGTACAGTGAGTTTTAGGGATTATTCTTATAAACTATGGCTAAAGCCAGATAATCTACTAGTAACTCATTTGCAGTAACAAGTATAAGCAAGTATAGCACGTAATATCAAACATTTCCTAGTCCTAAATTATTGAAAAATATACTCTGATGAAAAGCTGAATATAGTGGTTAGTAGTGGAGAAAATTAAACCAATTAGGATCTTTATCAAAATTAAAATATTGTAATTGTCTTAAATAGTTTATAATGAAGTAATTGGTCATTTGGTAATTCTCTTTTCTGATCCATTTTTTCTTATTTAGTACTTTGAATTTTATGGATTTGCTTGGTTTTAGGTCTGGTAAGTGACATGTTATATGGTGCCAGCAAAACCAGTCCTCAGTGTCTCATCGGTGTTAAGTTATTCCAATGCTAGAGGAGCAGTAATTCCTTACTTGGAAATTTTACAAGTGCGGTGATGTCATAACTAAGCTAATTAGATTCTCTAGAAGGGTGCTATCACCCCCAAGAAGCAAAAATTGATTCTTGGGAGGAAGAGGAAGAGGTAAAAAGTTTTAGCTATTACAGTGGTTTGTGGCTTCCAAAATTCAACTCTATCCAAGAAAAAATTATTCCATGGAATTTAATTTCTCTTGTTGGGTGTTCTTGGATATCTCCTGAGAAGCACTGGCATTGAGCTCATGGAAGATGCACAGGAAATATCCAGGATCTGTGCTCAAGAACTGCCCTCTGTGACCGGAGGGTTTCTCATTCAGTGCTTGATCCCAAAGTCACATCATGTCTAGGCTGCCATTGACTGCCTTCTGGACGTTTTTTAATTGAATCTCTTGATGTTGTGTGTGACTTAGGCTTTGAGAATTAAATAAAAATAGTATGTGTTTTATTACTTAATTATGTAAGTTATTTAGCCTGTCATTAATGTCAGCAGTACCTGAATATACATCTAGCAGCTGGTTGAGTCAGAAGTTATTTTCTCATAGCTAGCAAAAGTTAGAAGTTCGTGAAGGATAGTATGTAAGAAAAATATAAAAATTTATTTTTCTAGGATACTAACAACTTTGATTGTTAAAAAATTAATTATATTTCTAGATATATTTTTATGACTTGCTGATTTTTATATATAATTGGGTACATTATAATTTATGTAACTTACATTAAAAATTATTCAGCAAGTGATGCTATACAATTTAATGTTAATGGCTTTTTAATTTTTAATTTAATTTTCAATTTAAATATTTTATTTGGCCATCTTAAGCCTTTATCAGTATGCTTTCTATTTAATTCTTTTTAGGTATAAAGTGCAGATTTACACATAGTTCATAAACAGATATACAGAATCTGTGGATTTAAAATTTCATGGGGATGGTGAGGAGGAAATATATGTCTGAAAAGGCTCCTTACAGAGTTGATGGCAAAAGGTTGAGTCAGTATGCTTTAATAAGAGGAGGATGTATGAGTGTGTATTCATTTGTCCAAATGTAGGAGAGTGGGGGAGAGATATTTTTAAGAAGTAATGGAAAAGAGTAGTTAATTGAAATACATTTTGTCTTCATTTGACAGGTTGCATACCTTTTATTTTGAGTGTAATGAAGTATTTAGAAGGTTCTTTTTCTTCTTTGTATTATTAACTTGAAATGTTCTGATTATAGATGTAGAGTTAGTATCGGCTTTTTATCACACGTGGACACATTTGTTTGACCTTCTGTCCACACTCCTGAGGAAAGCTGGAGCTGCCTGTCTCCCATCTATCACGGTGGAGCTGGCCAAGCACTGGGCAGCAGTCATTGGTAAGAAGATGCTCTCTCTCTGGGCTTGGGCCCCCTCTCCTAATCATTGTTTATGATTTTATGCACATATATATATTTTCTCTAGAAGTAAGTCATTACGACGTTTGAAAGAGAAATTAGGTACTGGCTTTAAGAAATTTGCAGTGCTTTTGAGCAGATCAAAAAATACATTTTTCAAAAATTGAAATACATTTCAGCATACCATAAAAACAAATGAGAAGGAAAGCCTGTGGTGTTGTAGAGAGAATATGACATGATTATAAAACAGTGAGATATCTTTTCTTATGTTGATGTAGAAGCTAGTATCTTTCCTGATACACATATGTACTGAAAGTGGGTAAATCTGCATAAATAAAATCCTGTATACATAACATGGAAAGTTATAATAAACATAGTTTCTTGTATCAAGAAACAAAGATTTTCTTACAGCACATCTTATTTTTGTAAGTTGTTTTCCATATAATAGTTACCTACCAGAATAAACAAATGGTTATTTTTAAAATAACTATCATTTTTCATAAAGTCTCTAAATTTTAGCATAGTAAGAGCCTTTTTTTTAACTTAAATATTTATAAATAACATTAGTATTACCATTTTAAAATAACCAGTTTAAATATATTCAAAATTGAGTTCTTTTAGGTTTCCAAGTTATCACTAATTCAATTGACTAAATTTTTTTACTTTTGATTTTATTATTTGGTCATTCTATAATGATGTATGAAATATTTTGTAACCAGAATGGTAGTTTTGAAATAAGATTTACAGGGAAATACACTTCAACAAGAAACATAATTCTTAGTTATCTGGATATAGGAGTTCTGATCTTACCCTAAGGGGAATAGTGCCCAATTAGAGATCATCATTTTGTTAAAAGAGATAACTTAAAGAGACTGACAGTGATTGAAATTGAGGTTTTCCTCTTGCAACCTTGGGTGGTGTGCAGGGGTGTTTGAGGGGGAGAATTAGTTTACCACCTGAATCACTAATAATATAAAGCAAGATGCTACTCATATGGGACACATAAGTCAACTGGTCACATCTGATCCACTGCCTGTTTTGTAAATAAAATTTTATTGGAACATAACCACATTTACTCATTTCATATTGCCTATGGCTGATTTCATGCTGCAATGGTAGAATTGAATAGTTGTGACAAAGGTATATGACCCACAAAGATAAAAGATAAAATATTTACTTTCTGGCCCTTTGCGGAAAGTTTCTGACCCCTGATTTATGTCTATTTACCTATACTATTTCCCTAGTGATAAAATGAGGACATAACTAAATTCAAAATCTTTCTACAAAATATGTACAGACATATATATATATATATAATAATGGTGCTAATAAAAAATAACCTACTATATAAACAGCTAGCTTTGATAATAATAATGTTAATGAAAATGTAACCAATAAAATGATCATTGATATTCCTTGCTATGGAGTTGTTTTTATTTGTTTTCCTAATTATTTATTCTGTGTGCCCACACACATTAAAAACATCTGTGGTCACTCTATAACTTATGTTATCTATAACAACTGTTTCTCCAACTTCACTAATATTTAGACATCATATAAGTAAATGTAATTCTCATGAAACCCCATGACTGACTAAATTATTTTTCTTATGTTGCTTAAGAACATAAGAATTTCTGTAGTCTAAATCTAGGGAGAAGTTCTTATGGTTATAAATCTTCACAAATATTAATCCAAAATAATGTAAAAATAAAACATAATGTTTTAAAACAATGCTATTCCAATTAATAAAATTAATGCATCAAATGTTCTTTTGATTAAATTGTGCTCACAGCAGGGATTTAATAATGACTGGTTCAGTGTAAGATGCTTTTGACTTGGCTTGCTTATTCTTTCCACTCTGTGTTACGTTTGCAAATCAGTTCAAAACCAGTCTTATTTTTTTTCTAAACTATGATGAAACTTTTGTTCCTACGTCATACCAACACTGCATACTAAGTCTTGTTTTAAATACTACTCAGTGTCAACTTGTTTGGAAACAGAAACATAATCACACTTAAAAGATACTAATCTAGAAAATCGAGAGTATTACTTCATTAGAAATAAAAAAGCTATAAACTTAATTACTCAAATCAATCTGATTCACTTTAATTTTAAGGAAATTTCAAATATTTACTTTGAAATTATTCTTTTAGATATGTTCTGCAAATGTGTGGGTTTGTCTACCACATGCCCTACCCTGTATACCGCCAGCCTGCAGTTCCTTTCTATTCTCTTGACTGAAGAAGCAAAAAGGTGTCTCCAGGATAAGGATAAAACAAACTTAAGCTACAGTCCAACAGTGGCTTCACTTCTTGATAGGACTCAGGAAAACCAGAAATCTCTAGAACGACTCAATGAAGTAATTCTTCAGGTAGGTGATTTCCTGATTTTTCAAAACTTTATTTAGTGTTTAAAATGTATTGATTTTCAGTCTTGGTCGCATAAAATTTTTTTCAATCAGTTGAATTAAAAGTAATTAATGCTTTGTGACCATTTAAACAATACAGAAGTATATAAAGTTAAACATCTCCTTTCCAGTCTCATCCCCCTGATGTTGACCAGTTTCTTTAAGGAGTATAATATAAAAATTCAAAATGAAATATTAGTAATCCAAATCAAGCAGTCTATCAAAATATTGTGCTGTATCATAACCAAAATGGGTATATTTTAGGAATGTAGGTATAATTCATAATTTATTGCCATCTTAAAAGACATTGCAGGAAATACATTCACCTAAATGACACTTGAGTTAAATAAATGAACGTCATTTGTTTACAGTGGTTACATAGAGGTAGGTGGACCTGGTTGGCATGTTTTTGAGAAAATGTTCCCTTTCCAAACCCTGCTGCCTATTATATGTTACACTCTTATTTCTAACAACCCTAAAACATGAACCAAGAGTCTTGTCTCATCAAAAGTCATAAAATCAGTAAAGTATTGTTAATTTATAAATAGATTTTAAAAAACCTGGAAGTGTTTCCTAAGCTGCACAACTGCTTTTTGCAAATAAGAATGTTACTAGATATTTCAGTAATAAGAATCTTCCTTTTTAATAATAATCATATGGTTTTATGGTTTTTGTCTTCTCACTGAAAGGTGGAAAAGTCGTAGACTTGTTCATGAGAGGATTTGCTTGCCCTTCCCAGTCAGCCAGCCACATTCGATAAAGGCAGAAGCCTGTTCCGCCTGATGTGTTACTGTCCCTTTGCTGCTTAGAATGTGGGGATTTTTGCCCCTTTCCTGCCCGTAGGAGTGATGGCTGTGCAGACCTTTACGGCATGACCATCTGTGCGTGTGCACAGCAGCCTTGACTATGTTGGAATGCAGAGGAGGCTGATGGTGGCGAGGACAGCTGCCTGGTCCTGCTCGGACCTGCCCTCTGAGGGGTTTCCCGGGGCTCGGAGGGAACTTCTGTCTTGCTCGCCCAGACCACAGTTGTCTTCGAAGCACAAATGAGTCTGATTGATAGAGGGTCCCCTCATTTTCTCCTGTGTCTCCAGCAGTTCCTTCAGAAGCTGCAGCTCTAGGGGACAAGGTCCTCCAAGCATTCCTCGAAGCCACTTATTCTGCGAAGCCAGCTTCCCTGTAGCTCACTGACTCCACTCAACTTTTCTTAGTTTAAAACCAAATTGGATATGGTCCGAGTGATCTCATTCCCCATCAGATCAACAGGCTTAATTCCCCCTGTGATTAACTGAGTCTGATTTTACACTTTAAAGCTATAGGCAGGAAGCTCAAATTCCCAGCTTCACAAAGGTCCTACCCCAGCCCCGATCCAAAAGCATTATTCATTTCCTAACTTTGGCTTTGGTGTGGCACTTTCTCCTGGGAAAGCACCCTTGCTCACGTTGACATGCTTTCCTCGTCAGGAATTTAAGTGACTCGTGGGGCCCCACATCGGTTTCCTTCCACAGTGAGGGCTGCACGCCTGGCCCCTTCCCCTGCCCAGGCCGGAACGCCCAGGAGGTCTGCGAGCTGGACTCCTTGCGGATGACGCTGGGGCCTGCAGCCAGTCCTCCTGGACCTGGTGAAACGCAAACACCTCCAGCCCGGCCAAGCCAAGGCTATTTTATTTCCCAGCTATTTTCTGTTATTTATTGGTGGTTCTGTGTTCCAAGGAACCGCGGTTAGACTCATGATGATTATGGCTCCGTGTTGGGATGATGAACCAGATTAAAATAGCATAAAAGGACTGTGTCAAAAGATTTTGCCTTTTTTGCTTTGCCCTTATGTTTTTTAATAATATTTTATATTAGTCATTATAAAAGTTATTGTTTATAATATTTTGCTGTTACCTTCTTGGCCAAAGAAAGTGAGGTATCCTAGAACCTCAGGGTATCTCAATGATTTTCCTAGTGAGTAGCTAATTTTCCTACTTATTCCAGATTACAGAAGATACAAATATTTTGTGTGGATATGGATACATTATAACCAATTATTTTAAACTGTGTTTCCTACTAAATCATACTCCTCTTGTTCATGTAAACAGTAGAATATGAATGACCACGTGATGTTTGTTAGAAGGGCGCAGGCAAGGTTTAGACAAAGAAAGTAAAAAGAATATGACACACTGATGACAAAATGTGTGCTTAACATAAGATGGGACATTAATCAATGAGCTGCTTAAACTATAAACACTGTTTTCTTTGCTCTGCCTATTAAAAACATGTGTGGATTAAAATATTATTAGAAAACATTCAACAGCAACACATTAAAATGAATAATTGTTTCTTAATATATGTCCATGTAGGCTATGGATTGTGCCAAGTGTTATATGAAACAAAGCAAAATTCAGTCTTTAAATGATAAGAAATAGTATTCTAAAATTGGTGCCCCTTAAAGGTATGTTTAAACTCTCTGTAAAACTATACTAAAAAAATATTAGATATGTGACCTTAGCCATATCACTTCACCTTTTCTGATTTAGTTCTTCAGCTTCGAAAGTGAGAGGATTGTATTACATTATTGCTGAGTTTTAGCTTGCTCTAAAATTTTCCATCCTCTTAACAAATTATTATGTTGTAACTTCGATTAAAATGTCTTGGCAGAGCATCTTTTAACTGGCTGCTTTATAGCATAGCCCCATAGGGTATATGTTGAAAGTTTGCATTTGGTGCTTACATCTTAAATAATGTGTAAGTTTATTTTTTCATAATTCCTTTTGAAGAAATTTCAAGGTTTGAATATTCCCTAAAAAACTATTAGCTGATTTTGACCATATAGTATTGAACACATGACTTAGAGATTTTTGCCTTCGAAGTGAGATACTCAATGCATTTCCTTTGCAAATTACATATAGATAATAAGATTAATAAAACTCTGTATAGTAATAGGTTTTGTTTGTAATTGATGTGTCAAATTAATTTTACTCCTTATTTTCGATGTGCTACATAAGGATAGTGAGGCAAGGAAAGAACAAACACTTATATCACATTTTAGGAGATAAATTTTTGCTAGTGTTTAGTGAATGGTAAAATTCAAGAATAAATCTGTTGAAGAGAAGGCTTATGGATTTGAGATACTGCTGTATTAAAGAATGCTCACTGTAATAAAAAAGCCTATTCTTTACATTAGTGCCTTCTGGAAAGAAAGCAAAATGTCTTGACCCAGAATTCCCAAATCATTTAATATATGATAAGATATAAAAGAGCATAGCATTTAAATAAATTACATTGAGTCCTCTTATTTTCTTTCTACTTAAGGTTGACTAAAAGACATATTGTTTCTTGCTCTGTATCTTCTTGATTTATTTTTCCTCTTTGGTGTGTGTGCATCATGCAGTAGCAAGGGGTCTCACTTCAGCTGCTTGGTCTGGGACCTTAGCCTCAGCCTCCCTGCCTCCAGGCATCTCCCACTGGCAGCCTTGCTCCTGCTCTGGGCACAGATGCTCAGAACAACTTTTCAGTCTGCACTGAGTGCTGCATGGAAAACAGTAGACATTACATCTTATTCTCTGACCTTCAGTCTGTGTTGAAAAGTGTGTGGATTTACTGTAGTGTAGTCCTGTTTCTGTTTTGATTGTTTTAGTTTTTGGCTTTCATATATGTTTTTCCATGTACACATTTTAGAGTGCTAAGCATTCTGGTAAGTTTCACCAAAGGAGGGGACCATGCCTTTTTGCCTTCTCTCATTTCTCTCTCCTCAGGGGCGGTGACATACCTCTTCCGCCTGAATGTTTGAGTCCCTTCCATGTCTCTAAATAACATGCGTGCATTTCTCTGTCTTGATTATTCCATCTTGGACATTCTCCGTCCCCTCTATGGGAAAGGGGGCTTAGTGCTGTTTCCAGGCCCCACCCAGTCACCAGTCTTCATGTCAGCTGGTGCCCAGTGCCATCCTGGTGTCCCCATTCAGCTTCCTCCTGGTCCTCTATGTACCCCTCTGCTGTTCCCTGCAGTCTCCCATGTTCCCCTCTCCTGGTTAATGCCCTCCTTTCTCTACAGTCTGTTCTCTAGTAGCTTCCAGAGAAAAGATGCATTGGAGTGTTTTTGAGATCGAGACATCTGAAAATCTTTCTATACACAAAAATTAAATGTATAGTTTGAGTAAGGGAGAATTCTGATTGGAAATCATTCACTTCAGAATTTAGAAGGCATTTTCTATTCCCTTTAACTTCCAGTGATACTGTAGAGAATCCTGAAGCCATTGTGATTTCTGGTTTCTCTCTCCTGGAAGTTTTTAGAGTCTTTTTATTTCTCTAGTATTCTACATTTTACTAATCAAGTACCTAAGTATGCATTTCATTTGTCTGTTGTGCTGGGCAGTTATGGAGATTCTTTCCATCTGTAAACTCCTAGTTTTTTATTACTTCATTGGTATTCCCTCTACTTTGTATGTGCTGAATGTTTGGACTCCTATAAAATTTTCTCCTTCCTAACTAATTTCTTGTCTTATTTTTTCTCTTTATTTTGGTTTCCATTTGTGGTTAGGGGCTTTTCTCAGTTGTCTGGTGATCTTGGTTGTCTGTTCTCTTCAGAACTGGAAGACTTAAAGCAGGTTGGAAGCCCTGAACATCTGCGTGGAGCTCGTCAAGGGCAGGCTGTAGTGTGTAAGGGGATTCAGCTGCGTCATGTTACGGTTCTGTCTTCTTGAGCTTGTTGGACTTCCTAGAGAGGAATCTTCCCAGTTACCATCGAGGTGAAAACCAAATTGCCAAGTGTTTTACAGCAAAATAGGAGAATAGAGCTGGGTGGGTCTTAGAATTTATTTCTCATAATTTCACTTAATCCTTCCTATTTTCAGCTACAAATGTAACTAGTAGAATTTGAGAATGATTGCTGATCTTTCCATGTTGAAAATTTTTTATATAATCTTATCCACACAGAGTATTCTCAAATCTTAATAATTTATCAAATTCCAATGAATTCCATAAAATAGTTGAAATCTGCCAGTATCTTTTAAATAGAGCACAACTTTTATTCACCACAGTCTTGCTCCAGATTAAGTTTTTCTTCAAGGCAGTTTGGTATATGTTCTGTATAGTGCTATGAAGGAAAATCCTCTAAGGATGTCCTGAAAAGAGACGCTACAAACGCATTGATGTCACTTCTGGCTGTCAGCAGAAGAGCACAGAAACACGCTTTGAAAGGTGAGCCATATGACTTACCAACTGTTTCCATGGCTTAATGTCAATTCGTATATTTTAGTGCCTTTTCATTTAAATTTTCTTTGGAATAAGAATGTCAAGAATTTATAATGTCAGTGCCACTGGAAAAAGATAGTTTTTTTTTCCCATAGAGAAACACAGTAAAAATGTATTACTTTGAAAATCTATTATACATGTAGATTGTTCTTTGTATAATAATTTTACTCTAACAGTCTATATCCAAATACTAGAGAAGCTTTGAAAAGTAACATATCACTCAATTTCATGATAATTAAATATTAGCAACGACAAGAACTGTTGCATTCCTGAAAAAACGGACTTTTGATAGTGGTAGCAATAGCCTTAGATGACCTTCCATTTCCATATAAATTTCCTTTCTAGAGTGTTGTAATATTTCATCTGGAATCAGGGAACACAGGTCTTAGAGTTGAAAGAGAATAACAGCAACATCAAGTCCATTAATTTCAATTGTGATTTGCCATGAAAACAAATTGTGCATGCCTCAAAACAAACTAGATTTGGAGAGTATCACACTAATTGAAAACACTGAAATTGTTTAGTATTTTAGTTATCTTATGTTGTTTTCCTCCAATCCATTAACCTCTCACTGAAAATACTAAAATGAAAGTTTATCAGAAATGTAAAATGTTATTTTTTTTTAAAGAATGGGCTGTTATATGTGGCTTTAATATATTTGGAAATGGAATATCCTTCTGATTGTTTTGGATTTGATCAGCTGCTCTGATAGACAACTGCATGGAGCAGATGAAGAGCATCAATGCGCACCTGAACCTGGAGTCTCTGCGGCCTGGGAAAGCAGCCCTGAGGAAGAAGGTAGCTGGGTCCTAAGGTTCTGGGAGGCAGGAATGCCACACAGACTGTCTCCCCCATGCTTTCTGCTTATACATGACACTGATTCTTGATGGAACTGAGAGTCAGATTTAGAATAAAAGTACAGTTACTTAAATTAATGGAATTTCTACATTAGCAGGTTTGTGTGTGTGTGTATGTGTGTTTCTTAATTCTCACTTAATCTTAAAGTGAGACTTATGTATTATATATTTTATTGTAAACATTTTGGAGTGTGCTTAATATCTTGCCAGATAGATTTTTCAAACTATAACAAATCTTTCTCTCAAAGCAAATGTAGGTTCACTAGGAATGAGATATGTTACCGAGTGTCTTTTATATGCCAGGCACTATTCTAAACATTTCATATTTATTGTCTCACGAACACTCTACAACTGATAGTTGATAAAGCCAGTATTTGCCCCATATCTGATGGTTGCAGAGCTGTATTCCTAATGTCTGTGTATTTCCTTCCATGACTTCTGAATGTCTCTTTCTAGCATTGAGTCTGCTGCACTCATGTTCAAACCGCACGTTCATGTAAGCTCAAAATAACAGTTTTTATATAGGAATGAGGGTTAATAACTGTGGTTAAAAAGGTCTACCATACACACTTACTGAGAAAATAAATGTGTGTGTACATTTATAAATATGTAACTGCGCATACATATGTATATGGCTAAGGCCATGATAGCAGCGATCTGTGTAATAACTGGTTTCTACTGCATTTGATAAAAAACCTAGAAAAGGCCTTATTTCATAATTTCATTGCTGCAGGGGTTACGTGTTTGTCAGTTTGTTTTCTTGCCTATTTTCCTCTTTCCTCTCTAGGCAGAGACCCTTTACTTTATCATAGAGAAAGTCAGCCAACACCTGATATGATTGAAAACCAGTCAGGACCTGCTGCACTTTATTGAGATGAAACAAGGAGCCTGTTATATATCTCAGCTCCTCCATTCTTGATAGAATAGAAATAGCTTTTTCATGGTGGATGTGCTTCTTGAGATACAGTCATCTTTCAGAGATCATTAGCTTGTCAGTCCCCTCAAAGTCATGGTGGTCAGGCACAAAGAGAGCATAGCTGCTCTGCAATGTGACTCAGAAAAGAAATTACTATGTATGCAAAGTGGAACAAACCATTGTGTTCACATCTTCAACTGCTTTTTGTTTGAACAGGAGGATGGTTTTATTAAAGAGTTAAGCATGGCCATGCAGCTCCTAAGAAACTGTCTTTATCAAAATGAAGAATGCAAAGTAAGTAGAACTGCTTCTCAAATTTTTGTTTGCAGTGCTGACATTAAATAGTTGAAAACAGTGAAATTGTTTAGTATTTCAGTTCTCTTATGTTCTTTTCCTCTGATCCATTTACTTCTCACTGAAAATACTAAAATGAAGTTTATCAGAAATACAAAATGTTTTTTTTTTTGTATATGAGAAAATATAGGAGGCAAGATGGAACACTCTTTAGATTTGTTTTGGATGCACAGTTGATTAGTCCTTAAGCTCAACTTTAATTCTCAGAAATGGATGAACCTAATCTTGTTGTAATTCTTCAACACTGATGATATTTCTTGTTTGGGTCAGCATTTTAACTTTAATTTTACCACTGAAACTTTGACCTCAGGCAGCTAAGCAAACTTGAGCCTCTTTCTATACTGTTAACCATGTCAGTTGTTTTTTCACTAAGGTGGAATGATGGCTGTGTACATCTTGTAAGATGTATTTTTTTCAAAGGCGGTTATCAGACAGTTCTCCAAGGGAATAAGTGGAGAAGTATTTATCTATAAGTAAAGATGACTGTCTCTCCTGCTTCAGAGTAGGAAAATGCTTACCTCTCTTGCCCAGCATGGCCCTGTCCACCTAGAAGAGGCACTTCACTTCCCTCTGTGATGGCTCCCTGTGTCCATTGACTCAGCCCTTCTGTCTGGGAACCACTGAGATGTTTTGCTTTGCCTGTGAGCATTGACACTATCACTTAAAACACTGTTACTACTGTTACACAGGGTACAGTGTCGTTAACACTTTGATTTGTTCATTGTGATACAAGACTTTTGAAGCTTTAGCTTTCACACACAAATTCAGCTGACCTTTTGAACAACCTGAGAGTTAGGGCACCAACCCCCCTGCACAGTCAAAAATTCACGTATAACTTTTGACCCCCCAGAAACTTAACTACTAACAGCTTACTGTTGCCCAAAAGCCTTACTGATAACAAATAGTCAATTAACACATATTTTTTACGCAATAAAGTAAGCTAGAGAAAAGAAAATGGTTTTTTAATTTATCACAAATCTCCAAAAATTTTTCCAATATAGTTATTGAAAAATTTGCATTTAAGTGGGCCTATGCTGTTCGAGAGTCAACTATACTGTAGAAAATGAGTAAGACAAAGATATGTTATAGAAGCTTCTGTTTAAAAAAATTTCTTAACCATTTTTGTTTTTACTGGAGAAAAACATACTGTATCTGGAAAATGAACATTTTGAACATATCTTCCTTAAACTGTGTTAAATAATTTGTTCAAGATACATGACTAACAATTTACATCTCAAAACATTTTGATGGGAATTAAGCAAAATTCCTAATGTATGAACTTTTTACTCAAAATAGAGGTGTCATTTGTACTAAAAAAATTAATTAAATAAACTTATACTAAATATATGATCCTTTATGCTAAAATAGCATCCTGTGATTCGGTGCAGTTAGTAACAGTCACCCATGACACCTTACTCAGGGAGTTCTTTGGAACATTTTTCAGGTAGGATTTGCTTATGTAGATTTATGAGACACTAGCCTGGGTTCTGGTTGTAAATACAGTGTTCACATTTACATTACCATAGCCATCTATAAAAGTGTAGTCTCTTTATAGAAAGTCAAAGCATTTCTGCCTTTCTAAGTTGTCTAATAAGGAATAAATCCAAAGAAGAAATTTAGATTACTCTTAGATATAAATGTAATCCTGTGGGGTAAAGAATCTTAATTTCTTCTCCTTTTCCAGCTTACCTGATGTGCATGACACATTCCATTACTATGTGTTCGCTCTTGTGGTGACCCACTGAGCCACCCATGCCCACCCCTTCCCCGTGTCTCTCTATTTTTAACATTAAGAAGTTTTTATACTGGGAATGGTGACTGGGAGATAAGGGCATTGATCAGTGAGCGAGGTTAGAGGGACAGGATCGTAGAGGTCAGGCGAGATGATAAGACCCCAGTTGGGGAAGGTACATTTGAAATAATAAAGAGAAAAAAAAGAAATATAGAATGACTTCCAGATTCTACTTTAATACAAGAATTAAACATAATAGAGCAAAATATAGATATGAGAGATACTAATATTTGGGTTTGCACATAAGTGTTTTGGGGACATCTGGGTAGGAAATGGCTGGTAATCTGTGGATTACATGGGTCTAGGGCTCTGAGGGGTGGTACAGGCTGTGAATGTCAGGAGTTATCAGTGTGCAGATGGTGTTTGTAGCCATGACTGTTGTTGGAATTTCCCAAGTGAGTGCATAGCGAAAGCTTGGTCATATCCTTGGAAACTATACCATTTAAGTGAAGGCAGAAGACAACACTGATGGGAATGCTGGAGAGAATACGGAGTTGATCCAGGACACGGGGGGCTCACGGAAGTGAAGAAAAAAGACCTTTAATGGATGCCACAGTGCCTGAGAGATTAACAACTGTCAGGACAGGAGTGGTCTGACTAGCATCATCAGGACAATATAAATTGAAATAAGCTGACGATTAAGTAAGAGATGGGAAGTGACAGCAAGAAGAGTGGTCTTTCTAGAAGCTCGGTCAGGAAAAGCAGCATTAGTAATTTAGGACATACAACATTAAAGGAAGTTAATCTGTATATTTGTTTCTCCTAACATGTAAACTGCTTGAATGTAAACAGAAATGAGCAAATTGGAGATTACTTATTAAAGAGACAGGGAGAAAAGAACTAATTGGTGGCTGCAGATGTGCAGGCAGGGCTGTGTTGCAGAACACAGACGGATGCATCAACCTCTGAGGACGAGGAACGCTGTTCCCACCTCCGGGCAGGAGATTGAAGGGCGGAGCCGCGGATAACTGTGTGGACAGAATGGCAGAGTGTGTGAGAAGCTCGCAGCTCGTCATTTGTCCCCTCGGAAGCAGGAAGCAAGGGCATCTCCTGCAGCTGCAGGGCTGTGTTCCAGGCTTGTGGAGAGTGGGGAGAGTGGGGAACCACTTCCCACTCTCTTCTACCATGGATGCTGCATAAAAGTGGATAGGATAGAACTGTGTTTGTGTGCATATGGGCCTATGAATTGCCTATAATTCCTGCTCATTTAAAAAATTGCTGCATTTGCTTATACTTTATCCATATATTGTCCCAGTGGTAATTGATCTTTGTAATAAGGACTATGAGTTACTAAGAATTTAGTTTAACCTAATATTTTGACTGAATTTTACTATATTCAAATTATTAAAAAAAATAAATCTTCTGATCTGTTTATCTAGCTACACACACACACACACACACACACACACGGCAGAGGGGAGAACTCACAGTTGATCAGAATGTTTGCTTAACCAGAAAATCCACTTTCTTAGCCAGATCAGAGCACTTAAAAGAATTTATGCAGTGTTGTTTTGCTTAATTTATACACTCAGAAGCTTTTTTCCTACATTTCTTACCTAAGTATCATATCCGGGCCACTCCAGTGTGAGGAGTGGTGGGGCTCATGGCCAGGGCAGTTGTAGGGCAAGGTGCTGGATCTTTGCAGCATTCCGATACCAGCTCACACTGATCAGAACAAAGAGAAACTCAGTTTCGTCTCCTTATATTGGTGACGATTTGTTTAGATTTGATTTTAATATTATATTTTCATTTATTTAGATTAATGCTGTCTTTATTTCTTTTCCACAACAGGAAGCAGCTCTTGAAGCTCATCTTGTCCCAGTCTTGCACTCTCTCTGGCCTTGGGTTTTGATGGATGATTCATTGATGCAAATTGCCCTGCAGCTGCTTTGTGTCTATACTGCAAATTTTCCAAGTGGTAACTAGAATTCACTACTGCCTTTCAATAATATACTAAAATACTTACAATGTTGTTAGATTGGACTTGAAAAACAAGCATGCATTTGAAAGTATTTCTTCTGTTTAAGGAGGGTATATTGATTAAAGACAAGTTTTCTTGTAGTATTATAAGAATAGGCAGATATTTTAGTATATTTGTTGAGGTAAGAAGACTCCTGAGACAGCTCAGAGAATAGACAGGGAGAAACTGACCTGATTATATGGCAGTGAAAAATTGAATTTAATGGGCAAATTGAGACAGTGAAAATTATGATGTAAGACTTTGAAAACCAGATAAAGGTTAAATTTGTATAAATCCTAGAGCAGGAGACATGCATGAGGAAACGTAGTTCTAGATACAGTTGCTCTGATGGTTAATGTCACTGGGGCACCTCTTTCATTCATTCATTCATTCGACAGGCATTTTACTGAGAGCCTACTGTAGGCCATGCACTGTTACAGGCCAGTAACTAAGAGTGAGCGGTGAGCACGGCCGAGGTGATTTGAGAAGAGGACATGTGAGATGGGTGTGTGAGCAGAGGGAAGGCAAGCCTGCTTGGGAGGTGAAGCGGGACTGCTGGCAGCATTCATTTCCCATTTAAAACTAAATTCATTGTCTAACAAGCCAGCAAGTTCATGTGCTTTCTTCTAGCAACATTCAGCAGCTCAGCAACTGGCTTCTCCAAATATGCAATGATACACAGAGAGGGAAAGGACTGGCGTGTTTCTGCAGCCCACCAGCTTGTCTTGCCTGCACCAGACAGACCTTCGGGCTCCCTGAGCCCTCAGTGTGGCTCAGGGCATGTGCCTGGGACAGGGTTGTCCTTGTTTCAGTCTGCTGTCACTGACTTCCTCGTTTGCACCTCTGCCCAGACAGGCTCCCCTTGCTTGGCCCTCTGGCGGGGTGACCGGCATCTATAGCCATCTCTGGAGTGCTGCACCTGTCTGCATGTTGTCCTTGACCCTACCTTTCACTCCTTGATTTGGGATTTGGGGAAGTAAGAAGGAAAAAATCAGTTGATAAATAATGAGCAAAAACCTCCACATACTTTAATATAAATCTTTTGAAACTATAATCTGTGTAACTTTCATCTTAAAATTGATATAAAAATTAGAATGTGGTTAGGTAGAGGAGAAACTCCTTTCCTGTCTGGTTTGTTTCCAAGCAAAACCACACATAGTGACAGTTTTATGTAACAGTTAGTGGCAGTCTTGGTATTTGGGTACTGCTATATAGTGTGAATACAAGAAAGATCACTATATTTATTTGTATTTACTTGCCTTTCATGAATGTATTTTACAAAATATATTTGATTCTTATCTAATTACATGTAACCTGGCCTTCTTGCCTGGACTTTCACAAGTTCATCACACCTTAGGTTTATGTTACAATATAGTAAAATGAATTGTAATCCTTTAATGATTAATTTTCTCCTTGATAACTCCCATAGGGTTATTTAACTTACTGAGAAGACACTGGACTCTGAAAAACCAGTTGACATTCTCTGGCTTTTGCTGCTTATGCACTTTGTGACCTGAGCAGGTCACTGACTTCTCTGTAGCCTGTACGGCAGGTCGCATTCGGCCTGTGCTCACCCACCAGGGTTAGCATGTTCCTCTTTTTGTTCCTTCTGTAAAATGAAGACATGAGACCAAGCCACCTCCCATTTGTAAAATTCTGTTTTTCTATATAGGCTTTATTTGGATGTCTTCTTTAGGAACTATTAAGAAAATTATGCTTCTTTTATGCTTTTTTTTTCTTTTTAAATAAGCTAGTGTTTTTAAATGCTCTGTTTAGGTCATTGGGACCTGAATGAGGACAGTAAATCTATTAGGGTGAATGTGGACATCAACGTGGTTCTTCAGTGCTAATTTCATTTCACAGGTTTAATGGCTGAGTCATCCGATAGGTAGATATGCCTATGCTTTATGGCTTAGTTTTCTAATTAAACAGTGAAACTGAGAAGACATTGTGATAGGCTGTTATTTTTTAAGGTTGCAGTTCTCTTTGTTGGTCATCTTCTGGACACCATCCTGTTCAAGCTGCGTGTAGAGGGGCCCCTGGCAGCTCCCTCATGCTGTGTGTCCTGAAGCTGGCCTCCCAGATGCCTCCTGAGAACACTGGGGTTCAGCAGATGGCTTTTATGTTTCTCTCAAACCTGGCCTTGTCTCATGACTGTAAAGGAGTAATTCAAAAAGTAAGTACTTCAACTCTCCTCCATACCATGAAAAAGATGCTCAGTGAAATAATCCTTCCAATCAAGGACATGTGTGAAAAGTCTAGAACTCAGTTTCTGGGATTAATTCATTATGATTTTAAGACATTTTCTTTTAAGGGATTGTAAACGGATTAAGAAGTTCACTTTGTATATGTAAAGATTCAAATATCCTCAGTACTCCCAAAGTTGTTACCTTGTATCCAGAACTGGTTTGGATTTTGTTTCTTTTTCCTCCCTGTAGGGTAGCTTTTAATGAGAAGCAAAATTGCCGGAAGGCAGACAGAGAGACAAAACTCAGGAGGCCTGAAATAACTCCCAGCCTGAATCATCAATCCTAAATCATTAAGATTGGCTGCAGTTACTTTAGCCATGGTCAGGAAGGAATTAGTAAGAATTAAAATTCGAGCACTATTTTGTTCTGCTTAACTTTTCACTTACACCTGGAAATGGTGCAGAGAGAGGATCTGGAAGGTACTGGCAGGAAGGCGAAATGAAAGTCGGGGAAAGAAGAGCTGCATGCTCGTTAATTGGTTTCCAGGGGGCTGTGAAATAATGAAGAGACTCAGGAAGAAAATAATGCTCTCTCTGTTTACCCGCAGAGTAACTTCTTACAGAACTTTCTATCTCTAACATTGCCAAAAGGAGGAAATAAACACCTCAGTAATCTGACCATTCTTTGGTTGAAGTTACTCCTGAATATATCATTTGGAGAAGATGGGCAGCAGATGATTCTGAGGCTCGATGGCTGTCTGGACTTACTCACAGAGATGAGCAAATACAAGCACAAGAGAAGCCCTTATCTGCCTCTTCTTATTTTTCATAATATTTGCTTCAGTACTGCCAATAAACCCAAGATCCTGGCTAATGGTGAGTGTTTACGTCATACACCATACTCACGTGCACAGGCACCTATTTATATGTGTGCTATCCAGAGCGCGTCGTAGAGCATGCCATTCAGATTAAAACGCAAGGTAGTTTTAGAAATAATTTCCCAGATATTTATTAAACACTCACCAAGTTCAAGGCACCCTGGGAGGCAGAGGCTGTGGGAATGAATCAGGCACGAAGCAGCCCTCAACCAGCCGTCGAGTCTCGGGGGGGTTGGCAAGACACGCCACTGACGGACACGCTGGATCCGGGGGGTCGCAGGGAGGAGGTGGGCGTGCACGCTGCCGGCCTCGCCTCTGCTCCTCCGCGGGCTCCTCCGGGGCTGCCTGCCAGGGGGGCCTTTCCATGCCACCCTGCGGCAGCTGCCACCCGCGCCCTCCTTCCTGCCGCCTCTCCCTCCCGCCCCGTCCCTGTTCTGTTTCTCTGCACAGCTCCCCCCGGCTGATACCCCGTGTGTTTCAGGGTCTTTTATTCCTAGTCTCTCCACACTAGAACCTAAGTTCTTAACAAGCTCTAGAGGGTTTAGTCACTGTTTGTTTTATCTGTAGCACCTAGAATTGTGCCTGTCGCCAGGCAGCACTCAGGTGACTGACTGCTGGGTGACCGGGGGACGCCGGGCAGGCAGGGGAGGGCAGGCCCCGAGGCCCCCTGGGGAATGTCGCTTCACAGACTTCGGCTCTGAGATACAGACAGACAGGCGAGGATGGGTGGGGAGTCAGAAAAATTTAAACAGAAAGAGAGAAATGGAAAGACTTTCTGCAACCATGTGCCGTTTCTGTGAGGAGTGTGTGGGTTTCATGGGGGGTTTTATAAAGAGACATTGTCATGGAAAAAAAGCGACCTGTTGGGTGGCGACGCCCGCTGTGCCCGCTCCGTGTCGCGTGGGGCGGCCTCGCTGGCTCCAGTTTCTTCAGGTAGACAGTGACCCCCTTCCTCTCTCGCCTTTGCTAGAGAACAGGTCATAAACACGCCAAGTACCTAGCACCGTTTATGGTGCATGCTAGACGCTCCGGATACATTATCTCCCTTCTCCTTTCATCTTTTCCACTTAACCTTTTTGGGCTGCTTTCCTATGAAACATGGAGTTTTCCAAGTGAATGAAATGATTCTGCTTACATTCTGCCATGCGTATAGTCGTGATTTTGTTCTTCTGATGGTAGTCGTTATGCTGCCGGAAACGCAGGGGAAGATTCTAGAAGTTCAGTCAGGCTGTAACTTACCCTGAATTACCCGTGGATCTGCACTGTGCCTCCGCACAGCGTATCAGCGGGCCCTGCCTCCCCCCACCCCCACCTGGTGGGGAGGGTGCGCGTCAGTGCGGGTGGGGTGTTGCTTCATCTCCCTTCACAGCATCTGCCGCAGGCCTGGCATTTGTAGGGTGCGGGTAAGGATGAGCACGACCTCCCAGGGCAGGGTGAGCCTAGGTGAGACATCCGCCCCCATGCCTGGGGGTCACCTTATTCACCATCCTTAGAAGAAGTTTACTCCTCGAATCTGACTGACTGCAGTTATATTACTGAGGGAGTTGGCAAAAGGACAGGTTTTTAGGGAACCGAAGGAGAAGTCTACGTCTGCCACTTTTTTTCATATCCCTCTGGATTTATTTTTGGCGTTTCCTTGTATCAGTGCTCGCTCTCTCCTTCACTTGCTTAAAGCAAACAAACTTTTGGAAAAAAGGAGCTTCCCAGCTGCCCAGATGCAAGATCAGGGGCCTCCAGCAGGGATGGGGGGCAGCAGCTGCGCACTTCGTGGGCCTGGGAAGGCATGTCGCAGGCGTGGCCCGCCATTTGCATTTGGGGTCCAGAGGGGGGTTTAGGGGAGTCCGCCGGCTTACAGATCTACCCGGTAAGGCTGCATGAGTGGGACTCCGATCAGCTGTGCCTTCACGTCTGGTGTAGATGGTCACGCATAGAGGGGCAGCGGGGCTTGACCTTGCTGTTGGGAACTCCTTGTTTCTGGAAATGTCAGGCTAGATCTCCTCTGAAACAACAAAAGCATAAAATATAGTAAAAGTCACCCCCCAAAAAAATCAAGGAACTGAAAAGATAGTGGGAAACTTCCAGACCAATTTTGATGGAAAGTCTGCGCCCAGAGAGGTAAGAAGTATCTGTATTGAAAACTCTTGGCCTCAAGGACATTTGCGAGCACTGTATGCTTAGCTTTTGTTCACGTGAGCCTGGGGTCAGGGGACAGAAGTCAGGGCTCCCCGAGAGGGGGGTCCATGGGTCATCCTGCCTCTGTTCTGTTGGAACTCCAGAGAACCAACCCTTTGGAGAGCCAACCCTTTGGTCCCTCAATCCTCATCCTGGTGATCTATACAAAAAACAAATGTGTGAGAACGGGCCCCACAGACTGTGCCTCACAGCTCTGCACCCCAGGGACATGTAGCCTGAGTGACCCATGCCCTTGCTTTGAGCTGATCCTCGGCAGGCAGGGAGTGCCTCTGGCTGCTGGTGGAAGCAAATGCCACTCTGATAGATGCAGGGCAAGTTCATACTAGGCCTCAGGGGACCTCCATAGATAATTTTTCATAAGTATTAACTAGTACACAGGAAATGGGACCAAGCACACCAGGAAACATGGCGACATGAGCAAGAACTAGCAGGGGAAAAAATTACCAACTTATCTGCGTAGATTTCAGATACTGGAGTAAAAATACAGTTTTTAAAACAAACTTAATTGTACCACATTTAGATAAATAAATGGCAAGCTTGAAAATATTTGCAGGGATTAGAGAACTGAAAAATTGAAAATTTGAAGAACCAAACAAATTCTAGAACTCTTTTGTCCAATATGATAATCATTTAGCCACCAGTAACTACTTAAATTTAAATTAGTTAAAAATACTCAGTTTGTGAGTCACACTAGCTACAAATGTCTACCAGCTGTCTTAGTAGACAGCTCACATACAACTGTTTCCATCATTGCAGGAAATCCCATTGGCCAGCATTATTCTAGAACTTCAAAGTAGCCAAAAAACTTCATATACATGTCTGGCAGTAAATTAGGCATAGCAGAAGAGAGAATTTAGGGATTAGAAGACAGACC
The DNA here is from genome assembly GCF_030020395.1 of Manis pentadactyla. Classification (NCBI taxonomy): domain Eukaryota; kingdom Metazoa; phylum Chordata; class Mammalia; order Pholidota; family Manidae; genus Manis; species Manis pentadactyla. Next base: position 151,493,793 of record NC_080024.1, on the reverse strand, counting down.
AGAAAAAGAATTCCAGAATGCAGCACAGAGAGCTAAAAAGATGAGAAGGGATTAAGAGAATAAAGGCTAAGTGACACAGCAGATACATTGAGAGAGTCTAGCTGTGTATTTCATTGAAGTCCTTAAAGGAGAGAGGAAATACTGGAAACAATGATGACTAAACATTTTAAGAACTTTTAAGACATGAATTCACAGATTCAAGACCTAGATAATTCCGAGCAGAAAAATAAAAACAAATCCACTCCTAGACACATTATAGTGCATCTATAGAACAGTGAAGAAAAAAGATTAACTAGATACTTGCCCTGGCAAAAATAACTTTAAAAAGTTATTCAAGAAAAAAAAAAGCCCATTAACTATGAAAAATGTTGATTTAATCAGAAATCTCACTAGATAGAAAGCCCTGGGTCAGGATGGCTTCACCAGTGAGTTGCACTGAACATTTAGGGAACCAATAATTCTAAACAAACTCAAAGTCTTCCAGAGAGGGGACAAAGAGGAAATATCTCCTCATTTTGTGAAGCTAGCATAACTTTGTTGGCAAAAATGTGGCAAAAACAGAGTGTTCTGGTAAATGTTTAAGTAATGCCTTTTGGGGTATGAACAGGGACTGAGATACATACTGAATATATAGAAATTTCATTATATATATAAATGGATATATACATTTGTGCATTTTACTGTATAATGAGTGTGTAGCACATAATTCACAGATTGCTATATAGTCACAGGACTGTCAGTTCTGTATGGCCGGCTGATAGTCACAAAACACTTGCATTGACTTTTGCAGGACTTTTGTATCTGTGGCCAGTCTGTGGTTGCAGTTCAGTCATGATTTGACAAATGGAATTGCATCCCAATCTGCTCTTTTCCCCATTAAGTTTATTACGAAATCTGATGTGTAATACACAGTTAAAACTGTTTTTCACCCTTAGGTAAAATATATTCATAAAACCGAAATCTCTTTCAACTTTACCACTAATTCAACTCTGATTGTAGCATTTGTTGATTTTAATGGTGTAAATGAAAATCTTACTACAGCTGATTTCAAGCTACCAACTTGATCCCTCTAAACTTACAGTTAAATCAGTTAAGAAGAGGTAAACATTCAAAACCCATCACTTTGTGTTTAACAACTTTTTACTGTTTATTCTCTTCAGGATTTTTATATGTTTATAAGGGACTTCACTTCATACCAATCTGTTAAACTTAAAACTATATTTATGAAATAAAAAATATTTCATAATGTGTTTTGGAAAAATTCATCTATTTGCATTATCAGAGGGGCATCACATTGGCATGTATATGTGTTTTATTAAAATTTCTTAAGAGATAGTAACTGACAGGAGTGCTTATAAACTTATTTGGATCATGGGTTAGATATTCTGAGTGGTGTAATATGTAAAAATATCACTTGATGATACTCAATTGGAACAAATGGAAATCAGCCTCCCATTTGAAGGGGTGCCCTAGGGGTACCAACTGCCACCTGTCACCTCACATGGTGAATTTTATCCAATAGTTGTTTGTGTAGGCTAGTTATGAGTAGGTTATGATACAGGAAGGCAAGGGAACCAGGGAATGTAGGTGGGAGGTAAGGCAGGAGGGATAGTTGGCAGGAAAATGACAGCACCTTCCACGCTGTCCTCGTACTGCACAGAATTCACTTTGTGAAGCAGTTTTTTTTCTCTGTAATAGATTTTAAATTCCTTAAATTCCTTTAAAGCTTAATTAGTGTCACTTAAAGGAGTTTTTGTTTGTTTTAATTATGGAATCTTTCATCCAGCTATATTTTTTGAGCCCCTAAAATAAACTGGCTCTGTGATTTGCATATGCACCACTAAGCAGACACAGATCCTGCCCTCAGCCAGGATCCAGTTCAGTTAGATGCACCCTGTGGGGTGGGGAGGGGTTAATGTACACAAAGAGAGTCCCCAGTAACAACAGTTTCACCTTTAAAAATGCAACACCTTTAAAAAATCACATACTTTAGAGCAAAAATAATTTGGTAAGTTTAATGACCTATAAAAATAAGTAGTAATATAGGTTCATATACTGTTCTGAACCACCCCAACAGTCTCCTTGGAACTAGTCATCTCTGAATCTTCATTTAAAATGAGCAGGCTGCTGGAGGTAATGCGTGAGTCTCGATCCCAGACTCAGGTGAGCTTTGGAAAAAGGAGGGGCAGAGCGTGTGTCGGTAAAACTTTAAATCAGCTTTTCCTCTGGTACACACACACACGGCACACATGGCAAAGTCATTCCTCTAAAATGTTTAGTTGTTTTTTAGAAGGCTTAACTAATATGGTATTTCTTAATTATTGCTTTATATAGTAGCCCATGCTATTGATAGGTTTGAATAATAGTCTTTATAGTTTATTAAGACCAAATCTGTTTTCTTGTACATAAAGGAACAGCTCGTTAATACCTCATTGTGTAATTACTTCTGCACTATTGTCTTTAAATGAATGTGTCTTTTGAATTAGAACCAAAAAAATAAGGTGACTAGGGTTTCCTGGGCCCAAACAAAATTTGTTTTGCGGTTGTGCTCCCACATGTGGCATAAAAGATTGGTTTTGCCATAGTCTGGTGATACCAACTCTGTATTCTTATGGGAAAAAAGGGGAGTATTTGACTAGTCCAAGATTAGAATACAATGTAATGTCTGGAACTGACCTTTTTTTTTTTAATGTGTTTATTATTAGAAAAAGTTATTAGTGTGCTAGCTGCCTGTCTGGAAAGTGAGAATCCACATGCTCAGAGGATTGGAGCAGCTGCGCTTTGGGCTCTGATTCACAATTACCAGAAGGTCAGTTTTGAGAATCGTCATATCTGGGGGGCAAACACCAGGCCTCAGACAACGCATCCAGGGGCGTCAGAGTATCAGCGAGGGGAAAATGAAGTCAAAGACCCGTGCTGCCTTGTGCATCATATGATTAGCCATCTGTTGGCATCTTTTTCATTTAATCCTTTCAACAGGATGTCTCATTTCAGAAGAGTGTCTCTTTTGAGTGAATTTTCCCTGTTAATATAAACTGATTTGCCATATTGGTGTTAATGTTAGTATAGATTGTTTCTACTATAAGATGTGTCAAGGGAAGATGCATCTTGAAACAAAAACAGATGGTGAAGTTGCGCACAGTTGTGCGGTTCCCCTCGCTCTAGTATGCCCTGGCCCTGAATTGTGAAGTAAGCTCAGTTCTCTTGAGGCTGCAGCACAGGGCTGCCCAGAGGGAAGAGAGGACAGGTGGGGACCTGCGCCTGCTCTTTCTCTGGCTTTCAGTCTGCTTTTCCATTGCAGACACCTCCCTCCTGAGAGAAATGCCGATGTGTATCTGGCGATGAAATAGTGGCCAAGTGGCAGTGTTAGGATAGACGGTCGCCCCCCAGTGGTGCTCTTGGCTGCTTGCCTCTCTCTGTGCTGCCCGTGTTCCCTGCTGGCCTCAGTGCACACAGGAACAGAGGCTACTCCTGTCCTTTTACCCAGATTTCCCAGGGCTTGGCACAAGACTTGGCACTCTGTAGTCACCTAGTAAATAGTTCTTGAACAACTGGTAATGTTTAATATACTTGATTTGAAATCTGAGGTTTGAAAGAATATGCAATAACGAAACTAAGATTGGGTACTTTAAAATAGCAGGTTGAGATTGGGAGAAAAGGAGGATAAAAGGGTAGGGAAAGAACTGAGATAGGGAAGGGTGCAGGCGATTGCACAATGGGATGTACTCATGTAATTCTCTAGCAATATTATTTCATAATATCCTGCTTAGTTCTGTAGTCAGCAATGGCAGAATTAGTAGTGTGGTATCCTGATCCTTAACACGTGGGCATGAATCTATTGAGTGGATTGTTTTCTGTTCTCTCCAGGCCAAAACAACTTTGAAAAATCCATCAATAAAAAGAAGAGTGGATGAAGCATATTCCTTAGCAAAGAAAAGTAAGTTTCACTATTAAGGAATTTACAGTTAAACTTGGAAGCTATTAAGTGAATTCTTTGATTAATGAGATATTTGGACAGTGCACAGCAAAATGACAGTTTTCTACAGTGGTATTGGTGAGCTTTTGATGTGGAAGCATTATAAAATGTGCCAGTATTTGGTCTGTGCTTTTCGCTGTAACATTTTTTAAATAATAAAATGTTCTGATAGATGAAAGTTTGAGATACAGTAGTTTCTTAAAACATGTCTGTGATCTTTCTCCAAGTCATTTTTTTCTTGCACTAAACTTCTTTTGCCAGTTGCTACCACTGTGCTGAAGTGTGTTTGTAGGGGAAAAGAACTGGGCCCAATTAGAATTGACCTTGAACAGAAAACTTTGATGTGACATCAGGTTGTTGAGTCACAGTCGCCTGAGAGTAGCCCCTACTGCCCCTGTATCTGCTCGGCCCTGTAATAGGAGGCAAGGTTTTCTTTTCAAAGCATATTTTTTCATTTTTAGTCACACCAGTGTCCAATGAGCATTATTCTCTGAACATTTTTTTGTGCTTTCCTGTGCTGTACTGGGTCTGTTGGTTATTAATTTGTGTTTTTATAGTATGATTTTTTTACAAGTGGTTTATGGTTTGTTTCAAACTGTGACTATGAGTTCCTGGAAGTAGTGAATAATGGAGTTAAACTTAGTTAAATTTAGTTAGACTCTAGTTTACGCATTAGGAGGGATGGTCCATGAAAAGACCAAGGCTTTCTTTTGGGACCATAGGTGATGCTCTCCATTGTGGAGGTGTGTTATTTTTGTTCATACTCTTTGGGTAAACCTCTATTACAAAATAAATATGAGTTCTGTAAGTTAACTACATTTGTTAATGTAAAATATTCTCATAATGCTAGTACCTCAAGAACTTCAGGAGAACTTTAAGTTACATATAAATCCTAGCTGTGTACTTGTGTATGTGTGTCCACTTTTAAGTGCAGTACTAAGTTTAACAAACTAACTCTTCCATACTCTTACTTTTATATCAGCTTTCTCAAGCCCAGAAGAAACCTCTCTAAATGTTTATTATTTGAAATGTCTTGAGAACCTTGTGCAGCTGCTGAACTCTGCATGAGCGCCATGAGATGGCCCGCCTTGAACCGGCGGCCACTGGACAGGTGAGCCAGACTTGAAGTAAGCGTTATGCGTGCGGCAGGTGTTACCAGGAGATGTGCTAGATCTCTGCAAGGCGTTGATGCCCTTCCTCCCTGTAAGACGGAGAGCTGGTGACATTCCAGCTGTGCCCCTTCATTCCAGCTTTCCGCAAGTAGGAGCGGCTGATGAGAAGATGATGAATAAAAGGCATAGGAAGCCCTGGGAACATAAGTATTTTTACCTTTTTCTATGCAATTTGTTTTGTAAAAATCCTATTTAACAGTTATTTAATAAAGTAAATATTTTTAGAAACTGAAAATTGACTAATACTTGCTTGCAGACTTTTATCAGTCTCGTGAATACACGTTTTAGTTTTGAAATAAGATACTGTGTTCTGATTTTTTCTTGTTTTATCTTCTAAATGAAATTTGACTATTGTCAATATAATTCTTATTTTTCAAACCTTTATATTGTCCAGAGCATACACATTGGAGAAGGGGTGTTTGTATGTCAATGTGCATAATTTTTGGAGTAGCTTTTTATGCAGTTTTTGGTGTTATTAACTCCTTCCCATATGATTTATAAATCTGTCATATTTTTATTATTCCTACCTTCCAACTTCTGAAGTGCTGTAAAATAAAGAAGAAAGAAATAGAGTTTATGGTCATGTAGGCCTGAGTTCAAATTTTAGCTCAGCCAAAATATCATGAAAACAAGACTGAAAAATTTAGCAGGAACAAGTTCTGTCAGGTACTCGGTGATATAACTCAATCAGCATGTAATTTTGAATGCAGAGCTTAAATCGAAATCAGTTATTTAAGCTAGAAACGTGAGTACAAAATATATGTTAGATTCTGAAATAGAGGCAGATGAATTTATAGTGTCTGGAAATTACTGATTAGAGATCTGAAAAAAATAAATGTAGGAAGTTCAGAAGTTTCTGGGCAGCCTGAGTTAATCTGGAGCAGTGAGCATGCCAATATTCTGAAAAACTCACCAATTCTAAGAGCAGGAGTATTTGTAGTTATTTCTACCTTTCCTCCTGGTTTCTTACATTCTATGCCATTTCCTTGGTATTTTCTTGGTATTTGTAATCCCTCACTGATGAATAATGAGATGGATTTCTTTGTAATTTCCATTCAAAAAGCTGTGTCACAGGCACTATACTCAGAACATGTATCTTAGTCTGCGTTCCTCTGCGGTACTCCCGTCGTCCTGGGTCAGCGGGGAGCGAGCCGGGGCTCTCGGGGCTCGGGACCTGTCGGCGGCCGCTGTGAGATTGGAACCAGGATGACTGCTCATCAGCCCCAAGTTTTCAAATCACTTTCTAAGCCACTGGGCTGCTATGCTACCTTCTTTTTTCCCCCTCATTGAAATTCCTGTCTTTGTGTTTGGATTTTATTAAGAAAACCACTGTTTTTCTACAAAAATTGTGTCTCTTCAGGGAAATGATCATTTCCTTTGTGGTTCCTTTGTGATTGATTGATGGGTTGACTAATCAGGGTACGCTTTGCCTTGTGCCTTTGGAACCAGGAAGAATTGTAATTGATAATTTTCCCTTGCCTCTCCAGGTGAGCTCTAGGGAGATTTGTAGTCCAACGGTCAGACCCACCGGGGATGTGACCTGCTGAAGCCCGGAAGGACCACCCAGGGGAAGGGGGAGGCAATGACTTCGGGAGAACTTGCACTTCCTCCGCTGGTGTCCAGGGACACGCACCTCGGGGGCGTGTGCTGTTCTGTGTCCTGGCCAGCAACCCTCCGATCCGTGTCTCTGCAGCTATGCCCAGCCAGCTAGTGGGAAAGCTGGTAAGCAGGTGGTCCCTGACATGACTGGCCTGCTGTTTCAGCAGCTGCCGGGTGCTCCCTTGAGGAGCCACCACCATCCGAGTCCCGCAGGAAGCTCTAAGTACCAACCCCTGGGCCCCTGAAGCACAGCGTCAGGCCCGTGTCCAGGAGGCTTGTTAGCGAGCTCTGCTGCTGGTCTTGACATGCACCCGACTTGAGAGCCACTGACTGATCCCCCTGATTTTACAGAAAACAGGCTAGAACATGAAAATAGCTTAACATCATTCAACTATTTGCTGATGGAATCAGGACTCGAATCTGGGTATCTTGAATGCTTATCAAGGGTTTTTTTCTATCAGTTATCCCTAGTTTAGGCAGACCCAGAAAACGGGTGTAGGGGACTAGTTCATACCTCATGATCTCCAAATTTCACATTTTCTGGCCTTTTTGGTGGTTGGGCTAGTGTGTGTCTGTGTGCTGTGGATACACACTAAGGCTGTGCTGCTTAACCAGAAGGTGCAGATGCTGACACAGAATTCAGACCTGGAGCATTTCAGGGGAGGAGGAAACAAGTCAAATAGTTGGGAGACTTGGCCGGAGCCTTCCCCTACTGTTCAAAAATGAACAGCTGGGTGTATTTCTCCTTCTATAAAAAGTGGAATGGGAAGTGGAATTTGTTCACATTTAACTGTAGCTCACCAATTTTCCTTTATGGTATTAAATATACTTACCATCTCTATTAATTTCCCGTCATTAGTCTATGTCTGTACTTTGTGCCCATTTCCTGAGATCTGCTTCTTGGCCTGTGACGTCCTTCAGATTCGGCAGGTTGACGGCTGGGAATAGTGGTTAGGTTCCCGCTCTTGGCGGTACAGTTCCACCTACAGTGCTCAAGGAGTGAGAGCACCTCGCGGAGTGTTGAGGGTGCAGGGCCCTGGGGTCACCGGAGGACGAGGAATCTGCCCTGGGCTCACCACACACAGCTGGGGGTCCCCGGAACAGCCTTGAGGCCGTTCCTTCCTCTGTAACTGGGGATGAGGATGCCTGCCTTGGAAAGATGGGGAGCAGTTTGGGTGCCCAGCACGGTGCATGGTTATCTATGATTAATCCTGGGTGTTATCTATGATTATTATTCTTATAAAGAATACAGAAATTCACCTCTCATTATAGTATGAAAGCTTTTGTGTCCTTGCAGCCCTTCTGTCCCTTTGGGGAGGGAGATGAGCGATGAAGTGGGTGGTGGTGTCAAAACAAAGGTTCCGACATTCCAGAAGGACCATCAGTTTCCAGTGGAGATGCATGTTCACATCGTGAGTCCTGATGGCACAGACACTTAGCAAGTGGTTATGGAGAACCTGTGCCTTCCTTGCACAGCACCGTGTAGAGGTGTTAAAGGCACCTGGGTGACTTGAAACATTTTATTCTTCTGCTTGTGAGGTTGTCCCTATTGAGTGTGACTTCATTAAATATTATTCTTTCTCAGCTTGACTTGTGAAAAGTGAAAAATACAAGAATTATGACTTTGGCACCAAAAAACAAAATCTTAGCTTAAATAATCCATTGGTTTGGGAAGAGCCATTTTCCTCTTTGTCCCTATTGTGGACCTATTATGATCAGTTAGGTGGGATGGGTGAGAAAATGCCATCATTTCTGTGAAGCTGGGGAACTCAGAGTTAAAAGTTACTTCTCACAGGAAATTCATTTTAAAACCCCAGTGATAAATCAGCTGGGACTGCGAGTTTGAGGCTCAAAACGTACGGGAGACTTTGCCAAGACCCTGAGATTCTGAGGTTTGGCGTCGAGACCCGAAGAGCTCGGCGCGGTGCCGTTTTAAATGTCCCCGACCGTGCTCATCTCTGTGTTCCACCTGCTCCTTCTGCGCTTGAGAAACCTGCCTCAGAAAAAAAAAATCTGCTCTTTTAAAATGATGTTTCACGGAAGATCCATAAGGTAACATTCAATAAATTTTAACTAATTTTGGATGAAAGCCAAGAGAAAAGTATGTTTTAATGTAGACTCCAAGGAAAAACTCCTTTCGTGCATTTTTCCTTTCACAGTGGCGTCTTTCCCTGTGGGTTGCTTCTGCCCGTGGCTGCACCCTGGGGTGTGTGCGTCCTCCTCGGTTCATCTCTGCAGTGATACTCGGCGTTCTGGGAGCAGAGTGCTTGCAGTTCGAGGCAAATTCTGATAACATGATTTCTTCAGATTCTCCGTGAGGACACTCCGCCCTTGGCTTACCAAGGAAAGAGACAGATTATAAAACGGAAAAGTACTATTTTAATCATTTTCTGATGATATACGTAAACATTGGATTGCAGGGAGTCAGTCTATGGATATGATATCTGGGTTAAAGTTATCTTTTATGTCTGATAGGAAAAGCCATGTCTGCACAGAGGAGGAAGTACAGAATAATAAATTGCTTCAGCAAAAGAGGAGTTTCTTTTTCTTTTCTCTGTTTTGCTGTTGTTCTCCCATACCCAGAAAGGCCCTGGGGGACAGTCGCTGGCTGTGGGCGTCCTCAGGGAGTCCAGTGCACACCCTCTGTTGTCCCATCCCTGGTGCATGCTTGCAGCAAGTTGATTCGTGGGCACCAGGAAGAAAAGGGCAGAAAAGGACCTCCCCAGGTCCCCGGCTGTCCGGCGCCCTCTTAAGGAGCCTTCCCAAAGGACTGGTCCAACAACTTGCCCTCACATCTTCTTGGACAGAACACAGTCACATGGTCACTTAGAGCTGCAAGGGAGGTGAAGGATGGTGGTCCTTTATCTGGACTCACTGCCACAGCTAGTGACACAGGCCTCTGCTCGTCAAGAAGGGACAGCAACCACCTGTCTGCCCCATGGGACAAAATCCTAGTTAAAGAGAAAAATGTGATATAAGTAGGGTTAAAAGTATTATCCTACCAAATGAAATATAAGAAAGAGATTAGGTGCTTAATGAATTTATTGCAATGACATTTAGACATTGTGATTAATTCTAGTTGCATTTAGAACTAGAAATATTAGTGTCAGAGAATGAAGTAAAGGTGACTTCTCAGTGTGAAGCCAGATGCCCTGTGTGGCGTTTACCCCGTACCATGGAAGCCCTGGCTGTCAGAATCCACCTGCTTAGCATGGAGAAATGGCTGGGAAGACAGAATAGGTGGTCTGAATAGACTCTGTCATTCCCAAAAAGTAACTAAAAATGGGTTGATTAATAAATTAAAAAATAAAATTAATTTAAAAATTAAAGAATATATGTACGTATGACATCTTATATTTCAAATACCTGTTAAGTATTCATTATCCAGTTTTTCCATTAAGGGCTGAGGTCTTTTTCGAAGGTCACTCCTTCATTGGTGTTAACACTTTTCTTGGTAGAAATCACACCTACTACATGTGGACAATTAACATTTTTAGTTTCTGGAAAAGGAGCAAAAACTAAGACACTTAATAAGCAATCTAAACCCCAATGTCTTCCAGATTTTTTTTTACCGTTTTTTCCAGGAATTCTCCCACATTTATACTATCACTGACTTTTTTCGCAGGTACCTCACCACATCAGATTCAACAGCAATTTGTTGACTCTTTGTTACCGGTTCTTTGCAAAGCATTCAGCTTAGTTCCTGTAGAAATAATTATTTATCTTTTCACTTCTGTCATTACTATTTAGCTAGATTCTACAGTTCTAGTAACAAGTCTGAGTGGTACTAATGGTTGGGGAACAAGTACAGCTAGACCTCAGTCAGCATGAAACGCTCCTTGTGGGAGCCTGAGAGCCCCGTGCTGGACGGGCGTCCCCTGGGCCCTGCACCCATGTGTTCACACGCTCACATGCTCTGGCATCGACCATTACATCTCCTGGTGGACAGAATGCAGAAAATTATTCTATCTTAGCAAATTCATTCTATGGTGACCAATTAAGAGGGATTACATCACACTATAAACTTTTAAGATTTCTTGGAATTTTTAAGTTCCTCTTTTCTGTTTTTCTGGTTAATCCTTGCCTGGCTCCCTACTGTTAGAAACAAAGTTTGCCAGAGGTTAGAGGATATAGGTATTTGATTGGTGGTTTTCCTCAATTCACCTTTACCCTCTGCATTCTCTAGCTTGCCTGTCCGTGCCCTTTCTTCTCCCTCTGTGATTCAATTCTTGAACTTTCCTCTACTGATGTGCCTCTCTCCACCTTCACGTTTCCATTTCTGCCTGTTTTCAAAGGCTAAGATAAAATGTCAGCTCTCCCATGAAGCTGTGTCAGATTCCCCAGCTGGGAGGAAATTCTTTACTCTTTGGGTTTCCATACCACTTTTAGTTAATTCGGTTTAGTGGGTTTTTTAAAAAGCTTTTATATCACTTAGCTCTTTTTCCCTTGTAATATGCTGATTTGCATACAGTCATTGTTCCCACATCTGCTAAAGACATGACTTTTGACCGAGCTTGTAATTTCTTGTCTCTCACAATGTCTTGCACAAAGCAGATGCTCAATTTATATTTACTTGAATGAAAGAAAGAATGAATGAATGAATATGGGAAAACTTATTAGTAAAAGCTACAGAATTTCATAGTGTAAATCAGGCAAAAAATTCTGTTGGCTTTGTCAAAATATGCACAACCATAAGTTTCTTATATGAGAATAGGTTTTTGTTAAGTTGTAAAAATAAAGAATGTAAGCAAGAAGCACTGCTTTAAAACACTTCAAAATTCTGAGAATATTTTTTAGTTGAGTAGAGAAAGAGGAAAAAACTTCCAATATTTTAGACACAGTTTGAAAATATAATCAGCAGCTACATAAGAAGATACTAATCTAAACCTTCAAGGTCCATTGCTTAGTGGGAACCTTACTTGAGATATTCTTTTGGGGAGGGTAAGAGTAGGTGTCAGCTTTTTAAAAATAGAACCATGATCAGGGAAATGCAAATTAAAACCACAATGAGATGTCACCTCACACCAGTAAGGATGGCCAGCATAGAAAAGACTAGGAACAAAAAATGCTGGCGAGGATGTGGAGAAAGGGGAACCCTCGTACACTGCTGGTGGGAATGTCAGCTAGTTCAACCATTGTGGAAAGCAATTTGGAGTTTCCTCAAAAAAGTAAAAATAGAAATACCATTGGATCCAGAAATTCCACTCCTAGGAATTTACCCAAAGAAAACAACTTCTCAGATTCAAAAAGACATATGCACCCCTGTGTTTATATGACAGCACTATTTACAACAGCGAAGATATGGAAGCAACCTAAGTGTCCATCAGTGGATGAATGGATAAAGGAGATGCGCTACATATACACAATGGAATATTACTCAGCCATAAGAAAGAAACAAATCCTACCATTTGCAACAACATGGATGGAGCTAGAGGGTGTTATGCTCAGTGAAATAAGTTAGGCAGAGAAAGACAAATACCAAATGATTTCCTTCATTTGTGGAGGATAACAATGAAGCAAAACTGAAGGAACAAAACAGCAGCAGACTCACAGACTCCAAGAAGGGACTAGTGGTTACCAAAGGGGAAGGGACTGGGGAGGATGGGTGGGGAGGGAGGGAGAAGGGGATTGTGGGGTATCATGATCGTTGCACATGGTGTGTGTGGGGTCACGGGGAAGACAGTGTAGCTCAGAGAAGACAAATAGGGACTCTGTGGCATCTTAACTACACTGATGGACAGTGACCGCAGTGGGATATGGGGGGGCTCGATAATAAGGGTGAATGTAATAACCACATTGTTTTTCTTGTGAAACCTTCATAAGAGTGTATATCAAAGATACCTGAATAATAATGAAAAGAAATAGAACCATGAATTCTGAAAATTCTATAAGCTGCAATGGCAGCAGTGTGGGAAAACGGGCAGAGGCAGTTTACATCCGCGTGCTGTGTGAGAAGCACAAGTCAACGGGTAACTTGTCAGCTCCTTTCCAGTTCCTGTTCCTTAGTGCCCATGTTTGGTGGCAGCAGGCACTGTAATCATCTGACTTCAACACTAAACTGATTTTGACAATAAATGTGACACTGCTCTGCTCAGAAAGAGGGGGGTTTAGGGGAGCCAGTGCTGAAGGCCAAAAGGAAACTTTATAAGAGTTTGAATTATAGAGGAGTGGGGAAAAGAAGTGGGATGTGAACACCATTGGTCCAATTGCCAAAGGGAGTGAAACCTGTAACCGAGTCACTTTAAATCCTCTGTGCATAGTTCTTACCTGCACAGCTGACGGTACCCAACCCTGTCTGCAGGGTCAGGGTACCACAGCTCCTGTGCCCTGATTCTGAGTTGAATTCTATCGGGGAAGGTTTTAAGTGTAGAGTCTGACTCAAAACTGGTAGATCCAATGTATCCAGTATTAACTGTATGATCTGAAGATTTGAACTTCTTGAGGATTTGGGCTGGGACTAACCAGTATGCTGAACCAACAGGACTGCTGATCCTTCCCCAGAATTCACTCCCAGGATGGAGCGGTGAGAAAGCTCTGCTGTCACGGGGAGCTCGGGTCCTGCTGCGTGTACTGGCGGGGGTGTGAGGGAAAGCAGATCTTCCCGGTCATTCGCTCTTGCTTCTCCCAACTGTCACCTTGGGAAAAACAGCTCCTGCCCTTGGCTATTCATGGCTCTGGTCTTGGGTGCTCATGAGGAAACCCTAGGCAGCAACAGCGAATCCCTGGACTTGTGAGGTGCTGAGCAAACAAGTGGTGCCCCATGAGCTCCATCAGGTCCTGTAGGTTCTTGTCTCCTGAGACCCCCAGGCCTCGGCACTGCAGTCTCAGAAATGTCTCTTCCTCACCTGCTTCTCACCGACCTGGGGGTTGTCTCTGGAGTCGGGGTGGGGAGTGCTGACTGATGAATTGGTGCCCCGGGGGTCCACCACTCCCCACCCTTGAGCTGCCTGAGGCTCATACAGAGGACACTGTATTTGCCTTACAGCCCAGGGGGAAATGAGCTGCCTGGCCAAGACAATGACCTTGGAGGGGTGGCCACTTCAAAGGAAAATGAACGTGCTGAAAATACATTTCTCAAAGGAAGCAGAAATACTAAAAACAGATGAACCAAGAATTTTCAATTAGCCAGATAAATGCATTGCAAGAGATAAAGGAAGAAAGAAAAGATATATGACCCAAATAAGGAAACATAAGGAACAAGAAAATATTATGTATGACTAATGTAAAAGTTAAAAGAGAGACTACAGTAGGACAAATTGTAGAGTGGATACAGCTGAGTTATGAGTATGAATTAGAATCAAGGTTAAGGAAATCTTTGAGAAAGAAGAAAATAATCAATAAATAGGACAGAAAATAAAAATACAAAAACTAGGAGGTATGCAGGATAGACATAGAAGTGCTCACATCTGGATGGCAGGAGTCTCAAAAATGGAGAGGAATGAAAATGAAAAGAAATACTTGAAGAAATAATGGAAACAAATTTCTAATAGTAAAGTTAAAGTTAATATTTAGAAAGCTCACAGCTAAAAAAGAGAGGGAAGGAGAAATGCATATGTACACTTACTGCAAAATCTAAGAATATCAAAAGCAAAAAAAACCACAGAAATGATTGAATAATAACCCAGAACAAAATAACCTAAATGCCCAACAAGGTAATAAATTTTTTTTTAAGTTGTGGAATATTTAGGCAATGAAATATTGCTCAGCAATAAAAAGTAAAATACTGATAAAGACATCTTAAATAAATGTTAAAGTATTAAATTGAGCAAAATAAGCCTGACACAAAAATAGAACCTACTGGATGATTCCTCTTATGTGAAGATCACTAACAGGCAAAACTAATCTCTGGTGACAGACGTTCACAATAATGGTAATCTTTGGGGGTGTGTTGAATGCAAAGGGCACAAAGCAACCATCTGGCTTCCATATCTTGATCTATAATGTTTCATTTCTTCATCCAGGTTGTGGTAACAGGTCTACGACTATGTAAAAAGTTTTAAAAATTACATGTTATTATGTGCATATTGTTCTTCATTCAGAAAAAAATCAAGTTTAGATAATACCAACACGATGGACTTTAGGGAGGGGAAAAACAAAGGATGTAAAAGAATGCCATATTGGGGTGGAGAATGCAGATGTGACCCCGTTTTTTTAAGTAAGAGGATGAGAAAGAAACAGTAAAAAGGGGACAAGTGGAAAGAATAAGATGACAAAACACATCCAAATATATCAATAAAAATAAATGAACTCACAAGTGAAAGACAAACTTGAAAGATTGAATTAAAAAATTTATATGCTGTTTACAAGGTTGAAAGGATGAAAAAGCAAATGTAATAAAAGTGAAACTGATATTAATGTAGAATAAAATTCATCTTACAATAAAATTGTAAGTAGAGATGAAAAAGGTCACTATAATGAAAAAGATTCAGCTCATCAAGAAGATGGAGAAGTTTTAAATACACACGCATCTCCTAAAACTCAAAAGATACGGTTCACAAAGTGGCAGAACTGCAGGGATAAATTAATAAATTTGGCATCACAGGAATAGTTTCAATACATGCTCATGATTTTTAATAGGTTAAACAGGTAATAACTCAAAAAAGGTAGAAATCTGAATAACAGTTGTTAAGTTTGATCTAATGGATATATGCAACATTCTGCAGTCAAGAATTAGAGAAAACACATTTTTTTCCTCAATCCACATGAAGCATTTACAATTCATAAAATATCTGGCAGTAAAGAAAGCCTTAGGAAATTTCAAAGAATAGGTTCATAGAGACCAAGAACTGTTACCACTCTGTAATTAAGTTAAAATTTAATAACAAAAAGATAAGTGTCTGTGCATTTGGAAACTGAAAGACACACTTCTAAATAAGCCACAAGTTACAGCAGAAACCACAGTGGAAATTTACTGAATGATAGTGAAAACCCTGCACATGAAGACTTGTGGGATGCTGTAAAAACGAAAGTTCTCTCACCTTTCTGTTTTATCCTTGAGAAATTTTTATCTTTAAATCTGTCTAAGAGAAGAAGGTCCCCAAAATTAATGAGCCATGATAAACCTAAATTAAGTTGAAAAGATAGGAAAGAAAATTGAACATAAGTCAATGAAATAGAATCAAAGGCATTACAATATAGAAAATCAAAAATAAAAATGGGTTCTTGAAAAAAAAGCAGTAGACAAATATCTGCCAAAAATGATCAACTGAAAAAGCAAAAATACACAAATACTACAGTGAATGTAAAGGGGGCATAAGTAGAGATAGGGTAGAAATTAAAGAGTACCAGAATATTATCAACAATTTTGTATTCGCAAATTTGAAAGCATAAATGAAATGGACAAAATCTTGGGAAAATAATCATTTACTGTAATTGACCTCAAAAGTAATAAACTTCAGTAGTCTGATAAAAATTAAATCAAAGTGGTGATTATAATCTTCCCACAAAGAAAACACAAGGCAGTTGGTTTTATAGGCAAATTCTAACAAGCATTATGAGGACAATCCCAATTTTATTCCAACTGCAATTATAGCAAAAGAGGGAAGAATACTGTTTCATTTTATGAAACCAATAAAACCATGTTACAAAAACCAGAACAAGACAGTATGAGAATGGAGAAGTATAGGCCTGTTTTTCTCATGAATAGAGGCAAGAATCCTAAACAATGTTATTAGCAAACCAAATGGACTATATATAAAGAAAAAATCTATGTAGATGTAGGAGCAGTATATGATTAATGATAAAATTTCTTAGTGAATTAGAATTAGAAGAGAATTCCTTATGTGTAAAAGACTTAGAGCAGCATCATTCTAAATGGGGAAAGAGTAGTGTTTATTCCCTTACAATTAAAGAATGCCACAAGGAGGCCTGCTATTACATTGTTATCCAAATTTTATTAGAAGTCTTACACAGTGCAATAAGATAAGAAAAATAGACTAGAATCATAATGATGAGAAAGGAGAACTAAAAGTATTATTTGCAGATGGCATCATCATTTACATAAAAAGTCAAAACAATTTAAATTATTTTAAAGGAGAGTGTAGCAAGGTGGGTAGCTTCTAAATTAGTTGCATTACTATACATCACAAGCATCTAAAAACATATCTGAAGAGAAGACATCAATGATAATAATAGAGAATATAATGTAACAAGAAGGGAATTTAAATAAAAACTATCTTCACAGGGAAAATTAGAAATGTTTATTAAGACATTTTTGAAGATGTAGAGTGATACATGTGAATAGTCAAGGAGACATGCAGCAGATAATGTTTCCCAAAGAGCCACAACAATATCTCCTATCCCACTTCCTTTTTTTTAGAGTGACTGATATTTCTCCCCTCCAGTGGCAGGTCTGTGACTCTGTGGAAGAAGTGATGCTACATGCCTTTTGAAGTTAGGCCATAAAAGGTGATCCAACTTCCCCTGGTTCTCTGGGCACGAAGCTCCTATGCTGTGAGAAGGCTAAGCAGCCCCACAGAGAAGCACACGTGGGTGTCCCGGATGACACCCACAGCTCAGTTGCCAGCAGGCAGCCAGCTTCAACCTCTAGACTTGCGAACGAACAAGCCTTCAGATGAGTCCAGTTCCCGGCCACGGGGTCACCCCCAGCCGTCAGGTCTTCCCAGCTCGGCCCCGGATGGCATGGCAGAGTGAGGAACCGTCCCTGCTGTGCTTTCTCTGAATCCACACCCATGAAGCTCAGAGTTGCACAGTGGTGGTTGTTTTATATCATTAAATGCCAATTCTTCCAAATTGATGGACAAACTTAGTACAATTCCAGTCAAAATTTCAACAGGGTATTCCTGGTGGAATTCAATGAGATTATTTTGAAGTCTACATGAAAGAACCAATATCTGAGATAGCCAGGACGTTTTTGAAGAGGAACAATGGGAAGAGCAGATTTACCTTACCAGCCATTAGAACTAATTATGAAATTATGGTAATTAAAACTGATATGGGTGCAGGGATAAGCAAAACACATTTAATGGAAGTTTGATACATGACTACAGTGGCATGATTGGTAATGAAGAAAGAAGGGACAATTTGATTGATAGGATAAGAAAAAATGTTACCATATAGGAAAAGATGTTGGATTCCTTCTTCACAACATTTGTGAACATCAGTTTCAGGACTAATGTGTCAAAGATAAAACATTAGCATTCTTCATAGAAAACATTACTGTATTTTAGACCTTGGGCTAGGAAAGGTTTCTTTAAAAAGAAAAAAATGAAAATAATAGAGAAGATTTAAAAAGTTTAATACATAAAAACTAAGAACTTTAGGTGATTTTTAAGGCGCCATAAAGAGATTGAAAAGATAAGTTACAAAGTGGGAGGAAATATTTTCACCATATGCAATGGATCATATCAATAATATATAAAGAACTTCCCCAACTCAACAAGTAGAACATGAACAATCAAATGGAAAAACAGGCAAGAATCATGAGCAGGCATTTCAAAGAAAAGGAAACTCATATGGCCAAAACATGAAAGATCTTCAACATCATTTTTATTTTGAGAAATAGCAATCAAGGCCACAATCAGACTGCCAAGGGTAAAAAGTCTAATAACAAATATTGGTGAGGATAAAAATCCACAGGAGAATTTTATACATTGCTGGGGAAAGTGTAATTGCCAATTTGGCATTACTTCCTAGAGTTGAACACTACAACAAATAATAATCTATTAGGTTTACTCTTAGACATGTACTCAAGGAATATGCTTCAACATCAAGAGATATATAAATAGTGTTAATAGCAGTGTTCTTTACAGTGGTAAAAACCTGGAAACATTCCATTGTCCATCAGTAGGAGAGTCAATGGATAAGCAGTTTATATAATTCCATTTACACAATGGAATATGATGCAACAGTCAAAATGAAAGAACAATAATATCTAGCAGTCTTAGTAGGATCTTAGTGGTAGAATTCTTTCTTGTGCTTAAAAAATGCATGATATGATACCTCTCCTAATGAATTTTTAAGTATAAAATGCAGTCTTGATAAATATACGTACAATGTTGTACAGCAGATCTCTAGCACTATTTCATCTTGGAACTTGATGCCCATTGATATCAGTTCCCCATTTTCTTCTTCCCCTAAACCCTGGCAACCACCATTTTACTTTCTGCTTCTATGCTCTGCTGACTGCATTAGCAGTCAGTCATTTGTCCTGAGATGGGCTTATTTCACTTAGCATAATATTTTCAGGGTTCATTCATGTTACCTCATATTACAGGATTTCTGCCTTTTTAAGACTGAATAATATTCCAGTGTGTGTGTGTACTACATTTTGTTTATCCATTCATCTGTTGATGGACATTATTTTTTACATCTTAGCTATTCTGAATAGCACTGCAGTGAACACGGGAGTTCTAGTATCTCTCTGAGATCCTGATTTCATTTCTTTTGGATAAATACCCAGAAGTGGGATTGTTGGATCATATAGTAGTTCCTTAATATTTTGAGAAAGCTATATACTGTTTTCCATAGTAGCTGTACCATTTTACATTCCCACCAACAGTGCACACGGGTTCCAATGTCTCCAAAACCTTGCCAGCTCTTACGTTTGTTTGTGTGATAGTGGCCGTCCTAGCAGGCGTGAGCTGATATCTCACTGTGGCTTTGATTTGCATTTCTCTGATCACTAGTGGTGTTGAGCATCTTTCATAAACTTGTTGGCTATTTGTAGGTCTTCTTTGAAGAAATGTCTATTCAAGTCCTTTACCCATATTTTACATTCAGTTATTTGAGGTTGTCTGTTTGTTTTTGTGTTATATATAATTTCCTTTTAAATTCTGGATAGTAATTCCTATTAGATATGTGGTTTGCAGATATTTTCTCTCATCCTGTGGATCGCCTTTCACTCTGTTGGTTATTTTCCTTGTTGTGCAGAAGCTTTTTTAGTTTGATGTATTTCCACTTGTATATTTTTTATTTTGTTACGTATGCTTTTGGTGTCATATACAAGAAATCATTGCTTAGACCAATGTTTTGGAACTTTTCCCCTCTGTTTTCTTCTTCCCCATGTTCACTGCAGTGCTATTCAGAATAGCTAAGATGTAAAAAATAATGTTCATCAACAGATGAATGGATAAACAAAATGTAGTGCACACACACACACACACACACACACACACACACACACACACACACACACTGGAATATTATTCAGTCTTAAAAAGTTTTATGGTTTCCAGTCTTATGTTTAAGCTTTAATCTATTTTGGATTGATTTTTTTGAAAATTTGATACATGTATATATTTTGAAATGTTTTACTACAAAGATTTAGCACATCTTATACTTCACATAATTACTGTTGGTGGTTGTTATGATGAGAACATTAAAGCTCTATTCTCATAGCAACTGTTGAGTTTATAATATGGTATTATTAACTGTAGTCCTTCTGTTGACATTAGACCCCTGATCTTAGTTCCTTATAACTGAAAGTTGTGCCCTTTGGCCAACATCTTCCCTTTTCCCTCATCCCTTATACTCTGGCTGCCACCGTTCTACTCTCTGTTTCTACAGTTCAGTGTTTTTAGATTCTACCTATAAGTGAGATCTTACAGTCTTTGTCTTTCTCTTTATGACATATTATACTTAACATGATGCCCTCAAGGTCTATCCATGCTGTCACAAATTGCAGGATTTCCTTCCTTTTTATGGTTGAATAAAC
This sequence comes from Manis pentadactyla, assembly GCF_030020395.1. Classification (NCBI taxonomy): domain Eukaryota; kingdom Metazoa; phylum Chordata; class Mammalia; order Pholidota; family Manidae; genus Manis; species Manis pentadactyla. Next base: position 151,473,371 of record NC_080024.1, on the reverse strand, counting down.
TTCCAGACTGTGTGTGGGGTGTGTGTGTGTGTGTGAGGCATGTATATATACAGTTTCTTTATCCACTCATCCATCAGGACACTTAAGTTGTTTCTGTATCTGGGTTATTATGAATAATTCTACAGTGAAGATGGAAGTGCAGACATCTCTTCAAGATAATAATTTCATCTTCTTTTGATATATATCCAGCAATGGCATTACTGGGTTGCAGGGTAGTTCTGTATTTAATTTTTTAAGGAACCTCCATAGTATTTCCCACTGTGGCTTTATCAATTTACATTCCCAACGACAGTGCACCAGGGTTCCCTTTTCTCCATATCCTCACCAGTATTTGTTACCTCTTGTCTTTTAGATAATAGCCATTCTAAGAGGTATGAGATATTATATCATTGTGGTTTTGACTTGTATTTCCCTAATGATTAGTGATACTGAGTATCTTTTCATGTACTTGTTAGCCATTTCTTTTTTTTGATTAAGGTATCATTGATGTACAATTTTATGAAGGTTTCACATGAGCAACATTGTGGTTACCACATTCACCCATATTATCAAGTCTCCCGCACCTACCCCACTGCAGTCACTGTCCATCAGTGTAGTAAGATTTGTTAGCCATTTCTATGTGTTCTTTAGAAAAATGTCTATTGATGTCCTCTGCCCATTTTTTAACCAGATATTTTTTGATGTTGAGCTGTGTATGAGTTTCTTACATATTTCAGATATATGTTAGCAAATATTTTCTCCCATTCAGTAGGTTTTCTTTTAATTTTGTTGAATGTTTTCCATGCAGAACTTTTCTGGCTTGATATTGTCCCACTTATGTTTGCTTCCGTTGCTTGTGCTTGTGGTATCATATCCAAAAATCATTGCCAAGACCGAGGTCAAGGAGCTTTTCCCTATGTTTTCTTGTAGGAGTTTTATGGCTTCAGATCTTATGTGTAAGTCATTGATCCTTCCAATTTTTGTGAGTGGTGTAAGGTAGGAGTCCAACTTCATTCTTTTGCATATTAATACCTAGTTTTCCGAGCACCATTTATTAAAATCAACATTGATTCTAGTGGCTATGGAGGCATGACCCAAACTCTGCTGGTCATATATACCACCCCTTCCTGTTGTCCACAGGGGCAGACCAGAGATTTGATAATGTGCACTGAGAGAGCAAACTTTTCTTTTCCTTTTGAACTGTAAACTGTAAAAATAGTCACTTGGGGCTTTTTATTTCATTGATTTTGTAGAATCAATTCCTTTAGTTTACCTTTCAAGCTATATAATGTTGTGTGATGGGTTTTTAAAAAGTTCATGTGTCACAAATGCACAGAGTGAAACTTGATAATATATGTTCCTAGGGCCTGCAAGTCTTTTTGATACACCACTCAGTTTAAGGCTGCTCTCATCTCCAACTCCAATTACATATAAATAGCATAGGAGAAAAGCATTATTGAGTCAGGATTTGGAAACAAACTGAGAAATAAATTGGTAGAATAAGAAAGAGGGAAATCATAAGCTTCTGAACAAAAGGCTCTCACTGCCAACATTTTTGTCATTGAAAAATGTTTTTATAAAGGCTTTGACCTGCTGTCGTAATCTAGACAGAATATCTCAGATTTCATTATTATTAAATCATACCTGGGATTCTGAGCATCACTGTCTCAAACCTCCAAAAAAAGAAAATGCTGTGTACCGCGCTGCTGTGTGTCTCCCCAGGCTGAGCCATGCATTCACACAGCACACACTGAGCACCTACTCTGTTTCCGTCCGGGGCCACCAAGATGTGGAACACAGAGCTCCTGGTTAAGCAGTTCACAGTCTTCAGGATAGAGACAGATACATACACGTGCTCATTTCCAGGTGACAGGACCAAAGCAAGAGCGTTGTGCCCATAAAGTCCAATGGGTGAGCCAACTCACCTCACCAGGGTCTAGACCTCTCTTGCTGAAAACACCACTTATTAGTTAACCTTGACATGAGTGGGCATCTTAAAACAAGCTCAGCTCATGGCTGCATTTGGGTTACTTAAGAAATTAGAGAAGACACCTAGAGACAGAGAGAGATTAATGCCAAGCAACACAAACACCTTACGACTGATCACTTAACTGGGTGGCTGGGCCGGGACACCCTGCTCCAGGCCTGGCCAGGCTGGCTGCTCCCTGTGGGGGCCTGGGCTCCGAGGACTCTGCAGGCCTGGCCTCAGCACAGCCTCACTCCCTGAAAAATTTGAATTGTGTTATTGTTCTACAGCCCAGTGAAAGTTAAAGGTCTCTCTTCCCTTTGTTTAGAGCTGATAAGAGCACAGATCAAGTTAATACATTATTAAATTAAAAAGAAAATGACTGCTGACGTGTTTCTATCCCATACTCAAAGGACGCAAGCAAGGCACTAATTTCCTTCCCTCTGCTTGGTTTAGTACATGAGACGTTTCATGTGTTTGAATTCTGTATGTGTGCATGTATGTGTATATCTTGTGGAGCCTTATTCTAGCATTTTAGGATAACTAAATGTTTATTACCTAGTTTCCAGGTCTTCTTATACAGCATACCTTGTTCGTACATCATTTTATAGAAGAGAAATACTATTTATTGTTATAGAATGGTTGTCAGATTGAAAACATTTGTGAAAAGGGCTTGTTTCACTTTTACTTCCACTCAATTAAGAACTAGTTCTCATTTCTGAGAATTTGAACCCACTGTAAGATCTGTCTTCTGAATTTTCAAGGACCCTTAGAAATTTGGGGTCTAGGGTTTAGTTTGATTCTATTTTTGGTTTAGTTTTACTAAACATTCTTCGGCTCTTTTTCCTCAGGGTACTTTCCCCAAGCTGTCACATCCCTCTGACTTCAGGTATCGCCTCTCCTGGGCAGACCCCAGGCCTGCTTGTAGACCATTGTCTCATTCCTCCTTTCCTTCCCCCTGTCCATCCACCTCCCTCTTTCTCATGTCCTTTCAGATCTATGCAGCCTCCTCTCCCAGAAGAATTAAGGTTTTTAAGTCATCCAGGTTTGTGTATGTATCAATAGTTTAATCCCATGGTATGGATGTACCAGATACCTAAGCCTTTTATTTTATTTGGAGTGATTATAAATGGTATTACATATTTAATTTTGATTTCCCTCTGTTTATTGTTAACATATGGCCATACGATTGGTTTGGGGTGTTGATCTTATATACTGCACACTTGCTGAACTCACTTATTCTAGAAGATTATGTAGATTTCTTGGGTTTGCTGCATAGACAATCATGTCATCTGCAGTTAGTAATAGTCTTATCTCTCCTTTTCTAATTTGTGTGTCTTTATTTCTTTGTCTTGCCTTATCTCAGTTGCTAGCACATCCAGTGCTATGTTGTATAGTAGTGGTGAGAGCAGACCACCTTGTGTTTTCCCCAATCTTTGAGCAAAAGCAGTCAGTCCTTCTAGTTACAGATTTTTTGCAAATTACCAAGTTGAGATAATTCCCCTTTATTTCTTGCTTGCTAAGGATTTTAGTGTGAGTGGGTGTGAACTTTTGTCAAATGCCTTTTCTGTGTCAATCAGTGTAATCACATGATTCCTCTTTAATTTGTTGATATATTGGATTACATTGATTTGATTTTTCAAACAAGGAGTGACTTTGCTCAGGTAAAGAAGGGAGTGGACTGTGTAAGGTTGAAAATGAAGCCTAGGTGTTTTGGAGAATGTTATGCAACAGATTCAAATCTAAACATACTTTAGAAAATGTTACATAATTGCTTCAAATCTAAAGTACATTCTGTGACATATGCTAATAGAAGATACCTAAAAACCTAATTTCACAGTCAAACTAGTTTGAGAAACAGTGGATTTAACTAAGTTCAATATGCTTCTTTATTGCTGGACTTGTCAGAGCCTTTAATATGCTGCATTGAGTGATATTGATTTTCCAAAAGGGGAATAGAGTGTGTAAAGTTTCCCAATCCACTTTATCCATGAAATCCACACTTTCCATAATGTCCCTGGTAATTGGAAGATTGATTTTGGGGAATATTGCCATAGGAAGTAATATTGCCATGAAAATTTCTGACCCGAGGAATATCATAGAAGAAAGGTGGCTTTTACACATGGAACTTGAGGCAGGTTTCCTAACTGCTGAAGGCTCATTTTATTATCTGTTGGGTAGGGAAAGAATCTGAGCCCCTGGCTGGGCAGTGGAGTATTGAGGTGAAACATGTGGATACTATAGTCAAATGTCTGGGTTCAAATGTCTGTTTTGCTACCTAGAAGATGTGGGGAACACTGGGCAAACTACTTAACTGCTCTGTGCCTCAGTTTCCTCAGACGTGATGTGAGAATAGAACTTCTCTAAGGTTTTAAAAAGGTTAATGAGTGAAACATGTGAAGCATTAGAGAAGTGTTGGCACAGTAACTGTCTAATAGTTATTACCTGAGTTATGTTTGGTTGCAGGATTAGGTGAGATGCTCAGAAAAATGCTGTTACTCAAAAAGTGGTTATTAGGAAAATGGACCCAAGGGCAGTTATCAGAAGAGTTAGGAGCAGGTGAGTCTGGCCCCATGTCGAGGCTTTGAGGACAAGGATGGTGAGGGTGCAGGTGGAGAGGTTGCTTTTAAACATATTTTCTTGGGTTCTTCAATATTTAGTGGCTGAATATGAGGGGTTAAAAAAGACAACTTGCAGGCAGCCTCAAGATTGAGCCTTGGCATTAGGGAAAAGGGCTTTGTAGCCTCCACAAACAAGTGTGTCCTGGATATTTTAACGTGTAAGCCAGATGATTTTAGCATTCTAGTTAAAAAAAATAATAGAACTTTCAATTTGTAGCTTTAATAGATGCAGGAAAATAAAGAGTTTCCTTGCGTTCATGCAAAAGACTAAAATGTGATCATCATCAGTCAAGGAACCGTCCGACCACATTGTGGCGCCAGGAGGAAAATCATGCCAATGATGCAACTGTGCGTCGCGGGGACGCCTCAGCTGTTTATCCAGGGCCCCAACGTGGTGGAACAGCTCCCCAGAGACAATTCAGAGAGAGAAAGGCGTGCAGGTGCTCACGACAGAGAAGAGAAGCAGTACCAGAATGGAGAATGAAAGGGTTGGAGAATCGGAGAAGAGGCAACACGGCCGCAAGAGCAGAGACTGAAGCCAACAGGAAACTTAGCGGAAGGACTTCAGATGAGCCACATGTATAAGGTAACACGCTTTGCATGCACGACCCTAGACTTGATTTGTAGTTAGAATGTAGATCGATTTTGTTTTCAGCTTATTTCTCATTTGCTTGATTAGTGCCTTTGGGTCTTAATCGTTGCGAACCCACCAGAGCCCAGGATTACATTATCAGAAAGTAATGAGTCTAAAAACATTTGAACAAGAAATATTTTAATGAATCGGTACCTTGGTAAATAAGTGAAACGTGTGTGCATTTGTTTATTGCTTAACTTTAGCTTAAAATTCCCCCAAATTGTCTTTGTCATCAGCCCTCAGGATACCAAACCACAGGGCCGAGCACTAAGTGAATTTCCCAGGCGACACTGCTTATTTCTGTGCCGAGTACAAGGGTTTGAGTAAACCAGTCAGAGCTTTGGGGAAGAAAGGAGGAAATCGGTTAATTTATCTTTGGGTATTGTAGTCGGTGGATGACGACTCCCCAGCCGTGCCCGCTTCCTAATCTCTGGAACCTTGAGGTCAGGCGACGAGACTGGGGAAGAACGGCGAGAGAATCGCCATGTTGTTGGCTTTGACCATGGGGTGGGGGTCCCACCAGCCCACCCATGGGCGCCTTCCGCGCAGATGCGGGGGGTTCCAGGCAGATCCCTGCAGGGAGGCCGCCTCAGCCTCCTATCCGCAGAGCCCTCATCTGCCCACACAGCTGACGGGCAGCACTATGCATAAATTTACGGAGGATGTGATGTCAGTTCGGCAGAAACGAACTCCTGCCTCCCTTCTGATCTCCCGAAGGCAAGCGAGCGCCCTTTGCTGGCCGCTCCAACCTGCAGCCCTGTAGGGCTCCCCTGAGTGCGGCGCCCCGCGCACCGGCCTCCGGAATGCAGAGGGAGGCGTGGGAGGGGAAGCGGTGCTGCCCCGCATGGAGCCCAGCGGGCACAGCGGGTCAGCCACGTCGTCCTGTCTCCCCCGGGACCCACCGAGAGCCCGGCAGGAGGAAGCCTTGAACGCCCCCTTTGGGATGACACTCATATTTGTCTAGCTCCTGTTAGGCATTTTGGTACCTTTCCTTCCTCTTTTAAATCTAAAAATAAACTTGCAAAGTAAGAGTTAGGATCATAGATGACTGTTGTTTATTGAACACCTGCTACATGCTGGGCATTGCTGTTGGACGGGGGGCACAGTTACGGTGACCTGGTTTGCCTGGACGACCCTGGTTTCAGCAGCAGAAGTACCGTGTCCTGTAAAACCGTTTGGTTCTGTGCAAACCGGGATGGCTGCTCCCCCTTGACCCAACGGCGGAAGGGCTGTCTGCACTCAGGGAACTCAGGTTCACGTTGGGGGATCCAGAGGCAGATAAAAATAAGACACAGCAGATGAACTTAAGACAAAAGGCACAATTTTACATATAATGTGGCATCAGTTCAGAAAAAATGTTAAGTATTTCTTTATATATTGGTTCATCTATTCATGTTGAAAAAGGAGCCGGCTCCTTCTCTATCTAGTGGATGAAAGAGACCCCAGAGCATGATTTTGCCTTCAGGGGGATCACAGCTTACCCCTTACCTGCAAAGTGGGTGGGCCCCCAGGGCCCTGAGGTAAGGGAAGAGAAGGACTGTTCCTCTGGCCGACCCAGCCTGCCTCTCACAGGACCCAGTGGCCCTTGGGACAGGGTCGGTGCCCTTGCAAAGAGACCGTATGTACCGGGAGGAGGAGGGTGGTGGCTCTGGCCCTGCGTCTGTGGGAGCCAGCGTGGCCAGCAGCTTCCTGATGGGCCTGGGCAACCCCGCGGAGGCCCCGCTGGAGGGTGCTGGGCTGGGTGCAGCACCGGGTGCTGTGGGGCTGTGGGCCCAGGAGGTCTGGTCGCTGCTGGATCGATGGCGACCGGCTGTCCTGATTCGTCCAGGGCTGAAGGGTTTCTGGGACATGGGACTTCAGACCCACAGCTAACAAGCATGGCTTTTAGGATGACTGAAACCTTATAGAGTGACCGAAAAGTTTATCATCCAAACTAAGACTCTGAGAGAGAAATGAGAGGCTGTTAATAAAGGCACCGGGCCAACCAGGTGCATACCGGCGCCACCCTGAGAGCCTGAGATGGACCCTGTCCACGTCAGACTACAGTCGTTCTCGACTCAAATTCCAGGAAGATGCGGCACGTTGTGCAGCTGACCTTCCCTAATCCAAGCCCCGTGCCATGGTGATGGCCTCTGGGGATGGTGGCCGTGGTGTAAACGCTGACTACACAGCTCAAACATAACCAACCTTACCAGCTGCAGACTGTCCTCCGGGCACCAGCAAAGCAGGGAACAGCCACCGTGACAGCAGCAACAAAAGTTCAGAAATTTGCAATGAAAATATCTAGCAAGAATCCATTTTAATAAAAGCATGTAAGTGTTTTGTGCTGTTTTAGAAAGGAGGAGTTATTTTAAACTACCTGCCCCTGTGCTGCCATCGCAGTCCTGGGGGCTGGAGACCCTGCAGGTGGTCCATGATGGGTCAGGATTTGAACTCAAGTCTCCGCGGAGCCCCCATTCCTGCTTCTGGGGGGTCACTCTCTCTCACTAACTAACCACGATGCAGAGGGAATGGTATCAAATAGCAACAGCACAAAGTAATGTGGGGTATGGAGCAGAAAGGAATGACCTCTGCCGGGAGACGGCTGGGGGGAAGAGATAGTGAATATCTGCAATTTCCCTGTCCGTCCAGGGAGTGTGACTGTCTGCTGCTTCCTGGGGTCCTTTAGAACAAGTTCCTAGAGGGGAACCTAGCACTTACCCGGCTCTAATCCTTGAGGTCAGGAGTCTGAAAATGTCTGTGCAAGCATTTATTTCCCAGGAACCTTGAGACCCTCAGGAGAGGAAAGGTCCTAAACGGAGCAGGCAGCAGAGTCGTGGGTGTGGCCGGCTGGGGCCCTGGCAATGCTCAGACCAGGTGAGAGGCAGTGGGCTCCTGCTCCAGGGGCTGCTCTCCGGGGTGGCTCATTGCTGTCTTATGTTTATGGGCATGTGTGTGTGTGGAAGAAAGTTCTCAGTGTAGCACAGAAGCTTCACATGTCTAACTGCAGATCTGCATGACCACTGAAAGCAGTCGAGCACCTCCTCCTTCGCATTGACCACACTTAATTTAACCAGCCCGCTAGAGCTAAGCGAACGGATCATTCCCAGTTTTTATAAATGACGATCATGCTGTGATAAACACACAGTTTTAAACACAAATCTTTGCTAAATTTGCTAAACTTATTCTTCTGTAGGATAAATATCTTTGAGGCAGCCTTGCTGGGTCACAGGATATAACAAGTTAAATTTTGCATAGACATTGCTTAGCTCTGGCTTTTAGAAACTGCTTACCTGTTTCTACCTCTGCCGACAGCATTGGGCAATTATTTCCACCCTTTTTAACAGTGGTCGCTATCATTCTTTTCATTTATATGTTTGCATATTAGATATACAAAAATTAGTATGTCACTGTTTTCATTTCCATTTATCATTACCAGTGAGATTAAATAATTTTTAAAAATGTTTTCCTACTTGTATTCCTTCTTATGAGAATTAGTGTTTATTGTTCATTGCCTGTTTTTCTATTGGGTATTTGTGGGATATTTTTGTCATTGCAGTTTAAACACTTTACACTTAGAGAATATTATACTGCGGCCTCATAACTTTCGTATATCCCTCTCCTGATTGTCTTGCTTTTTTGCTTTGTTAGTATGTGATGTTTGCCATGCCAGAGTTTTAAGTTTTGTGTAGGAAAATCTACCACATTTTCCCTCGCTTTGGTGTAATGTACATTTGTGTGTGTGTGTATATATATATAGTCTCAAAACCAAAAACCTTATATCCATTCTCAGGATTATAAAACATATTCTCCAATTTTTTTAGAACATTTTTCTTATTCAAATGATTAATACATTTGAAGTGTGAGTGTAGTGATCAGGGTTCTTCGTTGTAAATTCCCAAAGTACTCCCCTCTAAGCTGAGAAGGAAGCAATTTATTAAAAGGAGACAGGACACAGAGCAGGTCACCGAGAAGCTTGCTCAGTGTGTGGGGCCAGCACCAGGTCCCCCAGGGCTGCCGGGCGGGCTGGTGCCCGACAGCCTGCAGCTGTGGGCAGGTCGCAGCACTGCTGCTGGGATTGGTGGGGTCACAAGCCTACAGGCCTCCTGCCCTGTGGCCCTGCAGGTCCCCTGCTTCGAATTACCAAGCTTCAAATTTGAATTCTGATGGTGAGAAGGTATCTGGCAGGGCCTCGGTTCTGTGCTGGACACGAGCTGCAGAGACCCTAATGTGGGTGTGTGGAGGTGGCCCTGCCCAGGGAATGGCAGCTGTCCGCACTGTGAGGGTGGCAGCTGACTTCAGTCTTCAGTGTCTCTACTGAACTAAAATGTCACCATTATCATATGCCAAAATCTGTAATTCTTGTTTCTTTAATCCCCAATTAATTCCAGACTTACTAAAAAGAAGCTGACAACATGATCTGCAGAGGCACAATTCACTGTCAGCTCATTACTGAAAAATCATTTTCTAGGTGAGCTAATCACACTTTATTTAGTGCAACTTTATTATTATGAGAAAACGTTTCACATACATGTAAAGTACCTGCCCGATCCTAACCTACCTAGAACACTGGGTGACAGAAAATTAGATGTTAATGTTGAAAAGAAGGTAAAACATTCTCACAGGGCGGAGTGCATCTAATGAAGTAAGGCGTTATTTATTCACATTTGTTCCACTTGAGTAAATGGCCCCGTCGGACATGCTACACCCCTCACTTTCAGGGCCTTCGGCTCTAAGACAGCTCTGCTGGGGATGCTCGGGGGGCTGCCTCGCAGGGTGCTTGTTGTTGGGCTTCTCCTGCGGAGGTGTCTGCGTAATTCCTCAAGATCTTGTTGGTGAACAAATCTTCCTTAATTTCCACTTTCTTATTGTTTGAGATGGCTGCCATTCCCATCAGCACACTGTGACATCTGAGTATCTTCTTACTGGAGCAGTAAAGTGGGCATATTTATGGAATGGATGCGCCATGATGATGGAGCTCGTGCTCCAACACGAGCCGCTGGAGAGCCTCAGTACGTTAGACGCGGTGTGGAGGCAGGGCTGGCGCAGCAGGGCCCCAAGGGGGAAGTTCTCCTGGATCTTGACTCCCTAGCGGTTGTCCAGGATCATGTATTTTTCATCTAACTGTATGAAAGACTCGCAGATTTCCATCTCTACCCTAGAAAAATCAGTGGTTCTTTGGGTCTGCTTCTGAATTCTGGAGAATAAAGCAGTTTAATGTAGTTCTGTAAAACATTTTAATATCTGGTTCTGCAAGGTGCCTTACTCCACTTTTTTAAATTATTCAAAATGCACTTTGTTATTATGCATTTAAAGAAAGCCCTTGCTCATTAGGAACATTTGTATTCTGTGAACATTTATAAACACAAACCATGCCAAGTGCAGAGGACACCTGCCCCCAGTTGCCTCCAAGGGGAGCTTCTCCGGCTCTCACGAGTGTAGTCAGTGAGAGCTTCAGGAAGTCTTCCACAGTCTCAAAATGTAAGACTTTATACAATTTGTTCAAGACTTACAGTATTTCCTTTTATAGAAATTACAGATTTTGTATAATTGCTGCAGATTCTTGAGGCACCTTCCAGTTCATACATTCATATGTATGAGTATATGAATATATGTTATATATGTATGAATATAACATACTGGTATATGTGTACTTTCTGCTGTTCTTTTGGACATGACATAAAATACAGCTGTTTGCATCTTATAAAATTATTTTGCTAGACATTTTATTTCTTCTTTTATCAGTTCTTTTTTTATATTAAGGTATCATTGATACACACTCTAATGAAGGTTTTACAGGAAAAACAATGTGGTTATTACATTCACCCTTATTATTGAGTCCCCCCCATACCCCAATAAGTCACTATCCAAGAGTGTAGTAAGATGCCACAGAGTCCCTATGTGTCTTCTCTGAGCTACACTGTCTTCCCCGTGAGCCCCCCACACACATCATGTGCACCAATCATAATGCCCTTTAATCCCCTTCTCCCTCTCTCCCCACCCTCCCTCCCCCAACCCTCCCATTTGGTAACCACTAGTCCCTTCTTGGAGTCTGTGAGCCTGCTGCTGTTTTGTTCCTTCAGTTTTGCTTCATTGTTATACTCCACAAATGAGGGAAATCATTTGGTATTTGTGTTTCTCTGCCTGACTTATTATCAGTTCTTTTTTTTTTTTTCTAGACTACAGGGGTTGGTAAAGGTAAACTATAGCCCATAGGCCAAATCTGGCCCTCCACCTGTTTTTTTTTATTTTTTATTTTGCTATCATCAATGTACAACTACACAAGCCACATTATGGCTACTAGACTCCCCCCATTATCAGGTCCCCCCCACATACCCCATTACAGTCACTGTCCATCAGTGTAGTCAGATGCTGTAGAATCACTTCTTGTCTTCTCTGTGTTATATATACTCCTTCCCCCATGCTCCCCACCCCCACATTATATTAGTTCTTTTTTATTGGAATCTTTTGTATTCTCCCTGTTGATTATCTACAAATAATAGTAACTTCAAAATAATTCATGTTTACAGTTCCTACTCTTTGGTTGCCATTGTTTAACCTATAACATCCATTCAAGGTCCCACAGCAGTGTTAAATGTCGGCAGCGATAGTGGCCATCCTTGTTTTATTTAGGAATTTAATCGATATTCCTCTGGTGTCCTACCAACAAGTCTGCCTTTCATTAGTTTCCAATCAGTTTTCTTTGTTATACTAATTAAATTCCAAAATTGCCCTGGGTTTTTATCAGGAAAGGATATTTAAAATTATCAAGTGTCTTTTGGCATTTACTGGATTAAGTGATATTTTCTTAGGTTAATCATAATTGCTTTTGTTCATTAAAAACCCAAGGCATTTGTCCTGTAGTATCTCTTGCTTTCTGTGATGTAGTTCATGGCTTCCTCATGGTGCCCTTGAACTCATTCTTCTATTTTCTGTCTTTCATGTGCACCACTGGCCCCTTAGAGGCTGTCCTGGATCCAGGGTCAGCTCTCCCTACATGGTGCTGTTTGCTACTGCATCACCTCAGGAGGCCCCCGCTGTCTGTGCCATTTTAGGAGGTTAAGGTTGGCCAGTGGGCTCAGGGACCACCAATCGGCAGCATATTTCATTATGAGGCTCCCATTTACCTTTTTACCACCTAGTAACTGTTGTCTCAATCTCTTATTTTAATAAGAGTTGCAGAATAGTGATTTAAAGAAAAAAATTTATGATTGTTTTTTGACTTAGTAATGAGTTTTTCTATAAAGAGAAATTTAGGTCACCCTGAAATGAAATTTGTACCGAGAAGGCAAGATGAATACTTGCTTTTCCATTACTCACCGTTTGTTAGAACACGGAGGTGGTGCCCCAGTGACCTTAGAGAGTAAGAGTCAGGAGGCAGCTAGTGCAGCGCTTCGCCCAGCGGTGCGATGATTTTAGCTGAGTGTCCTATTTTTGTCAACAAATGGTCACGTTAAGGAGCACTGCAACTCTAAACTGTTGAAAAGGCCCTTAATAAGGGCCACTGAAAAACGCTGGAGCGAGGCATTTGGTTCACCTCTGTAAGCAGCAGGTGACCTCCACTCTGCCCCACTCGTTTTCCTTGTCTTTGCCCCCCCTTGTTCTCCTGCCTGGAACACGGTTAGGATGACTATTCTCTGGAGGCACAAGGTGGGGTCATTTGTCTCAGGATGTCCTTCTGCTTTGTTTGGGGAGTCACTGTGGACCATGTGATCTTCAAGCATTTCCCCTACTTGCTGAGCAAGATTACATAGCTTCATGCTGAAGAGAGCCACGTTGCGTTCCTGGGGCTGAGATACTGGGGTGCCCATGTCCCCGCAGGGACACAGCCAAGTGGTAGGTGCTTTATATTGTGAGATCTCAAGAGCCACAAGAAGAAACCTAAAGAAACCAGAAGAGAGAGACCCTCCAGAGAAACAATGAAAACTGTCTCCGTATGTGATGACAGTGATGTGTGTGGGTATTTTCACGTGCATGGTGAACTGGAAAGTGATGATACAAGGTAGAATAATTTGGGAGAGGCAACTAGCATGTATAAATCTGGACTTTGTGAGTCAGGGAGTAGGTAGAACAAATTGTCAAGCCTAGGCCCCATAGATGTAAGTGGCAATGACCGTTAAAATAGGCTCTCTCATTCAATGTGACGTGAATCATCTGGGTAGACAGTAACTGTTTCCCACAATGTTTGAGGTTCACTTTAGGGCCCCCTGGATCATTTTGAAAAAGGCTGGCCCAAATCAGGACAGTATTTTTAGGCTTGTCCTGCAAAATCAATGTGCTCTTGAGATCAAGGCTTCTTTTTGTTTTATTCACTAAAGAAACAGAAAAAGAAGGCAAAAGAAAAAAGCCCACATAGGAAAGAGGATGGAGTCGGATTGTAATTGGTGTACAGAGCACAGGCTGTGGGACCTGACAGGTAGAAGTCATTGCTTCACCTGCATTCAACAAACATTGACATAACACCCACTGTGCGTGAGGCACTGTGTGTGACTCTGTGGAGGTAGCAGTTGACAAGACTCTATACCCATCTTGAAGGGATTAACAGGCTGTAATAAGAAATGCAGCAAATAAATGGGCAATTACAGAGGATGGCGTAAGTGTCTCAGTGAGGGTATACCTGGGTTCTCAGGGAACTTACAAGGGGGAATCCCTTCTCAGTCCTGGGGGACTCGGGGAGATCACCCTCTGTGGGATGTCTGGGCTGAGACCTGCTGGATGGAAGGACAAGAGGAGTCAAGGCCAAGGAGCTCCATGTGCAAAGGCCCTACCCTGTCAGCGCATGTTCCTCAAATTGTAAAATATTAGGGAGGGTGTGAGTGGAGGGTGGAAGTGAGCCAAGTGTAAGGCATGAGATTGGAAAACACAGCAGAGGTCAGTCATGTCCAGCCTTGAATGTCAGTAAAAAGTATGGGACGCTCTTTTGAGGATGTGGGGCCTTGAAGGGAGTGAGTGAGGTGGTTAGTGTTCAGACAGCTTCCTCGGTCCCTTAGTAAGCCCTCAAAGGCATTTGCATGATGAAAGACAGCATTTCATTTTCCTCTTGCATGCCTGCAGGCACACCTGCGACCCCCAGAAGAGCCCATCCCTGCATCCGTGGTGCACAGCTAATGTAGGGGGCAGGCCAGCCCCTGGTCTGTGCTTTTTTCTCTGTCAGACACCAACTGCCCTTCCTAGTATTTCTGTGAATTACGTGAACTCAACCTCAGCCACAGCCCTTCCTGGTGGTTTAACCAATAGGAAACCTCCATTACCTAGTAAATCAGAAGAGTAAATAAAACTAACCTTGTTGTCCTCTGGAACAACTTAGAAACTGTTGTGTTTCTAAAGCACAGAAGCTACTAACCCTTCAGGGACAGTTCTTAGGAGGCAGCCCCTGGTGCATTCTTTGTGTCAGAGAAATGGGAGGTTATAAAACAAAACCAGAAGGCGAATCTAGAGGGTGGGATTGAACCAGGCTTAGATATGAGCAGAGATAACACGCTCCCTGCACCTCAGAGAAACAGACCTCTGAAGTGCTTTGATTGGCAGGAAAACAAATGGGGAAGAAAAGGCAAAGTAACCAGCTTCAAGTTCTTTGTGTGTGGTTTCAATTTAGAGTTTGAACAGAAGATGAGAAATACATCCTCTCAAACTGTAGACTCTTGTGGGGAGAAAGAGAGGGTCTGAGTTTGGAGTGAGTGTGAGTAGCTAAAATGGTAAAGAAGCTTCCAGAAGCAAGTACCCTCTTGACTGGTTTTAATCTTTCAAAAAGCTCTGCTTAATGAAATTTCTGCAATTTGCGTCAGCTCTTGCCTGAAGGGGCTCTGGGGGCATGCAGAGCTCAAAGCAGGGGACCAGTCAGGCCCGGGAACAACAGCCCCTGCCAGTCCTGCAGCGCTGAGAAGGGGTGGGGACCGCCCGGAGGAGTGCCAGCAGACAGGAAGCCCTCGGCCTACGGCACTGGGAAGGGGGGAGTCCGAGCGGGCACAGCGCTGACACAAGGTTAGTGACCTTCTAGAGAAAAGGCTGGAGATGGCTGACTTCACACTCTTAAACTTACTAGTGTGCAAAAGAGCGGGGCTGTTGGCAGAGGGGTATGACAGGGAGATGGAGCAAAGCCACGGGATGCAGCTGGGTGGTTGACGCTCTGTGAACCTGGGACCCAGTGGTGGGCATGGGCTAGGAGAAGGGTGCTCAGCCTTTTTCCAGTCTGTTTCTAGAATTGTGTCTATAAGTCTGATACATGGTTCTTGAGAATGTAGAATTGAGCTAATTTTACCAGTTTCTGGACTATCAGGCTTAATCTTCCTCCTCCGAGAGAGACTGCAGCGAGGATGAACTTAAATAATTATGTTCAGTATGCAAATATTTATTATGTTGCCCAAGGGTTGGTGAACTTTTTTGGTAAAGTGTCAGATAGTTAATGTTTCTGGCTTTGTAGGCCATGTGGTGTCTGTCGCAACTCCTCCTTGTAGCACCAGAAACAGCCTCTGACAGTGTCTGCCCACTAGTGGGGAGCATGGCCGAGTCCATCTGTTCACAAAGATCAGATACAGGCTGCATGGGGCCCATGGGCCGGAGTTTGTGGACCCCTGTCCTAAAGGTCCCCACGAGGCCAAACTGGAGAGCCTACTTTGAATGGAAGTGACTTTCTGTGGATCCTCAGGGGGGGCCCTGGGGGCCAGGTCTGTGGGTTTGCTGAAGTTCCAAGCGTGTCAGGGCCTGAGGGAACCCGCATGTCCCTCACTGGGAAGAGTCTCCCAAGCGGATCTTTTGGGGCCGGGAGCAGAACCCCCAACTACAATTCTCCCGTTGAAGTCTTGCTGAAGCCCAAGCCTCTCAGCAGCGGGGGCATCCCAGCCAGAGGCCCACAGTCCAGCTCTGGCATCTGAAAGAAGGAGTGGACAGAGGGGCTCAGCCCTGCCGCCTTCCCAGCCCCAGGCCCTGCCTCGCCAAGTCTAGCACCGGGCTTTCTGCTTCGCAGTCCCTGCTTTCCCACAGGGCACGTCACAGTTGTCTGAGCGAGTGTGAGACGGATTCCACCCCCTACCCGCCAGGTGTGGCCGCATGAGCTTGGGAAGGTGGGCTTGGGAAACTGGGCAGAGACGAGAATCCTCCCCATGTTCCGAAAGGGCAGCGACACTGGGGAAAGCAGAACACGTCACCGAGCGCGGAGGCGCTGAAGCCGGGGAGGTGGGGGAGTAAGTGTCTGCGTGAACAGCCTGAGAGAATGAAACTGCGCGTCTGAAGACTGTCACCCAGCCGGGTCACCCAGGAGCCCGCAGGCCAAGGCAAACTTGTGAGACGAACTCATACTTATGTGGTTAGCTGGGGCATGCTCAACTGTAGAGAAATCCGGTAATATTTTGATTAATGACTTCCTTGAGGATGAAGCTTTTTTATATAGACAGCTCTATTAGAAAAAACCTCAAGCCAAAATCCCTTCATAAATCATACAAAAAATGGCT
This sequence comes from Manis pentadactyla, assembly GCF_030020395.1. Classification (NCBI taxonomy): domain Eukaryota; kingdom Metazoa; phylum Chordata; class Mammalia; order Pholidota; family Manidae; genus Manis; species Manis pentadactyla. The sequence continues at coordinate 151,456,745 of NC_080024.1, read as the reverse complement.
GCCTATACAACAAAAATAGCTCAAGCAAGACTCTATTTGTCTTTGGTTAGATGTTGACAAATAGGGCTCATGCATAGGCTGGACTTTATCTTCAGCGGCGTGTCTTTCTGCCCCCTCCCCTCGGATCCGTGACCTCAGGCTCCCTGGGTTTCATTCAGCTGGAAATGCAGGTGCACCTCTGGTCTCTCGCCTTGGAACTGAGCTGGCTCTGAATGCCCTGGGGATGAAGTGGTTACCACAAGGTATTGTCCATTAGTCCTCCCTTCCCCAAATCCCTCCTCACCCCTGATTCCTTCTCCCAAGGGAGGACGTGCACTCGGGGGGCTGGTGGTAGGAGCCGCTGAGAGCGGAAGGTGCTGTGACCTCCAACTTCTTTTAGGGTCCATAGCCAGGGCACTGCAGCAGACACCTTGGTCCATCTGTCCCTCTTACCTGTCTGCCTGAGCCTCTATCACCCTTATCCAACCCTTACTTCCTTTCTTTCTCTGACTACCCCCACCACACCATGCATGTATTTTGGCATTTGTTTAAGCACTTAATAAGTTTTTTTATATCACAAATCATTTATCCAACAACCTGGCCTATGCTCTTTTACATTATTTATTTCCTGCTGTTATTATAAAGCTGTGGCACGCAGTGTACTCCTGGACTCGGTTCTTAGAACGTATCTGAGGCTCTGTCTGAGTTGCTGATCAGAATCGTCAGTGGGTCAAGTGGCATCTACAAGCACAAGTCCAAGAGCAACTGTGGTGCCTTCTACAACTGCAAAGACCTGAGATGAATTTGGACTCTTGCTATTCACTGAAAGTAATTTTTTTAAATTTAAGTGCAATTCATGTAATGGAATTAACCATTTTCAAGTATGTGATTCAGTGGTGTTTAGTACATCACAACGTTCTGCAACTGCCACCTTTATCTAGTTCCAGACCATTTTCATCATCCCCAAAGAAAACTCTGCACTTCAAGTAGTCACTCTTCATTTCCCCAGCCCAAGCACCATGCAACCACCAGTCAGCTTTCTGTCTATGGCTTCCCCTTTTCTGGACATTTCATATAAATGGACTCACTCGGTATCTAACCTGCTGTGTCTGGCTTCTTTCACTCAGCATACTGTTTCCGAGGCTCGTTCATGGTACAGCATGAATCAGTAGTCCTCGCCTTGTTTGTGGTTGCATAGTATTCCATTATATGTCTATACCACATTTGTTTGTTCTTTCTCCTCTTGTTGGACATTTGGCTTGTTTCCACCTTCTGGCTCTTATGAATGGAGTTGCTATGAACATTGGCATTCAAGTATTTGAGTACCTGTTTTCAGTTCTTTTGGGTGTAAACCTCAGAGTAGAATTGCTGGGTCATATGAGTATCCTGTTCAACCTTTTGAGGAAATGCCAAAGCTTTTTCCACAGCAGCTGCACCATTTTACATTCCCACAGGCAATTCACAAAGGTCTCAATTTTTCTACATGCTTGTCAACACTATTGTTTTCCTTATTTTTTATTATACCCATGCTAGTGGGTGTGAAGTGGTATCTCTGTGGTTTTGATATGCATTTCCCTAACATCTAATGATGGTGAGCATCTTTTCAAGCATTAGCCATTTGTATATATTCTTTGAAGGAATGTCTATTCAAGTCCTTTGTCCGTTTTAAAATTGCATTGTTTATCTTTGTGTGGTTGAGTTGTAAGAGTTCTTTATTCTGGATACTAGATCATTTTCAGATGTATGATTTGCAAATATTTTCTCCCATTCTTTACATTGTCTTCAATTAATTAATTGAAAGTTTTGCTTCATTGATAACATCTTTTGGTGCACAAAAGTTTTTAATTTTGATGAAGTCAAATTGTTGCCCATGATTTTGGTGTCCTACCTAAGAATGCATTGCTAAATCCAAGGTCATGAAGATTTGCCCCTCTGTCTTCTTATACAAGTTTTATAGTTTAAGCTCTTAGATTTAGGTTGCTGATCCATTGGAGTTAATTTTGTGCATAGTTTGTGATATCTACTCTTTTGAATGTGGCTATCTAACCCCAATGCCATTTACTGAAGAGACTGTTCTTTACCCATTAAAGGGTGTTGGCACTTGTGTTGAAATTTGATTGGCCTTAGATATATGGATTTATTTCTTGATTTTCAGTTCTGTTGGTTCGTATATCTTTCCTTATGCCAGCACCACACTGTTTTGATCATTGTACTGTTGCACTTAGTTTTGAAAGGCAGAAGTCTCAGTCGTCCAATTTTTTCTTTATTTTTCAAGGCGCCTTTCCCATTCTCTATGAATCTGAGAATCAGCTTTTCCACCTCTGCAAAAAGAGCCATTGGAAGTTGGTAAGGGCTGCACTGGACCTGTAGATTGCCTTTCCCCTTGCAATTTGGTTGCTTTTCTTCTTGTCTAATTGCTCTAAAACTTCCCATACATTATGAAAATGGGTGGTGAAAATGGGCTTCTTGTCTTGTTCCTGATCTTAGAGGGCAAGTCTTCACCACTGAGTGGGCTGTCATAAATATCAGCTGCATATTCTCCATAAATGTCCTGAACTGGTGGTGATTTAAGTTCTCTGGGCATCAGTTTCCTCACCCATCATTCTCTTTTCTCACGGATCCATTCCTTGACCTTTCCTCACACTTCTAGAAGGTGTTCCTCGCCTCTGTGGCCCCAGCTTCAGTCGGGCAGCCCTGGCCCCCGCTGGGCCCTCTGACCCCGGGGCCGAGACGGCTTCCTCCTTGTGCTCCTCTCTGAGCTGTCTCCCCACCCGTTTGGCTGTGTCTCCTCTCCCATAGTTTGTCTTATGAGATATCCTCTATTGAACCACTGGCTATGAGCTGTGTTTTCCTAACTGAGCCCTGACTGGGGCATTTGGAGTTAAGGATGCCTATTATTGTTGTATCTTTATATGACAATAGATAATGTCCTGGAAGTCAGTTAATCCCTCTCATTTCTGTGGGAATCAACCTAGTCCAAGCCACCAGCCTATCTTGCTTAGATTATAGTAACTGTGTCCTGACAGTCTGATGTACCTTTTTGCTTCTCTCCAATCTAGTCTTCATGCAGCAGCCAGGACAGTTGTACCAGTTCAGATGTATATGGAGGCAGTAACAGAAACGGATTTTCTAATTGGCTTATAAAATACGGCAGTTGATCATCTTACCCAGGATACTCAGCCTGTAGAGTTGGTGTGTTCAGCAGCTCAGTGTCGCCATCTGAGACCCGTTTCTTCCCATCTGTCCGCAATCCTCTTGGTCCGCAGGGTGATTTTCTTTAAGAGAGCTGCCTGCAGTCACTGGGGCACATAGGGTTAGATTCCAAGGAGAGAGGGCACGGGGGAGAGGGAGGGAAGGAGGGAGTCACTGAGGGGGAGAGAGAGAGAGACCAGTCTTTCTGACATGGACTGTAAATAATTTCCTTTACTCTGATTGGCTAAACTCAGTTCACGGCGGGTAGTGTACCACCACCGCTCTTACTCCCTCCCCCCCAGTTCGTCACCATTGTCAGTGGAATAGCTTAGATTTGTTATAACATCTTGGCGGGTGAGAGAAGAGTAGATTCCGAAACAAAGTCAGGTTTCTGCTTAGAGTGAGAAAAAGGAAATGGATGATATTCAGTTACCTTTCTAAGAATTTAAATCAGATATCATTCTGGTGCCTAAAACCCCCAATAGCTTCCAGTTGTTCTTAGCATCATACCAGAAAGTCCACAAGGGCAAACATAATCTCAATCCATCTATCTACACTGTCTAATCTCCTGTCATTTTCTGTCCCCTCTTCCCTCATTTGCTCCAGCTACAATGACTTTGAACAAGTCCCGAATGGGCTCTGGATTCATGCGCCTGTTCTCCTGTCTGCCTGCACTGCTTATCTGTGCTCTAACACCTAGCTGCTCTCTTCACCTTGCTGACACCCACTGGTTCTTCAGGTTTCAGCATCACTTCTTTAGAGCATTTCCCAGGGACCCCCTAAAATGGGTCCCTCGTGGCTGCCAACCCCAGCTATTCTCTCCTTTGCAAACATGCTCACCCTTCTCTTCCTAACGAAGCGTATTTTGTCAGTATACATTTATTTGTATGTTTGTTTATTTAATGTCTGTCTTTTCAACTAGACCAGGAGTTGGATAAATTTCTGTGAAAGACCACAGACTATTTTAGGCTTTATGGGCTTTACAGTGTTTGTCACAATGTCACTCCAGGTGCAGTGTGTATGTGTGTGTGTGAGGGGACACAGGTCTGAGGCAGGTCACAGTGGGTGCCAGGGGCACAGATAAGAGGACACTGCTTACAGGGACTCCAGGAATTCTTGGGACTAGCTCTAATTCAGGTTTTATAGTTTCATTTTCTGTCAGTACCTGTCAAGGCAAAGTCCTACAGTTAAGACTTGATGGATGAAATGAGTTTTTCTGATGCAGATATAAATCCTCAGTGCCCTTGTCTCTCAGCCCGTTCTGCACAGGGACCCAGGTTATCTTCCAAATTGGTGAAACCATCCGCAGCACCTGCCTCCAGAAGATGCTCTGTGGTTCTGTGCTCCTTTCAGAGCTGTGGTTATTTATGCCGTAGGTGTCAGTCCCAGGGCCATGCTTGATGCCAGAGTTATAGATGTAAGCAAGATGCCGTGGTTTCTGATGGCCAAGTTTGAACTCCTCTGGGTGCCATTCAAGACACTTTCAATCCAGACCCACCTTCTTTTTTGTCACTTCCCTGTCCCCTAGACTGTGTCACACCATTTCCTCAAAATGTACCAAGTGGTCACACCTTTACCTCCTTCTCCTTCTCCTCCACTTGGAAAGTCTTATTTAGGTTGGAGGCCCAGCATCTGGTGCACGTTTCTATGAACCCTTTCCCAAATCTATTAGGATGAATTGTTTTCTCTCTGGGCTGTCATGAGATTTGCTCAAATGACTTGTATGGAAATTATTGAGTTTTGTTATAATAAGTTACTCTTCTAATCAGTCTGACCCAGCATATTATGCATGACTTGAGGACGGAGACCATGTCTTTCTCATGCTTGCATCTCTGGGGCTTAAGCAGGGCACCTCGCACAGTTCAGTACAATTTTGGACTAAGTGTTCATTACCTTACTTACCAAACAAAGATAACAGATACCTCATTTGGCTGTATCACACAGCTGTTATGGCACAAATAATGTCACGGATGTTGGAAGCTTTTGGAAAATAGAATGCTATGCAAGCAGAAGGCAGCAGTATATGTTGCTGTATGTACACATTATAATTTTGTTCTGGTTATCATTACACTGTTGATTGCATACTTGATTCCATGTTTTCTGAAAAAGTTGCCTGATTAGATGCTGATATAGAGTATTGGACATGTCCTGATAAACTTTTGCATTGAATCATGTGGGAGGTTCTGAGTTGGCCTTTGGCACATTGTCTTTTATGACTTGTGCTCCCTTCTCCCCACCTTTTATTTTGGCGCTCTCATCAGGGGCTAAAAATATTTACACAATTCCTCTTCCTATAGAGGCAGTAATGTATTTTTATACCAGTGCAGTAAAATGTTTCTAACAAGTTCTTTATCAAATTATTAGTGTATGACAGGGAAAGGGAACAGTGACGAACTACAGAAGTCAGCTGGGTTTGGTATTGTACTACACTTACATACAACACAACCATGGAGGGCACTGGGGAACGCCACCTGGGTCACCTCTGAACTGTCTTTCAAATTCCTGTGACTCTGTAATGATTTCAAATAAAAACCTTTTAAAAATCAATGCAAACAGTAGATTTGCATTTGATCTGAGCCATGCATGATACTTTCATACCTGGGGGGCCATCAGTGGGCCTTTGTCACCCCCAAAGCAAATGCCAGAGGTCAGCAGAGAGAGAGCTGTAACCGCACTGGGGGAGCTGTGAACCTGAGCCACGCTCCCCCGGCCTGGAGGGTCTCTGCCCCCAGCTCATGCTCTCTGTGAAGACTCGTGGGGCCTTCCTTCTAAAGAGCAAATGCTCCCTTCCCATCCTTACGCGCCTGCCTTGTTTTTCTTTCTGCTCTTACGACCTATAACTTGCTGTATTTTTTACTTCCGTAGTTTCAGTCTCCTCCCACTAGAATATAAGTGCCATGATGGCAAGGACCGTCTTCTTCTTTTTTTTTTTTTTAATTTATTGTTGTATCTTTATCAGCTGGAGCAGAGCTTGGCACAAGAGAACACACTTGGGGAGTGTTCAGTGAATGAATCTTTGTAGAAAATGAAAGCTTGAAAATAAGCTATTTCCCCGAGAGAAGCAATTTAAATCTGCTCATCTTTGTACAAGAGCAAACCTGACTTTGAAGCTAAGACCTTTTCCTGTGTTCATACTTCAGAGAAAGAAGACACTGTTGATGATATCTGAGAGGAAGGAAACAGTGCATTGTGCTGGACCTCTGCATGTAACATTATGAAAATTGTCTTTTTCATAGACCAGCCTCCCAAGCCGTTTCCAGAGATGGATTATCTTACTTTTCTCTTGGCTATTCTTCAGGTATACAAAGGTAATGATAATGTCTTCATTTTCAAAATGTGCTCCTTTTTTTGGTCTTCTAGTGTGACACAGTCAGAATTTGTAATGCTCTTCCATTGCCTTAGATAATTTCTCACTTGTTTAGAAAAAAACTACAAGTTACAAATACCAGTTTTCAGCAGTGGAAATTTTTTTGACTAAGGTAGAAACTATTAGCCTTTACCATGATCTCAATTTACTATTTTTCTAGGTCTTAGAAAGCTTACGATAAGCTTCACACATCTATTTGGTGTTTCAGTCATCAAGTCTAACTGAAAATAATGTGATGTATATTTCAGCTCTGTGTGAAGAGATGTTCTGGGACACAACTGTTAAACTGGCCGAAAATATGACTCTAGAATGTGTGTATCCATCAATGGACACCTTAACCCAGATGGAGTGGTTCAAAATCAACACAACGGAGAAAGAGTCCATAGCCATTTTCAGCCCTACTTACGGTGTGATCATAAGAGAGCCCTATGCCGGCCGGGTTGACTTTTTAAATGCAACCCCACCTCCTAATGATATGACCCTGTCCTTTAACAATGCCTCAGACGCTGACGTCGGGTTTTATTCCTGCTCTCTTCATACATTCCCACATGGACCTTGGGAAAAGGTCATACGGGTGGTTCCATCCGGTAAGTGGACATTTGATTTATCATTTTATGACACTTTACCATCTATGACATTCAATGCTATAAAGCCCACGTAGGAACTAACTCAGGTTAGTTTACTATTATCATATTTTTGTAGTGTTTTACAATTTCATTTCTAGTTTCTATGATATTGTTTCAAAGAAATAATACTACGAATCCATCTCGTTTTACTTAATGTGCTGTCATTTCTGAGTGGAAATGCCTCATGAACTTGAACGCAGTGGGAGAAAGCAGAGGCTCTGTACTGTCTGCGTGCTGACTGCAGCCGGGTCAGGAGCCAGAAGCCCCCTGGCGGTGCTTCATCGTGGCGCGCCTGGTCCAGGTTCCTTCCGCCAGGCACCCTGGCTGCAGCTCCTGCACGCTCGCAGTCCCTTCTGTAACGCTGAATCCGGGTTTCCTAGTGAATCCTGGGTAGGGTTCCTGCACTTGCTCCACTTTTTGCTTCATCCAAGTCTCACTAGAGACGACCCTTCAGAAACTGTGAGCTGTCATTTCAGAAGGAACTGAATGATGTCCGGAAGCATCTTCTGCTCTGGGGTTTGGTGCTTAGTGAGTTAGTCCCGTGAGCAGTAGCCCCATGGATGGGTGTGGAATATCGGAGACACTGGGTTTTACAGGCTTTGCTTTCTGTATAACCTTGTGTTAGCTGCTGATCTCTCTGGATCTCAGGTTCCTGAACCATCAGTTGAGCTAATAATACCATGTCATATATTTTAAGAACTTGACCCATGGTAGTCAGAATGGTAAGTATTATTATGGTCACTATTATTGTTTCCTATGCTTTTGAAACAAAATGACTAAGGATGAAATTTTTAGATGTCAGCGATAGTCTAGGGAAGGAAATAATTTGGACCTGTGTGTTTCTTGTCTGGTGTCTCTCAAATTATATCCCAAATGGACACCGAGGCGAGCACATTATGTGACATCTGGTAGAGTGCTTTCTTTTTAAGGGAAAGTATTATAGTATACTAATTATAAAAGAACAGTTTACAGTCTTATATAAAGAATATCAAAGGGTCAGGAGGTAAGGAAAATTCCCATGTCTTAGGTTTCCCTTCTCTTTAGGTGCAGCTAAGCTCAAGAATACTTGTGGGTGAGGCTTACAGAGTGTCAGTTAGCAAAATCTTTTTGGTTAAATATTCATTAAAGATCCCATTTTGCCACTCAAGTCCCATTTGCTGTTGCATGCAGACACCTATTCAATGGTGTTTGCAAGTTTTGTATAGTCCACTTTTGATTAGCCATGAAAGGGAAGGCGAGAATTGGCCAGGGTCCTCAAGTGGAGCGAGTTACCTGACAGGCGGCCTCGGCCACCAAGGCCCAAACAAGTCCAGCTTAAACAGGTAGGACAGTGGTTAGCAGGGACAGGAAGGTGAGGAGTGGGAGCTCATGTGGCCAAAGGGTACAGAGTTTCAGTTACATGGGATGAATCGGCCTAGAGAGCTAAAGCCTGGTGACTACAGTTAATGATATTGTATTAAATACTGGAAATTTGCTAAGAGTAGATTTCAGGTGCTCTCACCACAAACCGAAAAACAAAGCATAACCAAACGAGGAGAAGATAAGTAGCTTGACTATAGTAACCATTTCCCTACACATGTGTGTGCGTGTGTATCAAATTACCATGTTGCATTCCTTAAGTATATACAATTTTTATTAAAGAAGAAGAAGAAGAAAACAGGTAGTTTGTCCTTTTCTGAATGTTTAAGGTAGTGGATAGAACTAAGTCATTTGGAAACTAAATTGTGGTGGTCACACCAAGGGAGGACTTCTAGTGTCACGTATGAACAACCTTGGCAGTGTTTTCCTATTTTTACCATCTAGATTTGTTGCTCTCATTATTTTTTGAGAATGGTAATAGGGAGCTCTCTGTCTCAGGGCATTTTCAGAAACAATGGCAAGCTTCTCGGTCATCATTCATAAAAAGAAGGGGTGCCTGACTGTCCGGCCAGTTTGAATTCTTCACGATGAAATTCTTCAATGTCTTCTGTTGCTGTTGTTTGTAGTCATTTATATTTTTAAAGACTGGATTGTGGTAGTGGGCCAGTGAGAGTATTCCACTCACTTTTGAGATTTAAAGGGCTTCATTTTTTTTAAACTAAAAATGATAGTGATTTAAAAAATGTAATAGCTGCATTTCAAAATTACCCATAAATATACTCTGTGTGTGCTTTATGAACATCAGGGTCTATGACTATTGCATACATATAAGACGTAAAGGCGAGCTGATACTCTAACAGTAAAGACTGGACCTGGAATCCAGAAATCTGAACTTGTGCAATAGATTGTAAGAACTTTGAAAGGATGATAGAACTGAGTTTCATGTTCTCTAAACATGCTGATCTCTCCTCTTTGCTGTTAGCTGATGATGTGTGAGGAGCTGGTCAGGATCTCCCTTAGACCTCATTTAACCCCCACTGCACACTCGGATGTAGATGTGACCTTGGTTTTACGGGTGAGGACACTGATGTGCAGTGCCATCCAGTAATCTGTCCAAGTTGTCAGACTTCGTATGTGTCCCATTGGATAAAGTCACAATGAGAGGACAGAAGGGGACAGCTTGGGGACCATGGAGCCCACTGGGGCCCTCAGATGAGAAGGCGTCAGCTCTCGCATGCCCCTTGCACCCACTGCCCTAACCCCGAGCTTTCAGCCCCAAGTTGAGCAAATTGGATGTCGTATTCTGGATAAATGGTCTGTTAATGCAAAATTATGTTAAAATATGTGTTAATTTCAGAACACGCATTTCTTAATTAGTAACTGATTTAGAGAATTGAATGTGAAGAGTGGCTGCGTTTATTTTCTTGCTTTGTTGGAAAATATGCCCCAGTGACTTGGGAGGTAACACTTCAAAGCCCTTTCATAGCAGAGTTTATGGTGGAAATGGGGTTGTGGAGAAAATTACTATAACCCATGTGTCTCTGGCCTTACTTGTCAGTTAAAGCAAATGTGGTTACATTATGGAAATGTCCCCCAGCATGGGTGGCCCACCCCAAATGCTCCACCACTTCACTTCACTGGGTGCCTGGCATGTATGAAGGAAACAGATGTCACCTCACTGAATACTTACGAAGTCCTGTGGGAGAGCTAATGTGTTCTCAGTATGGAGCTGAAGAAACTGAGATTCAGGGTCATTGACTAACCCAAGGTCTCTGAGCTGCCCGGTCACAGCACCCAGCTGAACCAAGTCGAGGTTTGTAAGGTGTCAGAAATGAGAGGCAAGGGAGCTTTACTCCAGAGAGTGGACAGGGAAACCCAAGAGATCATGGTGTTCCTGCCCTTCAAGACTTGGACGGATTTTCTAAGATAGGTTGGATGAAAGAGGGAGAGAGAACAGAGAGAGGAGGGTGTCTCAGGAGGCACTGATGGCACGCGGGGGCATGGGGGCATTTGAGATCCGAGCAGCGCCAGAGAATGGGCCCACTGGGTGGGAGCACAGAGCCCTAGCAGGGTGCCGGGCTCAGCCTGGCCTCCGAGGCTGTCCCCCCCGGGAGGGAGCCAGACAGGAAGGAGCTGTGAGCAGGTCCGCACCAGCAAGGGGCTCAACGGATGATCTGCTGGGGTCCCAACAAGGTTTTCTCAGTAGATTCTATGTGTAAAAGAGAAGTTGAAGCCTACTGGAGCAGCAGAATGCCAGAGGAGGGCCTGGACGATTGGGTCGGCCCCGATTCTGCTGTGCCCAGTGGAGTTTGAACTTTTCTCTGCAGTGTAGGCCAGAGGAAGCCAGTAAAAGTTTCTCAGAGGGAGACACATAATAAACCAGTTTTCTTCATCACCTACAAGCCTTCTAGGAGGGGAAGAGTTTAAGGGCAGGGTGAACAAATAGCGTTTGTGATGGGAATACTTAGCCCCTGCTGGTAGGAGTGTAAATTGGTCTATGTATTATGTTATTGGTATTGGCAATACCAGGGCTTCCCTGAGAACCAGACCAATAGGATGTGTATGTATACACAGAGAGATTTATTATGAGGAATTAGTTCATGTGATGTGGAGACTGGTGAGTTTCCATCTGCAGGTTGGCCTAGCAGGGGGGCCCAAGAGAGCCTAGGGTGCACATCAAGTCAGAAGGCATCGGCTGGAGAGTTCCCTCTCACCCAGGAGGCCAGTCGTTTTGTTCTATTCAGACCTTGAATTGATTGCATGAGGCCCACCCACATTATGGAAGGCAATTTGCTTACTCAAAATTCATCAATTTAAGTGTTAATCTCAGCCAAAACATCCTCCAAATTAACACATAAGATTAACTATCACATCTATTTTGGAAAATGATATATTAGCTAAAGAACCCCATATCCTACAATCTAATAATTCCACTCTATTAAGTATCCTAGGGATTGCCCACATATTAGAGAAATGCCTAAGAATGTTTGCAGCAGCAGTGGTTATAATAGCATAAAAATGAACAAATGACCACTATACTCACTAACAGACGATCTTAGGAACATCATGTTGGAAGAAAAAGCAAGTTACAGAGAAACACACAGTATGATTCCTTTAAAGTTGGGAAATATGCAAAACAAGGCAATGCGTTACAAAGGTGTGGAAAAACCATAAAAAAAAGGAAAATTCTAGGCAGGAAGGGGACTTAAATGGGAAGAACACAAGGGTTTTCAGAGTTCACAGTCACGGTGTTTTCTCACAGACATTTTATTTCCCATTTGTCTCAAAAATGTTTTATGAACTTTCAAATCTATTAAATTTTCAACAGAAACTGGAGAAAGATGCAACTGTAATTTTTTGAGCAGTTAAAGATAATTAAGGGTGAGATCTTCATTCTGATTTGGTATGGAAGTCAGGATATTCAAAATAAGGTTTGTGGTTTAGAAGCTAGAAAGACATGGATTTTAGCTTTAAATAGTGAGAAGAGTATTAAAAGATACATATGGAGATAAAAGTTGTATCATCTCAAATTACAATTTAAAGTAAAGGGCGAGTGCTATTGTAGTTCACAGAATAGAATCTACTTTAACCACGAAACTCAGGGTAGATTCCCTGAAAAAGGAAGTTAACTTTGTGGAGTAGCCCTTAAGGAGAATCGGTTTAAATATCATCTAGAAAATAGATAGCTTTGGCTCTACTTTAATCTACTTTGCAAGGTAATTTTCAGTTTTTTTGAAAAAGCTATCAACCAAAACAACCACTATATTTCTCAAATTGAGCCAACACATAGAATTGATCAAAATTAGTGCAGTTTATTCTGGTTTACAATTCATGGGTTGGTTTAACTTCAACATGTTGACTTTTTGCTTCAAAAGGCATAGGAATCTTGATGTATAATGCAATTATATCTTACAGTCCTAGTGTGGGTTCTTTCAGCTTTGCCCATCGTAGGAATCTCTCTTGCTTGGAAGTTGTATTCTATGTGAGGTGGAGAAATTAAAAAAATTAAAGGTCTCAAATCTGCTGTTTAGAGAATGAAGCCATAAACTCTCTCTTAAGGTGAATTCTTACAAACTCAGCAATATGTCATAAAAGTTTTCCTTTTTGTCTATCTATGTGTGTGTGTGTATTTCAGGAAAATTGCATGTAGACACATACAACATAAATAATAAAAAAGGGTTCTGTAAACTGTTAGATTTCAGCAGTTTTTCATTTAAGAAAGCAAAAAGATATCAACTAGTACCTTTAAGAAAAAGTCAACTAGTGAAACAAACATTTTAAAGACTTAGAAATCTAACTCCTTGATGAAATACAATAGTATAAAGAGAAGGCAGATGATACAGAACATTTTATGACATGTGGAAAGCAAGGTTTCACTGCACTTCTCCAGGGTGGAATTAATGAGAATCTCAAAGTGGAGACTTAGCAGAACCCATATGCCAAGGTTGTTTTTATTGACTCGCTTCCCTTTGCTAAGCCGGGGAGGAGCCTGCTGAGAGCACATATCGCCATGAGTTGCAGCTCTTGGGGTTTGGGGAAAAGCTCTGTAATCAATAATCAAAAAGGTAGGGGGAAAAGCCCTCTAAAGAGAGACAATGCTGGATTTAGATACATAATTAAATCCAACAATTAAATGGCTGATGAAGTTAAACGTACAAGCACAGCCATGTTTGGGTTTTATGAGAATCGTGGCTTCTGTTTGCCCATCTCAAAACACAGGTCTCTCTGCACTTACTTCAGCTACCTGTATAAATGCCACCCGATCTTTTACACATACCAGCTGTAGCAATACCCAGACAAAAACTGACTTTAATGGGATCATTCAAAAATGCACTCAGGCAGTGCAGAGCAGGGGACGAAGTGGGCTGGGATCTTGGTAGCAACCGATCCGTTGACTTCCACAAACCCTAGCCATCCTGAGCAGCTGTTTGTATTTCCAAGATGACCCTATGGGAGGGGTGCATTTGGCTGAATTTCTAGAAAATGAGCTAGAGTTGAAGTTCATTGTCATGGCATAGTCGGAGCCGGTACAGTTCTTGGGTTTTCCTCTAACTTTCAGTGGCCAGACAGCTCACACCTCATCTGCCGCTGGTTACCACAGCTCCTCACCCCCCAGCGCTATGGCTGCCAACCACAGTATCTGGAACGGGCTTCCTCTTCAGAGTGGGTGCCTGGGGCGTGGAGGTGCTAGCATAGGTGGGGATTGTGGCTTTGAGTGTGAGTGAGCCATCCAAAGAACTAGAACATGCTCAGCCCACATATGTTGAGGCTCATCCCCTGGACCATCATGGCTTCTGTCTTCTTTTTTTTTTAAATTCCTCTCATCCGAGGTTGAGAGACGCAGAACCAAGCCTTGTCCTCCAGTACCTTCTCTTGAAAACTTCTGTGTAGGATTAGCAGGTAGATTCAAGGTGTGCTTATGGGAATTTGCTCCTGGACAGATCAGTGTTGACTTGAGGGTAAAATGATATTTTTTGCATTTTATAAGATAAAGATGCTGGACTTGGGGGTGTTTAAAAACAAACAAAAAGAAAGCTAAGTAGCTGAAGAAAGAAAGGAAAAGTAAAGCTCTCCATTGGCCGAGGCCGGGGGCTTCTCCGTCTGCTTTCTCTTTGAGCAAGTGCCATCCTGTGCCAGTTTATTCAGCACAGAGAGAAGGGCCTGCTTCCTGAGCTCTCCGTTGCTGGCTGTGTTTTTGTTTGGTTTTACAGGGAGTGGAGGCTGCAAGCACAGTGGCTTTTCCTTTCCTCTGAGAAAATTTCTGAAGACATTTAAGATTTTGAAACTGTTAAGAATTTTAAGTCTATCAAGTCAATCCTTCAGGGATCAATGGGAAATTATTCCCCTGGGCAACATCTCTTCTACTTACTCCACAATAGTTTTAATTAAGTAACTCAGCTGATGGGGCTTCTGGAACTTCCCTTGAGAGATTATTCGCCATCCAGTACATCTCAAAGTGAGGAAATTTTCCCTGACTTCAGCTATTTAACCAATTTACATTTTTAAAAAATAGTCTTATTCATAATCTGCCCAGAGAGAAAGGCCCATATTCCATAGAAGATGGACATAAAAAGCTTTCTAAGGATGGAGCTATGATATGCAATATTCACATTTAATAGCACTGTGAATACCTTACATGAGTTATACCTGCTGATTTTGGTAGGGTGATGATGGTGGCCAATAAGCATGAAGTCTGGGCATGAATTCTGTGAGCATTTAAAGGTCCCACTTAATGAACAGGATACTTAAGAAACAACATTCTCATCTCAGCAGACCAGCTCTTAAGAACGTATTTGTCCCATTTCTTGGGTGGCAAGAAATTGACATTTCCTGAATAGCTTAGTGAAAGGGTGTGTGTCTGTGTGTGTGTGTGTGTGTGTGTGTGTGTGTGTGTATTCTTTGTGTGTAGAGGACAGTTTCCTTCTTGACATAAACAGCCCAAAACTTCAGAAAGTTTTAAATCATCCACCTAATTCATTCCACTGATAGGGCACATTTATTTGCTTTTACTGGCTGGATCCTACAGTTGGAAGTAAACTGTTTTTCATCTGAGAAACAGCCAGGGATTCGGCTCTTGTCCCTGAGGACAGAGTTTGACAACAATAGTGTATGTCCCCAAATGAGACGGTTTTGTCTGTCCCATTAGCTTATGATGCGGTATTTCTCAAAATATTTTTCTATTATCTTTCAAGAAACACAGTTGCTCATTTAAATAAGTAAATATAAGTAAAGAACGTTTATTTAACATAGTTAAATACTATGTTACTTCTTCCTTCTATTTTCCTTAAATCCTAGAAACAGTTCCTAAAAGGATGAACGTTCAATAGGATGGGAACCTTCCCAGTTGCTGGCATTATGTTTCCTTGAACTCACAGTGTTTGAATTTTTATTCTTAACCCTGTCTGCTGACAGGCATGCCTCACCTTATTGCACTTTGCTTGTTTGAAGTTCAAAGTGTAGTGTGTTTTTCTACAGATTGAAGGTTTGCAGCAACCCAGCATCAAGCAAGGTTACTGCTAAAACTTTTTCATTCTTATTATATTTGCTATTGTGATCTGTGATCAGTGATTTTTCATATTACTATTGTAATTGTTTTGGGATCAAACATGCCACGCCCATAGAAGGCAACGAACTTAATTGATAAATGTCGGTGTATGTTCTGACTGCTTCACCAACTGGCTGTTCTCAGGTTTCTCTCTCCCTATCCTAGGGCCTTCCTCTTCCCTGAGACATGAGACATGACAAAAGTGAAATTAGGTCCGCTAATAACCCTATAATGGGGCTCAAATGACAGGAAGAGTTGCATATCTCTCACTTTTTTAAAATCAAAAGCTAGAGATGATTAAGCTAAGTGAGGAAGGTGCATCAAAAGCCCAGATTGCCCAAAAGTTAGGCCTCTTGTGCCAAGCAGTAAGCCACCTTATGAATACAAGGGGAAAATTCTTGAAGGAAATTAAAAGTGCTACACCAGTGAACACACAAAAGGTAGGAAAGTGAAACAGACTTTTCGCTCATACGTAGAAAGTTTGTGCTCTGGATAGAAGACCAAACCAGCCACAACATTCCCTTAGCCAAAGCCTGATTCAGAACAAGGCCCTGACGCTCTTCAATTCCATGAAGGCTGAGAGCTGTGAGGAAGCCGCAGAAGAGAAGGTGGAAACTGGCTGAGGGTCGGTCATGAGGTTTAAGGAAAGAAGCCGCCTCCGGAACATAAAAGTGCAGGTGACGCCGCAAAAGCTGATGTAGAAGCTGCAGCAAGTCATCCATAAATTCTAGCTAAGAAAATAAAGGTGCCTACACCCACCAACAGATTCTCAGTGTCCATGAAATAGCCTTGTACTGGAAGAAGACGCCATTTAGGACTTGAACAGCTAGAGTGAAGACAATGCCTGGCTTCAAAGCCTCAAAGGCCTGGCTGACCACTCTTGTTAGTGGCTAATGCAGCTGGTAACTTCTGGTTGAAGCTGGTGCCCATTGACCATTCTGAAAATCTCAGGGCCCCTAAGAATTATGCTAACTCTGTTCTACCTGTGCTCTATAAATGGAACAAAGCCTAGATGACAGCATATCCATTCACAAATGGTTTACTGAATATTTTAAGCCCACTGTTGAGACTTACTTCCCAGAAAAAAAGAGTCCTTTCAAAATATTACTGACTGCACCTGGCCACCCAAGAGCTTTGATAGAGATGTGCAAAATTAATGTTGTTTTCATGCCTGCTAATACAACATCTATTCTGCAGCCTGTGGATCAACAAGCACTTTTTTACTTTCAAGTCTTATTTAAGGAATATATTTAAGTAAGGCTGTTGCTACCATAAATAGTAATTTCGCTGAGGTATCTGAAAAGTCAATTAAAAACCTTCTGGAAAGGATTCAGAATTCCAGATGCCCTTGAGAATATTCATGATTCATGGGAAGAAGTCACACCATCACTAACAGGAATTTGGAAGAAGTTGGTTCCAACCCTCATGGATGACTTTGAGGGCTTCAAGACTCCAGCAGAGGAAGTGACTACAGATTGTGGTAGAAACAGTCAGAGAACTAGAATGAGCAGGTGAAGATGTGATGGAATTGCTGCCTCTCATCACACAACTTGAATGGATGAGAAGTTGCCTCTTATGGATGAGCAAAGAGAGTGGTTTCTTAAGACAGGATCTACTCCTCGTCTAGATGCAAAATGCTGTGAAGACTGTGGAAATGACAACAAAGGATTTAGAATATCACGTAAACTTAGTTGATAAAGCAGCGGCCGGGTTTGAGAAGACTGACTCCAAAAGAATCTCTACTGTGGGTAAAATACTATCAGACAGCATCACATGTGACAGAGAAATTGTTTGTGAAAGGAAAATTCAGTCACTGGCAGCAAACTTCTTCATTGTTGTCTTCATTTAAGAAGTTGCCACAGGTCGCCTCAACCTTCAACCACCACCACCCTGATCGGTCAGCAGCCATGAACATCAAGGCAAGACCCCCTCCACCAACAGAAAGATTATGACTGGCTGAAAGCTGGGATGATGGATAGCATTTATTAGCAATAAAGTATTTTTAAATTGAAGTATGTACATTGCTTTTTAAGATACAGTGTTATTGCCTACTTAATAGATTACAGCATAACAGAAACAACTTTTACATTAACTGGGAAACCAAAAAATTGACCTGACTTGCTTTATTGTGATATCTGCTTTACTCCTGGGGGCTGGAGCCATTACCATAAGAGCTCCTGGGTGATCAGGTGTATTGTCAACTCGTGATCTCTCCAAGGTATGCCTGTATTATGTTTTCAGTGAAAAGAGGAGAATTTAACAAAAAGGCAGTTTGTTAAAACATGTTGCTCGAATGACGTTTTGAGTTATTAAAGTCTGCTTTATTGAATGAAGGATGATAATAGTAAATTAAAAAATTTTGTAAACCCTTTATAACTCCATTGAATTGATATTTATTATTTGCTATGATGAGAAGAGGGAATGAGTAAATAAGGTCTATGTTTTTGAGAAGTAGGGACTCCATGGCTAATGATTTCTTTCCCTTCTCATTTCCTTAGGGAAGTAATGTTAAGTCATCCCTTGTTCTGTCAGAATGGACTGAGTTGGCAGCAAAAATGATGAAAGGAAGTTCTCTGGGACTAGAATGAAGGGGCTTTCATTCACAGAGGAGCTGGGTCCTGGGTTATTTGAAACTGTTACAGAGCCCCTAGGCTATGGGAAGTAAGACCAAAAGTCCACATGAGAACTGATGTGTGCTTACAACTACTCAAGGATTTTCTTTCTTTCCCTTAGTCTCTTGGGGACATGGATAAGGGCAGGATTACCTCCAGATTATCCTTACCAGGATGGTATAGCCCTCAGACGTCCCAACAGGAGGAGGGGCTTCTCTTCATACTAGCAGGGGAGGAAAGTAGATAGTGTATCACTGCATGAAAAATACTCTGATGGGATAAAAGCCCACAGGGGCTGTTAGAGCTGTTGGGATGAGCGTGGTCATTCCTCATCATTCAATTTGGACAGGGGAACAGAGCATCTGACAACAAAAGGAAACAGAGGAGTTGGCTAAAGGAGCAGGGTGGGTGTGTCCACTGCAGTAAGAACAGCATATGCAAAGGTCCAGAGAGTAAGGAGAGATCATGAGGTGTTTGAGGTGGGAGCCCATTATATTGAAATGTAAAATATGAGTGGGGAAAGTGAAGAGGCAAGCAAGGTTCTATGTGCCAGGGATAGAGAAGTTACTGAAGGGTTTGACTAGGGCAGAGGTTAGATTGACTGTGTTGGGAAGTGTAGGGAGCAAGGCCGGGTGGGGAGGCTGGGCTGGAGGCTATTGTGATTCAGATGGGGGAGAACTGTGACTGGACTAGAACAGGGCAACAGGGACGGAGAGCAGGGCACATGTTCGAGAGCTGTTTAGAAGGTAGAATTGACAGGATCCAGTGAGTGACTGGATGAGCAGATAAGGGAAGAGATGTTAAGAAGGACCCCTGGTTTCTGAACAGTGGGGAAAATGTTTGAAGCCAGTTTGGGGAGGGGAAACAAAGCTTTAGGTGATCTGTGAATAGAAAGTGGAGAAAAAATTTGGAAAATATTTAGACTAGTCTATCTTTTCTCTTTTGCCACAAGATTCATCTGCTCAGGAAATCCTAGGAGGTGAGTGGGGCATTCTTTTTCTTTGCAGAGATAATGCTGCAATGCACACCCTAGTTTATACCCAGTTATGCACTAAGCCCCTGGGTCAGCATATGCTCCCAGTTTTATGGACAGGAGGGGGCCTCCGTGGCTTCAGTTTCTTGACCTGTCCACTTTGGATGGTGCCATTGGAAATATTTTTCTGCAGCTTAGCAGACACTTGTAAATACTGGACACACATCTTGCAAACATGTTGTCTTCTAAGACCCACAGACCTTCTTGAGTGGAGATTCCCTATTCCTGGGGAAGTCATTTTTGTCCAGTTCCAGGTAAGGTGTTCATTATATTTTCAAAGTAACCAGTTAGTTCTAAGAAAATTTTGGAAATTCGTTAATAGTTTCCTGATGAAACCAAATAATTCCTTAATTCCTTAAGTGTCTTTGTCTTTCTGTCTTTATTCTCTGACATGCTTTTGTCACAGATGCTGTTTTCAAGTGCTGTTAAGTTTCTCTCCCTTTCTTTCTTAGATGTATTTCAAAACTTTTTGGCCTTGATTTTGGAGTCTTTTGTAAGATGTTTTTCAAATACTCTTTGGCCTCGTTACTTATTTGTACCTCTGGGCTGCATTGTTCTCCCCAGCTGAATGGCCTTTGTTTTCTGGCGATGCCTTCATCCTACTGTGGCCCTTTGACTTGGCCCGCTTGGCCATTGCAGTTTTATTTTAAATACCTAGCCCTTTAGATCTGCAGCATGTATTTTCTCTGGACTCTGAAAAAGGTGTTTTTCAGTAGTCTTAGGGTTTCTTTAGGGATTTTTACCTTTTCAACTATATCTTTTATACTTTTTTAACCAGAATATTTACCACATTCTGTTATTGTTTCCACTTGTAATTATGCAAGATTTCCAATGTTGTTTTTTTTTTTAACTTGCCTCTCTAGAGAATTGCCTTGAGTTATTTAAATCATGGCAGGTGCTTCAAAGTGCATAACATATGTACTGATTCCATTCCATAGAGTGATATACATTTCAATATATGTTTGTTTCTTGTGAATTCAGGAACCAGTTTTATGTGCAATCCAAATGTAGTGGGTCCATAACTTTTTGAGAGGGGGAATTCAAGATAGAGTATAGTAACTTTAAGGAGTCTACCAGTTTAATTTTTAAATCTGCTCCATTTAGTGTAATGTGTTCTTTTTGCTTTTATAGTATTGGGTAGAAGGCCTGTAACCCAATCCCAGAAACTAGTGTCCACCTTGTAAAAATCTGCAGTTTGTGTAGCAGCTGTCTATTTAGACATGATTTCTGTGTATGCTGTCTGTTAGAAACGATGCTCTATCTTCTGCAAACGTTTTTTTTTCCTAGTCTGAAGGCACAATACTGCATTGATTTTTATTGATTAACTTTTTGCACCCTGAGCCAGCTGTGTCACTTATATCAAGCTTGTCATTTTTTTTGCAAGTTTTCCATTAATCTGTGTGATATTTTTAGGCCTCCAGGGTTTGTGGAGATAAAGTTATGATTTCTATTGGCTGGTTCCCAGATAAGGAAGGAGATTGAGACTAGATTAGGGAACAGCACATTTATGAAAAGCCCAGAGCTGATGGGGTGGTGATCAAGCAAGGAAACCTTTCAGCAGTTGCTATGAAGACACTTGAAAAATCATGAGCTTGCTGGGGTTCTAATCAGTTAGAATGGCAGCCCTCCTTATTTCCAGCCCTGCACCCCCAAGTCTGGTCCCCTCAGCCTTCCTCTCAACACTGGGCTGTATTCTACTATCTCGTTCCCACATTTCCCCCAAGGAGCTGCTCTGGGTGCCTCTGACTTGAATGGCTCTTCCCACTGTAAAGCCTCTTGGCGGTGGAATTGGGCAGCCTGTACAGGTCCCCTCCCCAGGCAGTGTCCTCAGTACTGTGTGAAGTGGCCTGGTGTCTGTCTCCTGACTTTATGGGATTTGGGAAGATGAGTCTGAGATTCTTTGGAGCTCAGCATTTCTAGATCAGGTCTTGGGCTCTTTAACACAAATTGTCCCATTTATCCTAGTCTGTGTTTAGTGTGAAATAATACAGACATTCAGCAAACACTCAGGACCTTTCTTGACAATGAAATTATTTCTCATTTCTTATTGGGCCCATATCAATATTTGAATAATAATACTTAACCCTTTTTAGAACATATTATACATTTTGCAATATATTTGCCACATCTCCAATGCTGTTATAGAAACCATCTGGAAGCTTATTTTTCCACCTGTGCATACACTTTAGTGCTCCATTTAGTAAATGACAACTTGTCACTTATCACGGAGAATATCTTGTGTTTGATGTAACTGGTAACAATGAGTAATAAAAGCAGTGAGGATTCCTAGGACTCCCTGCAGTGTAGTTATCCAAAGACAGATCTTATTTTTAATTTACACACACACACACACACACACACACACACACACACACACACACACACACATCACCCAAGCAAAACCAAAACAAAAAACCTGGGGAAAAAGAATCCCTATGGAGACAAGAATAAAGAATATCATGAAGGCAAATTACGCTCAACAGCATTAGGTAGAATTTGGAGTGTGTAAGCCATATAATGTCTGTGTCCTTAACTTTGATTTACAGTAACTTAAATTGACCAATGAGCAGACAGCTTGTGTAAGGACATAATCGAAAGATAAGGTAAAGGAAGACCTCATGTGTCTCCCACCTGGTGTGTTTGACATGCACGCACTGACGAGGCCTGGAGGAGGGACTGCCGACTTACTGATGAAATTACATTGCAAAGGGAAAAAGATTAGTGTCCCCTTCTAAGGTTAGGAAGCCACTGCTGCGCTGGAGCTGCTCACAGTCTAATGGCACAATAAGATGTGTTACCTTCTAACAGAAATGCCCAGAGTGGGGAAATGACAAGGTGCAAACTGTCAGGTGGCTTCACAGATCATCACCTTTGAGGAAGTTTTTGGGGTGAATCTGTTTTGGAGATTCCAGCTGACAAAACAGCCTGCATGAAGACGTGGAGGAATGGATGAGAGTGTCGAATATGTGAGGGCCTTGAGTGACCTGGTGAGCATCACAGATGGGACTGGCAAAGAGGGGCTGGGGCAGAGAGAGGTGGATACAGATCGCGCTTGCATGAGGCACCCTGAGCTGGAGGTGTGGAGATGGTGGGTTTGCAAGCAGAGAGGGCCCTGAGCAGATTGGCAGGGCCTCCCAGAGGAAAGAAAGATGCATATAAGCTTCCATAATCTCAGCCTGCAAAACAAATACATCTTAAGAGAGCAGTGACTGGTTGTATGTAGGTGGAAAAAGGACAGACACACACAGCTGATTTACACTGGGGAAGTGAGATCACACTTTATCTAAAGGGTCCCAGATTTAGCTGTTCACCATTGTTGATGCAGGATCTACCATATGCATCTACTACTCTGAAACTCAGTGAGCCTTCGGTTCTTTGGTTCAGAAACAGTCAAATCTCAGAGTTCAAGTACGGATCTTACCTTTACTAGCCATGACGTTTTGTTGCCGTATCTCTAAAATGAGAAGAAGAAGAAGAGTGCCTAAAATGTAGGGTGGTTTTGAGATTCAATGAACATTGCCTGGAAAGTGTTTGCCACATCTCATGTCACACTGCGACCACCTAATATGTATCAAATATTATTATTAGTTGGCAAAATAACACAGAAGGAAGTATGCACTTAAGTCGTTCTCTTTTGATTTATGAGTAACACTGTGTAGAGAGAGAAATAGAGAGGGTATATCTTTCATGAAAGTAAAATGAAAAGAGTTAAGATTTTTCAAATAATATAAAAATGAAGAAAGGGATGCATTAGTGGGCCAGTAAGTAATTATATAGTAGAAACTGCCTGGGCCATTCTTTCATCTTGTATCTAAATGAACAGTTGAAGGTAATAGGGGATGTGTTTTCTATGGACAATTCCTGTTTTTAAAACACATGAAGTGGAGGGTCATAGATGTGAAGAACAAAGAGACAACGAGGCCTCCTGTTACCCGAGCCAGCGGAGGGACAGGAATGAGCTGATGTGTGATAGCTGTTCTACGGGAAACATGGCAGCTGAGGTCTCCCTCAGTTATCCCCACTTCCAGCTGTGGGTTTGAGCCTCAGTGGGATAAGCAATAAAAGAGTAGATGAAGATAAGGGGATAGTTCACATTCCTTTAGGGAAAAATCGATTCTTTTTTGAAAAGACATAGGTTTTTAAAATCCTCATGCAGTGGCTGGTACTATTCAGCAAACTACATATCTTATTACTAGTACTTACATAGCAGTCATGGTAAACAATTGTTTTTGTTAAACTTGACCATTCTGCCCTGCCCTGTACTGT